>NW_026526688.1:35845386-36500386 GCF_024362965.1 Panthera pardus
ACATAGACAGTCTATCTGCAGTTTTCTTTCTTCCTTCACAATATTTATATATTTTATTTCCTTTTCTTGTATTTTTGCATTAGTTAGAACTTCTAGTATGATGTGAATAGGAAAGGTGAGAGGGGAAATACATGTTCCCAATCTTAGGGGAAAGTATATACTGTTTCATAATTAATAATAATATTAGCAGTAGGGTTTCTGCAGATGTTCTGTATTAAGTTTATGAAGTCCTCCTATTGCTAGTTTTCTGGGAGTTTTTTTGTTGTTGTAATTTTTTTTTTAAACATTCTTAAGGTTTTTTTTTGTGTGTGTGTGTGGTTTTTTGTTTTTTTTTTTTTGAGAGAGAGAGAGAGAAAGTGGGGGAGGACAGAGAGGGAGACAGAATCGAGAGAGACAGACAGAGAGGGAGACAGAATCCCAAGCAGGCTCTGCACTCCACACTGCCAGCACAGAGCGTGATGTGGGTCTCAACCCCATGAAATCACGAGATCATGACCCGAGCCAAAGTCAAAGGGTTGGACGCTTAACCGACTGAATCACCCAGGCATCCCTGTTGTTGTTTTAATGTTTATTTTTAAATATTTTTTAGAGTGTGCATGAGCAGAAGAGGGGTAGAGAGAGAAAGAGGTCTTCCTCACAGATTTACTATTATAAAACATACTTCCGTGTCTTTATTAACAATTGTTATCTTAAAGTCTATTCTGTCTGGTGTTAGTACAGCCACTCCATCTCTCTTTTGGTTATTATTTGTATGGTATATATTCTTGTTCTATCCTTTACTTTCAATCCACTGTGTCTTTGAAACTAAAATATGTCTCTTACAGAAAGCATAACCATGTATTTTTCACTTAATCCATTTTCTAATTTTTTTCTTCTAATTTCTATCTTTTGAATGGAATGTTTAGTCCATTTACAATTAAGGTAATTACTAATAAGGGAAGATTTACATGTGCCATTTCACTGTTTTCCACATGCTTTGTAACTTTTTTGTCCCTCTGTTCAACAACTGCCTTATATTTTCTATTAAACAGACACTTTCTAGTTACCATTTTAACTCCCTTTTTTATATTTTTCAGAGTGCTTTTCATAGAGTTTTCCCTGGAGATTACAATTAACATATTCACTTGGAACAGTATCATCTAGTTGACTAATATAAAATTAATTCCAGCAATATTAAAAACTTTGCTTGAAAAAATAAAAATAAAAAAAAAACTCGTTTGTATGACTCCATTCCCTCCTCTCTCCTTTGTGCCTTTATTGTCAGACAAATTGCATCTTAATACACTGTATGCACATCCACTCACATTTATTGCTTTATGCAGTTGTCTCTCAAAAATGGAGTAGAAAAAAAGTAACAAAAATACATTTTTGCTCTCTTTTATATTTATCTGTATGGTTATCATTTCTGGTGCTACTGAGTTTTTCATGTGGACACAAGTTACTGTCTAGTGTTATTTCCACATGAAGGACTCCTTTTAGTATTTCTTGTAGGACAGGTCTACCAGTGCCAAATTCTCCCAGTTTTTATCTGGAAATGTCTTTATCTAAAAAAAAACTGACATAAATCACATACCATGAAATTCCCCATTTCAAAGTGTATAACTCAGTGGTTTTTAATATGCTCACCAAGCTATGCAGTTACCAACATTAATCCCACATTTTCATCACTCCCCACCCCCCAAAACCCTGTACTCATTAGTAATTACTCCCCACTCTCACCCACATCCTCATTCTCTGGAAACCAGTCATCTCTTTTTCTGTCTCTATGGATTTGCCTATTCTGGACAGTTCATTGAAATGGAAGAATATAAAATGCAGCTTTTTTACATCAAGCTTCTTTCACTGAGCTTAATATTGTCAAGGTATCTCTCATTTTTAAACAGTTTTTCCTGGATATAGAATTCTTATTCAACCTTTTTCTTTCATTATTTTGAATATGTCATCTCACTTCCTCTTGATCTCCATGATTTCTGATGAAAGATCAGGTCTTAATCTTACTGAAGATGCCTTGAATATAGTAAGTGGCTTTCTCTTGGTGCTTTCATGATTCATGCTCTTTCAGCAATTTTAGTGTGATGTGTCTAGGTGTGGATATCTTTGAGTTTTTACTACTTAGTATTCATTGGGCTTCTTGGATAAGTTTGCTACTGGTTTTCATCAAATGTGAGAATTTGGGGCTATTATTCTTTCCAATATTCTTTCTTCTCCATTCTCTCTGTTCTCCTTCTGAGAATCACATTATGTTTATGCTGGTATGATTAGTGGTGTCCCAAGAGATCTCTGAGTCATTTTCTTCATTCTTTTTTTCTTCATTTTCCCCACACTGGATAATCTCAATTGACCTGTCTTCAAGATTGTTGGTTATTTCTTCTGCCTAGTCAAATCTCATATTAAACTCCTCCAGTGGAATTTTCATTTATTGTATTTTACAACTCCAGAATTTCTGTATGGTTTTGAAAAATTTTTTAAACATCTTTTTATTCAGATATAATTCACATACCATACACCCCACCAATTTAATGTGTAAAACTTACTGACTTTTAGTATATTCATAGATATGTACAATATTACATCAGAAACATTACCACCCTAACCACCGTTTCATCCTCTCTCCCCACCTCAGGCCTAAGCAACCACTGGTATACCTTTTGTCTCTGGTATCTCTCTCTCCTGAACATTTAAAAAAAAATTTTTTTTAAGTTTATTTATTTATTTGGAGAGAGACAGCACAAGTGGGGGAGGGGCAGACAGAGAGGGAGACAAAGAATCCCAAGCAGGCTCCATACTGCCAGCACAGAAGCCGATGTGGGGCTTGATCTCATGAACCATGACATGATGACCTGAGCTGAAACCAAGAGTTTCAGTTTGGAAGTTTCAGCTTGGAAGCTTAACCAACTGAACCCCCCAGGTACCCCCTGAACACTTGAATAAATGGAATCTGTGGTCTTCTGTTCACTGAAATGACTGGCTTCTTTAATGTGGTATATAACATTTTCAAGATTCAAGAAATGCATGCTATTTGGCTCACCTGTTCCACATTTTCCCTCTCTTCCTTTTTTTAAGTTTTTAAAAAATTATTATGCTTTCTCTTATTTTGATATTTATATACTTTTATTATACTTTTAGTGGCTAACCTGGAAATCACAACATAGATCCTTAACGAATCTAGTGTAATATAAATTAGTATATTAAACAATTCAAGCAACTAAAAGCAACGGAATTTCATTTACTTCCTCCTGATGTATGCACTATTGTCATTAATTTGAAATTTTTTTTTTTAACGTTTATTTATTTTTGAGACAGAGAGAGACAGAGCATGAACAGGGGAGGGACAGAGAGAGAGGGAGACACAGAATCTGAAACAGGCTCCAGGCTCTGAGCTGTCAGCACAGAGCCCGACGCGGGGCTCGAACTCACGGATCATGAGATCATGACCTGAGCCGAAGTCGGCTGCTTAACCGACTGAGCCACCCAGGCGCCCCTAATTTGAAATTTAAACACACACATGAATATATATCAGGATATATATTATCAGGATAGTATATTATCTTAGATGGTATGTATTCATTCAAATTTATCCCATTTTTACCACTTTTATTCTTAAAACCATTTCTAAGCTGCTCTCTAGAATAATTTTCCTTCCAGGTAAAGAATGCCATTTCGTATCTTCCTTCAATACAAGCTTGCCAGTGACAAAAAGTCTCAATTTTTTTATTTGTCATGGAATGTCTTTATTTCACTTTATTAAAAATTAGTTTTAGTGAATACTAGATTCTATGATAGCAATTTTTTTTTTAAGATTTTATTCTTTTTTCAATAATGTCTATATCCATTATGGGGCCTGAACTCACGACCCCAAGATCAGAGTTGCATGCTCTACTGACTGAACCAGCCAGGCACCCCTGGCAGTTATTTTCTTTAAGCACTGTATAGCTATTAATTTTATTATCTTGTGGCTTACACTTTTCCTTTTGACAAGTTAGCTTTTAGTCCATTTGTTGCTCTTTTAAAGTAACCTTTCTTTTATTTTCCTTTCACTGTTCTTAACACACGTGTGTGTGTGTGTGTGTGTGTGTGTGTGTGTGTGTGTGTGTGTGTATTTGTCTTTCAAGACTTTTATTACAATGTGCCTAGTATAATTTTGTTTTTATACATCCTACTTGGGATTTTGTGGGTATCTTGTATCTGTGCTTTGTTATTTTCTATCATGACTCTTGGAATATTCTTTATCATTGTCTTTTCAGGTATTTCTTCTGTTGTATACCCTCTTTAACCTCCCTCTGGGCCACTTATGCATATATTATATTTTAACCCTTTATCTCCCATCCCTTTGTATCTCAATGTTTCAGTTTGATATTTTTCTTATCTTTCAGTTGACTTTTTTTTTTTTTTTTGGTTTATTTTTGAGAGAGAGAGAGACAGAGACAGAAGAGAGAGAGTTCGTGTGCATGTGCGCACAAACTGCTAAGGGGCAGAGAGAGAGGGAGACAGAGGATCTGAAGCGGGCATTGCACTGACAGCAGAGAGCCTGATATGGGGCCTGAACTCAGCAACTGTGAGATCATGACCTGAGCCAAAGTCAGATGCTTAACCAACTGAGCCACCCAGGCACCCCATCTTTCAGTTGACTTTTTACTGCCTCGATTAAGTCTAAACTACTGTCACCCATTTTTATATAAGGAACAGACTCTAATCAAATATGACTAGTAGTGCTTTTATAAGAATATATTAGGGGGGGTGCCTGGGTGGCTCAGTTGATTAAGCATCTGACTCTTGATTTCAGCTCATGCCATGATCTCATGGTTTGTGGGACTGATCCTTGCATCGGGCTCATGCTGACAGTGCAGAGCCTGCTTGGGATTCTCTCCCTCTCTCTTAGTCCCTCTCCCACTTGTGCACACATGTGCTCGCGCTCTCTCTCTCAAAATAAATAAGTAAACTAAAAAAAAAAAAAGGAAGATATCAGGACACAGATCCTGATATACACAGGATGAAGACAGTCATCTATAAGACAAAAAGAGAAACCTCAGAAGAATCCAGCCCTTCCAAGAAACAGTAAAATATGGCCCATTCACATGAAAAAAAAAGTAGTCAATAGAAACTGCCTGG
This sequence comes from Panthera pardus, assembly GCF_024362965.1. Lineage (NCBI taxonomy): Eukaryota > Metazoa > Chordata > Mammalia > Carnivora > Felidae > Panthera > Panthera pardus. The sequence goes on from NW_026526688.1 coordinate 35,850,496, forward strand.
GATAAATCCAGATGGCTTTACTGGACAAGGACAAGGACTTAAACCAGTATTTTATTTTATTTATTTATTTTTTACAATGCATTATTTTTTTTAATGTTTATTTTTGAGAGAGAGAGAGAGACAGAGAGCGAATGGGGGAGGGGCAGAGAGAGAGGGAGACACAGAATCTGAAGCAGGCTCCAGGCTCTGAGCTGTCAGCACAGAGCCCGATGCGGGGCTCGAACTCATGATCTGCAAGATCATGACCTGAGCCGGAGTCAGACGCTTAAACGACTGAGCCACCCAGGCGTCCCCAAACCAGTATTTTAAATACTGTCCAGGAGTGCCTGGGTGGCTCAACTGACTGGGTGGCTCAGTCGCTTAAGCATATGGTTAAGCATCGGACTTGGGCTCAAGTCATGATTTCACAGTTTGTGGATTCGAGCCTGGCGTCAGGCTCTGTGCTGACAGCTCAGAGCCTGGAGCCTGCTTCAGATTCTGTGTCTCCCTCACTCTCTGCCCCTCCCCCATTCGCACTGTCTCTGTCTCTCAAAAATGAATAAATGTTAAAAAAAATTTTTTTAAATACTGTTCAAAGAACTAAAGGAAACCAGATCTAAAATCTTTAAAGAAAGTATAGGAAGTGTCTCACCAAAAAGATCATCAATGAAGAGAAAGAAGTTACAAGCAAGAACCAAATAGAAATTCTGGAGTTAAATGGGGCGCCTGGGTGGCTCAGTCAAGTCAGTTAAGTATCTGACTTCAGCTCAGGTCACGGTCTCATGGCTCATGAGTTCAAGCCCTGCGCTGGGCTCTGTGATGACAGCCTGGAGCCTGCTTCGGATTCTCTGTCTCCCTCTCTCTCTGCCTCCCACCCCTGGTTTGTAATCTGTCTGTCTCTCTCTCTCTCAAAAATAAACATTAAAAAAATTAAAAAAAAAAAATTCTGGAGGTAAAAAGTGTAATAACTGAAAGGGAAAATTCCACCAGAGGGGCTTGACAGCAATTTGACTAGGCATAAGAAATAACCACTGAAGCAGGAGATCGGTCAATTGAGATTATCCAGTATGATAAAGAAGAAGGGAAAAGAAGAAAAATGCACACAGCCTCTGAAACAATGTGATGTCATCAAATATACCAAATACAAATAACTGTAGTCTCAGTAGGAGAGGTGAGAGAGAAAGGGTCAAAAAGGATATCTGAAGAAACAGTGGACCCGAAATTACCAAACTTGATGAAAAATTTAACTGAACATCCAAGAAGCCTACAGAATACAAATTAGGATAAACTCAAATTTGATCTTCAACATCAAGCTATTCTCTAGGTCTCCAGCCTGCTGACCCACTCTGAAGTTTTTGGACTTGCCAGCCTCCATAAATTATGTAAGCCTTAACGTAAACAAATCTCCTACACACACACACACACATACACACACACTACTGATTCTGTTTCTCTGGAGAACCATAATATAGAATTAGCACACAAAAACAGGAGAAGAATAGAATCACATAAGAACAAAGTTTTTATGTACTACCGAAATCAATTTGGTATTAATCTGAACAAGATTGTTAAAAATTAATATGCAAAAAAAGCATCTGATAAAACCCAACATGCTTTCAACATAAAAATGCTCATCAAATTATGAACAAAAGGAAACTTCCTTAACATGATAAAACAAGTTTACGGAAAACTCGCAGTTAACATATACTTAATACTGAAACACTTAAAATTATTCCCTATAAGTTCAAATTTATAGATTCAAAGCAATCTATAAATTCAGTGCAATCCTTATCAAAATTCCAATGGCTTTTTTTTTTCAGAGATGGAAATTTCATATGAAATTCTAAGGGGCACTGAACAGCTAAAACAATATTGAAAAAAGAAAACCTGGAAGACTCACACTTTCCAATTTCAAAACTACCTAAAAAATAAAAAACAGGGGTGCCTGGGTGGCTCATTCAGTTGAATGAGCTCAAGTCATGATTTTGAGGTTTGTGAGTTTGAGCCCACATCAGGCTCTGTGCTGACAGTTCAGAGCCTGGAGCCTGCTTTGGATTCTGTGTCTCCCCCTCTCTCTCTCTCTCTGCCTCTCCACTGCTTGGACTCTTTCTCTCTCAAAAATAAAAATAAACATTAAAAAAAAATAAGATCTATCAACATTATAAAAAATAATAAATAAAAATAAAAAAACAGTAATCAAAACAGTCTTGTACTGACAAGAATGATATTTAGACCAACAAAATTTAGAGTTCAGAGATAAACTCTATGAAATAAACATCTATGCCCAATTGATTTTTTAAAAATATTTATTTTGAGAGAGAGTGAGAGCATGCACACACACAAGCAGGGGAGGCACAGGCAGAGAGCGGGAGAGAGAGAATCCCAAGCAAGCTATGTCAGTGCAGAGCCTGACAAGGGGCTTGATCGTACAAACTGCATGATCATAACCTAAGCCAAAATCAAGAGTTTGACACTGAACTGAGCCACCCAGGCATCCCTATGCCCAGCTGATTTTTTAAATTTTTTAAAAAGTTTATTTAAAAATTTTTTTAATTTATTTATTTTGAGAGAGAGTGAGCAGGCCAACAGGCAGATCCAGAGGGAGAGAATCCCAAGCAGGCCCCACGCTGTCAGCACAGAGCCCAACACAGGGCTTGATCTCATGAGCCATGAGATCATGACCTGAGCCAAAATGAAGTTGGACACTGAACCAACTGAGCCACCCAGATGCCCCCCAACCGAACAAGGATGCCAAAACCATTTAAACAAGGATGCCAAAACCATCTATGGAGAAGGAATACAGACTCCTCAACAAGTGGTGCTGGGATAAGCGGATAACCACATGTCAAAGAATAAAGATGGATCCCTACCTCACTCCATATACAAAATATAACTCAAAGTGGATCAATGACCTAAATACAGGAGGTAATACTCAAAATTGTTACATGAAAACATAGGGATAAATGTTCATGACCTCAGATTTGGCAACAGATTCTTAGATTTGACACCAAAAGCAAAAAAAGAAAAAGAAAAATACAAAAATTAGACTTTATAAAAACTAAAAATTTTTATGCATCAAATTAACATTATCAAGAAAGTGAAGACATCCTATAGGATGGGACAAAATATTTGCAAATCACTTATCAAATAAGCATTCTGTATCCAAAATATGTAAAAAAAAAAAACTCTTTACAAGTCAACAACAAAAAGACAAATAGCTCAATTAAAAAATGGGGAAAAGATCTGAAAAGACTTCTTCAAAGAAGATATACAAATGGACACATGAAACGATGTTCAACATCACTGGTTATTAAGGAAATGCAAGTTAAAACCACAGTGAGATACCACTTCACAATGGTTATAGTTAAAAATGGAAAACAAAGTATTGGCAAGGATGCAGAGAAATTGAGACCCCTATACATTGCTGGTAGGAAAGAAAATGCTGTAACCACTGCAGAAAAGTTTGCTGGTTCCTCAAAAAGTTGAATACAGAATTACCTTATGGCCCATCAATTTTATTCCTAGGTATCTACCCAAAAGAAATGCAAATATGTACTCAAGCAAATACATAATCAAGCATGTTACAGCAGTATTCTAAATAGTCAAAAGGTGGGAACAAGTCCAAATGTCCATCAATAATGAATAAACCAATTGTGGAATAAATATGCAATGGAATATTATTCATCCATACAAAAAAGCAAAACTTGCATGAGCTACAACTACATGAGCTACAACTTGCATGAGCCTTAAAAACACACTGAAGCAATAAGACAGACACAAAATGCCATGCATCTTACAATTACTTCTATATAACCCAAAATCAATAAATGAGAGACAGAAAAGGACAGTAGACATAATCAGTAAGTAGGGGGGAGAGTAAATGGGGAATCATTCATTATCTTGAGGATCAAAAAGAGGTTGGAACTAACAAGCAGTTATTTTGGTGTGCTTGTTTGTCTGAGGTGACACCTGGATCCATGAAATGACATTGGGGGCTACGGCAATGCAGAAATGGGTTGAATCTCGATATTTCTCTTACACCCTCAGAAGTGCAAAATGCCAACAGGAATTCTTCTGACAAGAGGAGATACAGAGAATGCAGATGGTTCTGGGGTAGATTCCCTGAGCGGAAGGCCTTGCACATAGTTGGCAAGTTACACGGACCCTGGTAGCTCCAGGAGGCAACACACAGTTCTTGACATAAACAGACATCTATTGTTGACTGGGCTATGCATACCTGCTGGTAGATATAAATGTTCAAAATACTAAACAAAAGGACTGAAACAGAAGATACTGCACCAATTTGGACTGCCAACTCACATTTCCTCAGACCAAGGAACATATTTTCACCCTCAGAGTAACAGTTTGGTAGAGAATAGAATGGGCAATTGAAACGTTTTTTGTCTAACACCAAAGGGATAAAGTTGAGAAAGGCTGATTTGCATGCTTTCAAGAGTGTGTACTAACATTCAACATGAACAGGGCCCAGAAAATGTCCCTCCCCTTCCCTGGGGGATCTAGAGAAGAGGGAGTGGAGAAGAATGCTAGTATAACAATATTTTGTTTTCCCCACAAGATCTCAATATTCTTTTTTCCTACTGGTTCTCAGACCAGAGCTGAAACTGCAGGTGTTAGAACTGGGATGAACTGTGTATTCGTTTACTAGGTCTACCATAACAAAGTACCACACTAACTGAGTGGCTTCAACAACACAAATGCATTGTTTCACAGGGCTAGAGGACAGGAGTCTAACATCAGGGTGCTGGCAGGGTTGACTCCTTCTGAGGGCTATAAGGGATAATCTGTTCTACGACCTCCCTCCTAGCCTCTGGTGGCCTTAAGTGTTCCTTGGCTTGTAGATGGTGATCTTTGTCTTCACATTGTCTTTTGTCTACATGTATCCACCCGTGTTCAAATCTCCTCCTTTCATTAAGACCACAGTCATATTGGATTGGGGCCCACTCTAATGACCTCATCTTAACTCCATCTCATCTGCAAAGGTCCTATTTCCAAACACATTCACTAGTACTGGGTGGTGGTTAGAACTTCAGTATCTTTGTTGTGGGTAGGAGGAGATACAATTCAGCCTATAACAATCCCTAAGCAAAAAACTGTAGTCAGGGATGCCTGGGTGGCTCAGTCGGTTGGGCAGGCTACTTCAGCTCAGGTCATAATCTCATTGTTTGTGGGTTCGAGCCCCGTGTCAAGTTCTGTGCTGACAGCTCAGAGCCTAGAGCCTGCTTCGGATCCTGTGTCTCCCTTTCTCTCTTTGTGCCCCTCCCCAGCTTGTGCTCTGTCTCTCTGTCTGAAAAATGAATAAATGTTAAAGAAAAAAAACTGTAGTCGTATATATTTTTTATAACTATATTTTTAAACCTTTATGATAAAATTCCTAAGGGCCTCATGAGGTGGACTGTGCTTTGATCCCCTCTAGCAAAATGGAGGTTCACAGGAAATACAGCTAAACTGCATTTAGCTAGGGGCGCTTAGGTGGCTCAGTCAGTTGGGAGCCTGACTCGGCTCAGGTCAAGATCTCACTGTCCATGAGTCCGATCTCCGCATCAGGCTCTGTGCTGATGGCCTAGAGCCTGTTTTGGATTGTGTGTCTCCCTCTCTCTCTGCCCTTCCCCCACTCACAGTCTGTCTCTCTCAAAAGTAAATAAACATTAAAAAGAAAACCTTTATAAACTGTATTTAGCTAGAGGTCAGAGAATTCACTAATTCTGAACCTGTGTAACCCTTCCCTATTAATGAGAATGGATTGAGGGGGAAGCACCTGCCATGCTAGCACTGCTGTCAGCAATCTACACCAGCACAGTGGCCAAACCTAACACTGGTTCCAAAGGCAGAAATGTTAGGGTAGAACTGGAAAGATGAAAGAATGGGAGCTGAGGATAAAAGAATGAATCAATCGTTATGCAATATTGTATTTGTATCTCAAATAGGCTTAGAGTAAGAGATGATCCTATTGTGTGTTAGCTCAAGTATACCAGCAACCTGAAAGGGTGAAGCCATGTTGCTGAGACTACTTTTGCTTTTAGAACCTGACAATGTCAAATGGAAGTCTGGAAATGTAACTGGCATAGTTCTGGGGGACATTTTGGTCATGTAATATGATGAAAAACTAGACTAATTATTCATGCCTGAGTGGGACTCTAGCAACATGCCACTATCTTTTGACTCATATTTCAGATTATATTTACTACCATATCACAATGTGATGTGACACTAACCTCACTGGTAAGATTCAGTTATATTACTTAAACAAATCTTATGATAATCCTGATATTGATAATCAAATATATTGGGAAATTGGGTTAATGCTTCTTCAGGATATAAAACTGATGGAACAAATGGCCTGAGAAAGAACTAGATTGGTTAACAAACCACCAGCTACTTTCTATGGCAAAGAGTTCTGTACAAATTTATTGTGTACAAACAGTGGCAAATCGGGGGGGGGGGGGAAGGCAATTAAATTAGAACAAAAATATGAAAATGTATGTAACAACTTTAAAAAGAGCAGATTAGTTGTTTCTTTAAATCTATCCTTACTCCACACTGGCTCCTCCAATTATAAAGCATATTCATAATGATATACTGGACAAATGAATGCAGTGAACGTGATACTGCATAACTTTCAAGGCTAAGGTATAAAAGCAACATGACTTCCACGTGACTCTCAGTTTCTTGGAAAGCGTACATCTTGAACCCTGCCACCACAATGTGAGGAAGCCCAAACTAGCTCATGTGGAAAGACCACATGAAGAGGCACCAGAGCCCACTGCATCCTGTCCAACTTCTTGACTTAAACGTTATAAATGCCCACTGCATGCTACTAAGTTTTATGGTAAATCTGTTACACAGCCATCAATAACCAAGCAGTGCTCAAGTAATTTACAACCCGGAGAAATAAGGATGAAAATAACTACGATATGGCAGGATATAACATCACTACACAGAATATAAACAAAGGGCCTTGGAAGAGGAAGGAACATAAAGAAATAAGTCTCTTTACGGGAAAGAGCAGTGGGGAGAAATGGAAAAGCCTTCACAGAAGTAATCTTTGAGCTAGGCCTTAACAGACAGAACTTGAAGGAAAACCATAGCATCAACAACAAGGAAAAGGAAGGTGTGGGGAGGGAGTTAAGATGGCAGAGAAATAGGGGAACCAGGATTTTCCTTGTCCCTCAAACACAGCTGTATTGAGGTCATTATCACTTGGAACACCCAGGAAATTGATCTGTGGAGTGGCAGAAGGATCTCCACAGTTGGAGGGAGACAGCTTGGCAGGATCAAGGCTTCCCCTCACCTTTCCTTTTGTTTCCCAGGGTTACTTCAACAAACGAATCAAAGCATACCTGATTGAAGGTCTAAACACCCCACTACTACAATCAAGGAAGAGCTCTACAGAGGACTGACTAGTGGGATAAAGCAGCCAAACCACAACAGAGTGCATGCAACACACGCCTAAAACACTTGCTGAAGTGCCAGGCTTTAGACAGTGTTAGGATTCCTTCTTAATATAATACTCTCAGGTGCAGGACACATAACAAGCTTTTAAAACATGCAAAAGACAGAAACTTAGCCAAAATGATAAAACAGAGGAATTTTCCCCAAAAGAAAGTTCAACAAGAAATCACAGCCAGAGAATTGCCAAAACAGATATAAACAATATATGTGAACAAGAATTTAGAGTAATGGTCATAAGACTAATACTTGGGCTTTAAAAAAGCACAGAAGACACCAGAGAAACTCTTGCCTGCAGAGATCAAAGACCTAAGAACTAGTCAGGATGAATTTAAAAACGCTATCACTGAGATGCAAAGTAAACTAGTAAACTAGTTACAGTGACTAGGCAAGGATGGAAGAAGCAGAGGAGAGAATTGGTGAAACAGAAGATAAAATTATGGAAAATAATGAATCTGAAAAAAAGAGAGAGAGGAAAGTACTAGATCATGAACTACGTGATTCCTTAAACAAAATCTGTATCATAGGAGTAATAGAAGAGGAAAAGCAAAAGAAAGGAGAAGATTTATTTGAACAAATTATAGCTGAGAATTTCCTTAATCTGGGGAAGGAAACAGGCATCCAAGTCCAAGAGGCAAAGATAACTCCCTTCAAAACCAACAAAACAGGTCAGTACCATGACATATCATAATGAAACTGGCAAAATACAAAGATAAAAAGAGAATTCTGAAAGCAGCTAGGGACAAAAGGTCCTTAGCCTACAAGGGTAGACACATAAGGTTAGTAGCAGAACTGTCCACTGAAACTTGGCAGGCCAGAAGAGAGTGGCAGGAAATATTCAGTGTGTTGAATAAGAAAAATATGCAGCCAAGAATCCTTTATCCACCAAAGCTGTCATTCAGAATAGAAGGAGAGAGAAAGACTTTCCCAGACAAACAAAAACTAAAGGAGTTTGTGACCACTAAACCAGCCCTGCAAGAGATCCTACGGGGACTATGTGAGTGGAAAGACCATCAAAACAAACATGAAACCTACAGATAACAGAATGGTACTAAGTTAATATCTTTAAATTATGATTCTGAATGCAAATGGACTAAATAAAAAGGCCCAGGGTATCAGACTGGATAAAAAGACAAGATCCATGCTGTCTACAAGAGACTCATTTTATTTAATATTTAGTTTTCAGAGACAGAGAGAGAGCTACAGAGCACACGAATGCATGCTGGGGAGGGGCAGAGAGAGGGAGACACAGAATTGGAAGCAGGCTTCAAACTCTGGAGCTGTCAGCACACAGTCTAATGCATGGCCTGAACTCACAGACTGCAAGATCATGACCTGAGCCAAAGTTGGACACTTAACTGACTGAACCACCCAGGCACCCCTAAGAGACTCATTTAAAAAAAATTTTTTTTTTTTTACATTTTATTTATTTTTGATAGAGACAGAGCACAAGCAGGGGAGGGGCAGAGAGAGACGGAGACACAGAATCTGAAGCAGACTCCAGGCTCCAAGCTGTCAGCACCGAGCCCGACGCGGGGCTCGAACCCACAAACTGCAAGATCATGACCTGAGCCGAAGTTGGACACTCAACCGACCGAGCCACCCAGGCACCCCTCTGAGAGACTCATTTTAGATCTGAGGACACCTGCAGACTGAAAGTGAGGGGATGGAAAATCATCTATCATGCTAATGGACATCAAAAGAAAGCTGAAGTGGCCATACTTGTATCAGACAAACTAGATTTTAAAGACTGTAACAAGAAATGAAGAAGGGCATTATATCATAATTAAGGGATCTATCCATCAAGAGGAGCTAACAATTGTAAATATTTATGCCCCCAACATGAAAGCACCCAAATATATAAATCAATTAATCACAAAGAAACTTATTGATAATAATACCGTAATTGTAGCAGACTTTAATCTTTATTTATTTTTGAGAGACAGACAGAGTGCGAGCAGGGGAGGAGCAGAGAGAGAGGAAGACACAGAATCCGAAGCAGGCTCCAGGCTCTGAGCTGTCAGCACAGAGCCCGACGCGGGGCTCGAACTCACGGACTGCAAGATCATGACCTGAGCTGAAGTCAGATGCTCAACCGACTGAGCCACCCAGGCGCCCCTAGCAGACTTTAATACTTCATTTACAACAATGGACAGATCATCTAGGCAGAAAATCAATAAGGAACCAAGAGCTCTGAATGACACACTAGACCAGATAGACTTAACAGATATATTCAGAACACTTTACCCTAAAGCAGCAGAATACACATTCTTCTTTAGTGTGCACATGGAACATTCTCCAAATAGATGATATTTTGGGTCGTGACACAGCCCTCAACAGGTACAAAAAGACTGAGATCATACCATGAGTATTTTCAGATCATATTATGAAATTTGAAATCAACCACAAGAAAAAATTTGGAAAGCCCCCGAAATACATGGAGGTTAAAGAACATCCTACTAAACAATGAATAGGTTAACCAGGAACTTAAAGAAGACATAAAAAAAAAAAAAATACATGGAAGCAAATGAAAATGAAAACATGACAGTCCAAACCCTGTGGGATGTAGCAAAGGCAGTCCTAATAGGAAAATACAATGCAATTTAGGCCTATCTTAAGAAAGGTCCCAAATACACAACCTAACCTTACACCTAAAGAAGCCAGAAAAGGAGCAGCAAATAAAGCCCAAATCCAGCAGAAAAGGGGAAATAATAGAAATTAGAGCAGAAATAAATGTTACAGAATCCAAAAAAATAAAAAAACAAAAACAGTAGAACAGATCAATGTTCTTAGTTATCAAACTAAGAACTGGCTTTTGGAAAAAATAAACAAAATTGATAACCCCTAGCCATACTTCTCAAAAAGAAAGGACCCAAACAGATAAAATCACAAATGAAAGACGAGAGATCACAACGAACACCACAGAAATACAAACAATTATAAGAGAACTATAAAAATCATATGCCAACAAACTGGACAATCTGGAAGAGATGGACAAATTCCCACACACACACACACACACACACAACCAAAACTCAAACGGGAAGAAATAGAAAATCTGAACAGACCCATAGCCAGCAAAGAATTTGAATCGTTTATCAAAAAAATCTCCCAAGAAATAAGAGTCTTGCGCCAGATGGCTTCCCAGGGGAATTCTACCAGACATTTAAAGCAGAGTTAATACCTATTCTTCTCAAACTATTCCAAAAAATAGAAATGGAAGGAAAGCTTCCAAACTCATTCTATGAAACCAGCACTACCTTGATTTCAAAACCAGAGACCCCACTAAAAAGGAGAATTACATGCCAATATCCCTGATGAACCTTGATTCAAAAAAACTCAACAAGATACTACCAAATCGAATTCAACAGTATATTAAAAGAATTATTCACCACGATCAAGTGGGATTCATTCCTGGGCACAAGACTGGTTCAATATTCGCAAATCAATCAACATGATACAGCACATTAGAAGAAAGGATAGGAACCATATGATCCTGTCAGTAGATGCAGAAAAAGCATTTGACAAAGTACAGCATCCTTTCTTGATAAAAACCCTCAAGAAAGTCGGGATAGAAGGAACATACCTTAACATCATAAAAGCCATATATGAAGGCCCACAGCTAATATCCTCAATGGGGAAAAACTGAGAGCTTCCCCCCTCAGGTCAGGAACACAATAGGGATGTCCACTCTCACCATTGTTGTTTTACATAGTGTTGGAAGTCCTAGCCTCAGCAATCAGACAACAAAACGAAATAAAAGGCATCCAAATTGGCAAAGAAGTCAAACTTTCACTCTTCGCAGATGACATGACACTACATGGAAAAACCTGAAGGATTCCACCAAAAACTACTAGAGCTGATGCATGAATTCAGCAAAGTCGTGGGATATAAAATCAATATACAGAAATCAGTTGCATTTCTATACATCAATAATGAAGCAACAGAAAGAGGTATCAAGGAATCAGTCCCATTTACAATTGCACCAAAAACCATAAAACACCTATGAATAAACCTAAGCAAAGAGGTAAATGATCTGTACACTGAAAACTATAGAAAGCTTATGAAAGAAAATGAAGAAGACAAAGAAATGGTAAAATATTTCATGTTCATGGATTGGAAGAACAAATACAGTTAAAATGTCAATACTACCAAAGCAACCTACATATTCAGTGCAATCCTTATCAAGATAACATAAGCATTCTTCACAAAACTAGAACAAAGAATCCTAAAATTTGTATGGAACCACGAAAGACCCCAAAGAGCCAAAGTAATGCTGAAAAAGAAAACCAAAGCTGGAGGCATCACAATCCTGGACTTTAAACCATAAAAACAAACACATAGACCAATGGACTAGAATAGAGAACCCAGAAATGGACAAATAAATGGCTAACTAATCCTTGACAAAGCAGGAAAGAATATTCAATGGAAAAAAGACAGTCTCTTTAGCAAATGGTGCTGGGAGAACTGGACAGCAACATGCAGAAGAATGAAACTGGACCACTTTCTTACACCATACACAAAAATAAATTCAAAATGGATGAAAGACCTAAATGTAAGACAGGAAACCATCAAAATCCTACAGGAGAACGCAGGCAGCAACCTCTTTGACCTAGGCCACAGCAACTTCTTACTCAACATGTCTCTGGAGGCAAGGGAAATAAAAGCAAAAATGAACTATTCGGAACTCATCAAGATAAAAAGCTTCTGCACAGCAAAGGAAACAATCAACAAAACTAAAAGGCAACCAACAGAATGGGAGAAGATATTTGCAAATGACATATTAGATAAAGGGTTAATAGCCAAAGTCTATAAAGAATTTACCAAACTCAACACCCAAAAAAACAAACAATCCAGTAAAGAAATGGGCAGAAGACATGAAGAGGCGCTTTTCCAAAAAAGACATCCAGATGGCAAACAGACACATGAAAAGATGCTCACCATCACTCATCATCAGGGAAATACAAGTCAAAACCACAATAAGATATACCACCTCACACCTGTCAGGAGGGCTAAAATTAACAACTCAGGAAACAACAGATGTTGGCAAGAATGTAGAGAAAGAAGAACCCTTTTGCACTCTGGTGGGAATGCAAACTGGTACAGCTACTCTGAAAACAGTATGGAGGTTCCTCAAAAAATTAAAAATAGAACTACCCTACGACTCCGCAATTGCACTACTAGGCATTTATCCAAAGTATACAGGAGTGCTGATTCAAAGGGACACATGCACCCCAATGTTTATAGCAGTGCTATTAACAATAGTCAAATTATGGAAAGAACACAAATATCCGTCAATTGATGAATGGATTAAGAAAATGTGGTGTATATATACAGTGGAATATTACTCAGAGATTAAAAAGGCTGAATGCTTGCCATCTGCAACAATGTGGCTAGCACTGGAGGGTATTATGTGCTAAGTGAAATAAGTCAGTCAGAGAAAGACAAATATCATGATTTCACTCATATGTGGAATTTGAAAAACTCAACACATGAACATAGGGAAAGTGAAGAAAAAATAAGATAAAAACAGAGGAGACAAACCATAAGAGACTCTTAAGTACAGAGAACAAACTGAGGGTTGCTGGTGGCGATGGAGTAGAGGTTAAATGGGTGACAAGCATTAAGGAGGGCACTTTTCAGGATGAGCACTGGGTGTCCTTATGTAAGAGATGAAATCACTGGGTTCTACTCCTGAAGCCAAGACTACACTGTATGTTAACTAACTTGAATATAAATTTAAAAAAAAAGGAAAAGGAAAAAAAAATGAAGGTGTTAGAACTTGGTGACAAAGTAGTGTATCATACAGGTCTCCTTAGAGACAGAATTCAACTTTTTTTTTTTTTTTTCCTTATCTCTAACACTGAAAAACATCAAACTGTTTGAAGGACAGTGTAGGGAACATTAATCTAAAAGGAAACAAGGTGGAGTTCTAGTGACTGACTGTAATCATATGAAATTATTAAATTTCTTGCTGTTAATCTCCATGCAAAGGGCTAACTCTGACCCTAAGAAATGAAAGCCACTTATCAACGCTTCCTTTGATGTACTGGCCAAGGCAAAACCCAGTATTTTGCTTGCTCATTGTGCCAGACCCAGTATCAGTTTAATGACAGCAATTCTCTATGGTTAGCATTCCTGGGAGTTCTAGGGGTGATTATAGGGAGGCATTTGTCTTGAACCAAAATGAAAAGTGCCTAATAATAGTCATAAAAAGCTGAGTAAATTCAAAAGCTTTAATTGCTGAAATTTACCCTCACTTCCCTGATAAGGGCATGAGATTATATCTATAGGCATCAGGCTTATTACAATCTGGGGAAATAATCATTACTTACCCAGCAAAATCAAAGCATTTATCTCTTTATGCTGCTCTGTACAAGTAGAAGCCTGAAAGCAGTCCCTTTGAGCTGCCTGTTCAGCAATGACTAACTTTTCAGTCTGTTTAGGAGATTCACCTCCAATATGGGATCCCTCCCACTAAATCAGACTTCCTCTTAAAGTGGTCAGATAGGTAGTCCTTAAAAACAACTCTAGAATTTCTGTTCCCCTTACCTCATAAAACTTTTTTAAGGAGCCCACCAGGCATAGCTTCAGGCTATCCACAATCTCCTGATGAGGCATCTGGAACACCACTCGTGAATACCATTTTGTGAGTGTGCTGTGGAGGAGGTAGTAAAGAGAGAGAGAGAGATGAACACACACTCACAGAGGAAGGCTCACAGTCTGAATGTCAGCACAGAGGCGCCTCTATGCACCGATACGGTATCTAGTAAAGTCATTTATGTTACAGATAAAAACATACGTTAATATGAGAAAAGATATATATGTAAGTCATACACAGAATGTAAAAATATAGGCATAATTGTGGTATTTGATACAAAACTGCTTCCAACTGAAAAAATTTCAGATATCCACCAACAGAGGACTAGTTAAATAGTGTTCTGGCATACAATAAATTCCATGCAGCAGTTAAAAGGAATTGGTTGAGATTCTTTGTATTGATATGTGAAAATATCTGCAATATACAATTTAAGTACATAAAACAAGAAATAGCATACATAGCAATATGCCATTTTGTAAACATACGTGCACCACCTATACGTGTTACTATGCACATAAGTGAGAATTTGAAAAGTATATATACTTCAAACCTTTGGTGGTGGTCAATAAAAGATGGTCCACGAGGAACCTTCACTTTCTAAATTTCTGCAGGTATCTGCATGAACAGGTCTTGTTTTTAATCAGAACAAACAAAAAAATCCCTCATTCCTGGGGGGAAAAAACACCAAGACAGAGCCCCCATTCTGAAGAAGACCAGACCACATTTGAGGCAACAAACTTACAGACCTGACAAGCTTGCTAAACAGGCTGCATAAACTAATAGAAAGATAAAGGAGAAAATAGAGTTAAGTATTCTTTTCTAAAGTATACTTTTACTATAATACAAAATATTCAAAAAGTATTTGCTAGATTTACAATAAGATTAGGCATCAAAATGAGGTAACCAAACAAAATGGAACTGAGTAGACTTACAGATTGATGCTTGCAACAAAGCCAACCACGGAGCGCATGCCTCGGTTGGGGTCATGGTAAACATCCATCCCAATCACCATTAATTGTTTCTGGGTTAGAAAACAAAAAACAAACCAGAAAAACCAAGCAATCCATCACCCCATCTTCAATTATTATCTGAACCCCAAAAGCAACATATGAAAATGAATTCTGGAGGAAGAAAGAGACTGTAATCAACTTGACATTTTTTTTAAACACTATGAATAAGTCAGAGATGTAGAACAAGGTCAGCATGCTTTTCCTGTAAAGGATCGTACAGTAAATAACACTGGGCTTTGTGAGCCACAGTCTCTGTAGGAACTGCTCAATTTTGTCTGTCATTACAACAGAAGAGCAGCCACAGTTAGTCTGTAAAGAAGTATAGCTATATTCCAATAAAACTGCATTTAAGGACAATGAAAATGGAATGTCATATAATTTTCATGTGTCAGAAAATATCAGTCTTATTTTTATTGGTTTCAACTAAGGTTATAGAAACCATTCTCAGGACGTGGGCTACACAAAAGCAGGCCATGAACCATTTAGACCACTAAGCATGGAGAATAAGGATAACTCTATGAGGAAAACTAGGAAAATAGCTAGGTAGAAGTCTCTGGAGAGCTAAATTGAATGAAGAAAACATCTCAGCATCACTCACCAGAGGAATATCCACTCCCCAGAGCTCACCACCCAATTTACAATTAATCTGAAGTAAAATTTTCTGGGCCACACTCCGAAGCCTGGTTGGCTGACCAATGGTTCGAACATTGATGACCTATAATAAAGGGGTGTGGAGAAAGGGGACACTATAAGCCTGTCAGACGATATAAACAAGCCTGAAGTAAACACCACATTTGTTTAAGAAACCCCAGTTAGCAGGCAATACACTATGCATGACTAGCTCTAATTCTAGGATTTCTATGTAGGCATGCACGCGCACACACAACACACATCAAAACAAAAAGACAACCAAAACCCAAAAACTTTCAAAAGGATCTCACACAGAATAAATTAAACAAACAAACAAACAAACAAACAAACCTACTTAGGATTAACAGCTTTCCCCTTTCAGAGTGAAGCCTATACTCTCAGAACCCAGTCATGTGAAACCACCCAGCAGCTCACTCTCTGAACCAGCAAGAGTACTCATTTGTGGATATGAAGGCAGTATTTATTTACAAAGAGCCTCTGCTTTTCACCAGGTTACTCTAGTAAGGGGAACTTTCCACCAGAAAGGTTACACATGATGGCTTCTAATAGTAACTTCAGTTTTTGAACATCTGTACCCCTCTTTTCAAAACCTCAAGGGAGGTTATAGAGTTTCCATGTATGCCTCCTGCCTAGCTCTCCACTCACCTGTGAGGGCACAGGAGCCTGCACACAGCACAGCTTTTTAATAGCCCCATAGAGGTCGTCACGTGTTCCCATGATGATGCAAACAACCATCTGTATCTTCCTCTTGAAGAGATAAAGTACATATAAGTCAGGCTTTGGAAGTCGCAGGGGACCTTGATGGGACTCCAGCTGTGGGCAGTCTAAGAGCCTGTGAAGTCATAGGACCTTTAAGGCAAAAGGGACTGAAACAAAGAGGGTAGACACTCCAACCCCGAACAGGTCCTTGAACCTTTGCTGGATTCAGGGCTTCTTTGCAGAAATACGGGATAGAATACCATAAATTATCTAGAGGTGGCCCTGACTACCTGAGTTCTTCCCTAGGAAAATTAAGATGCCTGAACAAGGCAGGCTTGAAAATTTGCAAAGATTACTTTTTAGTTGCTGCTTTCAATTCCCTAGAATGCTTTTACCACTCTCTTCAGTAAACCAAGCACCTTATTACATTCATACCACAAAACTGAGCAAACATGGAATGCAATACCACAAGAAAAGATTCAGAGCCAAGCACAAAGAAATGAAGCTATTGCCAAATCTGTAAGTGGCTTTTCCTAACTTCCTGGTTAGGAGAGAGAATGATATTGCCAGCAGCATATCTCATATAAACATCTGTGATCCCTCACCATTTAAGAGATCCAACACTGGAAACAGAGGATCTTTCAGCATAAATAAAGAAAAGTAGCACGGAAGGGAAATGAAAGTGCCAATCCTTTATGCCAGAAACAGCTATTAATGGTAAATCAATAATATATTATTCCAAATCAAGATTAGTGTTAGATTAAGACTTCTCAGAGAACACACGTTCCAGCAATCACATCAAAGAACTTCTGAAGTCACGTAGAACACAGGCTGCACACTGGGAGCCTATGGGTTGGATCTATCAAACACATGTAGCTTTTTAGTCCCTGCAATGAGTTACATGTTGTTTTTTTTTAATTAACATTTAAACATATGGAGGGGCACACACATACAAATCCAGATTTTTTGCTTCTACTGAAAAACAGATAAATAAAAAATTAATTTGATAATGCTGGGCTTTTATCTGCAGTCATGGGGTTGATTACTCTCTTAAGTTCACTATAGTCCCCTCCTAGCCCACTACACTTGTGTTTCTCATCTGGCTCCTGCAGACATGTGTGGGATAATAAATAAATAATAATAATAAATTAATGAGTAAATAATAAAAATAATAATAAAAAATAATAAAACAGCATGCCCTAAAGATGACAAAGAGACAGTAAGACCAAGATGAGTTAAGTTTGGTAAACATGAATGAAACTTCTATCCATGCTGCATGAAAACTGTTGGCAGTACACTCTTCTAAAGAGAACATGAACAAGTATGAGATGGGGGAGTTGATGCACTACACTGGGCAATTCTTCTGAAAGCAGAGCAGAATTATCAATGATCAGGCTCAGGGGGTAGCCATGGCAGAGTACAACTAGCATGGGGAACCAGAAGGAAATTACAAAGACAGAATATGAGGGTGCTGCTCTGGGTGATAACCCAGAGTTGGGGATCAGAGAGATCCCAGAAAAATCTAATTCCAGTACTGATCTCACAACAATGGACTCTTCAAGTCAAAGACTAATTACTTCCCAAAACATTTGCTCTGCTTTTGTTCCTTAAGCTTCTTCCTCCGTTTTGTGTGCAAACAGGTAAGAACCGCAGGCTTGAACTACTGAGTTATGAGTGCTATGACCTGCTCAGCTGCAGCGCTCACAATCAGCTATCAGGACCGAGCTGATGGCCCAGGTGCCAGGTTCATCACCAGAGCAATTCAAATCTTAAGCCAGACCAGACCATGACAGTGCAGTACTGAATTGTGCAAAATGGCACTGGGCCCAAAAAGTTGCTTTCTGAGCACAACATGTTCTATACAGATAACGAACTAGAGTTAAGTCAGCTATTCTCTCCGTCAATTACGTGAAAAAACAACACCAGAGTGAGAGAGACTACTGCCAACATAGAATGAGAGAATCAATTAACCAAAGGGCATGAAGACTACTTGGTATAGTATTTCATGTGTACATGAGTAAGACACAGATTTCTGGACATCATAAACAGCAGACTGATAAGCAAGATAATTTAAAATCAAGTATGCAACAATTTTAAAACAAGCATTCTACTCATATACTCAAATTAGTTTATTACCTCAACTCCTAGCATGGATTGAATGGTTCTGACATAGGTCTCAATTCGATCATCCTTTAGTTCAACCCAGGCTGGTGGGCTGAGGCGCATACCAATGGGGCCAGCTATCTTTTCCAACATATTAACCAGTTCTCGGGCCTGATCCATTGCTCTCTTTGGGTAAAACAGTGCCCAGAAATGCATGGGGACCTAGGAATAACCACAAGCTATTTTTAGCACTTCCCACAACTTAAACACTCCAAACTCACACCCAGGAGATATTAGTCTAGAGAAGAAACTGCTTTTAATTCTCTTTTGCTTGAGTCCTTTTTGATCTAATTCCTATAACTAACATAGTTGTGGGTGATAAGTAAACTGTGGCATACTCCCACAGTGGAACACTGTACACTTGTAAGTACACTTTTCCTTTAAATATATTTCAATAAAAAGTTTTAGAAACAGATGTACTTTATGCATGGCCAAAGAGACCACATTAGGCAAAAACATTTAAAAATACTGATACACAATTTTGTTCTTCAGTTCTCTTGGTGGGAGACTGTTTTAATTACTTCTTTCATGGATAAAAAACATCTTCAAGGAACTCCCAGGGAAAATCCAGGAAGATAAAGGAAAATAAATGGAAGACTGGGTACTAGGCCTGCACTATATGAATTACCATAGCAATCTATTTCCTTTTCCTAAGTCTATGGCCAACCAAAGTGCTTCCCTCTAACAACTCATCAATTTGCTCTATTTGAAGGACCCCTGTTTAGCAGATAATTCAGGATGGGAATTCAGTTGGTACTCTCCCTCAAAAAGAAGACACTGAATCATTCCTGCTTTCTAATTTCCATATTTTTAGTAATACTGGTCCTCTCTTCACCACCTTAAAAGTCACTTACAGTCAAGATGGAAAGGTCTCTGGTTACTTCCTTAATCCAGTTTAGTTCCTGAGATGTGATAAATGAAGTATTTCTTAAGTTAATTCTTTCCATTGGCAGAACACGTCCTTCAATCTATAACAGAAAACAAAGTACACATGACATGAGTCATTTGCAAACACTAATTTAGGAAAAAACACTGACGCTGTTCTCTCTTGGGCCTTGTCAACTCCACTGTATAGACCTGTTCCTGGTATAATGCCTGAGAATGGCACAAAAATGAAACTGCTAGCAATGAGTCCAGGTCAATAAAACCCTGGACAAATACAGGTAAAATTTTTATAGGCAAGGCTTTTTAATTATTGAAGTTTCCAACATGGTCTCCCAAAACAAGGATTAGAAAGCATTATCTCTTTAGAAGTAGACAATGCATATAAAACAACTATAATTTCAAGATAAATAGGAATATAATCTTTAAAAATATTTTAAGGGACAAATTGCAAGTAGAAAATTAAAAGTAAAATTTCTTTTTTTAAAAAGAGTTCTTTTAAAGTTTATTTTGAGAGAGAGAGAGAGAGAGAGAGAGAGCGAGCACGCGCACATATGTGCAGGGCAGAAAGAGAGGGAAACAGAATCCCACGCAGGCTCCACACTGTCAGCGCAGAGCCTGATGTGGGGCTTGAACTCACAAACTATGAGATCATGACTTGAGCCAAAACTAGACACTTAACCAACTGAGCCATCCAGGTGCCGAAAAGTAAAATTTCTCAATAAGGCTGAACATAAACTATACCTACTACTATACTCTAAAAAGAAAAGCAGGCAGGAAAAGACATAAATATAATGAAAGAACAAATTAAAGTTAGGAATAAGTCAATCAGATCTAAATATCCAAACACAGGAAAATAATTTAGTTGATATAACAGCATAATGAACTATTTTGCAAACATTGCAATCACTTTTCTATAATTTATTTTTTATAATCTACATCCAAGTTAGTTAGCACATGGTGCAACAATGATTACAGGAGTAGATTCCTTAACTCCCTTACCCATTTAGCCCATCCCTCCTCCCAAAACCCCTCCAGCAACCCTCTGTTCTCTATATTTAAGAGTCTCTTATGTTTTGTCCCCCTCCGTTTTTATATTATTTTTGCTTCCCTTCCCTTATGTTCATCTGTTCTGTGTCTTAAAGTCCTCACATGAGTGAAATCATGTATTTGTCTATGACTAACCTTGCTTAGCATAATACCCTCTAGTTCCATCCACGTAGCTGCAAATGGCAAGATTTCATTCTTTTTGATTGCCAAGTAATACTCCATTGTGTGTGTGTGTGTATATATATATACGTATATACATATATATATGTACACCATTGTGTATACAATGTGTGTGTGTGTGTGTGTGTGTGTGTATATATATATATATATATATATATACATACCACATCTTCTTTATCCATTCATCCATCGATGGACATATATACATACCACATCTTCTTTATCCATTCATCCATCGATGGACATTTGGGCTCTTTCCATACTTTGGCTGTTGCTGATAGTGCTGCTATAAACATTGGGGTGCATGTGTCCCTTCGAAACAGCATACCTGTATCCCTTGGATAAATACCTAGTAGTGCAATTGCTGAGTAGTAGGGTAGTTCTATTTTTAATTTTTTGAGGAACCTCCATACTGTTTTCCAGACTGGCGGCACCAGTCTGCAGCCCCTTTGTAACAACATGTAATATGATCCTGTTTTTACAAAAAAATAAATAGTAATGTATGCATCATAAAAATTGAGTCTGGGGCGCCCACATGGCTCAATCAGTTAAGCATCTGACTTTGGCTCAGGTCATGATCTCAAGGTTCATAAGTTCAAGCCCTGCATTGGGCTCTGTACTGGCAGTGCAGAGCCTACTTAGGATTCTCTCTCTCCCTCTCTCTGCTGCACCCCCACTGCTTGCGCTCTCTCTCAAAATAAACTAAAAAAAAAAAAATCGAATGCATCTACACTTAGTGGTGATTATCTCTGGGGATGTATAATTACAGAGGATTTTTACTTTCTATGATCTCTACCATTTGCTTATTAAAAAATAACAGAGGCGGGGCACCTGAGTAGCTCAAACGGTTGAGCATCTGACTTTGGCACAGGATCTCACAATCCGTGGGTTTGAGCCCTACATTGGGCTCAGAGCCTGGAGCCTGCTTCAGATTCTGTCTCTCCATCTCTCTCTGTCTCTCCCCTGCTTGCACTCTCTCTCTCCCAAAAATAAATAAACATTTAAAAAATTTTAATACAAAAACGTAATAACAGGGGCGCCTGGGTGGCTCAGTCAGTTAAGCATCTGACTCCGGCTCAGGTCATGGTCTCACAGTTCGTGAGTTCAAGCCCCACATCAGGCTCTGTGCTGATAGAGCGGAGCCAGCCTCAGATTCTGTGTCTCCCTCTCTCTCTGCCCCTCCCCTGCTTACACTCTCTCTCTCTCTCCCAAAAATAAAAAACATAAAAAATTAAAAAAAAATATATCTACTTATTTCATCTATAATCAAAAGAAATTTCAATGATTTAATTACCATTATCAAAATCTAACATAAATAACAATGCCCATATTAGCAAGAGTGTAAGGAATCAAACTCATGATATGAAAGTAAAAACTTGAACCTTAAACCTTGAAACTTGAGCCTAGAAGGCAACTGGCAATATACAACAAAAGCACTAAAAACATAAGTGTCCCCTGACCTAATAATTCCACTTCCATAAATTTGACTATGAAAATAAACATGTAAAAAGATTCAATTACAAGGCTCTTCATTGAATAACTATTTCTAACAGAAAAATACTAAATTCAATTTGAATGTAAAAGAAAAGGAAATTGTTAATAAACTATCTGGCAGCCATTAAAATGTTCAGAAAAATATTAAATGACATGGAAAAACTGAGGGGAAAAAAGGAAACTATATGAATACATGCTATGTGTGAGGGTGCGTAAGCATGTAAGCATGCACAGACACACACACAAATCCAATGAAGGTCATGTACCAAAATGTTAAGAGTAGTTATCCCGATACAGCAAGATGAACTTTTTTCTTCTTTGGTTTATGTTTTCTATGTCTTCAAATTGACACTTAATAACACGAAAACATGTTCAGGATATGATATTAAATGAAAAAGAAGATGTAAAACCATACACAATATAATCACAACTTTGTAAGAAAAAGATTTATTCTTACAGAAAAATGTGTAGGGAAAGGAAATACACCAAAGTATATTTTATGTTATTTTGTTATGTTACGTTATTTATTTATTTTTTGAGAGAGAACATGTGTGAACAGAGGAGGGGCAAAGAGAGAGAGAGAGAGGGAGAGAAAGAGAATCTTAAGTAGGATCCGCGCTCAGCTCAGTACAGAGCCCGACACAAGGCTTGATCCCACAACTTCGAGATCATGACCTGAGCCGAAATAAAGAGCTGGACACTTAACCAACTGAGCTACCCAGGTGCCCCTGAAGTTATCTTTTATAAATATCTAAAATAAGTCACCGAGATATCATCTTTGGATGATGAAATTACTGATGTTTTTATTTCTTTATGTTTTCTAAAATTTCAAATTTTCCTTATTCACTATCCATTACTTTTATTAAAACAGAGAAAAAGAAATTTAAAAATTTTTTTTTTAACATTTCTTTATTTTTGAGAGAGAGAAGAGTGTGAGCAGAGGAGGGGCAGAGAGAAAGGGAGACACAGAATCTGAAGCAGGCTCCATCCAGGCTCCAAGCTGTTAGCACAGAGCCCGATGTGGGGCTCGAACTGTGAGATCATGACCTGAGCTGAAGTTGGACGCTTAACTGATTAAGCCACCCAGGCACCCCGAGAAAAAGAAATTTTTAACAAGGAGCCAATTCAAAATGCAAAAGAATTACAGAAAAGACAGAATTAATTATTTTGGTATAATCTCAAAAGCAGGTGAAAAATAATAACAGCTAATGTTTACTGAGCACCTGCTATGTGTCACATATTATACGAAAGATGGTACCATTTAAATTTTTATAATTCAATCATTATCATCATTTTATAGATAAAGAAACTACAATATGCTATGCAACTTGTTCAAAGTAATTAAGATGGCAAGTGGTAGAGCTGAGATTCAAAGCCAAATAAAATTTTTTTTTAATGTTTATTTTTGACAGAGAGAGAGAGACAGAGGGGGGAGCTGCAGAGAGAGAGGGAGACACAGAAGCCAAAGCAGGCTCCAGGCTCTGAGCTGTCAGCACAGAGCCTGACGTGGGACTTGAACCCACAAACCCTGAGATCATGACCCGAGACAAAGCTGGATGCCCAACCGACTGAGCCACCCAGGTGCCCCCAGATTCAAAGACAAATAAGCAGATACTGAAGGCCAAGGACTCTACCATCTCATGCTGCCTCTGTCCTACGGATCACACTGCATAAAATACAACATAGCAGATTCCAGCAAACCGCAGGTAGAAAGGGCTGAAAGAAAATTCGATTGTGTAAGACTAAGACTCTCTATGCCTACAGAAAGCATGACAATAGTATATTCAAAGAATCACAAGTTACTTCTTGGAGAAGAAAAAAAAAAGAAAAGGACATACAGAACGTTAAGAATTATTTGGGTTGGAAACCTGAAAATGAGGTAAATTGTAAGTCAATATTCCTTGTGCCATCTGCCTGACTAAAAATTAACACCTCGGAGCCCTGGGAAATATAGAAGAAAAATCTGTAAGAGCCAGTAGCAAATTAAGATAAGGAAATTCAAATATTAGGACTAGGACCCAAAAAAAGTGTAATAATAAAGCAAAACTCCAAAATAAAGATAAGGTAGGGAGCTATCAGCCAGTTTCATTCATTAAGCTCTTAAAATTGCTAGTCAATGCTAGTTCCTACTCCACTACATCTTCCAGTTCACCTTATGTACATCCTTCTGGAGACAGAGTCCCCAGCGTGCCAATTCATTGCTAGCTGTCTCATTCTTCGAAATTCTCTGCAGCAAGCATTCCAAAGCATTATGGTGCTGTTTGGGGCTCAGGTTGATCTGCTGGGTTAAATCCTAAATAGAATTAAGACAGAGATAATGTTATAAGTATTACTTTCTCCAACATGAAGTTAAACCCCAATGTGTCTAAAACATTTCCAAAAGAAAACCTCTTTCCCACTGAAATCTGTAGAATTTTCAAATACCTCCAAGGATTTTAATAAACATCTGTCAGAAATGTGAATGAGGTCTACAGTTAAAACTTTAACCATAAAAGAATTTGAAATGTTATTGTTTCATTCTCCCATATGACCTTATCTCTTTCTCAAAGCCAGGTTCTGAATTTAAAATTCCTAAGAAAGTCTATGAAACAGGAGCAAAGGGGGCTTGATTATACCTATTTAATATTTCGGAAAAATATGGGGGAAAGCGTTCTGTACCCAGCACAGAGTCAAACATAACAGAATGGAAAATCACATCCAGTCTTAATCTTCATGTCATACTACAGAGCACTATATTTAACGTCACCATAAGACACTTTTTGTCCAATGTTTCAACAATAGGTGCTTTCTAAATGTTATTGTTGAATAAATATCTATCTAGAAGGTGTATATGAAGACTATCACATAAGTGAGTTCTTTATTTTTCTGAGACCAAAGAACAGTACAGTTGTTCCCTGCGAGGCAGTCATTAGCACCAGTCAACGTGGCTACACAGATAGCTCTGTGATCATAAAATCATTAGGTGACTGAGCCTTGTAAGGAAGGAGCCTTGACCTATGTAAGAAACAGAGAAGGAACAAAAGTAAACATGAAAGAAATCTCTTACAAGAATGTTAAGCTTCACTTCAGGCTCTTGACGATGTTACTGAAAATAGTCTGTGGCATTGGAGACAGGAATGGATCCAAGGGTAACACAGACAAGGGCTGAAAAAGTGAGGCAGCACAGTAGTTCAAGTGTGGAAAGTCCCAAGCGCTGCAGACAGAGTGGAGGCAAAGCACTCTGACTCTGGCTTCATGCTGCTGCGCACGTCTCTGCTTCTCAGCTATTTCCTACGGGGGCTGAGCCTGACACCTCCTGGACACTCCAAGACCCAAAGATAAACTTTTATCCTTTCACGTCAGCCTCTGACTTGTGGATTGCCTTTTGCTACATTATCTCCTCCACTCCTTCAAATAGACTGAAGGCTTGTAGCAATGCTAGAAAAACTCAGTGCTCTCAAAAAACCTTATGATCATATGACTAGCTTACAGTCATCTATTTGATTGGTTAGGGTTAAAACAGAGATACTTGTTTCCTTTTACCTTATAATCCAATCATTCCATTGTTCTAACACTCTTCAAAAGGGAAATCTGATCAGCTTTTTCATAGCGTGTGGGAAGGGACATTGGATCATGTTTTATAGAAAGGAGAACTGGAGGCTGGAAGAACAGACCTACCAGGTGATGCCACAAACCTGCCCAGGTCTAGCTCAAGCTGCTATCAAAAAGGACTTCCATTCAACATGGGCAGTTCTCACCTTCATGGCTCTGAAGTCCTTCTTCATCTTCTCAGGGATTCCAGTCATGAATGAAAGCTCAGGCAGCAGCAGGATTTCGCCTTTCAGCAGCTTTGAAGAGAGAATGGAAAGCAAAAATAAGGAAGTAGAAGATTGTCTTGTTCCTGTGACCTGACAGACATGCCATGCTCATGGCTGGGCCTGCAGGGACATAACTGGCACACTAGGGAACATAAAACCCCAAAGAAGAGGGCAATGAAACACTGCAAGTATTTTACCCTTTTCCCTTCAGTCACAATACTTTGAGCCTGTTGTATTAGGTAAAGGGAAAAAAAAATATTTTTTAATGTTTGTTTATTTTTGATACAGAGAGAGACAGAGTACAACCAAGGGAGGGGCAGAGAGAGAGGGAGACATAGAATCCGAAGCAGGTTCTAGGCTCCAAGCTGTCAGCACAGAGCCCCATGCTTGAACCCAAGCTTGAACCCATGAACCATGAGATCATGACTTGAGCCAAAGTCAGAACCCTAACCAACTGAGCCACCCAGGCACCCTGGTAAAGGGGAAAATACTGATATGGTAAAAAAGAAAGGAAAAACTAGAAGAAAACAATCTGTCCCTCTTGGGCCTCCATACAAGCTAAGGTGATACCTCCATCTCATCTAACCCATTGATCTTCAGCTTTCTCACCTCAGACCGAGGAATCAGTATCAAGGCACTTTCCCCTGGTCCCTAGCCCTGTTTGTTAAATGTCTACAACTTCCCTAATGGATGCAGTGCTCTAATCTTTAGCAGCAAATTCTTTCTTCCTTAACCTAACTTGCTCATATGGATACTTAGCTCCTCACTACAGGGACTTCAAAAGCAAGTCCTAGCCGTGCACAGCATTCCCCAACCACATTGTAACTCTGCTCCAGGGTCCCCAGCACCATGGATGAAGATGAAGAACTTAAGCTGGAAGTACAAATCTGACACTCCCCACTCACCATCCCTTGGTTATTCTGTCTCTCACTGGGCCTGTGGATCAGCAGTGGCTGGTCCTCTTCCTTAATTGTGATCCCATAGTTTTTGCTAGAGCAGGGCACAGGCAGGAAAACATTTCAGAAGCAGCATCACTACTCTTAACAGCAACACAGTCTGACTCTCCTAACTAGCACTGAGGCACACAATTTGCATAATACCCTTGTCAAGAATCCACTAGAAACTCATCATAGCGTATTTATAGCTGGAAAAGGCAGGCTCAAGTTAACACTGCAATTAAATGGAGGAGAAATTGTCTAATAGTCCAGGGAAAAATTTGCTTAAAACTGTATCAGGTTGAAGGCTTGGGCAACTGGAAAGGCAAAATGATAGTCAAATGATTAATGACTCGAATTTCATCTCTCCAACCAGACTTCTAAACCAGCAAAAGAAATATAATTCAAAGCCCTGGCATTAATTTATAAAGTAACTTCCAAATGCACTAAAAGAAATGAAATTGTAAGGGTAGCATATTCAAATCAAATCCCACAAACAAACTCATTCAACCTTAGGTGTATTACCAATCCAATTATTTTAAAAGTGTCCTGCTGTTTGCTACTATGGAACTCAATATCCTGCAATAGAATGGTAGATTACATTCCACACCCTCCCAAAGGCACAAGCCCAGTCAGTCTCTTCTTTCCACCTGTAGTATTCCAAGAATGTGATCTCCTTCCCATCAGACATTGTGAAGCTATCTTTTGGTGTCTTATTCCAATCCACATCATCAATGCGATAGGTACGATTGTTGTATCGGGTTATAACAATATTGCCAACCAGAAGCTTAGTGCACTCATCCTGGAAGTTTTCTTTGTTCTGCTGATACATGGCATGCCTTTGGAAAGAGACAAAAGACTGGTCATCATATTTGTACATGCAGAGCACAGTGAAAAGGATAGGGGATGCAAGTAAGTACCTCAGGGATATGATCACAGCTATATAGCACCGGAAGGCTCCAGCTGTCTCTTTAAAGAGATAGGACTCTCATCTCTTTTCTTTTTAACATTACCAAAAAAATCAAAATCAATAAAAAATAGTGAAAAGGTAAAAGTCAAAAACAGCAACTACAAATTAGTAAAATTCATAGTTTGCCTTCAAAAAGGGTATTTATTCAAACAAATCAAACAAAATAATTATTTTGTATCATCATTATTAGGATAGTCTACAGTGGAACAACAAAACATTCTTTCAACTATATTTGCCCTTTTGAGCTAATGGAAAGGATTACAAATACCTATCATTATACAGCACTGGTGAAGATGCTGAAGATGCAGATGAGCAGACTCACCATAGGCAAATGTACCCTCAAGGTAACCTCTAAACAATGCCGTGAACAAGCCAACACAGGTAACTCGCAGGAAGCATGTGTGAATATGCCCAGGGAGTCCAGGAAAGTTTACAGAGGCAGCTGATACTTGAGGAAGCAATCTGCCAAGCAGAAATGCCAGGGGGCAGAGGAATGAGTGACACTCCAGGCAGAGGCAGCAGTATGCAGGGGACAAGCAGGGATCTGGGGATGGGGAGGACAAGGAGGTGGAACAGGGACAGAAGATGGTAAGCACAGGCTGAAGATAGGCAGGGACCAGATGTGAATGTCCTTGTAAGTCAAGGATCGGAGCTTGGACTTTGTTCTGTGGGTCAGTGTCACCCAGGGTATATTCTTCAGAAACACGGATCCCTTGAGAAGTTGTGAGAAGTGTGGAAAAGGTTGTACAATCAAAAAAGTTGAGTCCATTCTGCATATTATAAGCCCTGCTTAGAGATTCACTGCATACATTAGCATATCAGGCTACTAAAGAAACGTACTTAGCTTGATTTACCTCCAATGTATTTAACCAGATTCCTCCCACCTTTTTCCTTTTTACCTCACAGAATGAACATTCAGTTCATTACCACTCTGGATAATTAGTGTCCTGCAGAACTCTCCCTAAGAAAGACTATAGTAAATGATGAAAATCAGACACCTGAAGCAGTTCAACATTGATGACAGACCCAGGGCCAAAATGCTTGGGTTCAAATCTTGTGTCTTACACTTACTAGCCTATGAAACTTTTGAGCGAGTTACTGCTCTTTGTGCCTTGGTTTCCTCATGTGAAAGTGGGTCAGTGAAAGAACCTAACTCATAGCGTTGTTGAGAGAACACAATGACTTTATATAAATGAAGCGTTGAGAACAGTGCCTAGCACAGATAATAGAACTGTGTTAAGTGCTTGCAAATATCATCTCCATCATTGCCGTTAGTGCTTGATACATGCCGGATGCAGTGTGAGTGAGTGTGTGTGTGTGTGTGTGTGTGTGTGTGTGTGTGTGGTCTTATTCTGTCTGCTAGGTTAAATACAGAGGAGAGATGGCTACAAACACAGTTCGCTATACATATGTAGCTGTGGAAATCAAAAGTAACCACTAGTATAGAATCTATATTCAAACACTTTTTAAGCTGTAATTTATTTTCAAAATCTTCCATGACAGTTTTTAGTATTCTCTCACCAAAGCCCATTCCCCTAATCATTGTCTTTGCATTAGAAAAGGTATGTGGAAGATGTGGAAGAGGGAGGCCCAATCAAGAAAAAGCTAAAAATGGACTGAGGAAGGCAGGAGATAAAGAATATAGACCTATATCTTGTTACTCCAATATTCAACATTGAAAAGTAGATAAAAATCAATGATTTTTAACTGTACTATTTTACTCTGACTTCTCTACTGAGATTAAAATAAAAAATAAAAAATAAAAAATCATGCTGAAAAGAAAGCAGACCAAATAACAAAAAAACAAAAAAATGAGTCTATGCCATATAATTCTACTTACAATTTCTAGAAAATTCTAGAAAATGCAAACTTATCTCTAGTGGCAGAAACCAGATCAGTGCTTGCTGCCCATGGTGGGTAGAGAGAGGTCTGAAACAGACATGAGTAAATTTTGAGTGGGAAATGGATATGTTCATGATCTTCACTGCGATGTTTCATAGGTATATAAGTATAGTAAAACTCATCAAATTGTATACTTTAAATGTATAAGGTTGATTGTGTCCACTGTGCCCTACTAAATCTGAAAAAAGAAAAAACAGAATAGAATAAGATCCAAATGAGACTGGAATATACATTAGGATTGAGTGTCCAGTGATCACTAGTGGCATTTCAAGTTAGTGAGGGGAAATATATCATTAAAAAATGGATAAGAACACTTGCTAATCATTTACAAAATAAATTCTTATTAAGTTAATGTTAATGTGTAAGAAATTAAGTAATAAAAGTAGATGATAACATAAACATTCATATCCTCCTGGAAATTAAAAAGAAATCATCACAAACTTTGGAAAAGATAATTTTGTAGCCACAGTAACCAGTAGCCATAAAATACAGTTTAAAAAAAAATTTTTTTAAGTTTTATTTATTTTGGGATAGATAGAGAGAGAGAGAGAGAGAGAGAGTGGCAGAGGGGGAGAGAGAGAGGGAGAAAAAGAAAATCCCAAGCAGGCTCTGCACTGTCAAAGCAGAGCCTGACGTGGGGCTTGAACTCAAGAACCCTGAGATCATGACCTGAGCAGAAGTCGGATGCTTAACGTATTGAGTCACCCAGGTGCCCCTAAAAACACTTTTTTAAATGTTTATTTATTTTTGGGGGGGGGGGGGTAAATAGGGGAGGGGCAGAGAGAGAGAATCCCAAGCAGGCTCTGCACTATCAGCACGAACATGAACCGTGAGATCACGACCTGAGCTTAAGTCAGACAGATGCTCCACCGACTGAGCTATCCAGGCACCCCCATAAGATCCAGTTTTAATACATCTGTATCAAGTCACCTCTTGCAAGCTATCTAACCAATGTCAACCCCTTGTTTCTATACATTGAGGAACGCCTTAATCCAATAAGCATCCCACAGAGTACTAATCAATCAACAATAGACTGCCTGAGCAACCACTTTCTACTGCTTGCCCCTCTGCAAGACTGCCGTCCTGAACTCCATACCTCTCCAATACTCTATGTAAGGTCAGCAGTCTTTTACTGCAATAAGCAGGAACTCAGCCTTTTCTTTATTTCAGATAAAACAGAAGTCTCATCATTCTTTGGCAATTCTGAAGGTTTCACCAAGGTAACTATGGAAGCTCTTCCTCAGCAACACTCCAGGAGTTTCAGACCAACAGATGTACTCACTGGGCCTTTTGTGCTTAACTCTATTTGTCCACCAGATCTGCTGCAGTGAGTCAATCCCAACAACAAGCTGAGCTCTGACTAGTTTCGTTAGGCTTTGGTTGCCTAATGACCTTTCAGGTTAGAAGTCATTGTTTGGCAATCCCTATCAAAATAATGCCAGCATTCTTCACAGAACTAGAACAAACAATCCTAAAATTTGTATGGAATCAGAAAAGCCCATGAATAGCCAAAATAATCCTGAAAAAGAAAACCAAGCCTGGAGGCATCACAATTCCGGACTTTAACCTATATTACAAAGTTATAATCATCAAGATAGTATGGTATTGGTACAAAAACAGACACGTAGACCAATGGAAAAGAATAAAGAACCCAGAAATGGACCCACAAATATATGGCCAACTAATCCTTGACAAAGCAAGAAAGAATATCCAGTGGAATAAAGACAGCCTCTTCAGCAAATTGTGCTGGGAAAACTGGACAGCGACATGCAAAAGAATGAACCTCGACCACTTTCTTGCACCACACACACACACAAAACTCAAAATGTAGAAAGACCTAACTATAAGACAGGAAGCCATCAAAATCCTAGAGAAGAAAGCAGACAAAACCTCTTTGACCTAGGCCACAGCAACTCCTTACTCAACATGTCTCTGGAGGCAAGGGAAACAAAAGCAAAAACGAACTACTGGGACTGCATCAAAATAAAAAGCTTTCGCACTGCAAAGGAAACAATCAGCAAAACTAAAAGGCAACTGATGGGATGAGAGAAGATATTTGCAAATGACATACATGATAAAAGGTTAGTATCCTCTAAAAAGAATTTATCAAACTCAACACCCAAAAAACAAGTAATCCAGTGAAGAAATGGGCAAAAGACATGAAAGACACTTTTCCAAAGAAGACATCCAGATGGCCAATTGACACATGAAAAAATGCTCAACATCACTCATCATCAGGGAAATGCAAATCAAAACCACAATGAGATACCACCTCACACCAGTCAGAATGGCTAAAATTAACAACTCGGGCGACAACAGATGTTGGCAAAGATGCGGGGAAAGAGGAACCCTTTTGCACTCTAGTGGGAATGCAAACTGTTACAGCCACTCTGGAAAACAGTATGGAGGTTCCTCAAAAGATTAAAAATAGAACTACCCTATGACCAGCAATTGCACTACTAGGTATTTCTCCAAATGATACAAGTGTGCTGTTTTGAAGGGGTACGTGCACTGTTTATAGCAGCGCTATTGACAATAGTCAAAGTATGGAAAAAGCCCAAATGTCTATCAACTAATGAATGGATAAAAAAGATTGTGATACACACACACACACACACACACGCACATACATACAATGGAGTACTATTCAGCAATCAAAAAGAATGAAGTCTTGCCATTTGCCAATAATGTGGAGGGAACTGGAGTGTATTATGCTAAGCGAAATTAGTCAGAGAAAGACAAATATCATATGACTTAACTCATGTGGAATTTAAAATAATGAACATAAAGGAAAGGAAGCAAAAATAATATAAAAATAGGAAGGGGGGTGCCTGGGTGGCTCAGTTGGTTAAGCGTCAGACTTCAGGTCAGGTAATGATCTTCCAGTCTGTGTGTTGGAGCCCCGCGTCAGGCTCTGTGCTGACACACAGCTCAGAACCTGGAGCCTGCTTTGGATTCTGTCTCTCCTTCTCTCTCTGCCCCTCCCCCGCTCGCATTCTGTCTCTCAAAAATAAATATTTTAAAAAAAAAACACAGAAGGGGACAAAACATAAGAGACTCTTAAATACAGAGAACAAACTAAGGGTTGTTGGAGGGGGTGGTTCTGGGTGGGGGGGATGGGCTAAATGGACAAGGAGTATTAAGGAGGACACTTGCTGGGATGAGCAATGAGTATTTTACGTAGGAGACGAATCACTGGATTCTACTCCTGAAATCATTGCACTATATGCTAACTAACTTGGATGCAAATTAAAAAAGAAAAAAAAAGTCATTGTTTGGACCCAAGTCTTTGTTTTGAAAATTATTTTTGCCATTAACTTATTTTCCATTTGCTTACTTTGCTTTTGCTGTTATTTGTCTAGATGCATAAAGTCTTCTTTCATATGTTTTTGTTTTGCCCTAGATTTCCTTGTCTCTGTTAAATGTATGAGGGTGTTCTATAAAGAATGCATGGAGGCATAAACCAGATAAAGCCTGGTTCAGAGACACTTCAGAGACATCATACTTGAAGGTCCATGAATCCAGCAACCAATTTGTAAAAAAGCAAGTGGTCAAACGTTAGTTAGGAAGGCACTTCTTGTCTTGGCAATTTGTGAAAGAAGCTCACTGTGTTTATTTAGTTCAAATTCCAGGGTCAATGATAGTTGGATCACTGATCTCATGGCCCTTTCTATCTGTGCTTGGAACCTGAAATACGGTTCACAAACACACATCCTTAGACAACTTTAGTGCTTCTCTTTCTTGTTTGTCATTAAGTTTGCCTATGTCAAAGGTCTCAAACTCTGCCTGGAAGAATTTCTCCTTCCAATATAAAGGTATACCATAGTTGTTCTGATTCTGGCACTTTCCTTGATAAATGTAAAAAAAATTTTGAGTTAAAATTACAATGTCAAAAGCGCACACAGAACATTCTCCAATATATATCATATGCTAGATCATAGAACAACTTCAATAAATATAGAAGGATAGAAATACAATTCTGTTGTCTGGCCACAACAGAATGAAATTAGAAATCAAAAACAGAAGAAATTCAGAAAACTCACATATATATGGAAATTAAACAACACACTCCCCTAAATAATCAATGGATCAAACAAGAAATCATAAAGGAAATTAGAAAATATTTTGAACTAGATATAAACGAAGACACAACATACCAAAATGTACAGGATACAGCTAAAGCATTACTTAGAGGAAAATTTATAGCTGTAAAAGCCTATATTAAAAAGAAAAAATATCCCAAATAAACTAACCTTCCACCTCAAGACACTGGAAAGAGAAGAGCAAACTACACCTTAAGTATGCAAAAGGAAGGAAATAAGAGTGGGAGTTAATGAAATAGAGAACAGAAAATAAAGAAAATCAACAAAACCAAATACTGGTTTTCTGAAAAGGTCAACAACATTGACAAACTTTTAGGTAGACTACCTGTGAAAAAAGGAGACTTGGATTTCTAAAACCTGGAATTCAAGAGGGGACATCACAACTGGCTCATAGAAATAAAAAGAATTGTAAGGGAACACTTTGAACAGCAATATGCTAACAAATTAGATCACCTAAATAAAATGAACAAACTCCTAGAAAGACACAAATTACCAAAACTGAGCCAAAAATAAACAGAAAATCTGATAAATATCTAACATGTACAGAAATTGAATTAGTAATTTAAAAACTGCACACAAAGAAAAACCAAAGCCCAGATGGCTTCTCTGTTGACTTTCTACCAAGCATTCAAAAGAAAATGAATTCTAATCCTTCACAAACTCTTTCAAAAAACAGAAGAGGAAGGGACTACTTCCCAACTCTTCCTATAAGGCTGGTATTACCGAGATATCAAAATCAGACAAAGGCCTCACAAGAAAGATACAGATATTGTTTAGGAATACAGACAAAAATCCTCAACGAAATACAAGCAAACTAAATCTAGCAACATATAGAAAAAAATCATATACCATGAGCAAGTAAGATGTATCCCACGAATGCAAGGTTGATTTAATATCCAAAGATCAATTAAAAAAGGATTTTTTAAATAAAATTTATTTATTCTGAGCAAGAGAGCAAGCAGGGGAGAGGCAGAGAAAGGGGAAAGGAAGGAGAGGGAGAGAGAGAAAGAGTGAGAGAGAGAAGTCCAAGCAGGTTCTGCACTGTCAACACAGAGCCTGACGTGGGACTTGAACCCACGAACTGTGAGGTCATGACCTAAGCCAAAATCTAGAGTTGGACATTTAACCGACTGAGCCACCCAGGCGCCCTAAAAACAGGATTTTTTTAAAAAACAATCATCTCGGGGTGCCTGGGTGGCTCAGTCGGTTGAGCGTCTGACTTTGGCTCAGGTCATGATCTTGCGGTGAGTTCGAGCCCCGCATTGGGCTCTGTGCTGACAGCGCAGAGCCTGGAGCCTGCTTCTGATTCTGTGTCTCCCTCTCTCTCTGTCCCCTCCCCTGCGCATGCTCTGTCTCTCTCTCTCTCTCTCTGTGTCAAAAATAAATAAACATTAAAAAAAAAATTTTTTTTAAATGATCATCTCGATAGAAAAAGCAATTGACAAAACCCAAGAGCCTTTCATGATAAAAACACTTCATAAACTAGGAATAAAATGGAACTTCCTCAATCTGAAAAAGGGCTTCTAAAAAAGCTCACAGAGGGGTGCCTGGGTGGCTCAGTCGGTTAAGAGTCCAACTTCGGCTCAGGTCATGATCTCACAGTTTACGGGTTCGAGCCCCGCATCAGCTCGGAGCCTGGAGCCTGCTTTGGATTCTGTGTCTCCCTCTCTCTCTCTGCCCCTCCCCTGCTCACTCTCCCTCCGTCTCTCAGAATAAATGAACACTGAAGGAAAAAAAAAACCTCACAGATAACATACTTAATGGTGAAAGAGTAGAAAAGAAACTGACTGAGCACTACTTTCAAAATATATTCAGGGTGCACCTGGGTGGCTCAGTTAGTTAAGCTTCCAACTTTGGCTCCAGTCATGATCTCCCAGTTCATGGGTTCAAGCCCTGCATGGGGCTCTCCACTGGCAGTGTGGAGTCTGTTTGTAATTCTCTCCCTCCCTCTCTCTCTCTCTCTCTCCCCCCTCCCTCCCTCTCCCCCACTCGCACTCTTGCTCTCAAAAATAAATAAACTTAAGTTTTAACACACACACGAAACCAGGAGTCAACCACTTCTCACCACCTCCACTGCTGCCATCTTCATGTCGCCACTGAGACTCCTGATTGGTCACCCCACTTCTATCCCTACCCTTTTAAAAGTCTCTCCTCCACGCAGCAATGGGAGGGATCGTTTTACAACTCAAGCCACATCATGTCACTCCAGCCACAAGTCCTGCACTTCACTCAAAGTAAAAGATAAAATCCTTACAGTAGCCTTTAAAGCCCTATACTGTCATTTCCTCCATCTTCTCCTTCCTCCCATCACTCTTTTACTTGCTCTGCTCTAGCCACCCTGGGTTTCCTGCCACTCTCTGAATGAGCCAGGCATATTTCTGTCTTTTAAAGGCCTTTATCCTAGCTGTCTCTCTGACAACAAGTCCTTTTGACCATATATTCACCTGGCTAAATCCCTCATCTCCTGCAAGTATTGGCACAAAGAAACTTGACCACTCTATTTAAAATTACAGCTCTCCAACCTACCCCATCCCACCCCTGGTACTCCCATCTCTCCTACCCTGTGTTCTTTTTCTTCCTTCCAAAGCTCTCAACACTTCCAGTACGCTCTACAATTCACTTACCTGACTACAATGTAAACTCCATGAGAAGAGGGATCTTTGTTATGTTAACTGATATATCTCAAGGCTCTGGTATGTAATTGGAGCTCAAATGCATATTGAATGAATCAATCAATTTATCAGATAAGCAAAGATTTATAAGCCTGATAACACCCAGTAGTTGTACACAGATGGTGAAAAAAATGAACTAACGTCTTCTAGAGGGTAATTTGTCAACGTACATTTAAGTATTTTTATTATAGAAATATTTATCAAGTTTCTATAATGTTCAGCCCTTTCATTAAGTGACTCCACTTCTAAGTACATAGCCTTAAAGACTCCGCGATGAACGCAGATTTAATCTATAAAATGAGATTTTGTGAAGCCATTACAAATTGTACGCATCTATATTTACTATAGTAAATGATTCACTATAGTAGCACATTTAAACAAAATCCAGGGTGTCAGTGTTTTTTTTTTTTTTAACTTTTTCTTAACGTTTATTTTTGAGAGAGGGAGAGAAAGAGAGCGCGCATGCACACACGAGTGGGGAATGGGCAGAGAGAGCGAGCAATACAGAATACAAAGCAGGCTCCAGGCTCTGAGCTTTCAGCACAGAGCTGGAAGCAGAGCTTGAACTCGTGAGCCATGAGATCACGACCTGAGCCAAAGTCACATGCTTAACGCTTAACCGACTGAGCCACCCAGGTACCTCAGGGTGTGAATGTTTTAAACCAAGCCTTCTTAACCAGAGCATTAAATACAATTCCTCCTCAAAGTACAGCAAGTAATACCTACCTCAGCAAGACTTATCAATAGAGCACATATATTCAGTACCCTTAATCAGTTCTACAATTTAAAACCCAAAGAGAACAATGGCCAATCTGTATTTGTTACCAGCTATTATTAAACTTTTCAGAAAATTGTTAGCTTGTTAAAAGTTGATCCCAACATTCACTCACATGACATCCAGCACTGAATCATTCCGAATGACCTTATGGGAGACATCAGCTAGCAGAAAAAGACCTCCATCTGTTCTTCGGATACTAGCTGCATAGCCTGGCCAGATCTGCAACCTGAAGGGACAGATGAGTTTTATCTTAGGGTTCTAAAAGGGCCACAGATACTTCCCTGCCCCACTTGAAACAAGTGAGTAAATACCATCCGCCTCCCTAATAACAATGGAAAAAGCACCACGAATCAAATTAAATCAACATCATTGTGAACTTACTAAAAAAACTAAATTGTGGAACAGATTTAACTGATAAATTGTATTCACAATCATAAAATACTGTTGAGATTTCTGTACTAAATATGGTAATCACAATGAA
Organism: Panthera pardus; assembly: GCF_024362965.1. Lineage (NCBI taxonomy): Eukaryota > Metazoa > Chordata > Mammalia > Carnivora > Felidae > Panthera > Panthera pardus. The sequence continues at coordinate 35,888,310 of NW_026526688.1, forward strand.
AAATTTCTTTCCAGAACATTCAAAAGTAAGGAAGAGAAAAACACCACTGACCTGTGCTGCTGTAGAACCATAGCACTTGTAGGGTCATAAAAGTTTCTCCCTACAAGCTTCATATCTAGAAGTTTCATTACCCTGAAATAAAGAGCAAAAATGGGTCTTCCAGAGAAGAATGAAAAAAAATTAAGCTCTATTACTCTTAGTTATATTTTCCTTTTGAAGCCTGAAATGCCAAAAACGTTGGTGTCCTTTGCACAATATAGCTTTTATGCTGAGAACACCCTTGCCAAACGAAAAAGAAAAATTATCAAAGCATTTATCCTGGAGTACATACAACTGACAACAGCTTGTCTTAGTTACTAGGTAACCAAAAACTGAGTTGATTTCCCAAGTTCCATTTACATTATTTTTCACAATTAACTAAAAAGAATGCAAGAGAGTCGATTTCTGTTTGTAAAGATCACTCTGGCATAGGAAGTTATGTTTGTCCTGGTAGTTCAGCTTATTAGTTAGAAATCAGGTTCTGTGTTTCATTTAAAAAGAGGTGGTGCAGGAATAAGTTTTATCAAAATTTGGATCTTATAAAAAGTTAAAAACATGAACTGTATCCAAAAATTCAAGGGACCTAGAAAAAATTCTTCCAGCAAAAATTTTTGTGCACTACCACTTTGAATAGCCCCGTCAGTAACACCATTAAATTACGCAATATAAACATCTACTTTTAAAGTTCCTGAATGATTCCAAGGAACCCATCCTGCTACTGACCTTCATTATACCCAAATCTGGCTAATCACTTGACATAATTTTTGAATAAGTTAGCCTCAATACCATCCATTTATTTATTAAATGTTTCCAAACTCATCCCTATAGGAACTGTGGTATATAATACCATCCAAGCTTCTTGAAGAGCACTGTTACAAACACAAGACTGTGATTAAAGAAAATAAGCTGTTTTCTCACCGACGGAAAACAACATTGTAGAAGGGAATGCACAAGTCAGAACAGGGCTCCAGGATCTTTGTCAATTGAATCTTAATGCTGATCTCTGCATCATCAGTTTTCCTTTGACTTTTTAACTCAAGGACCTAACAAATAAATATATGCAAGTAAAAAAAAAAAAAAATGACAAAACTACCAAGCCCTAATCTAATCAAATGTGTTCTAGAAAACACTAAAATATCTTAACTATATTTTCCACTTTCCCCTCACCTTGCTGTCCACACTGAACAAAATCATAGCATGACAACAAAGATTTAAGAAAGGATTTGGTAAGAGAAATGTAATGGAGAACTGACTAGCAACAGATCCCTTTCCATCTGAAATCTTAAACCATTTCCTATCACTGAGTTCACAGGCTTCAAACCACTCCTCTTATTTAAGAAGGGACTTCTTGGAGAACTCAGATGAAAAAGTGGCTTAGTTTGACATTTCGTTGTTATGGAGAAGTCTGTCTTCCCTCTAAGAATAGGCAAGAACAACTCAAACGTCAGGATGTCTATGACTTCCTACCACTCAAAACACCAGAACTCTCTTAGGTTTCATTCCAAAATACATTTCCTATTTGGTCTCACTTGTTTCTGAAGTTTAATAGGCAGATAGAGAATGGATCCATCAAAAGCAGTAACGTTGCCGGTGACAGCTTGATGGTCCTTCAGCATGCCAAACCTCATGCTTTTGCACTCCACATTGGGGCTAGAAAACAAAAAGGATTTTACTTCAATTTGCTCAAATGGCAGCCTTTACTAAATAGGTTTGTTAAGAACCAGTCACTTGTAACTACTGCTCCATCTAGTGGTCGTATGAAAAATTCAAATACAGTTTACCTGACTACAAAAGGAACTTCAACCCAAGAATACCTGCCCACAGAAAAAACAACCCACTACCCAAAGACAACTGCCTTAGCATGTCAGCATATGTTCTTCCAGATTTTAGACAAGACAGAAAACTTTTTCATTAAAGGACCTGATAGCAAATATTTTAGGTTTTACAGGCCACATGGTCTCTGGTATAGCTGCTCAACTTGACCAACACGTACCTAAACACCACAAATGGTATGTACACCAATGAGCCTGGTTATGTTCCAGTAAAACTTTATTATAAAATAGATGGTGGGGGGGCGCCTGGGTGGCTTGGTCGGTTAAGCGTCCGACTTCGGCTCAGGTCATCATCTCACGGTCCGTGAGTTCGAGCCCCGCATCGGGCTCTGTGCTGACAGCTCAGAGCCTGGAGCCTGTTTCAGATTCTGTGTCTCCCTCTCTCTCTGCCCCTCCCCTGTTCATGCTGTCTCTCTCTGTCTCAAAAATAAATAAACGTTAAAAAAATTAAAAAACAAAAAAACAAAAAAAACAAAACAGATGGTGGGCCAGATTTGCCCTGCAGGCCAGTCATAGTTTGCCAATCCCTGCTCTAGAACCTACAGAGATACACACTTTAAAAAGAACTTTTTAAAAACATGATTTTATGGGGTGCCTGGGTGGCTCAGTCAGTTGAGCACGTGACTCCTGATTTCCGCTCAGGTCATGAACCTGGGGTCATGGGATCCAGCCCCAAGTCTGGCTCCGCACTGAGCGTGAAACCTGCCTGGGATTCTCTCTCTTTCTGCCCCTCTCCCCCACTTGCACTCCAAAATTAACAAAAATAAATAAATAATAAAAAGATTTTACTCTTGTTTTTCACTTATGGCAATTTCTACACTTTATTGATTCATTGTCACAAATCTTACAGCTTTGAAAAGCTCCAGTAGCTACTTTGGTACAATGACTGTCCCATTTCATCTCAGTAACACACCATCTCTTCTCTAACTGCAAAATTTAAACAAATCTAAGGCTTAAAAGGGTGAAGTATGTTCAAGTACATGATGAAAGATTAAAAAATTGGGGGCTCCTGGGTGGCTCAGTCAGTTAAACGTCCAACTTCGGCTCAGGTCATGATCTCACAGTTCGTGAGTTCAAGACCTGCACTGGGCTCTGTGCTGACAGCTTGGTGCCTGGAGCCTGCTTCAGATTCTGTGTCTCCCTCCCTCTCTGCCCTTCTGCTGCTTGTGCTCTTTCTCTGTCTCTCAAAAAGAAATAAATGTTAAGGGGCGCCTGGGTGGCTCAGTAGGTTGAGCGACCGACTTCAGCTCAGGTCATGATCTCACAGCTCATGAGTTCGAGCCCTGCATCGGGCTCTGTGCTGTGCTGACAGCTCGGAGCCTGGAGCCTGGAGCCTGGAGCCTGGAGCCTGCTTCGGATTCTGTGTCTCCCGCTCTCTCTGCCCCTAACCCACTCGTATTCTGTCTCTGTCTCTCTCAAAAAGAAAATAAACATTAAGAAAAAATTTCAAGAAGAAAAAAAGAAACGTTAAATTTTTTAAATAAAAATAAAAACGTCAAGTGGTAATCGAACATAGCTGTCCCCAAAACTAAACACGCACATGCTAACATCACATTTCAAAAAGCTTCTCTAAAAAAAATTCATATACATGAAAGGCACTATGTCCTGAACACAACACTTAAAATTGTCTTTCTGGACTCCCTTCACATAATACAAGGAAGCCACAGGATGACCACTCCACTATAATACACCTTCTGAGTATCCTCTTCATGGCCTGGCATCCTCTTCATATTGCAGCTTCAAAGGTCCAGATCTACAATCTTAAAATTTATAAAATCCATGTCTTTTTCACTGTCAGTCAATGCAGAGACCTGTGAGGACTCATACTCATTTCTGCATCATGAACATTTGTCAATCCATTTCCACAGAGAGGGTTCTTTCCTCTTGTTAATGCTCATTCCTTTCCCTTACATTCCAGAGCAGGGACTACCCTCCCTTCTCAGGGGTTCAATTTTACCCTCTTTTTTTAGTTCCTTCTCTTCATCTGTAACGTGCTCAGCTTTAAAGCAATCATCCTGGTACTCTCTTTAATTATCATTCCATTTCTCATTCCTCTTACATACTTTTTAAATAAATGGCCAATTTAGTGGCTGTTTCCCATGGCCTATGCTCTCCTTGTTTTTGTTTTTTTTTTTTTAACGTTTATTTATTTTTGAGACAGAGAGAGACAGAGCATGAATGGGGGAGGGTCAGAGAGAGGGAGACACAGAATCCGAAGCAGGCTCCGGGCTCTGAGCTATCAGCACAGAACCCGACGCGGGGCTCGAACTCACGGACCGCGAGATCATGACCCAAGCTGAAGTCGGCCGCTTAACCGACTGAGCCACCCAGGTGCCCCAAGAAAGGGCTCCTTTGAATGAGGAGTAGGTGGTTGACTTTGGCCACAGGAAAAAAAGTTAACTGAATTTACTTTCAAGAGCACCCTTGTTGATTTCCTAGTAGCTTTGTTAGAGTTATGGAGAAAAAACTAGACTAAAAGAACCAAGGAGGGGCACCTGGGTGGCTCAGTTGGTTAAGCATCCGACTTCAGCTCAGGTCATGATCTCACAGTTTGTGAGTTCAAGCCCCCAGTCGGGCTCTTTGCTTTTAGCACAGAGCCTGCTTCAAATCTTCTGTCCTTCTCTCTCTGCCCTTCCCCAACTTGTTCTCTTTCTCTCTCTAAACAAACTAAATAAAACTTATTATTTATTTTTAAGGATAATAAAGGAGCCCGTCCTTTGGTCTTTATAATCTATCTTCAGGGTATTTCCTCCTAACTGTTCCTTTCTTCTCTCTTACACTCCACGTATTCCTCTTGTACCAATTAGCAGCTGTGCTTCAAAAATTCAGTCTTCCGTTTTCCTATTTTCTCCCCAAAAATACTCCAAAACACTCATTTTCACAATTCCAGCAATAACCTCCAGCTAATAAGTTTCCTGAGATTTTAAAAGAGAACACAAAGTAAAATGAATTCTTAATTTTTAAGAATGAGAAACCCTGAAGTTACGGACATAATATTAAAGTTATTCTCTCTGATTTTCTCACTTTTAGATTTTTTTAAATGTCTATTCATTTTTGAGAGAGAGAGTGTAAGTGGGGGAGGGGCAGAGAGAAAGGGGACAGAGGATCTGAAGCGGGCTCTGCGCTGACAGCAGCAAGCCCCATATGGGACTTAAACCCACGAACAGTGAGATTATAACCTGAGCCAAAGTCGGACACTCAAGTGACTGAGCCACCCAGGCACCCCTCACTCTCAGATTTTGTCGTAGACGGTCACTGGAGAGCCATGATGGTAGGAGACTTATTGCAAGGAGGATCTGCGTTTTGTGAGATGTGGGTCTCACGCCACTGGGGGAGAGGGGTCTCTCCTTAAGACAAGGAATACAAAATAATAGATACAAAATAAGTTAAAAGATTATGGAAGGGGTCTATGCAAGTAAAAGGCCCTGCACTTAAGCTTCATTAACTTCACAGAAAATCCACCTTACAGGCGCATAAAATGGTAAAACAAAAATAATAAAATCTGAAATGGTAACATAGCTGAATATAAATAATGTTAACCTTAAATTTAATGCAAAGACCAGAGTTTGTGCATTATTGTAGGCAGAAGTTCATTATGAAATACGCAGAAAAATACTGTTTTTCCAGGAAAACTATTTCATTAATGCTAAGAAGTGAATACAGAGAAAAAAAGCTGTGAATACCTGAAAGTCACATGATATTGATAGACTGCTTCATTATGACACTGTATTTTGATAAGATTCAATCCCAAAGATTGAGGTGTACCTTTTGATCCTTGCTTCACAAAAAGCTCTCTGAAAAATAAACAAAAGCATGCATATATACCCAAAACAAAAGTGCAAACCCATACCACAAGAAAATAAATAAAAAGAAATAAAAAAACATTGAGGGAAGTAATATTTTACACTTAGCTTACACAAGACACACAAAAGCAAGCTTTGAAGGCTAGAAGCTAAATTCTTAGCAATCTCTAATTAGAGAGGCAGGTTCACCTTCTTTGCTCCAGTAATATAAATGGAATAATCTAGGCCAGATAACTAAGAACACAAAAATTAGTTCCACTAAGATAAACTGCTGCAATATCTTTCCTAGATGACTTCCTTATCTTCAATGTGACAAAGAACTGCTGTGTCTGAATTGAGAAGAGAATGAAAAATCACTTGAATCACTCTCTGGTACATGCTATCTATACCATCAACCCATTTTACTTCGTTAGGAATTGTCCCACCTCTTGTCATTCCCCCCACTGGCAAAAAAAAAAAAACAAGAAACACAACAAACAACCCTCCAGTAGCTACCACCCACAAAGGAGCTTAGATACAACAGAAAACAGTGTTTACAATATTATGAGAAGGCCTCTCCCCACATCAATGCCAAGCAGAGAAGGCAGTGCTCCGGACTTACTTTCCCTTGTGTTCTACAGTCCCAAGTAGAGGGTGATCCAGAGAGTGTGGTGAGGATGGGGGCAGAGGTGGTGATGATGACAGCTGGGCAGGATCCCGAGAAGTCAAGCTGAGAGTAGCAGGAGCCTTGTATACTCCTCTGCCTATACCACCAGCTGCTCTTCCCAAAGGGAATAAAGACATATCCGAATTCCCTCTTCCAAGCATTCTGAAACATTGAAAAGAGAACAAATCAGGATTTTCTTGACCGTCTAAAACCCATCTAAATGATTCCTCCAAGTCTACATTCTTTTCCTGGAGGAGTCAGCAACAGGGACCCAACCTTGGGATTCTCTCCAGATCCAATACACCTACATGACTCATTTCGCTAATTTCTATTAACACTGACTCTCAGGGCCAACTTTCATGGCACAACTGAGGTGGAAGTTAGAATCAGCCAGGTTAAAGAACCACACAATCAGGTTAACTTAACAGAGCAAATGGAGTTGTAAACTGCTCAGTGGAGAACTACTTTTTACCCTTTTCTAATGACTGATTACATCAGTGGCTCCTAATTATTCTTGCAAAATATCCATTCTTTAATATAAAACCATGCATTGTTTATAAGATAATACAACCCTTTTCAGAGTTTCTCTCTGGATTTACAGAGCTATTTCATCTGAATTTGACACCTACCTGAGAAGGCAACTTTACCTACCTATTCCAACCAAAACAGGCCTCTGCCATCTTGTTATCCCCAGCTGCCAGCACTGAAGGATCCGGAAAAGTGGGATGGGGTTCTTCTTTGTCCTTGCGTACCATACTGGTAGACAAGCCTCGACCTAAAATGCCTCTACCTGAATGGAAGGGCCAAAACCCAACTATAACTGTGAGCTGACGATGTTTTAAAGTACAATTATTTTCCTGAAGATAAACTGTATGAATTTAAGAACAAAGCAACCATACAAACATACCACCACATTTTTTTTCAAATTAGTTTTTCACATACCTAATGGAGGCATTTCCCGTTTCAGAGGGGTCCGAGACACTGTTTCAAGGCCCAGTCCTCGGAACATGGAGACCAAATCCACACATTCCTATGAAAAGAGTAGAGTTATTCTAAGATATATTTCAAAAGTTATTCTAAGATGCAGAATGTATTTCATTTCTAAAATGAAATAACAGTGTTATTTCAATGACTGGAAGTGATGCACATTCTGTAATGCACATAGTGAAGTGTTTAAGAAGATGTAATAAAAATCATCTTTGAATTCTATACATGTTACAACCATAAAGGAAAAAATGCTTTATAAAAAAATTATAGGTATGTTTAATAAACCCTTTAAAAAATAAAACATTTATTTATTTATTTTGCAGGAGAGTGAACACGCATGGTGGGGGGAGGGGAGGGATGGGAGTGGGAGAGAGAATCCCAAGCAGACTCCATGCTCAGTATGGAGGCCAATTCAGGGCTTGATCCAATGACTTTGAGATCATGACTTGAGCCAAAATCCAGAGTCAGATGCTTAAGGGACTGAGCCACCCAGGCACCCCAATAAACACTTTTAATAAACACTTATAACTACATGTGACTATACATGACATTTATAACTATATCATATTAGACTGTCAAGTATATATACAGCTATAGCCCATGATTTGATGTATAGAGTAACAGAGTGCAATTCTTCTAGTTTATTTCCTATACACCCAAGGTAAGAGAAAACACATATACTAGTTAATGTATTTTCAGAAAAACTGGATCATTTAAAAGTATCTGAAGTTTGTGGGGTTTTTTTTAACAACCTCTAACAAAACTTGCTGTTTTCTTGCAGCAGTTTTGAAAGTTTACTGCTGTTACACCTGTTAGAGCTGCCACTTATAGACTCAAGCAAGTCATCTGAGTAAAAATACAACATAACATCATCAATTTTTCTTCCTACAGAATATTACATTTGACACTGTCAACTCTTAAAATTGTCATAACTGTTTATCAGCTTCTTCCTATATGTGCTAACTCCTTATTCTTTGAGATTTTTAAATTACAAATACCACTCTTAAAATTACTGTATAATTAAAAGATTAAGAATGCATATACATGCAAGAGTACACACATTAAAAGCAATGGCTGAAGATCTTTTTATTTAAGATTTGGGCAAGGAGCCTTCTGGAAAAACTTTCTTAACAATTATTACCTCAGAAGCAGGAGTGTCTGCTAATATCACAGAGCCCAACCCAGCATGAAAATCTAAACACTTAGAAAAGAACAACGAGCTATTATCTTTAAACTTGTCATTTGTGTGTATGCATTTATATGTATAGACACTAGGGAACTAAAGCATTTACCCAACTCTATTTAGCATTCTTTATGAGGCACTTTTTCTAAACTCTTGCAACTTTAGGATTTGAAACAGATGCCCGGCATGCAATTACTTGTTAAAGAAAAACCAACCCAACCCAACCAATCAACCAAAAAACCCCAACCATTTTTTTTTCATACAGGGCTTCAGTTTTCTAAGCACTTTGAAATCTCTTATTTCCTCTGATGATAAGCTGTATGCTGCTACCTCTGCATCCAGACATGGTCTTACCCTTTGTGCTGGCCCACTCCGTGGGCTTGGTTCCCCTGGCTTCCCAAATACATGGCCTCTGCCTGTAGATCCTGCCCTGCCCAGCGCTGAGTCCAAAGGTTTAGGAGCTTGTGGCCAAGAGCCAGGCATCCGTACACACTGAGATGGGTTCACAGAAGAGCCCCTGAAGGGTGGTTGGACAGGATCCATTGAACGGCTGCAGAGGACACTGGTGTCAATCCTATTCTGATAAATTACCTGCCAACATTTCATTTTATAAAGATTAAAGATTCCCAATTGTTTTCCTTTTCCTTCAAGACAAATTCACAAAGCATTAAAAACATAGTTGGGTTTTTTTTGTTTTAGAGAGAGAGCGCATGCACACAAAAGCCAGGGGTGGGGGAGGAAAGAGGGAGAATTTTAAGCAGGCTCCACGCTCAGTGAGGAGCCCAACGCAGCTCAATCCCACGATGCTGGGATCATGACCAGAGCTGAAATCAAGAGTCAAACTCTCAACTGACGGAGCCACCCAGATGCCCCGGAAATATAGTTTCTTTAGGTCAGACCAGTAATACAACCAGCCTCCTTCCTATATCATGTTCACTTCAAAAGCTCTATTTAGCCCAGAATATTTTGAATATTCTCCATCAGCAAGCCCTTAAAAGCCAAGCTCTCCTCAAAGGTACTTGTATTTTCTACCCAAACAGCCTCTCAGAGAACCCAGTCCTGCCAGTTAACTACCTATTGCACAAGGAAGCACTTTTATATATGGACAGGATTTTGGTTTATGAGCAAATTCACAGTTAACATAATCATACCACAAAATTATTCTGTCAGCAAATATTTACAGGTTTTGCTTTGTTTTTGGCCTCTCTTTTCTCTACTAGACTCGTAATTTTTTTCCCAGTCTACTTTCACATAAACTATTCCATCTCCCCCTTGATCTCCATAGTTGCTTCTCTGAATCTTTATCCAATTCTTCTCTATAAAACTCTTCTTTCAAACTCTACCAGAACTGAAGTCTCTAGGATGCGGACTCTTCTGCTTTGAGCTTGCAATACCTGTTGAGTCTCACGGATGACATTTAACACTCTTTTCTCACCCAGGTAACCAGGGATAAGACTCTTCCTGGCTCCTCAAATCTCAGGACCATCAGGCCTCTTCAAAATCACTTTATAATCTATAGAAGTCAGGACTCCTTCTTTAAAGAGCTTCCTTCATTGCCCTGATCCCTTAACTGACAAGGAAACCTCTTAACTTTTGCAAACTTGCCTTAAGTATTAGCTACAAAAAATCAGGCCATCCGCATACAGAAAAGACTGACAGAATTCCTAAGTCAATACTACAGATGGTTATAGTTCAGGATCTGGGAAGAAACAAACAAACAAAAACCACAAAACAAAAAAACAAACTTTTAATTTTTAACTAAACTATAAATGTAAAACTAAAATGGCAGGATATGCCTCCCTTCCTTAAAGGCTACAATAGTACTCCCCTTTAATTGTTTAAACTCCTTTTCAGTTGCCCTGGCCTCCTTGCTCACATCTTCCCAACAGCACCCAAAGAATGAGTTGTCTAACCAGCACACACTGAGAGGCGCTATAATACCTACCAATTACAGGATTTCTGGAATCCTCCTCATTCTCAGCCCTTCCCTCATCTCCATCATCACTTCTAGGGATTCAGGCTCCTCCTACAGTATGCCCTCCCTCAGTATGGACTTTTCTCCTTTGATTAGTGAGCAGAGAGCCGGTTGGTTAGAAGGCGCGATAGGGACGGGCCCCAGGTCAGGCCTATCTTCCCGACCTCTCCAGGTGGGAGCTCTGGGCTGGGGAACTATGACTTGGGGCCTAACCAGAAGGGAGGCCTGTGAAGGCGAATCCTACTCTCCCACCCCAGAACAAAGTCCTATTCCCAAAACCAATAGCTCTGTCGGGGTTCCCACTCCCCGTTTCCGTCTAAGTAACTTTCACGCTCTCCTCTGGCCACAAGCTTCCCACCTTTTCCAGTCCTACGTTCCTCCTACACACCCAGCCTCAAATAACGACTTCCCGCCCCCGCCCTGGCCCCGGCCCAGGCCCCGGCCCCACCGGGGACCCACAGCCCGTCCCGCCTGGGGTTGGGGGGTGGAGGGCGTAGAGTCCGCAGTGGGCCGAAAGGAACCCTCCCCGCCCCCACTTGCCACCTGGAGCTTGAGCGAAAGCCCACCTGGCCTGCATCGGGAGCAGCTGCGCCTCCCTGGCCTTCCAAACCTGCGTCCCGTCCGCTCACCAATCTCCAGCCGTCGCCCCACTCTGCTGGCCTTCAGGAGAACCCGGTGCTCAACGCCCCCGACACGCCGAAAGGCCCACATGCTCCAGACCAATTTCTGATCTTCTCGCGAGGCCTCAAGGGCTGAACCCATTGGCCAAACGACGTGCCACTCACATGATGCAGCCATCTCATTGGCTCGTCTCAGAAAAGAACCTCTCCCTTTCTAGCAGCTTCGTTCTACAGAAGGTTCATCACCAAAGAAGTGCTAGAAATGGGGGTCCGGAAGTTAGGGGTAAACCTAATTAAATGTGTTTTTTCTAAGCTCTAGACTCCGTTCTGTGGGCAACTCCTGTTAAAAAAATTTGTCCATAATGTAAATGACTTGCCCCATCCTTCTCAGTTAGAGGATATAGGAATATAGGTGGTGAATAAAGGGTAAACTTGAGTTTACATTCAAACTCAAGGTCACCTGATTATGTGATCTCTGTGCCTCGCTTTCTTTATATATAAGATAGAAATAAAAACATCCATTCACAGGGTTGTATGGAAATACATCATTAATGGGATGATGTATATAAATTACTTACCAGAAGATTGCCTGCAATAAATGTTGCTTACTATTATTATTTATGGATGTTTGAATCTGTTAGCCAAGAAAAGCTTTCTCCAAAGTATATAAAAGTATTGGTGGTTAATTTTGCAATTACAGAATATTTTCACCCAAAAAAATAAAGATTTTTCCCCCACTCCAAATATTTTGGCAAATAACTACACCCTTACGTAAACCCAGCTTTTCCAAGGTGGATGGGTTTAAGCTTCAAGAAACCTTGGCTGATGCTGCTGAGACATGCAAATACTCTGCATGAAATAGCACTAGAGAAGGCTTTTCTCTAATTTCATATTTCATAAACCTCAGATATTTCATACCTTGTTTTAATCCATACATTCAAGGAATCTCCTCTTTTTCTCAAATCATAATAGAGTTTGAAAATTATTGGAGCAGGAGGATTTACAAAGCAGGGATCTATCTGCAAGATACCCCTTTACTGTTTGTAGATATTATTTGTTTAACGTTGTAACGTTGTAAGTTCTTCTACCCTACTACCTTCCTGCCTTGCAATGTTAAAATGTTATGTTCTAATAACATATATAGTAGGCAGAATTTTGTTGCCCATGCAAACATTTAGTAGCAAGTGCACTCAAAAACAGTAATAAAAACTGTTTTGTAACCTTGGTAAAGTCCCAACTACCTGTCCTTCTGGGTACTTTCATCAAACTTCGCATGGAAGATTTATTCCATACCCAGGAAACAATATTTTAGGGGAAGGATTCAGCAGATCTTCACAACAACAATTCTCAGGTAATGTTCTGAAGCTGTCAGTTTGGGAACCTAAACCAAGAGCACCATTACTAAGGGTAATGGTAATATGTATTACAAAGGGCATATTTAGGGTTCCTTGTCATGCAAGAGTAGGTGGCCTCTGTACAGTGTTTCTAGCCAATCCATACATTATGAATACTACTTATTTCACCAAAGAAAAATCCATATAGTCTCAGTGTTGAGTGGACATAAAGATGGTTGAAGCTCTCTAAAGTGTGGACATCTGCTTAGAATCTTTCAAAAGCTAATCAACCTTTCCTGGAGTTTATACTCCCCATCAGGGTACTTCACTTGTTAATTAACCATACGTAGGATATCAATTAAAAATAGCACGCATACATCATACTGTCTTAAGTATTTAAAATTAAATTATCAACAATATTTTCATAAAACCAAATTCCATCTACTTAGCCCTGCCAGGCTCTAAAGCTCAGGATGAAGATGACCCTATAACTACCTGCAATCTGATTTTCCCAGGCAATCATGACTTCAAATACTCTGGCCTTTTGTCCTCATAACTACTTCCATTCTGACCACATTTCCAGAGTATTTTTGTTCAGAAAATATAGTCACCACAGCCACAGCATTGTCAAGGGCAGAAAATTACATTGCCTGTTGGGCCTAGAAACTACAGGGAGGATTTACTTGGAAGTAGACCTATGTCTGTAGTACCTCTGGGTTTCAGGTATAAGTAAATACAGATCCTCCCAGGAGAAATACAGCTTCAACCTGGCCTCAAATGTCCCATTAAAAAGTGTCAGTAAATATGAACTCACAAGAAAAATAGATACATACAAAACACATTTAGGGTCAATAAAATGAGTGAACAGTTCTTTTGTTATTTGCAATTTAAATCTAAAACACATATAAACACACACACACACACACACACGGCTCAATAAGAAGACAAAACAATCCAATAAAAAAGCAGGGGTCAAGTGATTTCAACTGATCTTTCACCAAAGATGATATACAAATGGCTAGTAAGCACATGCAAATATGCTCAATATCATTAGTCACTAGGGAACTGCAAACTAAAACCACAATGAGATATCATTTCACACCCACCAGAATGCTTATAATAAATAAGACAGATAATACCTGTGATGCTTAATTTTATTAATCAGTTTGACTAGGCCATCTCTGGGGTGCCTAAAGATTTGGTCAAACATTTTGTGTTTTGGATGGGATTAACATTGGAACTGAGAGACTGAATAAAGCAGACTGCCCTCTCTAGTGTAAGTGGGCCTCATCCAATCAGGAGAAGGCCTAATTAGGACAAGAAGTCTGACCCTTTCTGGAAGAAAAGAATTCCTCCTACCTCACTGCTTTTGAACTGGGATATCCGCTTTTTCCTGCCTTCAGACTCAGACTAAAACACTGACTGTTTCTGGGTCTTGAGCCTGTCAGCTCTCAGACTGAAACAGCACCGTATATGTACCCTAATGGTTCTGTTTTTCTGGAGAGCCCTGACTAATAACAGATTTTGGAACCATGAAGTGGGGTGCTGTTGTGACAAATACATAAAAGTTTGTAAGTGTTTTTGGAACTGGGTGGTTAGTATAGACGGGAAGAGTTTTGAGGTGCATGCTAGAAAAAGCCTAGATTGCCCTGAAGAAAGTGTTGGTAGAAGCACGGATGTTAATGGTGCTTCTGGTGAGATCTGGGACTGAAATGAGGACCATGTTATTGGAAACTGGAGGAAAGGTAATCCTTGTTATAAAGTGGCAAAGAACCGGGCTGAATTGTGCTCTAGTGTTTTGTAGAAGGTGGAACTCATAAGCAATGAACTTGGATATTTAGCTAAGGAGATTTCTAAACAAAATGTTGAAAGTGAGACCTGGCTTCTCCTTCCTGTTTCTAGTAAAATGTGAGAGGAGAGAGAGAAATTGAAGGAAAGATTGGGGCACCTGGGTGCCTCAGTCAGTTGGGTGTCTGATTTCAGTTCAGGTCATAATCTCACTGCTTGTGAGTTCAAGCCCCAAGTAGGTCTCTGTGCTGACAGCTCAGAGCCTGGAGCTTGCTTTGCATTCTGTGTTCCTCTCTTGCTTTGCCCCTTCCCTGCTCATTCTCTCTCTCTCTCTCTCTCTCTCTCTCTCTCTCTCTCTCTCTTTCTCAAGAGTAAATATACATTAAAAAAATTTTTTTTAATTGAATGAAAGATTAAGCAAAAAGGAACTAGAACTTGATGATTTGGAAAGTTCTCAGCCTACCCATATTGCAAAAATGGGAAAGCTTGCTCTGGAGAGAACACCAAGGGTGTGGCTAGACAATCCAGTCCATTAGGAGATTATCTAAGATTAACTATGGAGTTAATCAGCTATCTCAGCAGAAACTGGGAGTAAAGATGGGATTATAACCAGCAGAGACACTGCCAGTTTGAACCAAAAGGAACAGAGCCTGGATGAAAGAAAGGAAGGCTTTTGGACTTCTGGGACTCTAGAAGACAGGACAATACAGCTATTCAGTCTGCTTTATCCTTTAAGGCGAGGAAAGAATAACCCCAAAGGTGACTCAGAGATGTCGGGGCTGGGACTCACCCCAATCTGGGAGGGAAAACTGTTTCTTCTTTACAGGTTCACAGCTGGAGAGGACAATTACCTCAGGATGAATCAAACTTGATTTAGATGATATCCAGATGAGACTTTGGACTGGGAGTTAACACTGGAATGGGTTAAAAGTTTAGGGGATGCGGTGCGTACTGGGATGGGATGAATGTGTTTTGCATGTGATAACGACATGCATTTTGGGAAACCATAGGGCAGGAAGTCATGGACTGAATCTTGTCATCCCTAAATTCATACGTTGAAGCCTGACCTCCACTGTCACTGCATTTAGAGACAGGGCCTCTACAAAGATAATTAAGGTTAAATGAAGTCATGAGGGTAGGGGTCCTGCTCTGATAGGATTAAGAAGAGGAAGGGACACCAGAGATCTCTGTTTCTCTCCATGTGAGCAAAGAGGAAAGGCCCTGTGAGGACACAGCAAGAAGGTAGCTGTCTACAAGCCAGGAAGAGGGCTCTCGCCGCAAACCAAATTTGCCAGCACCTTGATCATGGACTTCTAAGCCTCCAGAATTGTAAGAAATAAATGTCTGTTGTTTAAGCACCACCGTCACCACCCTCATATTCTGTGGCATTTTGTTATGGCAGCTGTAGCTGACTAATACAGTAATAAATATCAACAAGAATGTGCAAGTGTATGTGCCTGACATTAAGCTTTTGATTGCTGAGGTGCGCATTTCAAAGACCTCCATCTCAAATACACGTGTTGCCAGCTAAACAACTAGATAAGGAGCCAGGCTGCCTTTATCCATGAAGTCCTTTAGAAAGCCTTGTGGAAGTCTGACTTATTGAGGGCCCCTATTTTTCCCTCCCCACATCCTGATTCCTGCTCTTATGTTTTATGCTCTTATGTTTACTCTTTATCACCAGATAAAGAGTAAACCCACACAATGCCAGCACCCCACCTTTGATCCTAATAAAGGTGGAAGTTCAGGTCCCACCCCACCCCATACACACACACCTTGTCTCTCTCCTTTCTTTCTCTCCCCTTGACCTTGCTATGTGGCCCTCAGGCATTTTGTATACCCTCCAGGACTTGTGAGTAATAAACAATAAACTTTGTGTTTTGTTTTGTTTTTTTTTCAAAGTTCCCTGATGGTTGTTGCTGAGATGGGTCTTATAATGATAAGAACCACAAGGGTGGGTCCAGCCACAACATTAGCTCCAGTCAGGGAAATGTCTGTGGGGGCCTGCCACAAGTAGAACAGTGAATGCCAGGTGAGTACCCCCCGGCATTCCTAGCTGACAGCATCACTATCAAGAGGCTCATGTAGCAAAACCAGAATCCTCATACATGGCTGCTGGGAATGTAAATTGGTGCAATCACTTTGGAAAACATTTGGCAGTTTCTCAGAAAGTTAAACAAAAAATTTCACTCGAACCAAAAATTTCACTTGTTGGTAACTACCTAAGAGAAATGAAAACATATGTCCACCTAATGCATGCACAAGAGTGTTCATAGCAGCATTACTGATTAAAGCCAGAGCATAAAAACAACCTATCATCAACTGGCGAATGGACAAAATGTGGTACATCGAAACAATGAATAAATGTAGCAATAAAAAGGAACAAACTATGCCAGATGCCATGGATAAACCTCAAAAACATTATGTTTAGTGAATTAAGCCAGACACAAGAGACCACATATTGTATGATTCCATTTACATTAAAAGTTTAAAAAAGACAAATGTGTAGAGACAGAATGTCGTCTAGCAGCTGCCCGAGGCTGGGAGCAGGAATGAGGAGGAGTTATTAATGGACCTAAAGGATCTTACTAAGATGATGAAAATGCTCTAAAATTGATTTATGGTGATGTCTTTACTACTCAATAAATTTACCAAAAATTATTGAATTTCATACTTGACTAGGGTAAATTTTTGATATGTAACATAGATCTTAATAAAGCTTTTTAAAAAAACACACATTAAGAAATAAGCAGAAACTACAATGAACAGACTAAGACCCACAAATATCTCAAAATAAGAATCACTAGACACAATATAAATAAATCTGTAAGATGTTTCAAGAAATGAAAGTGGCAATTAAAATCACTAGTCAAGAGCAAAGTCTATCAAAGTTGACTAAGCAGACTTGAAAAATAACCAAAATGGAACTTCTAAATATGAAGACTATAAAAGTTGAAATTAAATATTTAGGAGAAAAATTACACAAGGGGGTAGTCATGGCTGAGGGGGGCCATCATGAATTATAAGAATAATCTGCAGTAATTACCCAAAATGTGGCACTGATGGAAAAGCTGAAAGAGAGGTTGAGATACATGGAGAACAAAGTTAGAACAGAGTTTGAGAAGGAGATAATAAGGAGAAAAGAGGAAAAACAATATTTAAAGAGTTAACGGCTGAGAATTCTTCAGAATTGATGAAAGATGTAAATCTTAAATTTTTTTTAAGTTTATTTATTTATTTTTGAGAGTGAGTGAGAGAGCAAGCGAGAGAGAGCACAAGGTGGGAGAGGCAGAGAGAGGGAGACACCGAATCTGAAGCAGGCTTCAGGTTCTGTGCTGACACCTCAGAGCTTGACACGGGGCTCGAACCCACAAACCTGAAGACCATGACCTGAGCTGAAGTCAGACGCTTAACTGACTGAGCCACCCAGGCACCTCTGAAGATACAAATCTTAAGAATCAGAAAGCCCAGTGAATCTCAAAAGAAAAGTAAGAAGAAATCTACACTTAGCACATCATACTACACACATACGTCACATTGTGCAGCAGAATATCAAAACCAAAGAAAAGATCTAAGAAAAAACACATTCCCTACAAATGAAAGAAAATGGGCTCAACAGAAAAAGCCTGGAAGACAGTGGTATAATATATCCACAGGCCTGAAAAGTTAAGAGGGGAAAAAAAACATGACAAAACACTGTCAACCTAGAAATTGCATATCTAATGAAATTTTCTTTCCAGAACAAGAGTGTAATAAAACATTCTGAGACAAACACGAAGAGAGATTTACTTCCAACAAACCCTCTCTAACAAATTCTAAACACTAAAATGAAGAAAAATGAACCCAAAAGAAAAATCTGAGATGAAAAAAGGAGTCATAAGGAAAGCAGTTGTCTGAATCAAGTAATAATAATAATGTCTGATAGGTGGGTAGCTTAACAGGAATTCCTCAGAAGGCAGAGCCTGAGATAAAAGTTTAAGTGCAAGGATTTTATTGGTGTATGTGATCCTAGGGAACAAGAATAAGGGACAGAGGAAATTGTAGGGCAGAAGAGTTCATTCAAGGATACATGATTAATTTGGCCACTGCTACAACGGTCTGGTTGCTCCATCCCTCAGGACCATTTAAGAAACTGTATGATGTACCTATCAAGACTACCCATCTTGGGGTGCCTTGGAGGCTCAGTCGGTTAAGCATCCAACTCTTGATTTGGGCTCAGATCATGATCTCCGGGTCGTGGGATTGAGCCTCACGCCGGGCTCTGCACTGAGCATGGAGCCTGCTTAAGATTCTCTCTCTCTCTCTGGGGTGCTTGGGTGGCTCAGTCAGTTGAGCGACCGACTTCAGCTCAGGTCATGATCTCACAGTTGTGAGTTCGAGCCCCACGTCGGGCTCTGTGCTGACAGCTCAGAGCCTGGAGCCTGCTTCTGATTCTGTGTCTCCCTCTCTCTCTGCCCCTCCTCCACTCATGCTCTGTCTGTCTCTGTCTCAGAAATAAACATTAAAAAGATTCTCTCTCTCTTTCAGGAAGGGATTGATAGGTGTGGCCAACTGAGGTGCCTGGGTGGCTCAGTCGGTTAAGCATCCGACTCTTGATTTCCATTCAGGTCATGATCTCACATTTTGTGGGTTCAAGTCCCTCGTTGGGCTGTGCACTGACAGTGCAGAGCCTGCTTGGGATTCTCTCCCTCTCTGCCCTTCCCCCAGTCATGTGCACTGTCTGTCTCTCAAAATAAACTTAAAAAAATAGGTGTGGCAAAGGAGATATTCAAATTAGTGAAAGTGTTTTGTAGAAGAGTGTAGTATTAGATACATAATATTATTCATTTGTTAAACTCATGGAACTGTACAACACCGAGAGTGATGCTGATGTAAACTATGGCTCGGTTAATGATAATGTACCAATATTAATTCATCAATTGTATGGAACTGGAGAGTGTTATGCTAAGTGAAATAAGCCATACAGAGAAAGACAGATACCATACGGTTTCACTCTTATGTGGATCCTGAGAAACTTAACAGAAACCCATGGGGGAGGGGAAGGAAAAAAAAAAAGAGGTTAGAGTGGAAGAGAGCCAAAGCATAAGCGAGTCTTAAAAACTGAGAACAAACTGAGGGTTGATGGGGGTGGGAGGGAGGGGAGTATGGGTGATGGGTATTGAGGAGGGCACCTTTTGGGATGAGCACTGGGTGTTGTATGGAAACCAATTTGACAATAAACTTCATATATTGAAAAAAAATTCATCAATTGTAATAAATGTACTGCACTAATGCACAATGATGCTAATAGGGGAAGTGAGGGGGGAGTTGAGGAGGATAGGTTATGTAAAAAATCTTTATACTTCCTGCTTAATTCTTTTGTAAAACTAAAAAAACTCTAAAAATAAAAAAAAATTTTTTTTTAATTTAAAAAAGATTCTCTCTCTCTCTCCCAGGGGCGCCTGGGAGGCTTAGTCAGTTGAGTGTCCGACTTTGCCTCAGGTTATGGTCTCCTGGTTCATGAGTTCGAGCCCCACATTGGGCTTGCTGCTGTCAGCCTGTCAGTGCAGAGCCCACTTGGGATCCTCTGTTCCCCTCTCTCTGCTCCTCCTCCACTTGTGCTCTCTCAAAAATAAATAAACATTAAAAAAAAAAAAAAGATTCTCTCTATCTCAGGGTGCCTAGGTGGCTCAGTCAGTTAAGCACTGACTCTTGATTTCAGCTCAGGTCATGATCTCACAGTTTGTGAGTTTGAGCCCCCCATCGGGCTGTCCCCTTCACTCTGCCCCTCACCCACTTGTATTCTCTTTTTCTCAAAATAAACATTAAAAAAAATGCCCCCCATCTCTCTCTCTCTCACTCTCTCTCTTCCTCTGCCCCTCCTGGGATTCTCTCTCTCTCTGCCCCTTGCTCACTTTCGCCCCCTACCCTCAAAAAAAAAAAAAAAAAAAAAAAAGACTATTCATCCTGGGGGGAGGGGACGCTACCTAGGAGAGTAAGGGGGATGCATGTATCCATTGATTCTCTCCTTTCCCTTGGTCAAAGGCTCACCTCAAGGAGCATTAACCCCTCATACCTTCTAGGTGCACCATGCCAGGTGAGAGAGAGCATGTCCCTATGCTCTTCCATGCTTTGGCATCTTCCCCTTCTCAGGGGAGAAGGCAGGGGATGGACAGGGCAAGCCTGAGGCTAGGCATTATCAGATTGTAATTGTGTAGACCTGGTGAGTGCCCACAGAGAACTGTTCACTACAGAGCTGGCTGTATAAGGAGAAGTAAGGCCAAGAGGATTTGTAATGAGACATAAGAGGTGTCCAATACAGTGAAGTTAAAAAAAAAAAAAAAAAGGGAGAGCCAGGAGGTTGAGAAAAATAATAGGTAAGAGGGAGGTAACTAGAATTAAAGCATTATGAAGTTCTGGAGGAGAGTATAATAATTAACTTTACACTCTATAAGTATGCATATTAAAACTTTAAAAAAATATTGTTTATTGAAGTATAATTAACATACAATTTAAAATTTTTAATTAAAAATTGAGGTGTAATTGACATAAAACATTATATTAGTTTCAGGTGCACAGTATAATGATTTGATATTTGTACACATTGTGAAATGATCACACAATAAGTCTAGTTAACATTCGTTACCTTACGTAATCACAAAAAATCATTTATTTTCTTGTGATGAGAACTTTTAAGGTTTACTTTTAGCAACTTTCTTTCTTTGTTTTGAGAGAGAGAGAGAGTACATGCAAGCAGAGGAGGGACAGCTGGAGAGGGAGAGAGAGAATCTCAAGCAGGCTGCACACCCAGCGTAGAGCCTGATGCTGGGCTTGATCTCATAACCGTGAGATCATGATCTGAGCTGAAGAAATCGAGAGTCCCACACTTAACCAACTGAGCCACCCAGGCACCTCCCCTACTTTTTTAAGTAGGCTTCACACCCAGCATGGAGCCCAAGTCAGGGCTTGAACTCACGATTGTGAGATCAAGACCTGGGCTGAGATCAAGAGTTGGATGTTTAACCAACTGAACCACCCAGGTGGCTTCCTCTCTTAACGACTTTCAAATATGCAGTACATATTATTAACTATAGTCAGCATGCTATGCATTACATCCCATGACTTATTTATTTTATAATTGGAAATTTGTACATTTTAACACCCTTCATCCTTCTCTCCCACCCCCCCACCCCCATCGCCACCTTTGGCAATCACCAGTCTGTTCTCTGTATCTATCAGCCTGTTTGTATTTTAGATTCCACATATAAGTGAGATCATATGGTATTTGTCTTTCTCTGACTTATTTCACTTGGCATAATACCCTCCAATTCCATCCATGTCATCATAAATGGCAGGATTTCCTTCTTTTTTACAGCTGAATTATATATATATGTATATATACAGAAATTCCAATATATATATATATATATATATATATATATATATATATATATATATATACACATACACACACATATATTTGGAATTTGGAATTTCTGGATCACATGGATCATGTGGTAGTCCTATTTTAAGAATTGTTTAAACAAGTAAAATGCATATATTTCCAATCAGTAGGAGGAAAAATGAGAAAAAACTCAATCCAAACAAAAAGGCAAGAAAGAAAAATAAATCATAGAAAAAATCTGGACAAAGAGAAAGCACAAATTAAATGGTAGAAATAAATCCAACAGTGTTAGCAATTACAATACAAATGGACTGAACTTTCCAAGTAAAAGACAAAGATTATTGGGCTAGATTTAAAAAACAAAATCCAGGGGCTGCCTGGCTGGCTCGGTCAGTTAAGCGTCCAACTTTGGCTCAGATCATGATCTTGCAGTTCATGAGTTTGAGTCCCACGTTGGGCTCTGTGCTGACAGCTCAGTAAACATAAAATAAAAAACAAAATCCAAAAAATAAAAAATAAAAAACAAGGTCCAATGATATGGTGTTTAACAAATATTAAGTAGAGATAGACATAAAACATAATAATAGAGGAAGGCTGAAAGTCAAATGCTTTAAAAAAAGAAAAGAAAAAAAGAAGCTGATGCTACTGTATCAATTTCAGACAAAATAACCTTAAAGCAAAAGTATTATTAGACAAAAAGTGGGTCAATTAATGTCAGAGGATTCAAGGACAATTCCAAATTTCTATGCATCTAATAACATAGCATCAAAATATGTAAAACGAAAACTGATGAAAACAAAGAGAAATAGAAAAACCCGCCAACAAACTGGAAGTTGACAACATGCATCTCTCAGTAATTGACTGATCAAGTAAACCAAAAAAACCAGTAAGGTTAGAGAAGACTTGAATAGCACAGATCACAGGCTTTATTGGTTTTGTTTATGTGCTTGTTGTTTAACAAATATTCATATGGAGTTTATTATGTAGCAAGTGCTATTCTATTTCTGTTTTAATGTTTATTTATTTTGGGGGCACCTGGGTGGCTCAGTTGGTTGGGTGTCTGACTTTGGCTCAGGTCATGATCTCCTGGTCCGTGGGTTCGAGCCCCACATCAGGCTCTATGCTGACAGCTCAGAGCCTGGAGCCTGCTTCAGATTTTCTGTGTGTCCTTCTCTCTCTGTCCCTCCCCCACTTGCACTCTGTCTCTCTGTCTCAAAAATAAACAAACATTAAAATTTTTTTTAAAATGTTTATTTTTGAGAAAGTCAGTAAGAGAAAGGGGTAAGGGCAAAGAGAGGGGATACAGAGAGGGGATACAGAGATACAGAGATCTCACAAACTGTGAGATCATGACCTGAGCTGAAGTTGGACACTTAACCAACTGAGCCACCCAGGTGCCCTGCAAGTGCTAGTCTAAAGAAGTTTTGTCAAGAATTGGAAAGAAAGGGCTCTGGTCTGAGTACCTTCCAGAGTCAAGGTGGTGTCATTAATCACGTCAGCTAAATTCAAGGACAAATTTTATAGCATTTTTTCTAATAGGACAACTCCCATCATGAAGATAACTCCCCACGTAGTGCCACACAAATAACAAGCTAATTATCTCCCAGTAATAAAAGACAGGCTCATTTTGAAGAAGTCTCTACAGTTGTCTAAGAGCCACATGATCTACTAGTCATGTTCTCATGGTCTCTTATTACTCACCCCAAAGTACATACAAGTCACTATGATTTGGGGATACAGGCAAGTTAATGCCTGGCTTCCATGTATCAAAAGTATTCATGGTGCTTCTGGAAAAAAAAAAAAAAAAAGCATGGTTTATAATTGTTGGGTCCCCCTAGTAGGACCCTACATCAGTCAGGGGTACAGGCTGACAGTATCTCCAATGTGACCTCCCAGCAGGATTGTAATCCTTAGGGTTCATAGTGTTGTTCAAAGAATTGAGTCTAATCCTTGTTTTTGGAGGGACTGCTAGAAGGCAGTCAGTTCACCCTCCTCTACCTGTCCACACCACCAGCCAAGTGGCATTCATCAATCCATCCAATGGAATGACTGATCAATGGCTGCAGGAATGTTGGTGAAATCCGGAGGTGCTGATGGGTGTTTCATGTGGAAGGGGAAGAAGCTAGGACCGGCGCCTGCTCTTTCCCATAGACCCTAGCTAAGATTAAAGAGAAAGGTGATCAAATGGAGGTCAGAGCTATCTTGCAGAGGAAGGCCGACTCAGCAGTCAGTTCAATGTCAAGGGCTTGTGACAGGTGGAGAGAAGCAAGGTGCTTTCCTTTGCGGGGAAGTTCCAGAGGCAGTTCTGACAGACAAAGATCATTAAGGTCTCACCCTCTCCCATGCCTTCTCAGGGACTGAAGTGGTCTTTCCCTGGCAAGTAATTCATTATTCTCTCTCCACTGTTTCCCATTCCAGTAACTGTAAACTTACCATTTGTCACACCAAGACCATTTGTCCAGAACGATCAGGTACAAGAGGGACAAGGGTAATTTTATAAAATTTAATTGGTTGTGTTCCTAGTGCTGGGTAATTTATTTCACAGAAACTCAGGACAAAAGAAACACCTAACAATCCCATTATTAGTTTGTGAGGTCCCAGTATCTTAACACATATTTATGTTGTCATAGCTTGTAACCATTTGAAAAAATAATACATGTAAATTGGAAGAAAAATAATACTTTAATTCTATTTTTAAGTAACCATAATTATTTGCTAATGGGGTGTTCTGAGTGCTGTACAAGTTCTCAGACCTTGGAGTCAGATTGGACACCACCATATTCATTGCTTGTTCCACACTGATATTCACACAGTACCTGCTTTTTAATCACAGCAACGGCAGGAAACCCAACTTTGCAAAGATATGACATTATTAAAAGGATAATACTCTAATGCTGGAGCCATGATCTACCTCATACTAGCAGTTCACAGTCTCCTACAGATGTCGAGGGTGCTTCTCTTGAACATTTAAAATAGTCTGTGGTGTCCCATGGGCTTACTGCTGCAGCACCCTGGAGAGCCTCCTGATACAGTTTGGGAACCGTGGGTCTAACACAAAATCATTTACTTTTAGGCACAAAATTCTTAGGGGAGGGATTCAGATTGTCACATTTAATATTCCTTACTAGTTAACAAACTAGTTAATGTTAACAAACCGTATAACAAGTTAATATTTTAAAAACTTAATCAGCATTAAATTTGAATCCCCAAGGCCCCCTTTTAGCTGGGCAGCCACCAGAGGGTGAAGCTACCAGGTCTTCCAGGGTTGCCTTCAAGAGGAAGAAACATCACATGCATAAGAGAATCTCAAATTCTCAAAGTAGACCTATGTAACACCCCACCAGTGGTTAAGAAGAAACGATTGCTTTCTAAAACAGTCAAATTTAGTGACCACACTGCCTAACTAACATGCCTGAATCAGGAGGGGGTGATGGAGGTAGGGTCAGAAATCGTTTTGAGTTGATTTTTGAAGAATCCACTCCAATGCTCAACAATCGCAGATGCCTGTGGATGGTGGATGGTACAGTAGGTCCATCAATAAATACCTTGAGTGGCTTGAGCGCTCGCTGCGATCAAAGGTACATCATGGTCAGACTGCAAATGTCTGGAAAGCCAGATATATAACAAATATCAACTTCAAGTGTTACAATGGTCTAGCCAGAGTCAACTGATTGGACTCAGCACTGCAGCAACATTGCAACCTAAAAAAATTACCAACAGTGGTAAGCTACTACCGGTAGCCCCAGGAAGGGGGTCAAGTGTTCGATGGTCTCAACTGTCTTACCCTGTGCAATGGGCGTTCCTCACGGAGAGACAAACAGTTCAACTTTTATTATGAGTCACAGGCCTGGCATACAGTAATAGCTGGTGCATCTGAGTCCTTTACTCAGTGCCCAGTTTACGCTGGTGGGTATGCTGTGTGTCTGATTTAATGATGGGTCTACACAGCAAAGGTGACTGGGTGGTGCAGGCTCAACCTGCAGCTTGACTCCAGTCGGTCTCAAAGAATGGACCCTCACCATGGGCACTTACATGAATGATCCAAAAATTTCCATCATCAGCCATGATTTATTTCCATGGTTCATGGCCCCAAAGAGGGAAGTCTTTAATCTGCCAGTCTGTAGTTTTCCAAGTGGCAGACCAAACAGCTAGGCCAGTGTTAACAGCCCAAGAGTCAGTAAAAATGTAACAATGTTCATCAAGGAGTACTGGCTGGAGTTGTGAGGACAGCTTTGAGTTCTGCCCTCTGAGAGGAGTGACCACATCTGTTTTCCATTCCACGTAGCTGGCACCGGTGCCGACCAGCCACAGCAGTCCAGTGGACATCATGGGTTTCAGCATAGCCAAACCATCAGTGAACCACGCCCAGGCATTTAGGGGAGCCTCTGTGGATTGAGAGCCCCACTGAGCAAATGGCTTTGCTTTAGCTATGGAGTGGAAGATAACATTTCCCCCAAAGGGATAGATGCCTTTTCTTCATGTAAAGCTGAAAATGCCCTTGAGGCCAGGCAGCTGCAGACTTAAATACACCATTTCCATCACAACAGTGAGACTTGTCGGGCCCTTTCCCAAGTTATTAGTTGTCACAAGGCCGCCATCGGTGTGTGTTCTAGCACCTTCAGGTGCTCAGCTTTGACAAGAACTGCTTTTCAAAAGAGGTATACATCTTAGCCACATTAGGGAGGAAACCCCTCACCTCCACCCCCAACAAGGGGTGCCTCATGGTGAAGGCAGCCTCCTTGGAAAATGATCAATCAGGAAAATGATCATTTAGAGAGATTTTTAGCTCAAAGGGGCCTTAAGGTTATGATGTCCCGCCAAATACTAGCAGTTCCCTGATTCAGCATTCCGGACTGGTCTAATCCCTTTGGGCACTTATGAGCATTCACAGTACATTCATGGAAAACACCAGTGCCAGTTACACACTCAGCAGTGAAAGCCATGAGAACAGTACACGGAATTGGTCCAAAGCCCTGCCTACAAGGTCAATGAGATCCTTTCTTCTCTCTGGAAAAGTGAGGAACATTCTTCCCTTGGGAGGAAGAAAGGAGACTTGAAAAGTCCTTTTTTGCACTTGCTCAGGAATATGGTTATCAATTCTTTAGCACACACTTACAACCTACATAATGATAGTCATCCCTTCATTGTTTCAACAAACATTCATTTGGTGCCTATTATGTGCAAGGAACTATTTCAAGTTCTGGGGATACACTAATGAACAAAACAGTCTCTACTGTCACATAGCTTATGTTCTAGAGGGAATATCAAACAAACAAAAAAATAATATGTAAGATGGCGGTAAATGTTATGGAAAAAAGAAAAGCAGGAAAAGGGGCATAAGGAGTATCTGAGATGGGACTTCACTAATTTATGCAGCACAATCAGGTTATGTTGCCTCAAAGACCGGAAGGAATGAGAAAACAAGATGTGAAGATGTCCAGGAAAGTGGGTTCTAGGTGGGGTTGGGGGGGGGGGGAGGTGGTAATAATGCAAAGACCCTAAAGCTGGAGCCTGCCTGCTCTGTTTCAAAAGTGGCAAGGCCTGTGCGGCTGGAGTTGAGTGACCCAGGAGGGTAGGACACGAGATCATGAAGGACATGTGAGGGTCCCTTGAGGTCTTGGTAGATTGAACAGACTTGGCTTTTACTCTGAATGAGGTGGAAAGTGGCATGATATGGCACATTTTACCAGGATCTCTCTGGCTGTGTGTTGAGAACAGACTGGGGCAGGGGGGCAGTATAGAGGCAGGAGGATTGTTTAGGAGGCAATCATGAAATCCCAGAAGAGAGGATGCTAGATTGGAAGTGTGGTGAGAAGTGGTAACATTCTGGAGAAATTCTTTTTAATTATGATTTTGAAAAATATAACCACAACACTATTATCACGGCTTAAAAAATAACAACTATTGATATTATCAAGTATCTAGTTGACATATAGACATACCAGATTACCTCCTGAATTATTTTTACATGTGTGAGAAATGTCAGTGATAAAGCTGGATATTAGTTAAAGCAGTGAAAACACAGTTATTCAGTAACTACTGACAACAGGGAAAAGAGCTAAGCTCCATTCTGATTTATGAAGAGGCAACTTGGCATTTTAAAGGGAGAATGAAGGCAAAGGGGCAAAACAGGGCCTCATGCTGAAAATTACAAAGGGTTGGTCACTGTCAATGTGATTAGGCCAGCAGTATCTGTTAGCTGGCAATTATGGAAGTTAGGAATCTATCCTCCCAGAGACTGGGAGACAGAAGCCCTCTTCTTCCTGATTATATTTCAAAGGAAGGCTTTCAGGTCCTTGGGACAGAGTTGGGAGTTAGAAAAGATATACATACATCTCAAAGGGACAGAGGAAGAATTCACAGTTGTAAGCCCTTTTTAGTGAGTGCTCTAAGAAAAAGAGATGGGGCCAACGTCAGGTGTTAGCTGGAGCAAACAGCAGTTTTTGTTGTTTTTTGTTTTGACAGCGCTGAGCTTTTCCCAACAGGAACTCAAAAGGCGCTGGGTTGTCTCAGGGATGAGGCCTTGAGATGTTACATGCCAAGTTAAAATTTGGTCAAGACTCTTAGGGCAGGGGTTTGAAGGGAGTGTTCATGCTGACAGTTTTCTGCAGTTCTCAGAATCCATATCAGTTAAGGATTGTAACTGATTGACAGTTGTCTTAAATTTCTTTTAATCTATAGGGTCCTCCTTCATTTCTCTCTTTTTTCCCTTACAGTTTGTTGAAGAAATGGAGTCCTGTAGACACAATCAAGATTTTGCAGACTGGACTCTCTTGGGTGATTTTAATGTTTTTTGGGTCCCTGTATTTCCCCAAATTTGGTAGTTAGGGTTGAGTTGCCTAGTAGACATTCAAGAAGAAATGGGAGAGTGGCCAGTTGGATATAGGGCCGGGGGACAGGAGAGATCCAACTGGTGATAATAATTAAAAGTCCTAGACATAGTTCAAACCATGATCCTGGCTGTGATTGCTGAGGGGATGAGAGGACAGGAGAAACCCTCTAAGGCCTGAACCCTGGGCACTCCCATGTTTAGAGGTGGGGAGATGGTGAGGAGGGACTAGGAAGGGTGAGGAGCACATGCAACATGAGACAAGAAGGAACAGTTAAGGCAGTGACTCCAAAGCCAAGAAAAGAAGGTACATAAAGAAGGAAGGAGTGCTCAACTGTGTTAAATGTGGTAACAGATTCAGTCAAGTAAGGATTGCAAATTTACTATAAAGTTTGGTAAAGACGTCACTGGTGACTTTGAGAAGAGCTGATTGTTATGGGTTCAAGAGGGAATGGATGAGAGCAAGTGGAGACAAGTAAAGACAACTCTTTCAAGAAGTTTTACTGAAAAGGAAAGCAGAGGAAAAAGGTTAACTGGAGGCCAACACAACCTTGAAGGAAAATTTGTTGTTTTCAAGATGGATCCGTAAGAGCCTATTTGTATCCTGTGAAACTGGTCTCTGTTTTTTTAAAAATTTTTTAATGCTTATTTATTTTTGAGAGAGACAGAGTATGAGCGGGAAAGGGGCAGTGAGAGGGAGACACAGAATCTAAAGCAGGCTCCAGGCTCTGAGCTGTCAGCACAGAGCCAGACATGGGGCTCGAACTCACGAACCATGAGATCATGACCTGAGCTGAAGTCAGACGCTTAACCAACTGAGCCACCCAGGTGCCCCGAAACTGATCTAATAGAAGGGGAAATTGGGGTATTGTGTAGGGGGGGTTGCTGGAGCAATACCCTTGGAATAGGCACGAGGAGACGGAATTCAGTGGCCCAGTGAAGGGTATGGTCTCAGGGAGGAGCAAGACAGTTCATCCATAGTAACAGGAGGTGAGGCTGTAGACCCGGACACAGATGCGAACAGATCCATAGATGCTGTAGAGGGAACACGTGTTCTGAGTGCTTCTATTTTCTTAGTGCAGTAAGAGGCAGGGTCATCAGCTAAGAGTGAGAAGGGGAGAGGTACTGGAGGTTTGAGGACACAGGAATAGGGATTCACTGGTCCTCTCTGGGGAGTGAGGAAAGTTAAGTGGACAAGGAAAGTTGGTCTAAAAGTGAGATCATCAGCTTGGCTGGGTGTTTCTCCAGCCAAGTTTCAGCCCTCAGGGGAAATGCAGAGTAGGTAGAGCTTTCCATTTACCTAAAAGTGGGATTTTGTCCAATGAATAAGACAGGAGAGAGGGGCAAGGGCACTAAGAGTGTATGCAAGGAAGTGGTTATAACAACCACGCATGATATCTACACAGACAATTGAGGGTTTGCTTATGCAAGTGATGTGCCTTCGCAGTTCTTCTCTGTCACAATTGGGACCAGCAGTTGTTCAGTTATTCTTAAAGTAAGTTAAATAGATGTGACAGAGGCTGTTTGTCTTTCCTCAATATCCTGTTTCTTTCATGATCATGAACCTTAACTTTTAGGAGTGTATATGCTCATTCAAGACAAAGACCACATTTCTCAGCCTCCTTCAAGGCCAGGGGTGACTATGTCTCTACTTTCTGGACAAAGGTATATCATCATCAATATCATGACACAGCTCCCAGGAACCTCCCTAAAAGAACTGATACACACCCTGTCATCTGGCAAGGGGTGGGGGGTATGAACTTTTCATTCGTCTGGCTGCCTAGAATGGGGATGCAATGGCTAGAGCTCTGGTCTTCAACTGAGAACATGAGGATGAGGTCCACACCCTAGACACCATAGGGAGATAAGCTGGAGGAACCCTAGGCCGTTGGGACTTTGTGGAGCTGAGCTGCCATACCAGCTCAGACTGTGCATCTTTACAGTTTTATAAGTGAGAAATATAATTTTGTTTAAACTACTGTTTTGGGGGGGCTCTGTTTCTCATAGCTGATCTAATCTTAACTGATATTTTGGGCAACATTTGTAATGAAAGAAGCATAGCTATTTTAAATATTTTAACATGACACTTATACATCTATCTTGCCTACACTTAATTCAACAGCACTTTTTATGGACTCACCTTTATTAAGTCTTCCCACAGCAGTTACCTTAGTTTAGAAATAAGAATTTTGTTTTAATGCTTATATTTCATCAGTTTATGTAAAACTTACTTACACATTTACCTTATTTTCATCAGAAACACTTTCTCTTAGCCCTCATACTTTATTAGTTTATACAACGTTTAACTGAATTACGTAATTACAACAGTGAACACAGCTGGCAAAAATTAGCTGAGTAAAACATGACTTTGGGGAGCATATAATCAATTGTGGGAGCAGTGTATTCTTCCCACATTAACCCTCTCTGATGTTTGATGGAGGGAGAGAAAGAACATTAGTTATCTATCCAGACAGCCAGTTGAGTACAGGTCAGATCTACTACTTGGCATCTTTTAACACTTATATAGTTGTTTTTTTTGTTTTGTTTTGTTTTTGTTTTTTTTTTTTAAGTAGGCTTCATGCCCAGCATGGAGCCCAACACAGGGCTTGAACTCACAACCCTGAGATCAAGACCTGAGCTGAGATCAAGAGTCAGATGCCCAACCAACTGAGCCACCCAGGCACCTCCTACATTTATACAGTTTAACACAGAATCTTGACTATGCATTCAACTTTACAAGTGTGCGACCTCCTCTTATACACTGCTAATGGGCATGTGAATGGATAGGAGTACTCTGGAGGTATTGATCAAAGCCTTAAAAATGTTATAGAATTGGCTCAGCAAAGCCATTTTTAATAAAGGATCCTAAGAAAATAATTGAGGCATTTGCAAAAGAATTCCTGTGGTTATCTTGCCCTGGGGAAAGGTTTAAGAGCCATGCTCAGTACAGCTAGTTTTAAGTACTAACTGCGTTTTCATTTGGAATATACTGTGTTAAAGGAATGAATCAGTGAGAACTTTAACTTTGGATGGCAGCATGACATGGTCACAGAAAGCTTTTATTAAAATTTTGGGTCCTTGGGGCACCTGGGTTACTCAGTCAGTTAGGCATCCGACTTTGGCTCAGGTCATGAGCTCGTGGTTCATGGGTTTGAGCCCCGCATTGGGCTCTGTGCTGACAGCTCAAGAGACTTGCGGTCTCTTTCTCTATATTTATTTATTTAAATATAAATAAAAAAACTTAAAAAATTTTTTTTTTAAATTTTGGATCCTGAAGCCAACTGTGGTAAATGCAGCTTACCAGCACTCAAGTGCCACCTGATTATCCGGGGTTAGAAAGGGAATACCACATTTCCCCAAATCTCTTGTGCTGGGGTTCTGGATGTGAATTAGATTCTACCAATTGAGATCTTAAAGGGGGAAGTGAAAGCCATCTTCACACTGCTTTGGCTGTTTTCTGATGCCAAAGCTGTGGAGTCTGATTCTTCTGTTTCTTTCACACCTAACATCTACTCTATCAGCAGACTAAGCTGGCTCTACCTTTGAAAGAACTATCTACAGTCCAAGTACTTACAGGCACATCCGCTATTCCCACCTTGGTCCACACCACAACCATCTGCTGCCTGGATGACTGGAGCAGTCTATGAATTGGTGTCACTGCTTCTACCTTTGCCTCAACACAGCAGCTGAAGTGAGCCTTTTAAAACTTAGACAACACTTGCCACAGTGAACCATTTCACTTACAATAAAACCAAACTCCTTACAGTGGCCTAAAGCCCTGGCTGACCTAGACTGCACACCCCACAACTCCTCTTCCACTGGTCTCCCGTGGTTTCAGCTCTAGCCAGCCTCCTTTACTGTTGCTGATTCTAGCTGTCCTCACTCCCTGATCCTGCCAGTTCACGTCCTCAAACGACACTTTCTCAACTTCCTATAACGTGTTGAGCTGCCACCTGTAGATTCCCCTTACCATTTAAAAAAAATTTCTAAGCACTTGTCACCTTCCAAATACCATGCAACATACTTACTTATGCTTGTTGTCTGTCTCCCTCACCAAAATGAAAGTTCCAGCAGGACAGAGTTCTTTCTGTTTCACACTGATGTATCCTAAGCTACAACTGTATCTAGCACCCCAGAGGCACTCCATCTGTGTGGGTTTTTTTCTGCAGGTGTTTCAGGGTCCAGTCTTTCTCTCTGTGGCTCTTCAGAGGTGATTGAGACTGGGGATTTCGTGATCACTGGAATGTAGCATGCAGTGTGTTCTGTAACTCAACTGCTCTATGGCCAGATTCTCCACCCTCCTGACTATGGTGGAGGCTGTAGCTCCTCTGGTGGTCCCTTCTCTGGCGTTCTGATTCCTAGAGGCCCAACCTATTACTCCTCCAGCTTTCCAATAAGTCTGTAAACACTTATTTTCCTGTATTAAACTTTTCTGCTTAGAATAATTGGAATGGTTTATACAATAAATTCAAAATGGGCAAAAGACCTAAATCTGAGACAGGAAACCATCAAAATCCTAGAGGAGAACACAGGCAGCAACCTCTTTGACCTTGGCTGAAGCAATTTCTTACTGGACACATCGCCAGAGGCAAGGGAAACAAAAGCAAAAATGAACTGTTGGGACTTCATCAAAAGAAAAAGCTTCTGCACAGCAAAGGAAACAATCAACAAAACTAAAAGGTAGGCTACAGAATGGGAGAAGATATTTGCAAATGACATATCTGATAAAGGGTTAGTATCCAAAATCTATAAAGAACTTAGCAAACTCAACACCCAAAAAACAAATAATCCAGTTAAGAAATGGGCAGAACACATGAACAGACACTCTTCCAAAGAAGACATCCGGATGGCCAACAGACACACGAAAAGATGTTCAACATCACTCATCATCAGGAAAATACAAATCAAAACCAAGATGAGATACCATCTCACACTGGTCAGAATGGCTAAAATTAACAACAAAAGAAACAACAGGTGTTGGTGAGGATACAGAAAAAGGAGAATTCTCTTACACTGTTGGTGGGAATGTAAATTGGTGCAGCCACTCTGAATAACAGTATGGAGGTTCCTCATAAAGTTAAAAATAGAACTACTCTACAATCCAGCAATTGCACTACTACTAGATATTCACCCAAAGGATACAAAAATACAGAGGGGTACATGCACCCTGATGTTTATCTACAGCATTATCTACAATAGCCAAAAGAGAGCCCAAATGTCCATCGACTGATGAATGGATAAAGAAAACGTGGTGTAAATATGCAATGGAATGTTACTCAGCCATCAAAAAGAATGAAAACTTGCCATCTGCAATGGCATAGATGGAGCTAGAGTACATTATGCTAAGTGAAATAAATCAGAGAAAGACAAATACCATATGATTTCACTCACACGTGGAATCTAAGAAAGAAAACAGATGAACATAAGGGCGGAGGGGGGGAAGAAAGAGGGAAACAAACCACAAGACTCCTACAGATAGAGAACAAACCAAGAGTTGATAGAGGGAAGTGGGTAGGGGATGAACTAGATGGGTGATGGGTATTAAAGAGGGCACTTGTTATGATGAGCACTGGGTGTTGTATGGAAGTGATGAATCACTGAATCCTACTCTTGAAACTAATATTGTATTGTAGGTTAACCAAAAATTGGAAAAAAAGAATAATTGGAATGGTTTTTATTTTTCCACTGAACCCTGAAAAACACACAAGATACAGTTGTCAGGCCAATGATGATCAGGACTACATTTTTTTCTGACTAGATCTTAGATGTAAATGAGACAAATAGAAGAAAGCCCAACCCCTGCTTCAGTTCGTGTGGAGCTGGACCCATGACTGCTCTAATACAAAGGAAAGAAATGCTTCAGAAAAGTGAAGTCATAAGTTGGCCACACAGGGAGTTACTAGAGTTGGCATTCTCTCTCCATTTTTTCTGAAGATAACCCTGAGACCCAGCTGCACTCCAGTCCCTATCCTCTATTGGAGAACTTTGGCAGCTGAACCATGTCCAAGAGGAGCTGTTAATACCACATCTGTCATTAGCTACAGCCATCTGAAGAGGGCAAAAGCCCAAACCGTGACTGTCTTGCACTAGGATGGCGGTGGAAGCACTGGATGAACAGGCAATTGTGCATAATACCTTAGAATTAAGCCTCTTTTCCTTTAAAGAGCCAAGTGTTAAGTGATCAGTTCAACTGGACCATAGGGGTAGTCTAGGATTAAAAGATCCTGTCTTTAATTCGTTCAGCTAGCTCAGGCATATCTTTTTTTTTTTTTTTAATGTTTATTTATTTTTGAGAGAGAGAGAGAAAGCACGAGCAGGGGAGGGGCAGAGAAAGAGGGGACACAGGATCTGAAGTGGGTTCCACGCTGACAGCAGAGAACCATGAACTCACAAACCATGAGACCATGATCTGAGCGAAGTCGGACACTTAACTGACGGAGCCTCCCAGGCTCCCCTACCTCAGACGTATCTTAAGTAAAAGATGTTCATTAACAAAGAACTATATATACTTTCAAGCAAGATAATGCACATAAGACAGTATAATGTTTATATCATCATCCAGAATATACACAATTTTAGAGTCTGAAAGAGCGTGTACTAAAATGTTAAGTGGTTTATTTAGAAGAAAAGGTAATTAAACATTTAAAAAATTCTACCTAGATATACTTCAACTCTATCATTGCTGCTTTTTCCCTACTAACAAAACTCTGTCTCAGGTAACAGGATGCCAAAGGCCAGGAGACAAACTGATCTATCCATCCCTCTTGGTCAGTGCCCCATCCTAGGGTAGTTATGTGGCCCAGCTGTCAGAGACACAGGGGCAAGTCTCTTTGGGCCTCTGAAGGAACTTCCTCCCTAAGAGCACAATGAGGAGAAAGTTCCTTTACTGCTGTTTACTTTGCTTCTTGCTGTGTCTTTGGACGGTTATTTGAAGAAATGACATTGTGTAGCAGCCACTTTGCAGTACTGAGGCTAGCAAAACCAAAGGATCTGAGAAAAATCTTGATAACGTTTTGGCTGCCGCCCAAGTCTGGAGCCATTTATCTCTAGACTTCTCCTTACAGGTGATAACATCCTTATTGCTTATGTCACTGTCCGCCCAGTTTCCTGTCACACTTGTGCCAATCTCATTCTGCAAGAAACACTTTTCTGTCTGGCAACAAATAAATGCTTTATGGTGCTCGCTTCAGCAGCACATATACAAATAAACGCTTTATGTTCATTCTAATTGAAAAACAACCCTATTAAAAGTCTACTATGACCTCATTTTTATAGAAAGCGAGTAAAACTGAACTTAGGAAGGGTAACCAATTTTCCCCAAAGTTACTGGTGGAATTGAATTAAAACCCAACCCTGACTGTAAAGCCTACACTGTGTCACTTACAGTTAAAAAATGAAAAAGTCTATAGCTCTCTTAGAATCGTAACAAAATGCCTACACGCAGATGCAGATAGTAATAAATTTGCATGCATTTGCGCTCACACCTATGAACTTGA
The DNA here is from genome assembly GCF_024362965.1 of Panthera pardus. NCBI lineage: Eukaryota > Metazoa > Chordata > Mammalia > Carnivora > Felidae > Panthera > Panthera pardus. The sequence goes on from NW_026526688.1 coordinate 35,924,226, forward strand.
CTCTAGGCTTTTTACTCTCCTTATTTGCATGTATTTGTTGGTAGAAATGTATACTTCAGAGGCTTGGTCAAGAAAGTAGACTTGGGGGGGCGCCTGGGTGGCTTAGGCGGTTAAATGTCTGACTTTGGCTCAGGTCATAACCTCACAGTTCATGGGTTCAAGCCCCATGTTGGGCTTTGTGCTGACAGCTCAGAGCCTGGAGCCTGCTTGGGATTCTGTGTCTCCCTCTCTCTCCTTCCCCGGCTAGCGCTCTGTCTCTCAAAAATAAATAAACATTAAAAAAATTTTTTTTTAAAAGAAAGTAGACCTGGTGTGCCTGGGTGGCTCAGTTGGTTGAGCATCCCACTCTTGATTTCGGCTCAGGTCATGATCCCAGGGTCATGGGATTGGGCCTGTGTCGGGCTCTGCACTGAGTGTGGAGTCTGCTTGGGATTCTCCCTCTCTCCCTGCCCCTCTCCCTCACTTGCACATGCTCTCTAAAATTAAAAAAACAGACTTGCTTCACCTTTTTCCACACTTTCACTGATGACCTCCAATCTGTACACCAGGGATATAGAGACAGGTCACAGGGACTCTGATGCAGGATCATAATATTCAATCCCTAAGATACTTGAAATGAATAATGCGAGAGTGGTACACACTCTTCCTCAAGCTTTCTTAGAAGTCAAAGAGCTAAAGACTGCAAGATACCAAACAGCTAAGGAGGCAGGGCCTTTGAGTTAGCCCAAAAAAGCAGAAGATTTTTTGAACCAAAGAAACAGAAGAGAAACAGAATTACAAGAGGCCCACTGGCAGTGCATTAGCTATCTAAAAGACAGCACTGAAGCCCAGAGAACAAAAACTCAGCGTTAGACAAAACAGAACTTTCATGGTATATGCCTCCACAGAAGACTTCTGTCCCTTATAATGAAGACACCAGAGCAACACTACCAACAGAGCTCATGTGACCTCTTAGCTACAGAAGGGGCAATGTTCAATCACCCCTCATACCTGCTGGCTAGGCAGTTTGAGGGGCTCAGGACAGGAAAACCCCAGCTGTCACGAATAAAAAACAGACTTGAGGGACAGAAAGGTGAGACCAAAGGAAGGTATATCCATCCAAAACCTCTGGGACCACCTAAAAGTCAGGAGGAGGCACTCTTATGAGCCTGTGTGGTCCATCGCTGTTCCAGAGGTGGTTGGCTAAGCTCCCAACTTGGGACCATGATGTCACCCAAGGGTAACTGTAGGGTGCTGGAAGGAGTCTCTGACTTTACCTCTGGTATAGCCTATAGCTAGCACCTCACTACAGTGAACAGGGAGCTGTGACATCAGCATCTAACAACCACAGACACTGCTGCGAGCAGCCTTCCCTAATCCCAAAGATGTCTCCTACCACTGAACCAGGGAAAAAACCCAGCCTGTGGACAAGGGAAGAGAAGCTGCTCCTCCAGAAACTACACACTGGAAGGATCAAGAGTGTAATGACCTGGTACAAGAAACAAGATCACAGACCCATGAACTCAAAGGCCATTGTGGCCAGCTGGGATTGAGATGCAGATCTGGTGATGGTAGGACAGGAGGTAGAAGGGGGCCTCTCAAATTCAAAGCTTTGAAGTGGGAGGTCATCTGTCAAGTGTCAAAGAGGCGGCTCTTCAATAAATCCTAATTTCTGTCTTATCAGAGGTTGTTCTTCAGCAGTATTTGAGTGTGGTTATAATTCTGAGTGGTCACAGGATTCTGTTGGGAAATATTTAAATGGAAGTCAAAAGAGTACTGCTACTTATTGGAGTTGGGGGGATAGGGGAGAGGAGTTGAGGGATAGAAGGAAGGAGTCCCGGGACCATGATGTCACCCAAAGGCAAGTGTAGAGAGCTGGGAGGAGTCTCTGACTTCACCTCTGGTAGAACCTTTGGCTTGCAACTCACCACAGTGAACAGGCAGCACTTAACTGCTCAGGAGAAAATGAGAAGAGAAGGGCCTGAACCTATACCGTGAGAGCCTCAGGGCCCAAGGGGGGATGGGAGGTGCAGCAAGAAGGCAGAGATACAGCAGCTCTATTCACTTCTCTCAAGAGATTCTTGAAACCTCTATTTTGTTTGAAAACAGACTCAGGCAAAGGGAAGGAAACTAACATTTATTGAGTGCCTACTGTGTATATCTGGCCTTGTGCAAGGAATTTTCATTTACAACATTCCATTTAATCCTCACACCAACCCTGTGAGGTAGGTATTATCCTCATTTTTGTCCTATGAGGAGTATGAGGCTCAGAAAGGTTAGGTAGTTTGTCCAAGGTCACACAGCTAGTAACTGATGGAACTGGGACTGCACACTGAGTCCCAGACTCAAAAATTCCCTGCTCTCTCTCCAACACTGTTTCTTGGGAAGGAGGAGGGAGCAAAAGCAGCAGCAGTCTTTACGCTTCCTACCCTGAGAACAAGACAGTCAGCAAGAGGAGACTGGGCTTTCCCACAGACCCTCCCCTCTCTACCAGGGGAGGGTGCAGTCATTTGAAGAGATAAGACATAAATACAAAAATAAATAGAAGGGACAAGCCCCCCAGCAGCGAGGATGTGCAGGATCCATGCTGTGGGAAGGCCACTGTGCCATTCACAGCTGCTGTGGGAGGGAGCCACGTGGGCCCTATGGGGAAAACTGGGACAATGGCCGCCAAAGGCTGGAGTGGGTGGGCTAAACAGGCCCCTTCTGGGTCGCACAGATTTGAGAACAAAACGTCTGGAGCAGGCAGCAGCCGTGGGCACAGTCACCATCATCCTCCATCTGCTCATTTTACCGGTGTTTGTGATCCAAGAGGGACTCAAAATCGGGGGAACATACAAGTTTGTGCTTTATGTGTCCCAGGACTGTCATCTCACCCGTCCTACTGTCTCCAAGGCCCACGGACACCAGCTCCTGCCAACCAACAGAGACAGTGAGGAGAAACAAACCAAACAGCTCATTACTCAGTCCTATGATTCTCATGTGATAATCCCCAACCCCTACAGGCTCTCACCTGCAGAAAGGAGCAGGTGGTTCCCATCGTTACATCTAGAGTCACCTTGCCCAGGAGGAGCTGCACCTTCCCCGACTTGCGGATAAGCAGCTTGCCAACCTGACCCTCTGTCAGGTCAGCCAGGGTACAAGCATTCTCTGCCAGCCTGGCTTCCTGTGGAGAGAATCAGGAGATGGACACTGGGTAAGGAGCCGCTTCCTCCATCCTTCATGGATGAAACCTTTTCTTTTTTTTTTTTTTATTAAAAAAAAAAAAATTTTTTTTTAACGTTTATTTATTTTTGAGACAGAGAGAGACAGAGCATGAACGGGGGAGGAGCAGAGAGAGAGGGAGACACAGAATCAGAAGCAGGCTCCAGGCTCTGAGCCATCAGCCCAGAGCCCGACGTGGGGCTCGAACTCACGGACCGTGAGATCGTGACCTGAGCTGAAGTCGGACGCTTAACCGACTGAGCCACCCAGGCGCCCCTGGATGAAACCTTTTCTAAAGGAAGGCAGCAGCAGCAAAGGTTAGAATGAGCTCCTCAAGAAGGCTGCCTGTTGTTGGCTGAACGACAAAACCCAAAGCAAACAGATGAACGAGTGGACAAAATATTCATAATTGCTGACATTTTCTCATTCGTACATGTTTAAAATATTTCATTGTAAAAAGTAAACACGTGTAATTGGGGTTGAAGTACAAAGCCCCAAGCCCCTCATGGGTAGAAAGAACAAATGTGTATTATTTTGGCATTTCAGCTTGGGTGGCACACTTTTGCTTCCCCAACAGGTTGCTGTTTCCCTTCCTGGTCCCCCCGCATTTTCACAGAACTCACTCCTGAGCATACCCGGTCTTTCTCCTGCTTTATAACCACCATCTGTCCATCCTCGCTCTGCACTTCGGTCTTGATAGGCTTGATGTCCTGGGTAGGCGGCTGACCAGGGAGTGTGTCTGGCAGCTGAAGAAACAGCAACTCTTCATCCTGGGTGAGGCTCAGCTCCCTGAGCAGCTCTGCCACAGATACGTCCTTTGGAAGGCTCGGGGTCTTTCTGGCTGTTCTGGGAGGAACCTTCATCTTGGCCTCCTCCTCCTCATCCCGGGGCTCCTCTTTCACTGCCCAAGATAACAAATGGAAGAGCTATCAAGTGGCCACTCTCTACGTCCTCTCATTGAACCCATCCCTTCATCCTCGTCTGCTTCACTGTCACTCAGCTAGGAAGCTGGAGGGTTATGGTTATGAAGAAGGACCCAGGAGTTATAGGACTTACCTAAAAAGGATTATCTGAGGCTGACCCACAGATCCATGGCAGCATGAACCCTCTGCGAGTGAGAACCCTCTCTGTAAGGTCATGTATTTTATTTTACAGCTAGAACGTGGGGGAGGGGGATCTGCTTATTAGTCTGGGAGGTTCATTCCTAAGGAGGATTCAGGTGAGGGGGGGCATCCACAGGAAAGGAGAGGAGACGTTAATGGACACAGAGTACCTCTCACAGCAGGTACATCCACCTCCATGTCCTCTTCCTTGGGGCCACCCAGCCAAGGCTTAACATCTGGTTCTTCATTCTCTTCCTTGAAAAGCCATCCTGAGTGAGCCAGCGGCAGCTGAACAGGCATGTTTCGAGTGTCATTCCTCAGCCCAGGGTCATCGATGAACTACCAGAGAAGAGACAGGGGGTCACGTGGTCTGGCTAGCATACACACAGGTGGACTGCAGCCCACCTCAGCCTTTTCTAACTGAAGATTCCTCCTGCTCACAGGCTTCCAGGACATCAGAGAGTTCTGCCACCAAGCTCGGCCCCCCAGAAGCCCATTCCTCCCAGTCTGCCGGTACCTACATCATCCTTCTCCAGCATGCGCAGGATCTGTTTCGTTTCTTCATCTGTCTCCCTCTTCTCTTTTTTGATGTTGATGATATGAGAGGGCCCCATGTCTGACACATCCACTGTCTTATCCCAGTTCCCTGCAGGAAATCACTCAGTTCACCAAGGGTACAGAAGAGGCCAACAGCAAGGAAAACTAAACTAGGAGCAAGGTAATTTTACTGCCCTTGCCCTTCTCTCAGGCAGTCTGAACTGAAATCCACTGATTCCTTCCTCCCGGAACCCCAGCAGCTTGGTACCCTTTTTCTTCATCATTTCAGCTGGGCCCTGCTCAAAGATGGAGTGGGACTGGATCACTTCTGGGCGGCCCCGCCCCCGTCCATGCCCCTCTCGCTGCCGGTCTCTATCCCTGTCACGCTTCTCCTTCTTGATGGTTACTTCTTCCTTGGGCCTAGAAAAGAAAATGGATTAAGGAGAACCACTCATTCACTCCCCCTCAAAGAATTGGTCTTACTTCCTCACACCACTCTGCTCCTCCACCTGAGTGGATAAGTAGAGAGCCAGTAACTGTATCAGAAACAGAACCCAATCCTAAGTTTAGCTAGTATCTTTTCTACTTGATGGGGCAGCGCCCTTTCAGTTTGCTTTGCTTTACCTTCTTGCTTGAGAAGAACTGTATTAGAATTATAACTCAAACGTTGAATTACAGAGACTGCCCCCAATGTGGACTTTTTACAATTGCCTGAAAGCAAAAGGTTGTAATACAAAAGAACATAAGTGAAAACCTGATACATCTTTGTCTAAACTAATGGCTCTCAACTCCAGCTGTAAAAAAATAATCACTGTTGCATTGCAAAAAAGTTAAATCACCATTTCTAGAAATGGATTTCTAGGCATCAGTATTTTTTTAAAACTTGCACATTAGAATCACCTGGAGCCAGGGTTGAAAATCACTAGTGAAAAAAACTAAACATGCACATTTAGATGTCTGAGCCACATACCTAGTTATTTCCCAAAAGACCGAAATTCAGAGCAAGTAAATAAGTGGAAAGTTTTTAGAAGGCCCAGCTACTTACTCTTCCTTGATTTTCCGACTGATGATATTTGGGGTGAAGGTTTTCTGAAAGTAAAATATGGGAGTCACTGATTTGGTAAGTTCTGATCCCAAAGTACAGAGAAAAATGACAACTCTCAAAGGCATCTTGTATGGACCAAGACTACCACTCTACATTCCACACTGTTGCCAGTGATTTACAGAGACATACATGTACTTAAGAGGGAAGAACAGCATGTCATGATAACAGTGGGCTTACGGAACAGTATACCAAAAACCATTAAGCTAGCAGCCTCAGCTTCTGCCCTCTGAAAAGAGAGCCCTCGGGATTTCTAAAACTTATTTATCTAATCTCACTTCTTGTCCTCAAACAGCTATAGAAACCATTGAGTATCACAGGAAAGAGGTCTAGCAGCAAGGCTCAAGTAGGAAGTAGGCCAGCACTCACAAACGGATGATAGCCTTAGACTGCCACCAGCATTTCCCAATGCAAACAAGTCTTCAAAAACTGGCTGCTTTATGCTTGTTATCCACCCCACCCCCCAATTTCAGGGGTATCCCTACATCTACAGTCATAAACACAACAGAAAAGGTCACAGAGCCTCTTATGCTGTGCCTAGGATTCATTACACTCTAGATAAAAGTTTGCCCCTTAGGATCCACGGCCAATTCGGAACTCTAAAACTGCAGGCAAAATTTATGCCTGCTGGCTTCCATGGTTTCTTAAAGGTGTCTAAAACATATAAAAAAGGTAAATAAACAATGCTCAAGTTGCTTGGGAACTAGTTAGGATTTTCGGCCCTTCAGCCATCTCTGAGAAACACGTCAACATCTTGTACCCTGTATCTAGACTTAAAGGTAGGGCAGGCTCCCTAGAATTTGTTGGCCAAAGTCTGGGGACAAGATTTGTTAGGCCCAAAGCCACGCCTGGCACAAGGCAGGCCCTACGTGAACATCGGTAGAACCCCAGGTCCTGGAATTCAAGGTAGTTGGGTTTCTTTAGAAAGGTGCCATCGGGTACCTTCTTAACTCCTCCGAGGGTGAGGTCCCTGGAGCGGATGGAGGGAAGACGACCTGGGGTAAGTGGAGGGGCCGGCCTCCGCCCGATAAGCCCCCGGGCCCCAGAGAGGAGGGGTCTGGGCCCTCCCGGACCACTCGGCTCGCCTGCGGCGTTTCCTTGCGACATGTTGCCTGGGAGAAGAGGATGAAAGGGGCAGCAAAGTCACTCGAGGGGGCGGACACGCGGACCCTGGGCGGAACCCTGTCCACGTGGCCACCCGCCCCCCAGTCAGTGCGTCCCTCCCTTTCCACGTGGCAAGACTCCCCGGACCACCCACTTAGAGAGCTTGGCTAGCCCTCTGCCCAGGACCCGGGTCAGGCACGAGGCTGAGACGCACCCCAGCGCCCCCGAGCTGTGGCTCCACACCAGGTGCGTCCCGACTTCACCTCCGACGCGGCCCGCAGGCGGCCCTGAGTCTCTCCGCCCGGCGGAAGTCTGCGTGGCAGGGTCCGGGCGCCGCCATCTTGCCGCGGGGCGGAAGTGAGGTCGGTGGGCGGGGCCGGGCCACAGTATTTATCCGGCGGCGCCTCGCTCCCCTCCGCCTTCTCTTCCCGGTTCTTCCCGGAGTCGGGAAAAGCTGGGTTGAGAGGGCGAAAAAGGAAGAGGGGTGTAGGTTACCCTGCGGTGCCGCGTTCGGGGGTCTTGGCCAGCGGCGAGTGGGTAGACGCGTCCAGCTCGGGGTCCGGGGGTCTTGGCACGGCACGACCCAATATGGGGATTTGCCGTGGCGGAGCCTCTGGGAGCAGTGGGGTCGCGGCTCCGGACAGGGCGAGGGGCCGAGAGCGAGATCCGCACTCAGAGTTGAGGATCCCTGGGTCCGGCCGAGTTGCGGCTGCGGGCTCGATGATGACCTTGGAGTGGTCATTGTACTCTGGGCTCCGGCCTCGCCCTCGCTTGGGGGGTGTCCCTTCCCCGGATTCCTGGTGGGGTCCTGTAGTTGGGGCTGTGGGCGCAGCGCTAGGGCAGCTGTGGCGGACTCTTGTTCCAAGCCCGGAACCTGAAAAACGAAGGTTGATCGACTGGGAGGCAAGAATTTAAAGAACTTTTATGATGATTCCAGCATTTGTAATTTAATATAAAAAAGACGCCTTTACTGTTCTTCTCCCCACCCCCAAACCATGTAAAAATCACTTAATACTGCAGAAAGTTTGAGGGAAGGAAAACATTTCTGTTACAATTCCACATAGAATACTACTTTTAAAACTTCTGTAAAATATTACAATCCCTTTCATAGAGCTGTCATATTGTACTACAATTTTGAATCCTTCCTTTTGAAATAACATTTCTTTGTTGCTGCATCAAATAACTGATGTAATTCTCAATGGCTATGTCATGATTTGCCTATTTTCCTATTTGGACGCTTAGGTTGCCCCCCACCCCCACCCCCGTAAATAATGCTGTGGTGAACATCTGGTGCATCTAATGTTTTTTCTTCTTTTGGATTATATTCGTAGGACTACCTTTTTTTTTTTTTTTTTTTTAAATGTTTATTTACTTATTTTAAGAGGAAGAGAGCTGAAGCAGGGGAGAGGCAGAGGGAGAGGGAGAAAGAGAGAATCCCAGTCAGGCCCTGTGCTGTCAGCACACAGCTGGAGATCAGGACCTGAGCTGAAATCAAGAGTCCTATGCTTAACCAATTGAGCCACCCAGGCACCCCTCCATAGGACAACTTTTCAGACTTGTGATAACTGGCCAAAAGAAGATGTACTCTTTTTTTTAAAAAAATAAATTGAGATAGTAGGTATACATGTGGTTTTAAGAAATAATAACAGAGGTCTCAAGTTTCCCCCAATAGAAACATACCGCAAAACTATAGTATAATATCACAACCAGAATATTGACATTGGTACAGTGGAAATATAAGACATTTCCATCCCTCCAAGGAGCCTTTTTGTTGCCTTTTTATAGCCACACCTCCCTCCTTCCGCCCACACTAATCTGTTCTTCACTTTTATACTTTTGTTATTTCAAAAGTAGAACTCATTCAAAAATGGAATCATACAGTATGTGACTTCTGGGGATGGCTTTTTTCACTCAGCATAATTCCCTGGAGATTACCCAAATTGTTGCATGTATCACTAGTTCGTTCCTTTCTATTGCTGAGTATATATGGTTTGTTTAACCATTTGCTCTTTTTAAAAAAGTTTTTTAATGTTTTTTTTTATTCTTGAGAGACAGAACATGAGTGGGGGAGGGGCAGAGAGAGAGGGAGACAGAATCTGAAGCAGGCTCTAGGCTCTTGAGTTGTCAGCACAGAGCCTGACACGGGACTCAAACCCACTAACTGTGAGATCATGACCTGAGCTGAAGTCAGACACTTAAACGACTGAGTCACCCAGGTGCCCCTAACTATTTGCTCTTTGAAAGACATCTGGGTTGTTTCTGGTTTTTGGCTATTACAAATAAAGCTGCTGTGAACACATATGTACAAGTTTTTGTATAAACATAAATTTTCAAAAACAACAACAACACACACACACACACATTAAGGGGCACCTGGGTGGCTCAGCCAATTGGGCATCAGACTTCAGCTCAGGTCACGACCTCATGGGTTCAAACCCTACATCAGGCTCACTGCTGTCAGCACAGAGCTGACTTCGGATCCTCTGTCCTCTCTTTCTCTGCCCCTTCCCTGCTCATGCTTTCTCCCTCAAAAAATAAATAAGTAAGTAAATAAATAAAAATTTTCATTTCTCTGAGATAAATGCCCATGAGTGCAATTATTTGGTTGAATGGTAGCATATGCTTAGTTTTATAAGAAACTGCCAAACTATTTCCACAATGGCTATACCATTTTGAACATTGTACATTTTATAGTTCTTCATCTGTATAGCTGAATTGTTTTCAAAGAGGGTCATGCTGGGGCACCTGGGTGGCTCAGACGGTTGAGCGTCTGACTTCAGCTCAGGTCATGATCTCTGGTCTGTGAGTTCGAGCCCCGCGTCGGGCTCCATGCTGACAGCTCAGAGCCTGGAGCCTGCTTTGGATTCTGTGTCTCCCTCTCTCTCTGCCCCTCCCCCATTCATGCTCTGTCTCTCTCTGTCTCAAAAATAAATAAATGTTAAAAAAAATTTTTTTTAAAAAGGGTCATGCTAATATGCATTACCACTAGGAATGTAGAGTACATAAAATATATAATGTTTTGCCACATACTTTTAAAAAAATGTTTTATTTGTTTTTTGAGAGAGAGAGCACGAACAGAGGTAGAGGCACAGAAAGAGTGGGACATAGGATCCAAAGCGGGCTCTGCGATAACAGGCTGACAGCAGTGAACCTGATGCAGAGCTCGAACTCATGAACCATGAGCCTGAGCCTAAGTCGGATGCTCAATTGACTGAGCCACCCAGGAGCCTTTTGAGTATGGGCTCTTAAGATTTTAAACTTTTTTGCCAATTTCTCAATATGTTAATATTAAATTAATATTTTTTAGGTCAGTTTCTAACCAGACTTTTTTCAACTTCTTTTCTCCATATTGGTTTTATGATAACTAAACCCAACCAAAGGAAGACTCTTCCTGTCTCCTATAGAGCTATACACAGTAGCCCTTACCTTCTGACTAGAGCACTAGATGAAGTTGCTTTGATTTCTCTGGGCTCTGAGGTCAGAGACATTTTAGTATCTCCTAGGTATTTTGTTTCTTGTTTTGTTTTTTACAAAGATACTAATTCATTGCAGAAAATTTGGAAAATTTTAACAAGCACCCAGAAGAAAATGAAAGTCATCTGTTATACGCTTGAAGTATTAAAACAAGTATTTATTACTTGTAGTAATAAAACAAAGTTGTTTTTCTATGCATGTAGATTTTTTAAATGTTTTTATTATTTTATATTAGAGAGAGAAAAAGTGAGAGTGGGGGAGGAGCAGAGAGAGGGAGAGAGAGGATCTAAAGTGGCTCTGTGCTGACAGCAGAGAGCCCAACGTGGGGCTTAAACCCACAAACTGTGAGGTCATGACCTGAGCCCAAGTTGGATGCCAAACCGATCAAGCCACCCAGACGCCCCTATGCATGTAGATTTTTTTAAATTGAGGTGTTTTACATATGGTTCTAAAAGCTGCTTTTTTTCCATCTTAACAATATATTATAAACATTTTTTGAGTTACTGAATATTCTTCTAAATTGTAATGTTTTTTATTTTAGAGAGCGAGGGAGAGAGAAAGAGAGCCAGTGCACGTGGGGGAGAGGGGCAGAGGGAGAAAGAGAGAAAGAGAGGGAGACAGACTCTCAAGCAGGTTCCACATCCAGTGCAGAGCCCGACATGGGGCTTAATCCACGACCCTGGGATCATGATCTGAGCTGGAACCAAGAGTTGGATGCTCAATGGACTGAGCCACCTAGCGCCCCTACCTTACAGTTTTTATTAGCTAAATAGTACTCCACATTGTTATCTTGCACCATAATTTAACCAGTTTCCTTCCTGCAATGCTGATTGGATTTCCACAAAATTTTTCACCCCAACAGGACAAGAGAAGAAAGCCTTCTATCTTTAATATTTTGGGGCTTGCTTCCTAACAACAATTACTGTAATTTCCCATTAAGAATATTCTCCAGTGTTCCCTCTAATTAGACTAATATACTTTTGGCACCATTCTCCTTTCTTTATTTACTCTAACACCTCCCTCTCCATTTTCTTTCAAACAGTGTACATTCTTTTATCTAGCCTCAAAAGAAACTTGTAAATCGTTACCAGCTGAACCCCATGTCATTGCATCTGTGGTTCTAGCGATCTTATTAATAACATTTTATTTCTACCTATTTCATAGTAAAGGCAATAATCTCATTCTTGTCTGATAATGAAATTAATAAACTCAAGAGCAAATACAGTTTTTTTGGTCTAATGCAGAATTCAGAAGGTATAAACATTCTGTCAAAAGCCTATTTCTATGAATTCTCGGTGGGCATTGGAAATACTAAATGAATAAGAAACTGTTTTGGATGTGTGTCTGTAGAATAAAAGGAATGTGTGGTATGAAGATGCTATCCAAGTTCAAGCCATTGCATGTTCTCTATGAGTAATTTACCCTAATTTGTTTGCATCATTTTGCAGACCATTATTTGCTGGTTCGTCCTCAGGTCTTTGACCTCTGTGCATTGGAGAGCTCAGGATTCAGTCCTCAGACCCCGTCCCTTTTTTCTCTATACTTACTCTTTTGGCAATGGTTCAGTTTCTCAGCTTCAACCCCTGTGATAAATGCTGATGACTCCCCACTGCTTATCTCAGCATGGACCTCTCTGGACTCCAGATGTGCATCTCTGCCTAGCCCACCCTTCCACCTGCATATCTGCGAGCCATCTCAAACCTGTGTCCACACCCAAACTTTTTAAGGTTTATTTATTATTATTTTTTTAATGTTGATTTATTTTTGACAGAAAGAGGCAGAACACAAGTGAAGGAGGGGCAGAGAGAGAGGCAGACACAATCCAAAGCTCTAGTATCTGAGCTATCAGCATGGAGCCAGATGCTGGGCTTGAACCCACAAACCGTGAGATCGTGACCTGAGCTGATGTCGGATGCTCAGCCAGCTGAGCCACCCAGGTGCCCCTAAATTTTATTTTTATTTAAGTAATCTTTACACCCAACATGGGGCTTGAACTCATGACTCCAAGATCAAGAGTCCCATGCTCTACCAACTGAGCCAGCCAGGTGCCCCTCACACCCAAACTTTTGATGTTCCTCAACTACATAGAACAATTTTTTAATGTTTATTTATTTTTGAGGGAGAGAGAGAGAGAGAGAGGTGTAGGGGCAGAGGCGGGGGGTGGGGGGGGGGGAGGAAGGGAGACACAGAATCTGAAACAGGCTCCAGGCTCTGAGCTGTCAGCACAGAGCCTGACACAGGGCTCGGACTCAGGAACCACAAGGTCATGACCTGGGCCAAAGACAGCCGCTTAACCAACTGAGCCACCCAGGTGCCCCTCCTCCTCAAACTACTTTAAAGTGCTCCCCATCTCCATACACGGCAACTCCATCCCTCTAGCAGTTCAAGTAAAAAATTTTGCAATTATTCTTCACTCCTCTCTCTCGTGTGACACATCTAGTATGTCAGCTTTTCCAGATCTATCCCGAATCTTACCACTTCTTACCACCTTCACTGACATCCCACCCTGGGCCTGGCCATCATTTTTTTTTTTTTTTTTTTTGCTGTGATTATTTAAAACAAATTTTTTTATGTTTGTTTATTTTTGAGAGAGAGGCAGAGGGGCAGAGAGAGAGGGAGACAGAGGATCTGAAGCAGGCTCTACAGGAGAGTCAATGCAGGGCTCATACTCATGAGCTGTGAGATCATGGCCTGAACCAAAGTCAAACTGCTTAACCAACTGAGCCACCCAGATGCCTCTGCTGTCACCATTTTAATAACTTCCTAACTGGCCTCCCTGTTTTCACCTGGGCCCCCTCCATCTAGTCTCAATGTAGCATAATTAACATATTTCACATTAGGTCACATCTCTGCTCTAAACTTCCCAGTGGCTTCCCATTTCAGAGTAAAAACCAAAGAATTTAAACTGGCCTACACAGCCCTACGTAATCTATCCCTCCACCCACCATCTCTCTGTCCTTAACTCCTACCACACGCCCCCCACTCACTCTGCTCTAGTTGCACTGGTCCCCTTGCTGTATCTGAAACAATCTGGTGTGTTTCCTCTTCTGGGCTTCTGCACCTGCTACCTGGAATGCCCTTCCCCCACATAATTCTGCATAGCTCCCCTCCTCTCTTCAGTCAGGTTTTTTATCCCAGAGTCACTTTTTCAAGGAAGCCTTCTCTGATAGCATTATTAAATATTGTAACCTCCCCCACGACATTCTCTTTCCCTATTTACGGACTTCTTTTTCTCTATAGCACTATATTTTCTCTAATATATTTAATATATTTTCTCTAATAGACTGTAGAGTTTGTCTGTCCGTCTTCCCCCCCCCCCCACACCAGAAAGTAAGCCCCATGAGAGCAGAGATTTTTCCCCTTCTTCCACTACAGTATACTAATTGCCAGAAACAGTGTCTCACACAGAGTAAGCACCCAATAAATTAAAAAAAAATTTTTAATGTTTTATTTACTTTTGAGGGAGAGAGAGAGAGAGAGAGAGAATGAGCGGGAGAGGGGCGGAGAGAGGGAGACACAGAATCCATGAAGCAGGCTCCAGGCTCTGAACTGTCAGCGCAGAGCCCGATGTGGGGCTTGAACCCGTGAACCACGAGGTCATGACCTGAGCAGGAGTCAGATCTTAACCAACTGAGCCACCCAGGCACCCCCAATAAATTTTTGTTAAATGAATGAATGAATTCCAGTTTGTGTTGAGACCAAGTAGCAAATCCAGATGTGCGCTGGAGAAATAAGGGTGGATTGTTTTCTGGTGGATTGTATCAGTGATTTAACTTTAGCACCATTGATGTAAGAGCTATCTTTGCATTATGTGTCTGTATGTCTTCTCTATAGGTTCTCTGTATGCAAGTCGCTTCATAGAGTAAGTAGGTAAGCAGCAAATAGTGAGTGGAGGGAAGCCTTTGCAGCATGGCAGCAGTTTCTGTACACACTATGTCAAGACTTGTCCCTGGTATCTTGCCAGGAAGTGCCCAATGGTATTCCATAGCTTCTACATTGTGCTTGTCCTCTCGGATGTAACTCAGTGGTTATTCCAGGACCATGGATTCATCATATTAGTTTTTTCACTTCTTATTTTGGTTGTGATTCTTTCTTCATTGCTTGTGGTCTTTTGTCCCTTGAAGTCCCTTTTGCCCCTCCAACATTTCATTAGTGTCTCTCCTGTAGCTTTTTCAGTGTCCTTAAATATAATTCAGCATTTTCCCAGTCTTAAAATTATAAAGTCTTTAAGTAAAAAACAGCTAAAGAACTTTAAACGTTCAATGTAGTGAAGATTGTAAGAGGTCTAAACATAATTTCAAAACAATAAAGTAAATAAGCACTGAGAAATCCACACAGTTTTTATAAATAGTCACTGCCCACTCCTGTCATTGCCAACACATGTCAATGAACAAAGTTGTTTTTATGAGCTGTCTGGATGTGTTTGCATTCATTGGCCCTGAGATCTCCACACTTAGTTCAACCATGGGGAAATACACGTAAACATTTTCAGTCTTTAAAATGCACAAATAATATTAAGACTTAAATCTTTTTTCCTTACGGCCTCTATCTATTGCCTCAGACTCTATTTGCTCTGTGTCCTACCATGAACAACCCAGCCTTTGCAGTCAGACCTGAATTTGAATCTAGTTTTACTTCTTATGAACTGAGTCTCATTTCCCACCACCAACCACTTCAAGATGAGACTGAAAGATCCACCTCTCAAGGTTGTTGTGAGAATCCTGTGCCAAGGGTCTTGGTACTTAAATGCTTTTGTTATCATTGGAATCATACTTTAGATATACTATTAAATATGGAAACTTCCAAGCATGCACAAAAATGCCGAGAATAGTTTATTGGACCTCCAAGGACCCAGCTTCAACAATTATCTACCCATGCCAATCTTGTTTCATCTGTCCGTCCCGTGTCCCCCTTCCCCCTGATTATTTTGAAATAGATCACAGATATCATGTCATTCATCTGTAAATATTATAGTAGGTATCTCTGAAGGACACATTCTTTTTAAAAATAACCATAAAATCTTATTATCAGAATATCATTCCTAAAAACTATCAAATACCCCCTTAGTATTCAAATTGCCCGATTGTCACATGGGGTTTGTTTTTGAACAGTTTAAGTCAGTAGCCAAATAAGGTCCATACCCTTTAATATTTTATTGGAAATATAATTAAGGTATGGGAAGAGTTTTGCCATAAGAATGTGCATTGTAGGGGCACCCGGGTGGCTCAGTTGGCTAAGCGACTGACTTCGGCTCAGGTCATGATTTCACGGTTTGTGGGCTCGAGCCCCATGCTGGGCTCTGTGCTGACAGCTCAGAGCCTGGAGCCTGCTTCGGATTCTGTGTCTCCCTCTCCTCTTTGTGCTCTCTTTCTCAAAAATAAATAAATGTTAAAAAAAATTTTTTAAATAAAAAGAAGAATGCGCATTGTAGTGTTGTTTAGAATGGAGAAAAATAAAATAATCATAGAAGAATAGGGGATTGGCTCCAAAAAAAGGGTATGTGACCTGACAATAGAACATACACAGCAGTTTAAAACAATACTGTAGAAAGACTATGTATTGAACAGAAAAGGTATTGGTGAGTGAAAAAAGCAGGTTATAAAACAGTATTCACACTTTCTATTTTTGTTAATAAAATATATATCTCATATGCCTATTTCGAATGGTGGGGGAATGAATGATTTTAATTCTCTCCTAAATTTTAGAATTAAAATTTCTCATCATTCTATAGTGATCATGTATTACTTGTGTAATAAAAAGTTGTTAAAAATAAAAATGCAGCAAAAGCGCATTTTGGTGGTTGTTTGGTTTCATACAGAGTTACTTATATTTGGCTTGTTAAGCTTCATTCTTACCATGTGTTTTCTCATGTGATCTGCAGAGAAGTCCTCAGAGGCAAGAAGAAGCAGAAGCCCTGAGAGGCTTTGTGCCTCCACCTCATGCTAGCACATAGCTCCACAAAAGCGCATTCATACAGCTGTTGTTCACGCTTGGGACACATGATCTCATGCGGTCTCCACATGCCATCCCGGGAAGGTGGGAGGCAGAGGTGTGCTGGGACTCATCTTCCTTTTAAGGGGAGAACCGAGTCACAGAGAACATGACTTTTCCTCACACCGCCTCTCAGGTTAGCTGTAGGGCCAGGTTTTGGTCCAGATGTTTGGTGCTGGCCATAACCATGAGATTACGTTTTGCATCTCTTCGGGATTGCAACATTTCAGTGTAGGTGTGCAAGAGGCAGGACCTACCTCTGTTTGGCGAAGGGAGTGCTTAATCCTGTCTCAATGTAACACACCGCACTGCATTCTGTGGTTCAGGATCTGACCCAACTTGCTCAAATTCTCCACACCCATTTAGGGAAGGATTGGCTTCTGCTTGTCTTTGCTTTCTGTGCAATATTCACATTCTGTCCACTGTCACCTTCTCTAACCTTTACTGCCTGCTGATGTACACAGCCCCCAGGTCCTGTGCACTCAGCTCATGTCTTCTGTGGCACTCTGAAGCCTGCACGGTCTGTCTGCTGCCCCTGCACCAAGCCCTCCCCACCCCCACCATGCTCCTGCTTCCATGGTCCCTTCTTGGCCATGCTCCACCTGTATTCAAGCTGGTTCGGACTTCTTCTCTGAATCCTTATCTGTACCTTGCAATTTAGTTGTATATTTCTTGTTCTCTATGTCCACCCTTTTCCCCCTAAAAGACTGTGGGCTCCTTGCAGGTAGACATTGTCAATAATGATGACAATGATAACAGTTCTGATAGGTGACTGGGCCCTTCTGGTGTACAGGCCCACAGCTTAGTGATTTACATAATTTCTCACTCAGTGATGGCAGTGTTTATAATGTCACTTGACAGATGAAGAAATCAAAGCTCTGAGAGATTGAGTAACTAGTCCAAGATCACTCAGCTAGAAAGTGAGAGAACAAGAATTTTAATTGTGTCTGTTTAATTGTAAAGCCCATGCTTTTCCACACTGCACACTCTTTGTCACTGTTGGTTGCTTGATTCAAATTTTCTTGGGTGTTCTTCACAGTGGCATCCCTGGAGTTTTCCTTTGGTGGTAGCAAAGCCTCCTGTCAATAAGAGAGCAGATAGTACTCTCCCTGGCCCAGATGGTTGGCTGGGATGAGAATATTCCAGGCTCTCTGTGTGTTCTTCCCACCCCATTTCTTGCCTCTGCACACCCTTCACTGCCCAACAACTCCTCTCTCTTGTCCCTTTCCCCAGGGACACCTAAGCAGCCAGAGGACTCCCCCTAGACAACTGGGAATCCCTGGGACTGCAGGTCTAATGCGTTTTGATAGAGTTGGTTAAAAAAAAAAAAAAAAAAATAGAGCCATGGATCAGCCTAAGTCCCTGAGGAGAGAATCCAGACTGAAGACAAACCAACCTCCCCTACACCGCCCCCACATCCCCCATCTGGACCCTTTCCCTTCAAGGCTCCCCTTCCCTTCCCCCAGTCAGAATCCCTGTTTAGGGGCTCCCAAGCCTTTGAGCACAGCTCCACCCCTCTCCCAGCACCTAAAGTTTGGGGGCTGCATTCAAGTGAGAGATTTCCAAGTAGGGGTGTGTTAGAGGGACTTCTTCTGAGGGCAGCTTGTCCTGGAAAAACAAGGAAAAGAGTGGCAGCCACCGCTGCTATCTCTGAGGACATCACCGTAGCTTCCCAGGAGACCCTCTGCCCTTTCCCCTCCCACACCAGCCCAGGAGAGCGAGCGAGCAGAGCGATCAGGGACTGAGCTTGCTTATCGTCACCTGACGCTGGGCAGCCACTGATCCCATTGGTGGAGCCAGATTCAGTCTGGCTCTCTCGTTCTTTCTCGCCTTCTCTGCCTCTCTCTCTCTCCTCCACGCTGCTTTGATTTCGCTCTTGCCTCTCCTTGCGCTCGGCTGGGAACATCGCCTCTCTGGGGGCAGCAGCAGTGTGCTGCAGAGCCGGCAGGAGCTGCCTGCCGGGGCATGGAAGAAGCCTCTTTGGCAGCCTCGAGAGGAGCGAGAGGAGAGCGAGCGCGCCTCTGTCTGTGACCCAGGCGTCGCCGCTGCCCCTCTCCCTCGGGAGCACATCCACACAGAGGTCTCTCCCTTCCCTCCCTTCCAGGTCTTCCTCTGCAGAGCCCAGTGGAGCCAGGTGAGTGCCCTTTCTCCCCAGAGCATCCTGCTGTCAATTCTGAGAGGGACTCAGGTGGCAAGGGGCTAGGAGGTGGGGGCACCAGGGGCCTGCCACTGCCCACGGTACCCACCTGGATTGCCATGGCCAACGACCTTGTCCCCTGTTCCCCTGTTCCCCAGGGCCTTGGCAAAGAGGTTAACCCCCGGATCCAGTCCCCGGGGCACCACAGTCAGTCACCCCGTGACCATTCTGCTGCAGTCAGCGATGCCAACAGGGACAGTGGGGTGGGGAGAGACTTCCCTCTGGCTTGTGGGTGGCTTTTCTGGATGGGCATGGGCAAGGGGTATCCGTGTGCACGGCATGTATGCATGCTTGCGAGGAGCCTGGAGGTTTGCTTGCGTAGATAGTTCTGTATGTACACGCCTGTGCTCATGTGTGGGTCTCCACTGCTGTGTGGCATGTTTAGGAACATACGTTTCTTGTACATGTGAGGTACGTGTGTGTGTGGGGGGGTCACTTATCTGAGTAGCCTTTGGGTTATGTGGGTGGGGGCAGTGTGAGGCAGTATATTTATGGGGTGGACATATCATTTGTCATGTGTGTGGGAGTACATGTTGAGGGAGGGAATGCGTGCAACCAAAGCATTTCTATGTGGGGAGGGGCGACTCCAGAGCAGAAAGGGATAGGTAGGTGGAGAGTGTGGGCAGAAGCCACTGGCTGTGGGCAGCGCCTTATAGGTGTGCAAACCTGTTGGCACGGGAAGGATCAGGGCTGGCAGAGTGTGGCTAGAGACAAACCACATTTCCATAGTTGGGGTCTTTGAGCCTGGGGAAGACTTGAGAGAGAATATCAGAATATGGGCAGAGGTTGACGTGCGTGTGAATACACATGTGTGTGCAAGCAGGCATATGGGTTGTATGCCTTCTGTGGAGGTAGGACGCGCCTGTGGCTTTCTCTTCCCCCCAAATATAGCTTGTGAGAATGTGTGCCTGTATATGTGTGTGCGTGAGCCTATGAACTTGAACATGTGTGGGTCTGTGTGGAGGTGACAGCTTGTAGAGGGGAAACTGTGGGACATTCTTAGAATGTGGAACGTGGCGGAGGCACCCGAGTGCGTAGGTGAGTGAGTGGGACCGAGAATGTCCGAGGAGGTGTGTGCAGCCCGTGTGCGGCAGGTGTGGGCGGGCACATTCTGTATATGTGTGCGTGTGTGTATACGTGGGCACGCACACATGTGCCTACCTGTGTGTGGGTGTGTAAATGCTTGTCTTGGCAGTGTGGGTGTTTCTCAGGTCCTGTCTCAACCTGTCCCTCACACCCTGACCTTCCCCAGTCACTTGGACTTGGAGAACTGGGGCTCACACCCACCCTCGGTCCACCCTGCTTTGCTGTTCTCCCGAGTGTCACTCACGACCACTCTCTCAAACTAGCATGGAGGAGTAATCTCAGCTTTTCTAGAACTGTAGAAAGAAAGGATGAGCCAGGTCCTGGAGATGCACCGCCTCCCCCTGCAAAGATGGCTGCCCCGTCTCTGGAGGAGACTCTGAAGAGAGGAGTATTGAGGAATAGGTGTCCATATGTGGGGTAGGCATAGACTGAATCCCCTGTGGATGGGAGGTGGTGGCTCAGGCCCTTTCTAGCATGGGATTGTGTCTGTGTTGGTGTGTTGTGTTGGTGCATGTGTGTGTGTGTGTGTGTGTGTGTGTGTGTGTGTATGTGGGTGCATGTGGGTGCATGCGTGTGTCTCCCTGGGGAGCTTCTCACAGGGAGCCCAGAGGATAGCAACTCCCCACGTCCCCACATCTGTCCCCATGAATTGCAAACTGGTTTATTATCATCCAGTTGTTTACCAATCCTATTCTGTTTTATTTTTGGGTGGACCTGGTAGCACCCCCATGCTTGTTTACCGTAGGATTCTCTGTGCACAAGCCACCGGCATTTGGCTGGACTTCACAACAGGCAGGCTCACGCTTTAGGGTAAGAAGCTCAAATGAAACAAGGGCTCAGGGGACACCCTGGAATAGGTAAAAGCCATCACCCATATCCTTCACCCTGTGCCTGCCACTCAGGCAGCCCACGGATGAATTTAGAGGTATCAGGCTCCACGACAGCCTTAATTGACAGGAGAGTGTGGGTTGGATCTTCTGGAAGCTATAAATAGAAGTACCTGCTTTCGAAGGCACAAGGTACCCTTACCCTTAGCACCTGGGCAAAGAGAAGAGAAGACGCAGAAGGGGAGAAAAGGAAACCACATTCCAGAAAGCTGAGGTGTGCTTGGACGGGGCTTGAGAAGGAACCAGGAAAGCCTGAGCTTCACTGGGCACTAAGCAAATGCCCGGGAGCAAGTCCAACCCACATTCATGTTCTTGTCCCAGAGACAGTCTCTCCCCACTCCCTCTCCCTTCCCCACCCTGTTTCCCAGACCTCATGAGCCAGGCCACAGTCAAGGACAGGGTCAGATCTTCCTAGCAAAAGCACAGGTGAGTGACAGTGCTATGGTCCTTTCATACCTGGAAGAGCAGCCGGGGCAGAAAAAGCAAAGGTGAGAGAAGAGGAAGGTGAGAGAAAATGCAGTTACTTGAAAGGGAAGGATAGAAGGAAGAAAAATAAGTAGCAATAAAACCATGTGCACCTATGCATATACACATGCCACACATGTCACACACACACGCACACACACACACGAGGGGACACAACCTTGGCTTAATGATAAAGAGTTTGAGCTCTGGAGTCAGATGTGAATTCCAATCATTTTCTAGGCTGTGTGACCTTTGGCATCTTGGTACCTCCCCACCTCAGTTAACCCATCTGTAAAATGGGGATAGGGACCCCTGAGTGGCTCAGTCAGTTAAGCATCCGACTCTTTATCTCAGGGGCTTGAGTTCAAGCCCCACATTGGGCTCCGTGCTGGGCATGAAGCCTACTTTAGAAACAAATAAATAAAATAAAATGGGGGGCAATAAGAGTACCTGCCTATTGTGAGGTTTGCACGATATGATGCTTATGCAGTTATTATTACCACACAGATGCCCGAGGAAAATGTCAAAGGTAAAACCAATTATTTAAACAAGTCAAGCAACAGAGGATCAGCTGAAAGGAGAGAGTGATAGTTGAAAAGTTATGGGTGAAAGAAGAGCTGTGTCCCACGCTGCCCCCTCCCGCCACCAGTGTATCCAAGGGCATCTCCGTGGCACTTGTCCTCCTAGCCCTGCATCTTGGTGACCCTCCCTGAGTCACCCCTAGAGACGAGGGCGGCCCAAGCCGGAGCGACCTGTCACCCTTGGCCTCTCGGCTGCCAGTGCCCTCTGCCTGCCTCAACCCTCACACCAGTCTCCTCCGTGGGTGTTTCCTGTCTCTCCTATGCCTCGCACAGCTCTCTCCACCCCCACCCCCTTTCTCTTTTCACGCCTGCTGGCTGAGAGCCCCCCTCCTCGGTTCCATCTGCTGCAAATCTGTCCTGCCTGGCGTCTGCAGCATTCCCACTGCCTTTGCCACCTGTCAGGTGCGTCTGCTCAGCAGACCCCTCTGAGGAGAGCCAAGAACCCCCCAGGGGGGACACCCCATCCCACCTTTGGTCTTATCCCTCCACCATGCAATCTTCCCATGCAATCTTCCCATCAGATTGGATGAGGCAGGTGTAATCAGTGGATTATCCCCAAGGTTCCAATTTGCAAGAGATGTTGGGAGCAAGACATTCCAGAAAATTCAGTGGCAGGGAGAAAGCTGCTAATTCTTCCTCTCCCATCAGTCCCCAAAGGAGCCAAGCCACAGGGGAGCATGGAGCTGCTGTCCACGCCCCACAGCATCGAGGTCAACAACATCACCTGTGACTCCTTCCGCATCTCCTGGGCCATGGAGAACAGTGACCTGGAGAGGGTCACCCATTACTTCATTGACCTTAACAAGAAGGAGAATAAGAACTCCAACAAGTTCAAGCACCGGGTGAGTGGAGGGTGTGCAGAGGGCCTCTTGTTTACACCCCTCCTTAAAGGGAGCAGGGTGATGGAATGCTTGTGGGTGATCATCAGGAGTCAGAGAAGCCTGGTTCAGATTACCCTGTGTAATCTTAGGAAAGTTCTTTAGCCTCTCTGAGCCCAAGTTCCTTCACTGGTAAAAAGGGAATAACAATGCCAGCCCCCGAAGGCTTGTGAGAGGCTTTGGTGAGGTAATGTTTGCGTGGTGTCTGGCTTGGGGCCCAGCCACCATGGACACCATTATCGGCATCATGACTGGGCTTCAGACGGATCAGGAAAACCTGGGCGGGGGGTGGGGGGAGGGGGGGGCGGTGCGGGGGGGGCGGGGCACAGACATCACACCTGGGGCTGGTGTCTCAGGATCCAACAAAGCCCCCGACTCAGGAAGCAGCTTTGTTGTTGACTGTGTGGGCCACTCGGACCATGGGCAGGGGTGGGGCCCTTTGCTTGGTCCTCAAGGATGCCTCTTAGGCCCCTGTGATCCTCTCTGGCCCTGGCCCTCTGGCTTACTAGTGTGGCTGGGTTTAAGAAAGAAACATGAGAGAGTCCTCCGCTGGCTGGAGTGTCCTTTCCCTGGGTCAGAGCAGTGTGGGGGTGGGCAGGAGGAAGGCTCCCACCTTCTCAAGCTGGCAGAGATGAAGGGGGAAGAGTGAGGTGGGAAGGAGCTGGTTCCCACGACGACCGTATCATGTGGGTTACTCACCCTCTCTCTCTTTGGAACTGGCTCTCCCGATCTGGGTGTCTTTTGGCAGGCCAGTTGCCACGGTGACGTGAATGTTCAACACCACCCCCTTAACCCTCCCCCCCCAAAGAATAAGGATATTTTCCCTTCCTCCCTGGCTCTCAGCATTTGCCGTTGCCGTGGAGACGGCACTGCAGTGTGCAGAGCTCTCGAAGTCTCCCTCGAAAACGGAGGTCTCACCGCCCTCAACTTTTCGGCCTCCACCCCAGTGGCCTTTCTCCCTAGTTCCCAAGAGAGTGGGTGTCAGGGGGCATTGATGAGGGGTGGAGGCTGGGGGCTATCAATATGGCCTTCCCAATGGCCACTGCTTACTTCCTCAGGAAAATGGTGGCCAGGGCACCAAGCCATTGAATCTTGGAGACTTTGGCCCTCCTCAGGTGGCCCAGGTGCCATCTGGGGAGTGTGAGGTCTGGCAGAATGCCAAGATTGGACGTGACTCCCAGTTTGACTCTTGGCTCTCCGTCTGTATCCCATTTCTCAGGATGTCCCCACCAAGCTTGTGGCCAAGGCCGTGCCACTGCCCATGACAGTGAGAGGCCACTGGTTCCTGAGCCCCCGCACAGAGTACAGCGTGGCCGTGCAGACCGCCGTAAAGCAGAGTGATGGAGAGTACCTGGTGTCCGGCTGGAGCGAGACAGTCGAGTTCTGCACTGGGGGTGAGGCCCTGCTGTCCTGCCGCTTTAGCACATCTGGCTTAGTTGTGATCTTACCTCAGCACACACTTAGGAACACCTGCTGTATACAGGCTCTATGCTCAGGCTGTCAGGGAGATACTCATGGATGAGCCTCGCCCCTGCCCGCAACAAACCTGCAGTCTGACACAGGAGGCAGATGTGAGCCCTGCTAATCATGTTGACAATACCATTCCCGTACAGGCATGGAGTTACTTTTCTGGCTTGGGGCAAGCATGTTTTTCTGAACTGTAGTAAAATGCACACCAACACAAAATTTCCCATTTTAACCATTGTTAAATGTATAGCTCAGTAGTATTAAGTACGTTCACACTGGTGTGCCACTGACCTCCAGAACTATTTCAACTTCCCAAACCGAAACTCTAACCCCATTAAACAGCAGCTCTCCCTTCCCTCCTCACTCCAGTCCCTGGCAACCACCATTCCACTTTCTGGGTCTGTAAATTTGACTACTGTTGGTACTTCACGTGAGGGGAATCACAGTATTTGTCCTTCTGCAACTGGCTTATTTTGCTCAGCATAATGTCCCCAAGATTCATCCACGTTGAGCATATGTCAAAACGTCCTTCCTCTACAAGGCTGAACAATTGTATGTGCGGACTACACATTGTTCATCCATCATCGGTAGATGGATACTCAGTAGGTCATCACATTTGCTTGTCTTGAGGCTCCACTTAGCCTGGAAAATGACCCCTGTTCAGTGGTCCTGCAAACCTCTTAGCAGAATTCAGTTGGCAAATTCCAGCATGAATAAACACCAGGCTTATGTGTACTTGGTCGTGGATGACCCACGATCTGCCCCACAATATTCCATTCCTTTGGTGTCCACAGTGAGAATTGCTCCAGATCTCTCTCTGTCACAAGGAAGGGGCAGGGAACATTCTTAGCCCCGGGCCTCTGAAGCTGCTGGTTCCATCCTCTGCCAAGGCCTATGCCCCAAGTCTCCTTGACATGCCATTCTCTTTTGAGTGGTGCTTTTTCTTAGCTCGGCTGCAAAACCCCACTCTCTGGAGGTGCTCCCACTCCTTGTGGGGAAAGCCTCTGGGTTTACCCCAGAACTCCACACGTGGTGGAAGTTTAATTCAAACTGGGGAGTTGGGGATGGCTGCAGTCCAGTCCACACTACTCTTGCCAAACCCAGCACCCTGGCCAGGGCTACATCAGCAAGGAGGAAAGGGCACCTTTTTCTAATTTGTACAAAGGCTCTGTCTTGGCTAGCAGCCGCCCTGCCTGGGCCCCAGGGCCCCAGACTCTGATCCTGGCCCTGGGAGGTGTCCAATCTTACCATCCTGTTTCCAGCCTTCCCTGCTTCTCCTGGGATGCAGATGCACTCACTGCCTCAGACCCTGGTCCGGCTAACTATTCACTTCAGTGCTCTGTGATCTCCTCATGAGCCCCCACCTGTAATTTCCACTGGCTTCCACAGCCTTCTGCCTGCTGGGTTTGAGTTCTCCCTAGAGGACCTCAAATTCTCCCCTCTCAATCCTTCCTTTGCTTGCTGGTCCTCTTCACATGAGGATAGCTAGTGATTACAGCTCCTGGGGTCCCCAGTATGATTGTCTAACTGGGCAGCCCCTGCCCCTTTCTGACTCAGAGCCCTGAGCCTCTGGCAGCGAGGGTGCAGAGGTGCACCCAGCTGTCCATGTTCCCAGCTGGGCCACCTGGCCTGTTCCTATGTGGTCCAAGGTGCTGTAACTCTTTGGTATCCCCTGTTGCTCTGAGGACAGTTGTGGGCTGGCGTTCAATGTGCACAGTGGGTGAGTGTGGGAGGCTGTGATGCTCAGTCTGGCCCTGGGCTTACCAGCCTGGACTCTTGCAGACTATGCCAAGGAACACCTGGCCCAGCTGCAGGAGAAGGCCGAACAGATCGCAGGCCGCATGCTCCGCTTCTCTGTCTTCTACCGCAACCACCACAAGGAGTACTTCCAGCATGCCAGGTACGGCATGGCCCCTAGCAGGGCCTGGGTCTCTCCTTCCTCTCCTGGCTCTGCTTTGCCCACACAGCTCTGGCTGTCTGACATCACCCCCACCTTGTCATTGCCAGACCAGAGTCCCCATGGCATCTTATCACAGGCTGGCTCTGGGGGGGGGGGGGCGGGGGGGGGGGTGGCTGGCTGTTTGGGATTGGGCTCCAAGGAAGGAGAGGACTCTCCTTGGGATGGGGCTGCCTGGGGGAACCATGCTAACTGGCCTGGGTGAACGAGATCTCGGGTTTGTTCCTCCTTTGGGACAGTTCCTTTCACTGGGTTCTAATGCCAAGGGTCAGCCATCTCTCCAGTTCAAGCCCTGGGTCCCTGGGGGAGGTGGTGAGGGTAGCACAGAGTGACAGGTTTCCATGCATGAAGGGTCATTGTTTTCAAACTGTGTGCTGGATAGCCTGGAGGCTCCAGGAAGCTATCTCAGGGCACTTTGGTGGGGGGGAGGGGGGTACTGACGGGTTGTTGAAGAAATCGGGCTGAGTCTTGGTGGGCCCCACACCTATCATTCAGCTGGAGCATCTTCAATTTTATTGCCTATGGACCGCCTATGTATAATTTCCTTCGGGGAAGAAAGAGAGGGGCTCTGTAGTCCAGAAATATTCAATCCAATTGATGATCTGGTCCAACCCACTCAGCCTACAGAGGGAGAGCCTGAAGCCCAGAAAGCCAGTAAGTCACTAGTTACTTGAGACTTCCAGGACCAGGCAAGGGTGAGGCTGGGTCTGGGGCTGCCCATCCTCCCCAGGCCTGCTGACACTGCTCCAAGACATTGTCCTTCTAAGGCTGGACTAGGGCAAGCTGCTACTCTTACTGTCTTTGTCATTGTATTCAGCTGGGGTGGGGCGTTCTGACCCTACCCCAGGGCAGCAGGGAACAAGGGAGATCTTTGGTGTTTGTACTAAAGAAGAGAGGCAGTGAGGTGTGTGGTGAGCTCACTGGCCCAGTTTGAGCTCCTCTTTCAGCAAGTAAGAAAGAGTCAGAAAGCACCCATATGTACTAGGATATAAAGGTGAATAAAGGCAGAGTGCCCCCTCTTGAAAACCTCAGAGGCTATCGGGGGGGACAGTACAGACAGATGGAATGTAATGAGTGTGTGTGTGATTGTTCAGTAAAATTCAGTGTCTGCACATAGTTTTGTTGAATACAAATGCCTGATGCTCCTGGAAGATTTTGAGAGCAGGGGATACCTATGCTGGGCCTTGATGGATGATCAGGAATTTGCCAGGGTAGGTGAAAGGAGGTGGGAAAGGCAGTCCAGGCAGAGGGAAGAGCACTGCAAAGGCACAAAGGCAGGAAAGTTGGGGTTCACATGTGGCTGGAGGATCTTACCTATGGATGTGGGGGTGTTGGGAGGTGGGTTAGAAAGGCCAGATCATGATAGCCCTGCTTTTCATGAAAGCCTCATTAAAGGGTTTTAAACTGGGGAGTGGTAGGTTCAGACATCTCCTCTGCGAAGGAGTGGGCTGCATCAGCTCATCTCCAGGGCTCTCCCTGCTCTCACATTCTGGAATGTTCTATTTGTGACTGATGGAGGCGGCAGCAGGTGGGAGAGCAGGGTGCTGCGCTGGCTCCCTTCTCAACCACACACAGCAGCCAAGCCTCAGCCCAGCTAACCAGCGGCATTTTCTCTTCCCTTTGGCATTTTTCCCCGGGGGTGGTTAGGACCCACTGCGGGAACATGCTGCAGCCCTACCTGAAGGACAACAGCGGCAGCCATGGCTCTCCAACCAGTGGCATGCTCCACGGCGTCTTCTTCAGCTGCAACACAGAGTTCAACACAGGCCAGCCGCCTCAGGACTCCCCCTACGGCCGCTGGCGCTTCCAGATCCCTGCCCAGCGCCTTTTCAACCCCAGCACCAACCTCTACTTTGCAGACTTCTACTGTATGTACACAGCTTACCACTACGCCATCCTGGTGCTGGCCCCCAAGGGCTCCCTGGGGGACCGCTTCTGCCGTGACCGCCTGCCCCTCCTGGACATTGCCTGCAACAAGTTCCTGACCTGCAGCGTGGAGGATGGGGAGCTGATCTTCCGCCATGCCCAGGACCTCATCCTGGAGATCATCTATACCGAGCCTGTCGACCTGTCCCTGGGCACCTTGGGGGAGATCAGCGGGCACCAGCTCATGAGCCTGTCCACTGCTGACGCCAAGAAAGACCCCAGCTGCAAAACCTGCAACATCAGCGTGGGCCGCTAGGGACTCCTGGGGAGGTGGGGGGCTAGAGAGAGATGACAGGCAGGGTGGCGATGGGTGGCCTAGGTTCAGGGAGCTGGCTTTCTCTCCCCTACCCCCCCTTCCCCCCGCTCCCTCCACGCCACGGCCTCCCCCTTCCCCACCCCGCAGGCGTTAGAGGCAACAGAGGGCGGTCCCCTTGGTGGGCGTGGCCTATTCAACGTCTGGTGGACTTGGAAAGGCTTCTTAGCCGCGGTAGGTTGGTGGAAGGAGGGTAGATCTCTGGAGATTTCCCCATTCCCGGTTTCCCCGTCCTGCTGTTTCTTGCTTCATTCCGGCCTCCACTTAACGGAGACTCTCAGCCTGGGGGCTTTCGCTGAGCAGCCCACCCTAGCCAAAGCCCACGAGTTGCTTGCCCGCCCCCAGAGGCACAGCAGAGAGATGCGGGGTGCTCCTTTTTAGCCCCGCCCACCCCACTCAGGGCCAACCACAGAATGCCCCTCCCCGCTCTGCTGGGCCGGGGACCTCCCACTTCAGGCCTGGCCCTTTCCCTCTATACATAGTCTCTTGCACCGCTCTGCCCCCCAGCTGCTCCTTGACTCCCAGCACCCTCTTCCTGCATGGGGAGAGCTGTCCCTTCCTTTCTCCACCTGCCCTCTAGAAAGGGGCCCTCTTTTTCCTCTCGGCTTTGGGGGCTCCGGGCTGTTGGGACTTTTCCTTTCTTACCTGGAGATGATAAATACCCCAGCATACCTTCTCTCTTGCTCAGAGCACTGAGGTCTGGTTCCCCCAATGGCAGCCACTGGGGTTGAGGAGGGGGAAAGAGACCCCTGAGACCCAGAGGTACCCCTTTTAGGCCAGGAATGGGCGGCCTCACGCTCCGAGGGGACCCAGTGTGGAACTAGAATTGAGGGCTTTCCCTAAGAGCCCTGGCACCCTGCCTGACTGTGCGCTTTGCTCGCTCTCTTTGCCACGGTTCCGTGACTGCCCTGTGCCTGTGTGTGACCTGGACTGTGGCTTCCCTGCCACCGCACCTCACACCCCACCCACTGGCACTGTCTGCTCCCCACTGCGAGCCTGTTGGCAAAGAGCTCCTTCCCTGGGGAGTTCTTGATGAAGTCTTCCTGGGCTTCCCAGCGTTTTTGCCAATTTCCTACTTTTGTATGGGTCATGAGGGTGGTGAGGGTGAACCCCTGAGATAGGCGGACCAGGTCGGGGGGGTGCTGGGTAGAGGTGTGGATGAAGGCAGCTAGCTGTTTGGGGGATGACGGAGGTGATGTCAGGCAGAGGATAACAGCCCCCACAGTGAGAGCCGGATTTCTGTGATGAAGTACAGAAGGGGCCAGCAGGCCAACAAGGCCATATCTCAGTAAGGGCACAGGTGGGACAGCTGGTTGCCTCTTGTGTAGCCATGGGGAGTGGTGTGGTCAGCTGTCTCTGTGGCACAGAACAGGTCTGGGGGCCCTGGGAGATGCATGGAGGAGAGGACATGGGCCCCCAGGCCTTTTCCGCCTCTGCTGACAGCATTGCTGTGGGGGTGGCCCACTGCTCTCCCCTGGCCCTGTGTCTGCCCTGAGCTGGGGGCACACCCGCCTGTGTTGTGCTTGCATCAATAAACCACCATGGCCTGAGAGCCCCGACTCTCTTTGGGCTCTGGGAGGGGTAGTTCTGACTAGGCAAGTTGCACAAGCACAGAGGAACTCAAATGGGGATGCCCCCCAGGACAAGACATCTGGAACTGTCTCCAAAGGTGTTCCAAATCTTGCTGTGGGAGGCAGAGCTCAGAGAGCAGAGCAAAATCTCTAGCTTGGAAGGGACTTTGAAGGTCTTTTGGTACTTATGACCTTGCACTTTGCAGAAGGGGAAACTGAGGCTTCTTAGAGGAGAACCTATAGCAATCTGGAGACCTAACCAAGGTCCTCTTTTTGGAGCCCTTCCCAGTGCAGCAGCCTGACACCGCATCAACCCCAGATGCTACTGAATTTCCCTCCCCCAGAGCCCAAATGTCCCCTCCCCAGCAGGGCTCCTCATTTGCAGATCTGAGTCACCTCTGCGTCTATTATTATGGACTTATTAAAATGATCCTCTGCTGGAGTATGAAAGCTCCAGAAAAATTAGAGTCACCTCGCTGACACTTGCCTGGGCTGAGGGCCAAATGAACATGTGTCATCCAGAGCTTGGGGCATAGCCTCCTTGGGCTAGGGGAAAGCTGAAGGGCAAACGACCACTTCCTGAGGGCCTATTATGGGCCAGGCATCTGGCCAGGTGCTTTCACACACATCAGCTTCACAATGGCCCTGTACTGTAGTATTCCCACTTAACAGATAAAGAAACTGAGGCACAAAGAAGTTAAAAGGATTGCCAGGTAGGCGACAGTGCCTGGGTTTGATTCAGAGGCTGGAATCTTCCCATTGCACTGTCCTGTCCTCCCTCATGTATGCCAGGGACCACCTGGGCTGTAAGACATGGGCAGGCCCGTCTGAATATGTGGCCCTCTCAAGGGTCTCCTCCACATCTCTTCTGGCTGACCAAGGCTGTGCCTCCATCTTGAATAACACCAGGGGGGGCTGTGGAGTCACAAATGCCAAGGAGCCTTCTTTTAAAGGAGTAGTGGGCAGCACTGGTGTCCAGAATTCCATGGATGGGGAGTGACCTCCAGGATCCATCCTTCCACCTCTGGTCAGGACACCCCCACCCCACCCCAGAGGGGTTTTTGGAATCCTCCCAGAGGAGCAGGCTTTAGTCTTCCTTTTGTGAGCCCTCTGGGTTTCTTAGGAAAAGATGGACTCCCAGTGTCCTCTTAGTGGGGGATGAAGGCGGCAAACTGAGGTGGGGGTGGGGGTGGAGCCACATGCAGGTTTCTCCAGAGAGCCTGCTTCTCCTTCCTCTCTCCAGATGGCTGCTCTCTGGCATACTGCCAGCCCTGTGCTGCTCAAGGCGCTTGTCAGAGCTGGGTCAGGGCACTCACTGGAATCTGCCCTGGGGTCCCTTCTGGCCTGTGTTTCTCTAATCTGACCTGGTGGAGGGAAAAGAGGTCTACATGAGAGTGGGTGCACACGCAAACACACAGAAACACCACCTCCCTGTGCTGGGTTTAGAAGACACGCTTGGCTGCCACAGAGAGCTACAAGGTGAGGGACTACCCTGGGCTGTGGCTGCCACTGTCCAGCGAAGGGATTCCAAGTTAGCCCCGCTCCAGTACAGGCAGGGAGGGAAAATGAGGCAGAGGCCACCAAGGGGTGTCTCCAGGTTACAAGTGGGGCATAGCACAAACACATAGACTCAACACATACACATGGACACACACACTCATGCCTCCAACTCCCTGTTTCGGTCTCCTCTGCCTATTCCTTCCCTTCTGGGCTAGCAACGTTCTTTTAATCTTGAATGGATGACAGTTCTCCCAAGGTAGTGGGAGGGGAGGTGCCAGTTCTGAGGACCCTCACAGTTTTGTATGGTTTTGGTGTGCGTCTCTTCTCTGTGTTAGGAAAAGAAGTGGCTGGGGTCCCAAGGAAAGGGATGAGGAGGGACCATTCCCCCAAATGGAGGGAGGCCTTCAGGAAGCTGAGCTGAGGTGATTGGCCGTAAAACAGCTTGGCCACAGCATCTGGAGGAGATTGGAACCAGATGTTCCTGGGATGGGGGAGGGGAGGGTGTGGGGCTGGGAGGAGGCTGGAGCAGGAGAAGCAGGCTGGTCAGCAGGAGGCTGGGTTGGGGGGGAGTGGGGAGGGCCTCGTGGCTCTCTGGGGAAGACAGCTGGCTGCCCTATCCCCACTCCCCAAATCAGACACTGCTATTTTTGCAAACTGGAGCAGCAAATCTTTTCACAGATTCTAGAATCAGCCTGTGTGTAGGGACAGTCAAGCACAGGGTGTGACTTGGGAGGTGCCCAGAAAGGCTACCAGCTAGCCAGAAATGTCTCCTGCTGCCCCACAAGCCCCGCCTTGCTGCGGGCTAAGTGTTGCCTTCTCTGGCAGGAGTACATCTGCCCTAAGCTCCTAATGCTCGACTGGAAACTAGTGTATCCAGAAGTTTCCTTTTTGCATAGAAAGAGAGTAGTCCAGGAACTGGAAAATTGTCTGGCAGAGGAAAGGAAAAGAAGGTCCATTTATGGAGAGCCTCCTATTTGCCAGGATCTCTTCAAAGGTTATCTCATTCCTTCCTTGAAACCCTGTGAAGTGTTGTCATTCCATGTGTCTAGATGAAGAAACTGAGGCTCAGAGAGGTTAAATGACTCACCCAGGGGCACACAGCCACCAAATGGTAGCACTGATGTTCAAAACCAGCTATGTTTGCATGCAAGTTTGTGACCTTTTCATGGCAGAGAAGCATATAGGGTTAGGGTTGGGGGAGGGGGAAGGGAAAAAGAGGAAAGAAACAGTGAAGCAGAGGTACAGGGCACGTGACTTTCCTTCCACTATAGTTGAGCCAAACTTGGCCCTAGACATCCACCCCCCCCCCCCCCCCACCATGAGGAACCCTGCTCTCTGGCTGCTTGGAGACTAGACAGACCCTGAGTCTTCTTGTCTGTCTCAGCAGTGGCAGGAAGGAGGAGGGTTGCTGGGGAGGATGACAGGCTTGGGGGGTAGAGGCCCAGGGAGGAAATAATTGACCAGCACCACTGGGCAAACCATGGCAGATTCAGGTCTCCTGGATCAGCATCTCCTAATTCTTTTGTCCTGTCCTCTGAAGGCTACAAGGGTGCTCCTGGAAGGACAAGTCTGAAGCTTCAGGTGCTTATCTCAACCTAGAAGTCAGGCAGATCCATCCCAGCTCTTCCACTACTGGCCATGTACTCAGGACCAAGGGGGCCCTCAGGGGGCCCTCTGGGGCTTGGAGACAGTTGTGGGAGCAGGAGTACCTTCCCGTGACATGGAGTCAACTGAGCTGATGGTAGCCACACTGGAGTTGGTCTAGTCTAGAACCCTGAAGCCGGCAGAAGGTGAGGGTGGGCAAAGCATTGAGAGTGCATGAATTAAGTTCTGGAATATATATTAATGGCCTGCACCCAGGTCCTGAGCAGCCTCTATCGCTGGGAGGCAGCCTCTGAAGATAGGCCCAGAGAAGACAGGGAAGGCCCATCAGCATGATTCCTAAGTCGTTAGAGGGATCTGGATCTATGGTGGTGATGGAGTCTTGGGACAGGCGTCTGGGGTGGCTGTATGAGTCAATCCTGAGCTGCCTCTGGCTGTGGCATTGCTGTTCACAGAGCCCTTGTTCGGGGTGGAAGACTGGGTACTCGCTTTGGGCTGCAGGCCACTCTCCACAGTCCGGAGGGGTTCTGAGCCTGGTTCCTTCTGGGCATGTGACTCGTGAACTGGGAGTAGAGTCCTCTGAGCTTCAGAGGGCCCTGGAGGGCTGGTGAGGAGAGCTGTGACCACCAACTACAAATTCTGCCAAGTGGGAATGGCAAAGTGTCTGGGTGAGATGCCCAGGCAGCTCCAATGGTTTGCGGGCCTTTCCATTCTACTCATGGTCCTCCAGGCTGTCCTGAGCACCGAGGTCAGAGGAGGTGGAGGCGGGGAGGGGTGGTTATGATGTCACAGCCTGTGACCTCACTGGAGCAATAGGCAGGAACCCCTCGGGCCATCCCCCCTCCCTTGCAGGACCTCAAGGCCTCATCTGCTCTCAGGACGGAAAGAGAGGGCTGCAGCCTGACGGTGGGAGCAGGCTGGCTTCCTGGAAGGAGAGGGTCCTGCATACACATCAGATGCCAGCAATGTGTCTGGTTTCCACTACTGCTTTCTGCTTCAAGGGCCCATCTGGGGTGTACCATACCATAATGCTGCCTAGGGGTAGGTCCCCTCCCACAGTCCAGAGAGCATAAGGCACAACATGTGCTTCTGCAATAGGGCGGAGCTTGAGGCCAGTAAAAGACCTACAGACCCACTGAAGGATCTCAAGGAGCCCTGGGGGTTGGAGCAGCATGCCTGGCTCTCTCTGAAATGTGGGAGGGGCCAGCCCAGGCATAAGAACATGGGTCCTCTCTCTTTCTTTCCCTTTGAGATCCATGTAGAGTAAAGGGAGAGAGAGGCTCCTCTGAATGGAAGGGGCAGGGATGTGGCTTCTCTCCTCCTGGTCTCTGGGAAACAGGTCTGTGCCTCACTGCTGTCTGGGGAGGGAGGGGGCAGTGGCAGGAAGGAGGAGGCCAGACAAGACACAGCCTTGGGAGAGGGGGCCAGAGCTGGAATGTTTGCTCAGTGGCTGCCTAGTGTCTGGCTCTTGTCTCCATGAGAAGAGAAGGACCTGCAGGGGGCCAGCACTGGGTGTTTGACCTTCAGGAAGGCAGAGTTTCAGGGCCAGTTAGTAGATCTGTTCAGGCTGATGCCAGTTTTCTGGCTTCTGGTGAGCTCTCCTGGGACACCCTCCAGCCCACCCACCCCTTCCCCAGTCAGAGACAGAAGACATGGATGGACACCAGCTGGACAGACACATGCCTATCCCCTTTTACTTACCTCCCCCCACTCCCGCCCCCAAACAGCCTCTTTACAGAATGTTCCACTCCTCTCGTTGTGTGGGAGGGCTATGAGCAGTGCGTGTATATGCGGTACGCCTGCAGGCTGAAGTGTGCTAGGAGGCTGTGTTTGTGTGTGCCTGAGTGTGAAATCACACCCTCAGGGGTCCTGGAATCGAGGGAAGGAAGTGCAGCCAGCAGGGCCAGGTGTCCTGGCTGTGGGCTGGTCTCAGACACAGCAAGCCTGCACATCTGGAATCAGATGCACCGCACCCCCCACCCCCCGCACCCCCGCCCCATGTCCCAGACAGCATCTGGCACAAGATACTGGCTGTAACACTTTCAGTTTATTGGCTGGTGTGCCCTGGTGTGGCTGACCAGCCGCTGGGCCTGAGAGAAGCCCCGTCTTGTTTCCCCACCCCTTCTTCTGCAGCCCCTCACGGTGCATCCTGTGGGACTCGTATGGAAACTCACACCCCAGGAAGTGGGGAAATAGGGGCTCAAAAAAACCATGTCGAGGTTGGAGAAGGGGTGGGAAATGTACATTACAATGAAGCTATGCCACCGGCTATACACAATACGGTGCACTTAGAGAGGGCAGGGAAGATGGGAGGGTCTGCTGACAGACGCTCTCCCCCCCAGGCCAGGCCCCCAGAGAGGAATGGCCACTTCAAGTGTCTCCGTGAAAGCTCTGGCTCCCTGGCCCTGGCCCCTTGTTCTGGTGGGGGCAAGGAGGAAGGGATCACGGGGAAGGGGCTCACGAAGCAGTCCCATTCCCCCCCCTCCTGAGGACAGCCTCACCTGGACCACCGGCCTGCAGGTCCTGGCGCCTGGGGGACAGGGACAGGGTGCCCACCTCCTGCCCACCTCCCACTGTCCAGTCCAGGTGACTGAGGGCAGCAGGCCTCCCGTCCCCGCCCCCGTGTGAGGCAGTGGTCATTTCCTGCTGTGCAGTGTGTCCTGGAACTTGGTGCTGGTGAACCGCAGGTGGAAGCCTTTTTTGGTGATGGTGTCATCTGAGTGGAATTTCACCAGGACAGAATCTCCGGCCGAGTACACCTCCTCAGGAGGCT
The DNA here is from genome assembly GCF_024362965.1 of Panthera pardus. Taxonomy (NCBI): domain Eukaryota; kingdom Metazoa; phylum Chordata; class Mammalia; order Carnivora; family Felidae; genus Panthera; species Panthera pardus. The sequence goes on from NW_026526688.1 coordinate 35,959,923, forward strand.
GACAGAGGAAAAGGATGGGCATGAGGCTGAGGCTGCTGTTTTTCCTCCCCAGGATCCCCCGCTCTAAGGAAGGTGGGCGGCTCCCAGACACTCACCAGATTCCCCCAGCCCCTTGAAACAGGGGAAGACTATTGATAGCAAGAGTTTAAGGGGACGCCTGGAGGAGGGGAAGAAAAGCAGGGGATAGAGGAGCTTGCCTTAAGTTCAGAGTCACACTTCATACCCAGAGCTGCTATTAACGCTGCTATTAACAAGTTAGTTGTGAAGTCTCAGGCAAGGCACTGTCCCGCTCTGGGCCTCACTTCCCTCAAGGGCAAGGGGGAGTAAATGCTCCCTGCTCTCCAAGCTCAGAAGGGCTGATGGGGGTTGTGGGAGGGAGCAAATGAGAGTGTGGTTGTGAATGGGTTTTGCAAAGGGAGTGGGTTCTCTGAGAGGCTGCCTTCTCACTGTCTCAGCTGCCTCTCGGAGAAGACAGAATAGCTGGGTGCTCCAGACATAGCTGTGGCCATTCCCCTTCCATCCTCCCCCAGTTCTGGCCATGGTTGGCTCTAGGCGATGCCCCTGCCTAGCTCCTGCAAGCCCCTCCTTACCTCTGTGTACAGGCCCTCAGAGTGAGAGCCGCCCACAGAGCCTCAGCACACGGATGCCCTGGCTCTCAGGGCACAGAAAGCATCGTTTCCGAGAACCTTGGGGACATTTCCAGCAACCCTGCCAGGAAGCCCTGACAGGATTGGGTTCCTTCCCCAGGTTCCCTCCCGTTGGCTCCAGCCTGGTGGAAGTGTCTGGAAGAAGCCACCTGGGGACACCCAATTTGGTGTGTGGCTCACTGGAATGTGCCAGATCAAGGCAGTTACAAAGGGCAAAATGGGGAGGGGGTGCCGGCTTGGTGACCAGGGGATTCCAGAGTGGTGAGCCAGGCAGGGGAGGGGCCTATGTGCTCTGCTCCTGCCCCGCCCCCCACCTCCCTGCCCTGTCCCAGACCCTGTGAAGCAGAAGCTCTGTCCTAAGGGCACATTCAGCTGGCTAATGCTGGGCCCAGCAGATGCTGCTGCAGCTCCAGGAAGGAAGTTTAACACTTCCTAAGGTGCCCAGGTTACACTGGAGCATAGCCATGAGAGAGGTGAGGGACCAGGGAGGTGAGGGGCGGGAGGGCGTGTGTGTTTGTGTGCGTGTGTGCGCGCACGCGCGCACGCATGCACGGGTGTGTAATGGAGAGGAGAAGACAGTGTTCTCCGAAAGGGGAAAGGATTCACAAAAACAAAAAGAAGCCACAGCTCTGAGAAGAACATAAATCCACCTTTGTCATTTTCCTGTGGCTTCAATTAAAATCAAGCAAACTTTTGCCCACTGCCTCTGAAGGTGCCATTTTATGGACCAAGAAGCAATGCTCAGTGTCTGCTTGGACAGTAGCACCAAGGGCTTTGGGACCAGCTGGCCTCCCACCAAGAAGGGAAACTGGCAGTGGAAGAGATGAGGGTGTTTTTATGGCTCAGCCAGATGACTGGTTAGCACAGTTCGGCTCAGGTCCTAGGTCCCTGGCTCTTGCTTCAACCTCTGCCCCCGACCCTGGGCCCTGGTAAGCTGCTTTGGGACTGGAACAAGGGCTGGGGGGGGGGGGGTGGGGTGGTAGAAGGAACTCCATCCACCTCCCCGGATGCAAGCTACCCTGTAGGTCCAAACAAACTGGTTCTGAGCAGTCTTGGGTCAGGGCAGGGCCTGTCCCAGAGGATGCAGAAACCACAGTGTTGGGCAAAAAAGGACAGAGTTTCCTGGGTGGGGATGGCCTAGGGCAGGGCGGGCCTCTGTGAGCAGCCACCCACCAGGCAGGGTCTCCTAGCTCCTGCAAAGGGCCAGGCATGTGCTAGCACCCATACCGGCACCCCACACCTGCAGAGGCAAGGGCACTGGGCAGGGTGCGGGGTCTCACCCCTGAGCCGCAGTAGCGCCCCAGTCTGGGGGCTGTGCTGTCATAGCCATCGAAGAGCTCCATGTAGTCGTAGCCACAGTCTGTCTCCTCCTCCACCTCGAAGGTCTGGAACACCAGCTCCACGCCATATCCTTCCTCTGCCACGATGACCCATTCGCAGTCCACCCCCCCAGGGTAGTTGTTGTCACCAAACTGCGCATGGGAGTAAAGATCCTTCGTCTTCACCTCTGCCCGAACCTGGCCTCCACACTCTGTGGGGGAGGAGCAACAGGATTGGCCACCACTCCCCGAGGATGGCCAGGGACAAGGTACCGCACCTCACTGTGCTGAACCCTCATGGCTCGATGGAGAGAGGGCCACATGGCTAGGGGCGAGTGGCTTGGGACCTGCCTGGGACGTGGCCCAGAACAAGTGCTCTGCTGCTCTACTTCTGGATAGATGCCCACAGAGGACCAGGGACACACTGGGCTGTTAGGCAACTCTGAGCTGAGGCACTGGGGAGGGCATGCTTGTCAAAAGAGCACATTGCTAATTTGCTCCAGCTGATGGCTGTCATGGAAGAATGTGGGCCCTGCGTTGCCAGGGCTTCCATTCTTAAGAGAGAAGAACCACATCTGGATTTTCTGCGAAAACTCTTGATTTTTCAATGTTGGCTCACATTTTTAAAAAACACACTGTGGGCCAAACAGAGCGGAACTGAGGGCCAGATAGAGTTCTGGGCTTCCAGTCTGTGACCCTCTGCTGGGAGGGCCAAATGAGAGCATGCAGGACAGGGTCTTCAGTGTCCATCCTCCTCTGGAAGCCCTCTGGCCTCTAAGAAATCTGGTGCTTATGTCTCCCTGGAGGGGTGAAGAGGGGGTGGGATAGGGCCTGAGCTACAAGGAAGGATGAGAGGCTCTGGACCCAGCAGTCCTGGGGACTCCCAACAGGTGGCTCAAGACCCACAAGGAGCCTGTGAAGCCCCCATCTGACACCTGATGTTCCAGGCCTCCCAAGCCTGGGCTCCAGGCTTTCTCTACTGCTGCACTGTTTCCACTTCACTACTGTCCTGTCTTTACATACCAATTGCTCAGGCCAAACGAAGTGACCTGCGGTCACCTGTACACACCCAGAGCTGTCCTGGGATTGTGGCTGTGCCTGGGCTCCTCCCCCTGCTGGAATGACCCCACCAACACCTGCCCAGAGCTAGAGCTTATCATGTTTTTTCTCATGCTATAACTATCTGTGCGCGTCCCACCTCACCTCTGGACCGCGAGTTCCTGGTGTGCAGGGGTGAAGGGCTCATGCCTGATTCACCTCCATAAGCCCCTCTGAGTCTTGCATACAGCCAGAGCTCAGTAAATGGTTGTTAGATAGATGGACAAACGATCGCTAAGTAGCCCCTCAAGGCCTAAGATGTTTGTCTGCTTCATTTTTGTGACCTGCACTTAGAGCACTGCTTCATCATACATGTTATGTGTTAATAAATATCTCTAGACGAGTGACTTTTGGGTTTGGAATGTGGGTGGGCTGCCACACAGTCAGGCGTCCTACCGCTGGGGACTGTGGGGCTTCCCTCCCCATCCCTGGATTCCCCACCCACTGGCGTCACTGCCCTCTGTTTTCCGGCAACTTAGCGGCCCCTAATCGGGACCTCTCCCACTCTCCCTTTAGTGCTCACTCTCTGCTCCCCTGCCCGGCCCTCAGAACACAGTCTCTGTCTACCCAGGCCATAGCTCTGTCCATCTGTCCCTTCATACACTCTTTCTCATCCCCCTGTGAAACTCCAGAGCCTGGGCCTGCCTGTAAGAGCAGGATCAGCAGAGGCTCGCAGAACAAGACAGCGTGAGGACATTGGGCTAGCCTGAGATGGCCTCACCTGTGGAGTGGGATGCCTGGAAGCCCTTCCTCTGGACGGAGTTGTCGGAGTAGAAGCGCAGGAACATGCGGCTGCCTGTGGCCAGGACAGGCTCAGGCTTCTTGCTCCCACAGAAGCGGCCCAGGACGGGGGCCTTGGCGTCACGGCCATCATACACCTCCAGGTGGTCATAGGCACACTCAGGCTGGGACTCTATATCCATCTCCACGAAGGTCTAGAGGGCACGAGGGAGGACAGCAAGTTCAGAATGCGTCTGGGGGGGCCAGCAGGTGGCCCCAAATCTAGGCCTCCAGACCCCAGCTGATGGAGACCAGGGAAGCAGCCCCTGCCAGGGGCACTGCTGGTAGCAGTGAGGGAGGACCTGGGAATGGGTAATGGCAGGCACACCCCCAATATGTACTGGGACCGGGCCTCTGTCCAGACCAGACTTGGGGCTCATGAGGATCCTCACAGGGATGACAGCCCTGTGGGCTCAGCCAGGCCACCAGCCTGCAGTCTGCATGGCTCTGGTCAGGACCTCTGAATTACCCAGAACTTTGGAACTGATAGGAAACAGGTGGTAGCCCGATGGCATGGAAGAGCAGGGGTCCCCATGCAGGCTGGGGTGTGGGTACCTTACCAGCTTGACCCGGTGGCCAGGGGTGCTAGAGATAGCCCAGGTGCACTCCTTCTTGCTGGGATATTTGTCAGGCCAGTTGGGGCTGGTGATGGTGCCGCTGGTGGATGTCACCTTGTGGTCACAGCCGGCTGTGGGGAAGTGAGGGTAAAAGAGATCAGCAAGAACCTCGGTGCTCCAATGTCCCCTGTGAGGAAAGGAACAAAGCCCTTCCCTCCTGCCCTCCTTGCTTCTTTCTCTTGTCCCCCACCTACAAACTGATGGAAGGCTTACATTACTTCTTTTCTGTTCGGTTACCCATGGCCGGGGAAATCTAGCTGCTTGCCTCCAAGCGAGGTCTGCCTGGCAGCATCCATGAAAGCCGCCCTCACAGGCACTCCCGTGCAGATCCCTGGACCTTTGAGGCCTCTGGCCACACCCCCTCTGCCCTCCATGATGTTGTCATCCTCTGGTATCCTGCCACACTTCCACATTCACAGAAGACTTTGGCACCTGACTCAGTTCTATACCCATTCCTGCTGCCATTCCAGGTGATGTCAGCCAACACTCTAGCCTCTCTGTTCCTGATCTTCTCAGCTCTATTGGCACTTATCTTCTTCCTCTCAAGCCGGGCTTGCTCATGACTTTACTCTAGGCCTTGCCATCACCTACCATTTCCTGATGCTACAAACACATCACCTCTCTGTGACCACTTCCTGTTCTTCCAGGGTGCTCAGGCCCTCACTATCCTTTCAACACTTCTTCAGCTTTAGAGAGACTTCCAGGGTCTTGATCCTTCTATTTTCTCCCAATATTTCCTCCTTGGTTGACTTAACTTGCTTCCCTATCTGGCTGGACTATATGGCTGATCACCCCGGCTGCTCATCAACATACTGTCCTTCTACTGTGTCCTTTCGGAAAACCCCATCTGACTCAACCACTGGGAACCGAAACCACTTGATACTCTTGGATCTGTCCTTCACCATCTCCACCCCTTACCTCCTCAACAACGGCTCCAAATCTTCAGCCCTCTCCACTCCCATCCCTTCCCTCTCAGAAGATCACCTCACCTCCTGCCTCCCTGAAAAAAATCAGGGCCTCAGATATGAACAACTTCAGCTTCCCAGCCCCTCCCTGCAAACTCACCTTCCTCCTTCCTCGTCTCCAAAAAGGAGTCCCAGGTCCACCTGGGTACCTTTGCACCACAAATTATCCACCCTCACTCTCTGTGCCATCTCTGCCAGCCTGTGGACCCTCCTATGCTTTGCCCCATCCTAAAGTAACTCCCCCACGGCCCTACATTCCCCTCTAGCTGCCACCCATCCTTTCTCCTTTTCTTCTCAGTTGTTCTTCAAGAAAACTTGCTATCACCCCATTGTCACTGTTTATGGCTCTTTGATCCATTGCAATCTGCCTTCCCACCTCTGAGAGTGTGGCCTCACAAATGAATTTAAAAGCTGATGTTCATGATTTATTATCATCCAATCTGACAGGTTTCTTGGGGAAAAACAGGCGGCCAGTGCACTGTGGGCTGGGGAGGAGAAAGGGATGGATAGGTGCCTATGGTCAGTGGCTCACAGGATGAATACACAGCCATGAGGCCCAGAGAGCAGTGTGCAGGCTGCCCAGAGGCCCTGTGGAGGCAGGTAGAGCTCCTGGCTCTCCACAGTGGACCTATGGGCCGTGTCCATCATCCTTCTGTGGTTCTCCAAGGCCACATTCGCTGCTCTCCCCCATTTATACACAGGTCTTTGGGGCCCTCTAACTTCTCTGTGTGTGCCCACTTCTCCCCCAGCTAGACTGCAATCTTCCTGGGGGCAGAGGGACTCCCTTCTTCTTTTTTTTTTTTTTTAGTGAGCCCTATGCCCAATGTGGGGCTCAAACTCACGACCCTGAGATCAAGAGTTGCATGCTCTACCAACGGAGCCAACCAGGCACCCCAGAGGAACTCCCCTCTTGAGGTCCCTGAAGAACTTTGCACAGCCTCTGCAAGGAGGAGTCAGGAAATACTGATTTGTAATTCGCCTATCATTTGAGTGAGGAATCATGAGTGCTTCTAAAATGACTCAGCTATGTACAGGTCGTCCACCCTAGAAGTGTAAAACCTCTCACAGCTATCTTGTTAATGTTGATGTACTCTTTTTCACACAGTACACACAGAGAGAGAATGCACTTTGGACAACCACAGAATAAGGTCTCCTCCAGCTAAAAGACGTGGAGGCCCTATGAATCAGGAACTTCGTATGCGGGGAGACCGAAGTAATCGGGTTGGAAGCTCTTTAGTGTCCGTTGGGTCACTGCTGAGTGCTTCAATTCTGTTTATTTTATCCAGGAGTTTATTTGTTTATACCTTGGTTGTCCACCTAAGAACAGTGAGAAGAGGCATTTGCCAGGCACTGTGCTAAGTGTTCAAGCAAGATCTGTAAAGTTTAGTATGCTGCAAGGCAGTTACCATTGTTAATCATCTCATGGGTGAGGAACTGGAAGCTCAGAGAGGTGCAGTGATTCACCCAAAGTCACACAGACATTCAGTGGCAGAGCCAGGTCTGTGTTGTGCTGCTGGGATAGTATGTCCCCAGCAGGCAGGGGACACAACGGCATTCGGGACTTGGAACAGGCCAGTGTTGTAGCATGTCCAAAGAGCTATCAGATGATGCTGGTGATGATATGAGTGCTGTTTTCAAACATCTGCAGGGCTTTAGTGTCTGGGAGGCGGTGACCCTGTTCTGAATGTCCCCAGGGGTCAGCATTGTGACCAATAACGGCTGACATACGACTGTGCTTGCTTTGAGCTCAGCACTGCTTGGAGCACTTCAGAGAGCCCTGTGCCCTGATGAGGTAGGTCTATTGTGACCTACGTGTCACACAGGAACAAACAGAAGTGCTCAAGGGTGCGCAGCTGGCTAAGCAGTGGGGCTGGGCCAGGCAGCCTGGCTCCAGCCTGTGCTCTCGACCTCTGTGCCATCTCGACTCTCTGCCACAGGAAGGTCGTTATGAAGACAAGGACTTGCCCATGGATTTTAAGAAGCACTAAGATCAGTCTGAAAATGGAGCCTGGGGAGGAGTGTGAGCCCCTCCTTTCCTAACATGCACAAGGAGACATGGAAGCATGTGTGGCTTGGATATTTTGAGGACGGAAGAATCTGTGGACCAGGTGGGAGGCAAAACAAGGTAATCTCAGAGACCACTCGTGACCTTGAGTCTACACCGGGCCGGATGGAGATGGCACCCGTGTCCTCGTGTCCCCAGCCTCCAGTCCTTCGGGCCTGCTGGCCCTGCCCTAGGGGCTCTGGGCGCTGCGCTGGCAGCGCTTACCTTCCTTGCAGTCGTGTTTGTTGTCATGTAGGACGAAGCCACTGCGACACTGGCACTCATAGCTGCCGAAGGTGTTGACGCAGTCTTGCTGGCAGCCGCCGTTATCCTTGGAGCACTCGTCCTTGTCTGCAGGGGAGCAAACAAGGCGGGCCCGGGTCTGTGCAGGGCTGAGGTCGGGGTGGTCACCCCAGGGGAAGTGGGAGGCTGGCTGGGTTTCCTCCCCCCGGGGGGGCCAAGGCCACGGTGGGGTCCAGGGCAGTGCATCCAGCGGAGCCAGCTGAGTGGCCCAGCTGTGGGGAGAGAAAGTAGAAGTGGGGTGGAGGGAGGGCTGGGGGCTGGAGCTGACCAACATGGGCACCCTCTACCATTACCTGCTTACTGGACAGACGGACAAGTGGAAAAACAGACACACGGACAAGCAGACTGCAAGAGAAAGGAGCAGGACGCAGGGGTCCCTCTTTTACTTCACAACAGGAAATGTCACAGACACTATCAAAATGGGAGGGAGTGGGGGCAGGGAAGGTCCCCTGTCCATGGGAGTGGGGGACAAGGGGAGAGGAGAGCACCAGTTCTGTCCGGCCAGAAGGAGGCAGGCCGGAATGGCAGAGCGGAGGTGGGGGGTGGTCGGGCACTGAAGCCCCCATCCCATTCCGTCCAAGGTGAGGTTCCTGAGTAACAAAGGGTCCGGGAGGCCTGGCAGGCCTCACTGGGGGGTCCGGTTTCTTTTCTGCACTCGGAATTTGAGCTGGTGGGGGCGTCCCCGAGGGGGCTGCAGAGCGGGCCTCTTTTCTGAAACGAGAGAGAGAAGGAGAAAAGGGACCAAGGGGTGGGGGTGGAGGGCAGGGACCAGGGAGGGAGAGCAGTGAAAACCAACCCGGGGCCTCAGAGGCAGATTCACAGGGCAATGCGGGAAGGCGGCGGGACACACATGCAGGACGGCCATGTCCGGCGCAGCCAGGTCAAAGAGGAAGAGCAAGTGGGAAGAGGCACAGCGACAGAGACAGATAGGAAGAGAGCCTGTGGCAGGAAGAAGGCCTGGAGGGGTAGGCACGAGGCCCGCACATATGGAGGGAGAGAAACAGAGTCTCTGGTAGAGGGGAGCAGCCCACGGAAAGGGTGGGCCCGGCTGGGAGCTCAGAGCTCTCACTCTGGCTGCTGCAGCTACAGGCTGTGTTTAGACACACACACCCACACCAGCATGCCCACAGACACGGGATCCCTCGGGGATGTACTGCGGTCCCACTGGGGCAGCACAGACACTGACCCACAGGTGCACCACACTCACGCGCAGGACCCACAGGCAGACATAGAGACCGCATGCACACATACCACTGGCCAGCCATCCACCTGTGTGCACGTGTACATAAGGGACACACACTACTTCCTCCCACATGTGTGTGAGGAAGCGTGTGCACAGATGCATAGGCAGGCACTCAGGGGCCAGTACGCGGGTATAAAGACACAAAAACACAGAGACCACAGGCTCTTCAGCAGACCTGTGGACTCAAGTGTGCTCACACATGCAGCTGCTCAAGTTCGGGTCAACCCACACACGCACTCTCCCATGAGCACACACACACAGAGACACAGGCTACAGGCATGTGTTTGTCACTCCCACACATGCTCCAGTCTGTCTGCGGTCACTCTGGGGACTGTGTGCTTGGCACAGAGGCAGGTGTTCAGGGAAGGTGTGTAGATCGAACGGACATCCAGATTTCCAGAGGGGAATCGCGAGGTAGAAAGATGCCCGCTGGCATTCAAATGGGCAGGTGGGGTCTGTGACAAAGGTGACCTTGTTCCTGGTCTCCATCAGTAGTGGAGGGGCCTGAGCACTGGCTTCCGGAAGGCCCGGCTTCTCCACTCCATTCTCAGGTGAGCCAGACCCCTTAAGGCCCGCAGGAACTCAAGGTCAAGAGGTGGGATCCCCAAGTCCCTCCCCAGGGCTCCTTCTCAGTTACAGCCTCACAGGGGATCCTCGCTGAGGGCCCTGTGGAAGCTGCCAGCCCTGCAGGAAGGTGGGGGTGAGGGGCACCCTACAGCCCAGGAACTCGCCTGTGACTACACTAGGAACTTTAGGGGCCCCATCTTACAAATGGAGCAAAGATTTGCCTGAAATGTTTTGAATCCCACACCTTCCCTATATGTGCACCCTAAATACCTAGTACAGTGCCTGGCACATAGGAGGGGTAAAAGAAATACCTGCCCAGTAAACAAACGAGTGCGTGGGCAAGTGGGTGGCTGAATGGATGAGTGACAGAAAAGTGAGTCCTGAGGAAGGCCTGCTGTAGCGTCCTAGGGCAGGGCTCTGGCATGGGGGTTGGGGAGTGGGAGTGGCAGCCTCACAGCCTCACCTCAGAGGAGCCGAGGAGCCAGGGAGCAGGTTGCAGGAGGGGCAGGAGCGGGGAGGGTGGACATGGTCCGGACAAGGAGACGGCACTCACCCTCCAGTGCCAAATGCCCCGGAAGGTGGCTGGGGTCAGACTGAAGGTCTTCAGGCTCTTTCTTCTCCTTCTTGGCTTAGGGTCTCCTCGCTGGGTGTCCCAAAAGTCCAAAGAGCCCCCCTCCTGGGGGGCCAGAGTCAGATGCCCCATGCCCTGAGGGCTGAACGAACCTTGATGCCCACTGGTGAGGGTCCTCTGCAGGTTTCTTAGGCAGCAGGGCATTGCACATGTGTGTGTGTGTGTGTGTGTGTGTGTGTGTGTGGCTGTGCACGTGTGTGTGTGCATCTCTGTGTGGGTCTGAGGGGGCAGGTGGCCCAGTGTCAGGCCAGGGCAGGGCAGTACCCAGGGGTGGAGAGACCTGGGCTCTAGCCTGACAGATGTGTCGGTCCCCCTCCCGCCTCTGAGAGTCAAGTAACAGAAGGGCAGAAAGAGACGAGAGTAAGCAGGTAATGGTTTCCCCAGGGCTGAGCCCACCCCTGAGTAGGTGTTACATCCCCTTGGCCCTCTGGTGAGCACCCTGTAGGAGTTCCAGGTGGGCATAGGGAAGAAAAGGATTCGCATTGCAAGGGGAGGGGGTCTCAGCAAGCAGTGGGGCAGGGGCTGTGGGGCAATTTAAGCAGAGCAGGATGGCTGGCAGTGACAAGCAGGGAACCAGTGCACAGGGGCAGTGCATGGCATCCAGGTGGGGCAGGCAGGGGTGCAGGGATGCAACATAGGGGGCTTGAGGATGCAGGACCCTGGGCAAAGGGGGGAAAAGGAAGGCAGTGTGGACTAGGCCATGGGCTTCCTGCCTTCCTGCTACCCCATGCCCGGCCCACCAGGCCAGCTGAAGATCAGGATCCCTGGGCCACTCCCATATAAAACCAGCTGCTTCAGCCACTCCCTCCACCTCCCACTCCCCAACTCAAGTTCATGGAGTTCCCACCCCACACTATCAACGTCCCAAGTCAAAGAGTGCCTCTGAAAGACCACCAGCCTTGCCCCAGGATGAAGGACTGAGGGAAGACTAAGGCAGGGGGCAGGTCTCCTGGGACCCCTGGAGGCCCAACTCAGAGAGGTTGACTGCATTTTAGGCCTCCCAAGAATGGGTCCATCAAAGGGGCTTGATCACAAGCCTTATACGGGGCAGCTCTCAATAAACATATGCTGGTTGGATCTGAGTCCCCCACCTATGGGCTGAGGGTGAGTGGGAAGGCTTTGGTGTTGATGAGAGGGAGGCTCCTCATCTTTTCTGAAGGCCTCGGCATGAACCCATTTGGCATGTGGGTCTGATTAGAGATGTGGCCGCTGCCAGATAATCTGCCCCACACACTCCAAGGCAAACACCCTCCTCCTCTGCATGCACCCTGCATTCTCTGGCCATGCTGAACTCCCTGTTTCCAGGGCCTGCCCTCTCTGGGGCCTCGGCATGATGGCTCCTGAAAGGAAAGCCCTCTCCTTTCATTTCTTCATGCCTATGTACTGCCCATCCTCAGGCTGGTTCCCATACAGTAATGGGGTTCAGGAACAGAGGGGTTGGCCTGGTGGTGGGCTAATGGGGGGAGCAGGGGACAGACCCTGCTGGCCTGGTAACAGAGAGGGCTAGAAAGTGCAGGGGTAGTGTGGCAGGGAGGAGGGGTGGTGGGCTCACAGCTGGGTAGTCCAGGTTACCTGAGAAGAAGTGGGCCTTGAAGCCCTTTTTGGAGACGGTGTTGTCAGACTTGAACTCCACACGCATGTTGTTGTACTGGGAGGTGATGACCTCGGGCTTCTCGGAGCCACAGAACTTGCCATGTAGCTTGGAGTCAGCCGTGAGCCCACTGCGTACTTCCACGAAGTCATACTTGCACACCTGCAGGGCAGTGCAGCTCTAGGCCTGCCTCCTCCAGGAAGCCTCTCCTGACCACCCCCCACCTGGGAAGGCTCCCTTTTGTCCTTTTGTCTTTAGTCACCCATCTTACATAATCTAACAACTCAAAAAGGTGCCAAGCCACCCCCACAGGATCCTCTTGCGCTCCCCACACAAGCCCTGACTGAGTCTTGCCTTGCTCCACATTCCCCTGTGCACTCCCTGACCTTCAAGCCCTCCTCCCCGACCCTCCCCTGCTTCCTGGAATTGGGAGCAGTCTCTCCTCCTCTACATTCTTTGGGTATTTCATATGGAAGGAAGCAGGCACTGAGCCGAGCTCCCACGCCTCAGACCTTCCTGAGTCTCCTCAGCTCTGGTGGGCACTTACGTCATTGCCTTCCGTCTCGAAGAAGTCGAACTGCAGGGAGATGCGGTACTGGGTAGGGGCCACCAATTGCCAGATGCAGTTTTTGTTAGGGGGGTACTCCTTGGGCCAGCCTGGGCTGGTGATGGATCCGTTGAGCTTGGTAAGGAATCCACCACAGGCAGCTGTGGGGACAACGGAGGTGGCATCAGCCACCAGGAGTCCCCACTTTAGGTAAGGGCCAGGGGTAAGGGTGCATTAAGGAGAAGAGGGGGATGTGTGGATGCCCTGCAGTCCTGGGGCTTGTGTCTGGTCTCTCAAGGATGGGAGGGAAGCAGGCAGGGTGAGGGGTGTACCTTCAGAGTATGAGGAATTGGGGAGTCATATGCATGAACACTCTACTTTCTCAGGGCCTCTGCTAAGAAGGAGGCGGGGAATGAAGGGCTCAGGGAAGGCTGGGCCGGTGGGCAGTGAGGACTGGAGGCAGGGAGAGGAAGGTGGGTAGAGAAAAGACACACAGCAAACCCAGGCTGAGCTGCAGGCAGTTGGCAGGGAATGCTCTCACCTCAGGGGCAGGTATAGGGAGAGGCTGAAAAATCATTGCCTGTCTGAAAACAGTGGTTTCCAAACTGGGGATCATGACCTTCAGGAGGATGATGAAATCAATCAGCAGGTCATGATCAGCATTTTAAGTGAATAAAAATGGAAAAAAAAAATACCAGAGTGCATCACACCTGGTAAGTGTGTTAAGGGGGCTGCAGGGCTGCCATATAAAATGTATTCCTTGTTGGTGATGAGTGAAGAAAGTGCTAGGGAATCTGGGCTTTCCCAGGAAGGGGTGTGTCCAAGGGCTTAAGAGATCTGGGCTAGAGGGTCTGGTCCCTGGGGCTGTGTTGGAGGCACTCACCCTCACAGCGGCGCTTGTCCGGGGCCAGCTCATACCCAGGGTCACAGCTGCACTTGTAGCTGCCCAAGGTGTTGAGGCACCGCTGCTCGCAGCCCCCGCGGTTGGGCCGTGAGCACTCGTCCACCTCTGCCAATTGGGAAGAAAGGGTGTCAGTGACTGCCAGGCCAGGGCCTGCCTCCTGTGCTCTGCTTGAGAGTCAAGTCCAGTGTCCCTCAGGCTTCCTGTGACCACCTCCAGCCCCACTGCAGGGGACAGGAGTCAGCTGTGGACCACTCAGCTTTGAGGCTGTGGCCCTCCCTACCTCAGCCAGCCCCCCAGCTCGGTCCCTAGGGGTTCCTACTCCTGAGAGCCCCAAAGGGACAGGTAGTAACCTGAAGGAGGGGACAGGTAGACCCCACAGAGCCTTTCTTTGACCACAATGGCTGGGCTGGTGACCACCACCATTTATTGGTGCCTCTTGTGTGTCATTCCCCAGCCTTTCTTCATTTATCCTTCAATCCTGACATGACCAGTGATGGAGGGACTGTTACTATCCCCATTTTACAGATGAGGAAATGAGGTTCAGGCAGATTACCTGTCCACAATCACACCGGTAAAAGAAATCCACGCTGCCTTGCTTCCTCCCTAAGCTTCTACGGCACTTCCTGCCTCTATGCCTCACTGGCATTTCTTCTACACAAACTTTTGGACTTTAAGGCAACTCCTGAACTACTATTTCAATTCACAGTTGAGCACCTACCACGTGTCAGCTACTTTTACATATGTGTGTCATTTACTCAATGAGATATGCAGTTTCTCAGTGCAGTTGACCTCTTCTCCCCAGTTAGGCCATAAATTCAAGCACAGGGTACCATGGTCTATGCATCCCTCATAGAATCTCTGTGTAGAATAGGTGAATAAAGAAGACATGAAGTCACCACAGCAATATTCACAATAGCCAAGATGTAGAAACAGCCTAAATGGTCACCAACAGATGAGGATAAAGAAAATGTGCTACAGGATTTAGAAGAATTAATATTGTTAAAATGTCCATACTACCCACAGCAAACTATAGATCCAAAGTAATTCTGACCAAAATACCATTTTGCACAGAACTATAACACATAATCCTAAAATGTGTATGGAACCACAAAAGATTCCAAGCAGCCAAAGCAATCTTGAGAAAGAACAAAGCTGAGGGGCATGCTCCCATATTCCAAACTGTAGTGCAAAGCTATAATCAAAAACAAATAAATCCAAATGGTATGGTACCGGTACAAAAACAGACAAATAGATCAGTGGAAGAGAATAGAGAGTCCAGAAAAAAAACTCATGATTATATGTTCAATTATTCTATGACAAAGGAGGCAACAATATACAATGGGGAAAAGACAGCCTCTTTAATGAATGGACAGATCAGACAGCTACATGCAAAAGAATGCAACTGGACCACTTACTTACATTTTACACAAAAAGAAACTCAAAATGGGTTAAAGACTTAAATATTAGACCTGAAACCATGAAACTCCTAGAAGAAAACCAAGGCAGTAAGCTCTTTGGCATTGGTATTAATAATATTTTCTTTGGATCTGTCTCTTCAGGCAAAGACAACAAAAGCAAAATAAACAAATGGGACTACGTCAAACTAAAAAGCTTTTGCACAGTGAAGGAAACCATCAACAAAACAAAAAGTCAACTTAATGGGAGAAGATATTCACAAATGTTATATGAAATAAGTGGTTGACATCCAAAATATATAAAGAACTCATAAAACTCAATATAAAACAACGACTATTGATTAAAAATGGGCAGAGGACCTGAATAGACGTTTCTCTAAAGAAGATATACAGATGGCCAACAGACACATGAAAAGATGCTCAATATCACTCATCATCAGAGAAAATGCAAATCAAAACCACATTGAGATATCACTTCACACCTGTCAGAATGGAGAGTATCAAAAAGTTAAGAATAACAGGTGTTGGTGGAAGATGTGGAGAAAATAGAACCTTCTGCATGTTGGTGGGAATGTAAATTGGTTCAGCCACTCTGGGAAACAGTATGGAGATTCCTCAAAAAATTAAAAACAGAACTACAATATGATCTAGCAGTTCCACTTTTGGGCATTTATCTGAAGAAAATGAAAACACCAATCTGAAGAGATATATACAGCCCCATGTTCACTGAAGCATTATTTACAACAGCCAAGATATGGAAGCAATTAAAGTGCCCATCAATAGATGAATGGATAAATTAGATGTGGTATATACATACAGTGGAATATTACTCAGCCACAGAAAAGAATGAAATCTTACCATTTGTGACACCATGATGGACCCAGAAGGTATGAGGCTAAGTGAAATAAGCTAGACAAAGATAAATACTGTATGATTTCACTTACATGTTGAATCTAAAAACAAAACAAATGAACAAACAAAACAAAACAGAAACAGACTCATAGATATGGAGAACAAACTGATGGGTGCCAGAGGAGAGGGAGTGGAGGGATGAACAAGATAGGTGAAGGGAATTAAGACGTGCAGTTTTCCAGTTATAAAAAAAAAAAAAAGCAAGATGTGGAGATGTAATATACAGCATAGGTAATATAAGTCAACAAGATTGTAACAACTTTGTAAGGTGATGGATGGTAACTAGACTCACCGTGGTGACCATTTTATAATGTACATAAACATTGAATCGGTATGCTGTACCCTTGAAACTAACAGGATATTGTGTGTCGATCACTCTTCACTTTAAAAAATGTGTTATATACACACAGTGGAACAAAAATGGATGAATCTTATGAACATTATGTTCAGTAAAAAAGCTAGTTACAGAAAGACAAATACTGCAGGATTCCACTTATACGAGCTATCTAAAATAGATTCAATAAATGAATGAATGAATGGATGAATGAGTGGATGAAAGAATGAATGATGGCTGCCAGGGGTTGGGGGCTGGGGGAAACGTGGAGCTGCTAATCAAATAGGCATAAAGTGGCAGTCAAGCAAGATGAATAAGCCTTGGAGATCTGCTGTAGAGCACCGTGCCTTCGGCCAGCAACATGGTATAGTACACTTACAAATGCATCCAGAGGACAGATCTCAAGCTACGTGTTTTTACCACAACAAAACACAATTTTAAAAATTAAAAGAAGGAATGGAGGAGATGGATTGGCCATGGGGATGGGCCGGGTGGGGAATGGGGAAGGAGCACCTTTGAAAAAGTTGACAGCAAAGCCAGCTTTGTTAATGGATCCGTCAGAGACGAATTTGAGCCAGAGGCGACTGGAAGTGCTCTTGATGTCATCCGGCTTCTCGTAGCCACAGTAGCGCCCGATGAGAGTGCTGCTCTCACTGTGCCCATCACGCACCTCCAGGTAGTCGTAGGCACAGCTGTCATGGCGCTCGATCTGAGGGTCAGGGGCTGGATCAGCTGGAGCAGCTCTGGTGGCCAGGGCCCAACACCAGGAAACCCACAACAGGTGGGACAGCAGGGTCTCCGACCTACCTCAAAGGACTGGAAGGTGAGGCCCACGTGGAAGCCCTCAGACACCTGGATCCGCCAGATGCAGACTTTGCTGGGCCGGTAATCATCAGGGTAATTGGGTGACTGGATGTGGCCATTGTCCTTCTTCACATCTCCCCCACAGATGGCTTTGGGGACGCAGGGTGAGGTCAGTTAGAATGCTCTGCTCAGCTCAAGAGCCCCTCTCTCCCTTCCTTCAGTCCTTCCTATGTACCCCTCCCCCAGCTTCTTAGTACCCCCAGGCCTGGCCAATCCCACTGGGGTCTCTGCTTCCTCCCTCATGCTCCCCTGACCTTGCCCTTAGTGTGCCAGGAGTGAGCGTTTTGATCCCCAGGGACCACACCCAATCCTCCCTCGTCACTCTTCTTCCGTACCTTCATAGACGGCAAAGAAGCCCTTCCCGACCCAGTTGCTGCTGCTGCGGAACTCGACCCAGAGACGGCTGTCGGTGGAGACAATAGGCTCGGGGAGTTTGCCCCCGCAGAAGCGGCCTGCGCAGACAGTGTGGACAGAGGGCAGTGAGGCCTGAAGTGGGTCCCTCTCCCCTCCCTGCTCCAGGGCTGTCCCTCCAGGGAGCCTGTCCCACCACTCTAGGGGCTCAGGGGCTCAGGGGCTCTGGCCTTGGTCTGCACTTGGCACACAATCTCAAGGCCCTCCAGTTGGCCTGAAACTAGTCTAAGGTCTAGTGTGGTCTTGAAGGGCCAGAGAGTACTAACTTCTACAGGATTTTATGCACTTGAGGAATAGAATATGAGTTCTGGGAGGAAAGGGGACTTCACACAATATCAAACTGTATCTGTGTTTTAGTTACCTTTTTTGAAAAGTAGGCTTCACGCCCAGCACGGAGCCCAATGCGGGGCTTGAACTCACGACCCTATTAAGACCTGAGCTGAGATCAAGAGTCAAACACTTAACCAATTGAGCCACCCAGCAGCCCTATTTACTTTTTTCAAAGAGCATATTATCATTACTTTTCTTATTTGACCTTCATGCAAACAAGTAATAACCAAGAACGAACTCAGCTTTCTTTGTACATTTAGAATGTTTTCATTTGACCAAACGCAAGAGATGGCAGAGGACCCCAAATAAATCCTAGAATCTAGGGACTGGGTCAGAAAATGTCCCCTTTGAAATAAAACCTGACAGGAATCTGTGTAAGCAGATGAGGCTGGCCATTTGTAGAATTCTTTGTAGTGGAGAATCAAGTAGGGATGGTTTGTGTGTTCTGAGTAAGATTGGGTGTTTCCCAACCTTCAGCAAGGGACAGAGGGTGCTGACCCAGGAATGTAAGTTATGAAAAAGAAACTGTAATCTTGGAAATGCTAACATGTCTTCAGGAGGAAGTGTTGTAATGACAGCTGCTTTGGGTGACTAATAAGAAATATTCAAATATCAGATACTGGGGGAAAAAGAGATGGTTAGTAACGGTTTGTCATCCTGCTTCAGACACAGGCTGTGGAGCAAAGACTCTAGTGACAATGAGTAGTCCCGGGCTATTTAGGGTTATGTCCAGATTGGAGGAGAATTCACACAGCTCCTCAGGCTTGACGCAAAAGCTTCTTTTGGCCCTAACTCCATGTCCATTAAAATAACTTCTGTCCTGTGGTTCTGACTACACATCCCCCACTTACTCACCACCCCCCGCCACCAAGGGACAAAGTATCCTGTGCAAACAAGTCTGTGCCAGGTAGGTAGCCCTCTGTGGTGTGCCAGGATACACTGTGGGTACCCTTAAGCCAGACCTTACAGATAGAGAAAACAGAGCCTCTGAAATTGCCCAGATGAGGAGAGCCTGGAACTGTGGAGATGTGCCTGTCTGTCTCCCTCTGTCAACTTATATGACACCCCTGACCCACACACTGAGAGTCACCTCTGAGGGAGGCCCAGAAGCCTATACCAAAGACCCTAAGGTCCAGACTAGGGAAGGGATTTGCCCAAAGTTATACACTTGGTGATGGAGTTATCAGGCACTGACTCTATCAGGAGTCCTGATTCCCACACCAGATCACCCTTGGCCAAGCTATGGGTTTCAGGGGAGGATGAAGAGAATATGAGTAGGTGTAGGAAGGAAGTAGCCACATCAAACCGAAAAGCTTTTGCACAGTGAGGGAAATGGTCAACAAAATGAACAAGCAATTTACTGAATGGGAGACGATGTTTGCAAATCATACATTGGGTAAGGGATTTCTATCCAAACTATATGTAAAGAATTTACACAATTTAATATCAAAAAACCAAACAACCCAATTAAAAAACGGGCAGAGGACTTGAGTAGACATTTCTCCAAAGAAGACATACAGATGGCCAACAGACACATGAAAAGATCCTCAACATCACTCATCATCAAGAAATGAAAATCAAAACTACAATGAGATATCACCTCACACCTATCAGAATGGCTAGTATCAAGAAGACAAGTTAAAAAAAAAGGTGGGGGGCACCAGGGTGGCTCAGTCAGTTGAGAATCCAGCTCTTGATTTCAGCTCAGGTCATGATTCCAGGGTTATGGGATCAAGTCCTGCATCAGGCTTCATGCTGAGTGTGGAGCTTGCTTAAATAAGACCACTGACAACAGGTTTGAGGAAGTGGTGATAAGGGAACCCTTGTACACTGTTGATAGGAATGCAAACTGGTGCAGCCACTCTAGAAAACAGTATGGATATTCCTCAAAAATTAAAAATAGAACTACCAGGGCGCATGGGTGGCTCAGTCGGTTAAGCGTCAAACTCTCTTTTTTTAATGTTTATTTATTTTGAGAGAGAGAGAGAGGATGAGTGAGAGAGAGAGAGAGAGAGAGAGAGAGAGAGAGAAAGAGGGAGAGAGAGTAGGGGAAGGGCAGAGATGGGGAGACAGAATCTGAAGGAGGATCCAGGCTCTGAGCTGTCAGCACAGAGCCTGACATGGGGCTCAAACCCACAAACCATGAGATCACAGCCTGAGCCAATGTTGGACACTTAACTGACTGAGCCACCCAGGCGCCCCCAAGTGTCGGACTCTTGATTTTGTCTTGGGTCATGACCTCATTCATGGTTTGTGAGATCAAGCCGTGCATAAGGCTCTGCGCTAACAGTGTGGCTCCTGCTTGGGATTCTCTCTCTCCATCATTCTCTGCCCTGCCCTCCGCTCAAAATAAATAAATCAACTTTAAAAAAATCTAAAAAAATATAACTACCTTATGATCCAACAATTCCACTTTTGGGTATTTATCAAAAGAAAACGAAAACACCAATTCAAAGAGATATATGCAATCTCATGTTCATTGCAATATTATTTACAACAGCCAGGTGATGGAAGCAACCGAAGTGTCCCTTAGTAGATGAATAGATTGAATAAGATGTGGGATATCCATATCACTCAGCCATAGAAAAGAATGAGATTTTGCCATTCGTGACACCACGGATGGACCTAGAGGGTATGATGCTAAGTGAAACAAAGAAAAATACCATATGATTTCACTTATATGTGGGATCCAAAAACAATACAGATGAACAAACAAAGCAAAACAGAAACAGACTCATAGATACAGAGAACAAATTGATGGGTGCCAGAGGGGAGGTGGTGGGAGGTAGACAAAATAGGTGAAAGAGATTAAGAGACACAAGCTTCCAGTTGTACACTTGATCTTAGCCAGAAGGCCGAGAAGTGATACAAGCTTCCAGTTATAAAATAAATCAGGCATGGGGATGTGATGTACGGCATGGAGACTATAAGCAATAATATTGTAATAATGTTGTATGGTGACAGATGGTAACTACCCTTATCATGGGGATCATTTAGTAATACATGAAAATATTCAATCACTGTGATGTATACCTGAAACTAAGAGGGTATTACATGTTAATTAGACCTCAATTCACACAAAAAAGAAGGCTCCACAGAGGAGGCACGGGGCGGGCTAGTGCCTTACCTCGGAGGGGTGCTTTCCTCCAGAAGCCGTCTCGGACCTCCACGTAGTCATACCAGCACAGGCGGCTGCGATACAGGTCCATGGATGTGAAGTTCAGAATGATCTAGGGGAAATGGGAAGAGGAAGAGGGTTACACAGCTCCCCACCAGCCTGGCCTGCCGGCCCCATGACCACTGCCTGCCTCACTCTGCATAAATAGTGAAGGGGCTCAGAAAAGGAGCTCCTGGTGCAGAGACGGCACTCCTCTCCCTAGCTGTCTGCCAATGACGGCCAGCTTTCTCAGATAACTCAGTCATCACTTAACATACATGGCCTTGCTGAATATCTGTATAAGACCAGAGGTCTCATTTTACTGATCCCCTTAGTGAGGAGACACTGGTTTGGGTTAAACAAACCCATCTCTCCTCCTGGTCGACTTAAATAACACCAATCACAGCACCATTAGAGGGATGAGGTATCAGTGATAGGAAGGGCCCAGGGTGGCATGTGGGTACCAGGGGCTCTGAAATGGAAATGAAGGGTCCAGAGAGGAGAGGCAGAGAGACAGGCTGAGTCACCCATCATCACATATTCATTGAATGTTGATTCCAGGCAAGGGGTCATGCTAGCTGCTGAGGGGAATACCAGATCTGAATCCTTCCTGTGAGTGGGTTTAACGTCCATCCCTGTCAAGGGGCTTAGGATTTAGAAGGATAAGAAATACACATGACTTAGAAGGATAAGAAATCCACATGAAAAGCTCACTGAGTAAAAAAACTCAGACTCCACACACATGGGCCTGGGTTGGAACATCACCTCTGCATTTCTTGCTGGGAGTCCTTGGGTAAATCACCCAACCTCTCTGACCTCAGCTGCCACGAGCATGAAATGAGGAAAGAGCACCTCACCCTGAAGTAGCACCTCGTAGGTACAGCCACCGCCCTAAGTGCCTCCTGTTCATGAACTCATTTCAGCCTTTGAACTCATCAAATGGTCATGTAATACTGGAGGAACGTTTGACACCTTGGTAAATACCAACTCTCCCCAGCCGGTGGGCATATTAACAGTAGACAGGTACACTTTCCAAGAGGGAAATTGCTTTAGTAGTTTCCAGAATGTGCCCCCAAAGCCTCTTTTGTATCTAGAGTCCAACAAGCAGGAACAGTTCATGGTGACCTGAGAGGTGTATACAGTGGACACAAATGGCCCAGGAACCCACCTGTTAGGTCTAGCTGGCTTCTCTGCTGGAGGAAAAGGGGACAAGGTGTATCTCTCCTCTGGCTCACTGCAGTTAGAGGCAGTCAGAGTGGAGGTGAGAATGAAAAAGATCCCAAAGCAGGCACTGGCAACTGTGGTCTGTAGCCTGTGTCAGTGCTGTGACGGTCAATGGTCAGAGAATGTGTCAGTGCTATGACGGTCGATGGTCAGAGAATAACTCTGGCTCTCGGTCACTCCCTGACACCGACCCCTTTAGAATTCTTGGTGATTTCAATAGCCACCTAGATGACCCTTCCCATTTCTGGGCCTCTCCATTCCCTGACTTCCTCTCTCCACCTCTTCTCGGCCACACATGGCATGACATGCCCTAGACCCTGTTATCATCAATAACAGTGCATCCCCCATAAGCTCAAGTTCAAGCACCCCACTGTCCATCCACGTGCCCCAATCTCTCCTCGTTCACTTGCTCCATACACCTAGTCCAACAATCCTTCCAGTTCACCATGACCTTCCACCTTCTGAGCCTATGGGGTTTTCCCACCCTTTATCTCCACGTACTCACATCAGTCCTTGCCTGGCTTGGAATCCATAGCCCATCCTGCCTCTTTTCTTTTGATTTGTACATGAGTTGAAATGTGTTTGTGTTTGGGGAAACATTTATGAATTGTGGCAGTCTGGGATGAAATCGAGCAAGACCAGGTTTTGAAAAGTGCACCCTATTACTCTTGATGATTATTATTAGTCATCATTGAGTGTTATTATTGTTATTATAAAGATACAAGTCCTGGTATTTTGAAAAACTGAAGTTGAAAATCTGTTCTGGCTCTTGCTCTGGAGACAGACAGTGTGCCTGGATCAATGACCAAAGTAGGACATAGATGAAGTGGCAAAGGCCTGGGGCAGTCACCTCACTTCAAAGCAAATCCATGGTCCATCTTTATCATCACCTCCTTGTATAGGACCTCAGCTCTCTTTTTCCTCTTTTCTCCTCATTGTATTCACTGGAAAACCACACCCCTGCTTAAATCCAACTTTCCACCTACTCTGTGCCTGTTCCCAGGAGGCTGAAGTCATGGTTAGAGGAAATACAACCATGTTGCTTGTCTCACTTGAAATTTGAGACCACTGACCTCCACTGCGTCTTTAGCGCTGCCAGGCACACCTTTCACATTCTCCTCCTCTCTCCTCAAACCATCTGTACCCCTTCTTGAACTCTCAGTCCTGGCCCTACCATTATCTTTTTCCAAGATTAGTTCAATAGTCACTGCTCTTGATCTTGCCTCCCAGCAGAGCAGAGCTTTCATGATGTAATTGGATCATATCTCCCCACTGCTCAAAATCCCTTAATGCATGTTACTCAGAGTAAAATCCAAAGTCCTTACTTACCATGTCCTCTATGGCCATTTATAATCTAGCCCCCTGCTATCTCTCTGACCCCATCGCCTACCACTTTCCTCCTTGCTTACTTGGCTCTGGCCACATGGACCCTACTGGTCCTCAAACACACCAAGCCTGCTCCTGCCTTGGGGCCTTTGCATTTGCTGGCTAGAAGCTCTTCCCAGCTACCTGCCTGATGTGTTCCATCACTTCCTATCCATTTCTACTCCAACTCACCTGATGTGAATGAGGCCTTCTCTGACCATCCCACATGTTACAGTAACCCCCACCTCACTCCTTTATCTCCTATTGCTGATTTCCTTCATAACACTTATTACCATCTGACCTATCGCATTTACTTTTTATTTGCTTGTCTGTCTCCCCCTTACCCCTACTCTGCCAAAATGTAAACCCTATGAGGACAGGAATTTTATTTAACTCGATATGGAATCTTTGGTGTGTGGCATGTAGTAGTTGCTTAATAAATGTTTCTTGGATAGAATTTTTCTTTTAGGAATCTATTTTATAGATACACTTTCCCAAGTATACAAAGATCTCAGGTTTGAGATATTTACTGTAGCGTTTTTGGTAATGATAAAAACTTGGAAAAAACTTAAATGAAACATCAGAGAAATGGGGATGACAGCATGTTAAGCAACCATCAAAATGTCTGAGGTAGAACTTGATGCGCTAACATGGAACAATGGCCATGATTTCCTGCTGAGTGAAAGGCAAGTTACATAAGACCATATATCCATACACACATGCACGCACACATACTTAGAAGAGTCTGGAAGGACATACCAAGTGTTACCAATGTTTGGTCGCCTCTGGGGAGTGGGATTTGGAGGAGGACCCAGGGCAGAATATTCACTCTTTACCATATGAATTCCTATACTTTTCAAAATACTTATCTCTATATCCGACAAACAACAAAAACATCTTTAAGGAGTTGCTGGATGGACGAAGGAATGCAGAGGGCTGAGTGAGGGCAGTCTGGCCCCTAAACTTACATCCTTCACCACTATTCCATGTGGCCTCCGATCAGTTTTGCTCAGCAGCTGACAAGAACAGCAGCAATTTTCCCTTCGCCCTCGGAAACTACCCTGGCTCTGTCCAGGGAGGATGGCTTCACACCCTCCTGAAGAACCATGCCCACAGGCAGAAGCCCAAAGGACCCACCCAAGACCTCCTATGGGGCAGGAGGAAGCAGTGGTCACCTCGCTCAGGAAGAAGAGACCTGTGTTGGCAGTTAAAGGCATCCTCCAGGAGGGCACACCATGGCTATATTGAGACCAGAGATGTCTAATTAAGAGTTGTAATGGCTTCTGTCATGTGGAAACAGCTGTGCTCTGGTGGCAGGGGCACTGCCCTTTGCCAAAGAAAACCTGGCCACCTCTACCACTTCCTGGCTGGTGATGATGGGCCCGTGGCTTGACTTCTTTGTGCCTTGGTGTCTTTGTCTAAAAAACAGCAGTAATCATAAAGAGCTGGGGGATTCAATGAGAAACAGGGTGCAGAGTGTCCACAAGTGGACCCCGCAAATGGGAAGTACCCCCCACATTTGTTGGATGCTCTCAGGGAGCAATTGGGACGATATGTTGACCCCCGGGGACTCACAGTCTGGCTTCAGTCTGACTTTGCTGTATGACCTTAGGCTCATCATTGAACACCTTTGTGCCTCCATTTCCATATCTATAAGATGGTAATGGTAATAGTACCAACCTCATAGGACTTAGAGAATTAAACCAATACATGGAAAGTTTATAACATTGACACACGTATGTGTCACACATGCAATATACATACATGCCACACATATATAGTACTGTGTATGCCACTCAAAAAAAGTTAATTTCACTGTTGGAGTTGAGTTTGCTTAAGATTTTGAAATTTGAAATGGTTCATCCCAGAATCTGGAAGTAGAAGGAGGCAAAAGGGGGACCTAGGAAGTCGACCAGGGATTACCGATTTAATAGATTAAGACTATAAGACATTGGGCACCTGGGTGGCTCAGTCAATTGAGCATCTGACTCTTGGTTTCAGCTCAGGTTATGATCTCACAGTTTTGTGGGGTCATGCCCCTTGAGCTGTCAGCCCAGAGTCTGCTTGGGGTTCTCTCTCTTCCTCTCTCCCTCTCGCCCCTCCACTGCATGCATGCATGCACATGTGCTCTTTCTCTAAGTAAATGTAAAAAAAAAAAAAAAAAAGAAAAAGAAAAAGGCTACAGAATGACAGTAGCAGCCAACATTGGTGGAATTCCTGCCATGTGCCAGGCACAGCACTGAGCACTTTACGTGCATTAACTTGTCTAATCCTTGTATCAACCACATGAGGGAGGCACAACCATCAGACCCACTTTACAAATGGGGAAACAAAGGAACAGAGTGGTTAAGCAACTTCCCCAAGATCATGCATCTAGCAAATAGCACGGCTGGGAGTCAAACCCAGGCACTCGGGTCTTAAACTTAAACCCTTAAACTTTTATTCCATGTGGCCTCCCCAGGCCTGCCAGTCAATTTTGCTTAACAGCTGCATGAAGAATGAGGGTCAACTTTCCCTTCACCCTCAGAGCCCCACACCCTTCAGCACCAGGAAGCAGGGACTTAAGGGAGGGGTCATAGCTGCCCAACTGGAGGACTGGAGGTGGGGTTGGGGAAGGCATTACAGATGAGCGGAATTTGGAACTTGAAGAATAGGCAAGATATCACAAGGCAGGGATGGGAATGAGGGTGGACACTGCCAAAGCCAAAAGACATTTTAAGTTCTTATCTTTTTGGCTCGGCTGCAACAATGGACCATGATCTCCTGAAACCACTTTCCTGCTCCTAAGGGGCGGGCTTTGTCGCTTGGGAAACACTCTTAAGTCTTCTTTGGAGCAGCTGCTAATGACGTACAGTGGAGACATGGGGGTCCTACAAGAAGCCTTCCAAAGTGGCTCTTTCTTGTTTGATATATCCCTGCCTTGCATAAAATTTCTGTATCACTCAAACTTCTGGCAATAAGCAGAGAACTAGAAGGCAAGTGAAAACAACCTCTCAGCACAAAAGAAACATCAAAGTCCACCCACGAATGCAAGCGAGTTTATTTAAGGTTGACTGTTGAAAGAGCGTAGACTTTGGAGTTGGACAGTCCTGGAACTAAATGCTGGTTCCACCATGACTGCCTGTGTAAACGTGGGCAGATTTACTGATGCCCTCTGAGCCTCGACTCCCTCATCTACACAGAAGGGACGAGAACACCTGCACCACAAAACTGATGTGGGGAATAATGAGGTCATACATACAAGATGCCTAATACTTTGCCTGAAACGTAATGGGTAAACAGCAAAGAATGGTCACTATTATTTCATGACGCTATCCTCCCTGGCTCCCCAGCCTCTGCAGAACCCTTAGAGGGTTCCTGTCCCCCAGGGTTCCATCTTTGACTCAATTACAGCTCTACAATTTGATCCAGAACTGTGAGTGAATTTTACTTTTTCTATTTCTGCAGCTACGCACCGAAAAGTTTGAAATATTTCTCTGTAGCCTACTTCTCTCCCTGGAGCTCCAGGCAGGCCTCTGAAAAAGGATGGGGAGTCTCTTGGGTGTTGTGGAGGGAGCATGCCTAAGGCACAGAGAGGCTCCTGGGGCAAGTCCATTTGTCTACTAGAGACTAGGGCCAGCCCATGCCAGCCTGGAACCACAGGGAAAGAAGCTGATCCTGACCAAGGTTGGCATATCCCTGCTGGCTGAGCAAACTTCTTGAACAGGAAAAAAAAGCAACGCTCTACCCTACTCTGTGTTCCTCAGGGGCTGGGGACTCTCTCATGCATCTCTCTGTCCCCAATGCCAGGTGTGTAGTGGGCACACAGGTCTCTGGAAGGGCACTTTAGCAATTGTTGATGTGGGACAGGGTTTAGAATTCACAGTATTGCAATCATGGACTTTTGTGTCATAATCTTTGGACAAGTTACTTAATTTTTCCAAGTTTGTTCTCCCATATGCAGAATGGGGACAACATTAGCACCCGGCCTAGAATGTTGTTGTGTTAATTATAAGACATAACACATAAAGAATTTAACACATGCCTGGCCAATCATGTGCTCAATAATTTTAGTTGTTTTTATTGTTATTTGCTGTGAGATTTCCAAAAGCGGAAGTTGTGGAGACCTTTGGCAGAGAGATAAAGGAAGCCAGAGAATGGTCAGAACAAGACAGCAAAAAGGAGAGCAATTTTTAAATTAGATTCAGAACAAGAAAAAGAACAAGGAAGGGATGGGTTCACTTAAAAAAAAAATTTTTTTTAATGTTCATTTTTGATAGACAGAGAGAGACAGAGCATGAGCAGGGGAGGAGCAGAGAGCGAGAGAGACATAGAATCCAATCTGAAGCAGGCTCCAGGCTCTGAGCTGTCAGCACAGAGACCGATGCAGGGCTCGAACCCACGAACTGTGAGATCATGACCTGAGCCAAAGTCGGATGCTTAACTGACTGAGCCACCTGGGGTGGGTTCACTTTTGAGGGAGGGTGACAATATGTTAACTGAGAGAGATGACGGAATTACTCAACCCTCAATAAAAGACTACCACAAATGAGAATGATCTTCAAATTGCAAACAGTAAAATAAGCATAGTTTGGAAAGGGAATAGAAACTCATTCATATTGGAGGGGAGTCAGTGAGCACCTCTTTAAATTAGCTGTTGCCTCTAGGCTCAAAAATGACATCAGAGGACATTCAAATAACTTACAGATGTGATCAGTGTCTGTAATCTTGAAAACTCAGAACAAAAGCTTTGCCAGTTTCCAAAAGGGGTGTGTGTGTGTGTGCGCGCGTGCGCGTGTGTGTTGGAAGAGGGGTTTGGAGTGAATCCTGGGAATCACAACCCACTAAGTTGAATGTCAATCCCCAAATAAACAGATAGCCTGCCACCATTTAGAAAAGAGACACTTGATTATTGGGAGCTGGTTCAGGTTCACTTAAAACAAAGCACATCAGACAAATGTCATTTCCTTTTTAAAAGGTGTTTCACCAACTGGTGGAACAGTGGCTTTGATTTGGTAAGGCAATCCATCTATATATTCAGCATTTATGAGCTGTTTCCTATGCCAGGGATATAAAGGTGACAAATTCGTGGTTGGAGAAGCTCACTTCGCAGTCAACAAGGTGATGACTCATGGCTGGATGGTAGTGTAGCAAGTGGTATCATAGCCAGTGGAATAAATCTGCCCAAAGTCTGCAGATGAACAGTGTCAGCTCAGAGAGGGAACTTGGCTCTGCTTTGATTCATGTCATGTTCAATGTTTCAATCAAAGACCAGTTTCAGAAGACCCAGAAAAGACATGCTTATCAAATGAGCTCAGGACAGAGTAAGAGAGATGGCACCCGCTGAATGGTGGAATTCAGATCCCAAATGGTCTTGAGAGCTGTTGGAATGAACAATGTGACCAGTAATAAAATCTAGTCAAGCTCAAGACTGCACGAGTATATTAAGTACCATGTTCCAATCAAGAGGAATAGATTCTTAAAGTTGACTATTGGGAACAATAAAAATGCACGGAAGGACACTGAAGGTAAAGGGGTGAGTGAGAGGTCCAGATACCACAGGAAAACCCTGTGGATAGATCTGAGAAGACCTTGGAAAAGTGCCTCTTGAGTAGTAAGTCAGCCCCTCCTCAAGGTAGTGCTCCATCGTTCTTGTGCAGTGAATGGGTCTACGTTTCCCAGGTAGGTCATTCACAGCCACAATCAACTATGCTCTCTTACTCTGGGGTCCTGGCAGAGGAGGGGACGCTCAGTTACCTTCTCTCCAGGTGTGACTGAGATACGCCATACGCAGTGCATGTGGGCGGAGTAGCCATTGGGGTACTCAGGGGAAGAGAAGTTGCCTGTGCTGTCTTGTAGGGTCTCTCCACAAGCTGTCAGAGAAAGGAAATGACTGAACTGCTGGCTGCAGATGCTCAATTCCCCCAACCTCCTGGCTTCCCACGCCCTGAACTCTGGCATCACTCAGGGGAGAGAAGAACGGCTAAGCAGAGGAAGGAGTCTGGGGTGGTCCTGTCCCTTTAAGATCCACTCCGTGCTCTTTACACATAAGCCCACACCATTGGACCTATTTGGCCTAGTGCTGCAGGATGCCCTGCTGTCCAGGCAACATGGCTTCCAGAGTTAATTAAGGTCAAGCTCCTTTGGTGGGCCTCACTCTACCTCCGTCCCTGATAATTGCTCTGCTAGTCCCCTTTACTGCTCCTACTGCCCTATTCTCCCAGACCCTCCGAAGGTACATGGCTCAGTATCTCACCTGATCCCAGCCCCAGTTTGGTTCCTTAACTTGAACACTGCCCCTGCCTGGGTACCTCCACCCCTACCACCAGGCAGCCGCTGGCCTTCTCTAAGACTTACAGCCTTAACGTCCTCAGCCCCAGGTCCTGGCCTCCGCCTGCTTCAGGCTCTGCCCTCCACCCTTCCCTGGTCCATCCCTCCCTGCCCTGACCTGGGCACTTGTAGAGCTTGCGGGCCTGGGCGATGTCCCCCTTGCTGAGCCGGGTCCTTTGACCAATGGGAGGTTTCACCCCATTGACCTCGTACTTGGGAACAATGGTGTCCAGGAAGATGCCCCTGAGGAGGAAAAGCCCGATCTGGGTGAGAGTCTGATGGAGGGAGGGGTGGTGTGCCTGTGTGTACCCAAGGTCACGACCCTGCCAGAGCCCAGACATTCCTCAGTAGGGTCAGGGACGGGTGGAGATTGCTCACCCTGTCATTATGCTGCCCACTGACCAGCAGCCACCCTGCTCCGTGGCAGCCACACTGCTGGAGCCTGGGGGAGCCCCAGGAATACGCTGGGAGGTCAGGGACATAGGCTCCACATGCCCTGGGAACCTAGTGGTGTTCTGGCTCAGTCTAGGTCCAACCCCCAGCCTCAGGAGAGCTTGGGACCCCTACCGACCATGTCTCTAGCCTCACCAAGCCTCTGCTTTTGTGGCCCCTCGTGCTCGTTCGGCTGTGACTGAACTTCTCCCAGGACTACCAAGGCCAGTGCTTCATTTTGCTGGCACGGACTGCTTTTGATAGGTTCCACCGTGGTCAGACCACACAACTCCGGATCCATCCATGTCTCCTGTCCCCCCTGCCCAGTTCCTGCCTGCTAAGTCCTGGGTGTTTCCATCTGGGAGGAGCAGGACGAAGGGAAACAGGCGGCCCTCTGCCTCCCCAGGGTCCCTGACTCACACCCAGCTGGGTGGAACTCAGCAGGGGGTGGGGTGGGATGTGGTGGGAAATGTCCAGGGGAGGTCTGTGGCTGTGGGGGGCAGGATGACCTCACCACCCTTCCTTGGTCTCTGTTCCCTCAGGTCTGGAGGCAGGGAGACTGAGGAGGGGCACTGTGCGTGGGACAGAGCAGGACTGCAGACAGAGGATAAGGAAAGAGCCAGGCATGGGAAAGGCCAGGCTTGGAAGGGGAGCCTGTAAAGGAGTAGGGAGGGGCTGTTTCCCACACTCTGCTAAGGAGAAGCTGCCGGTGCAGAGGCTGGGCCACTACCTCTGGGGGTTCCGGTCATGATTTCGGGGAATGTGGGCCCCCAGGAGGAGTGTGTGCACTTGTAAGCAGAGGAAAGGGCTAGTTCAGGGCAGTAGCCAGCCTTTGTGCAAATTAGCCGGTTCCAAAAAGGCAAACTGATTACAAAGGATGCCCCAATTAGAAAAATGTGTCCTCTTTTGGATGACAGATGAGGGAAAAGCTCAGCTCCCTTGGCTGATACAGTTCTGAGCCACAGCATATACATATGTGTCAGGCAAAATGGCTGGACTTCAGCCTCCTGAGCCAG
Source organism: Panthera pardus (assembly GCF_024362965.1). Classification (NCBI taxonomy): domain Eukaryota; kingdom Metazoa; phylum Chordata; class Mammalia; order Carnivora; family Felidae; genus Panthera; species Panthera pardus. The sequence continues at coordinate 35,990,948 of NW_026526688.1, forward strand.
GTATCCCAGGGGTCCACAGTACTAGGCTTCGTGGGTCCAGGCCCTGCCATGGACCCACAATAGAAGAGGACAGCAGGGCAGGCAGCATCCATGGGTCCTCTGCTCGGGAGCTGGGGCCACCAGAAGCCCACTCTCACCCTTGGTGACTGCCCCAGCAGGGCAGCCCAGTGCAAAGTGAGAGGCCCAAAGAGAACGGCCTACAGAAGGCAGGATTAGGCTGCCCCAGAGGAGGCCAGGCCCCATCTCTCACCTGGAGAACGTGTTCCGGGCATAGTGCATGATACTGTCAAAATCATAGGTCTCCCCTAGGGACTCCACTTCCTGGAGCTCCATCTTCAAGAAGTTATACTCCTGCCCTGCGAAGACCAGGAAAAAGGTGTGGGGGGTGGGAGGGGTGGGTCTGTGTGCCACACAGTGCCACTTTTTCAGGGTGGGGAGTGGGGCCCCTCAGGTACTTGAGAGGTGCCCCCCTACCTGAGGGTCCAGGGAGCAGCCAAGGGAAGTCTGGGGGGGTAGGGGCGGGTCTCTAGAAGAGTCGGTCCAGCAGAGGGGCAGGGTCAACGAGGACTGGCTGGAGGGAAGGCTCAGAGAGTATGGGAAGGAAGCACCCATTTCTAGAACCACAGGGAGATGAAAGCAGGGAAGAGCAGAGGAGGCCTGGGGAGGGAGGAAGGAAGCAGGAAGGGAGGGGAGAGGGGGTAGCCAGGAGAAACAAGAGAAAAAAAAAAAAAAAAAAAAACCCTTAGAGGGGAGAACAGGCAGAGGGCAGAAGACTGGGCAAAAGTGAAGAGAAAGGCTGAGGTGGCATGGGGGATGGGCCAACTCCCCCCCTCCCCCCTCCCCCCAAGGCCAGCTGGGCTCTGGGCTGCTCTGGATGGCCCGCGTGTCCAGGACCAGGACCTCTCCCAGCCCCCCAAACAGCTCCACAACTGATCTTCCGTCTCTGAGCTGCTACTGGCAGGAAGCAGATGCCTCAGGGGCAGGGTCTGGACCAACCTGGGCCCTGGGCAAGGGCTGCCACAACACTGAGCTGACCACAAGCTATGGCTCCAGGAAGCAGCTCCCACCCCTACTAGAGGCCCTGGAGTGGTTGGGGGCGGGGGGGCAGGTGTGGCACACAGCTAGGCACTCAGGCCAAGGTGCGTACCTGGCTGGATGTTTTCACGCACGATAGAGACATGGCGGTCCCGGTCTGGCCGCGTGTGCTCATGCCAGAAGCCAATGACGTGGCCCAGCTCATGGACAACAATGCCGAACTTGTCACAGTTCTTGCCGATGGAGATGGCCTGTGGGCCTCCACCGCGGCGACCCACGTAGGAGCAGCACCTGGAGGGCGGGGCCAGCTCAGGGGGGCGGTCCCGAGCTGGGGGAGTGCATCCACTCAGGGGCCGGGCGAGGCTGCCAGGAGGGTGAGGGAGTGAGGTACAGGGGAGGGGCCTGAGCGTGGGATGCCCAGGCTGTGTTCAGGGGTCATAGCCACACCAGGGGCAGCTCCTGGGAAGATGCCCGATGGCAGGAGTGGGGACAGATGATGTAGGATCGTGCCCAGATGGGGCAGCAGTAGTGCCCAGAGCAGAATGTGGACTGGGGTGATGGCCGAGGGTGCAGTGCCCAGGGGCCCCTGCTCACCCGCAGGGTCGATAGGTGAATACAATATAGCTGTCCTCATCAGTGCGCTCCAGGAAGGTGACACAGGTATGCTTCTCCCAGTGCCTCATGGCTTGCCGGAAGACTGCCCTCTGACTGCCTGCCAGGATGAAGGGGGCCAGGCTGCCACAGTGTCCAGGTGGGCCAACCTCAACCCACTGCCAGAATGTCAGCCTCTTGTTGGACAGATAGGCAGAGGACACCACTCATACCACTACACATGACAAGGCTGCCCCAAGGCTAGGCCCCGATGCAGGCTGCTCCCTCGGCCCCACAACATCATGCTCACCAGTGAAGTTTCCCCCAATGACAAAGGGGATGACCCCATCAGGCCACACACGCTCTGGTCTGGATGTGGCTGCCCGCCGGCTCCGGGACCTGCCTCTCCATCTCCCACGGTTTCTCCTCTGTGGCTGCCCACTGGTGCTCTGGCAGTTGGGGGTAGAAGAGTTTCCTGGTGTTGGGAGAGGAAGACACTGGTAGCAAGTGAAGGAATAGGAGTACGGGGAAACAAATTATACTCTATCCGCATTTTGGGGGGATTCCATATCTGTCCACTCACTAAAATTTATTTGTAACCCCCAAACCAATAACCTTAGCTCTTTCACGGTCAATCACTGACACGCACAGGACAGTGAAAAACATGAGTCACCCCCATACCCAACAGAGGTTGAACAAGGTGACACTTTGCCTTCTTGATTCAGCTCTCAGAATGTAAATAAGCATCTTTTTCATAGTCTGTTTAGTGCCACATTTGTTTTTGTATGTGGGGACTTTTTATTGGTGATTTTGCTGTTTAAAATGACCCCCTTCTGCCCTGATAGTACAGAGGCACCAGACCACTGTCCAGCGTTCCTAAGTCCAAAAAGGATCTGATGTGCCCTATGGAGAAAATACACGTGTGTTAAATATGCTTTGTCGAGCCCCTAAGTTACAGTCCTGTTGGCTATAGCTCAAAGTTAATGCATCTACTGTGTGTTAAATAAGGGGTCTTTAAACAGAAACATACGTAAGACAGGGTTACGTACTGATCAGTTGGTGAGAATGTTGTGACAAGAGGCTTGCAGGGACCTAACCCTGTATTTCTCCTAGGAGTGATGACTGACTCAGTATTTGTTAATTCGGTGTTCACAGTGACTTTATAGAACAAGGTTATTCCATAACTCTATTCATAACTACCACAGATAGCAAGAATGGACTAAAACTGAAAAAGAGAACAATGGTGTACTAATTTCCTAGGAACTATAGGGGACTTGAGACCAGGAAATGTTGACTTCTCATCTAATAAAACTTCCTCCTTGTGGAGCATATAGAGCTTGACGTCTTTAAGTGTTCCCAAATATATGTTCTCATTTGACACAGTAGCTCTCTGGGATGCACTGTGCAAGTGTCACTGTGTATTATTTGACAGATAAGGAAACTAAAGCCAAAGATTTGCCCAAAGTCACCTAGTGAGTTAGTGGCAGGCCCACATGCTCCAGTTCCTCCATTTTGCTTGAACCATGTCTGCTGGTCCCCTCTCAGGCCAAGTAAGCCTTGCTAGTCATCAGGCCACTATGTTCCCCTCCAATGCCAGCTCCTCTCTGGGAAGTATGACCTTTACTCCATGGCTGCCCATGCCAAGATCCTCTCTCATGCTGGACAGGACAACCACCAGAGTGTGTGCAGAATGAGCTCTGGATGAGAATCCCTATCCTTTGTCAATGGGAGGGCTCCCTGTGGGCAGCACCATGTTCCTGAGCAGTGACAAAGCTGGACAGAACTAAACCAGCCCAGGCACTCATTCTTCCTATTCTCTTACCCATTCATAAGTGCCAGGTGGGTTGCTAGGTGCTTGGGCCACACCTAGGGATAAGAAGGACCCATCCCTGACCTTGAAGAGCTTTGAGTCCAGCTGGGGAGATAGACATATAAAAAAAAATCATTGAAACATGGTTCCATGAGTGAGATACTAATACTGTAAACAGAGAGCAGACAGAGCACAGAAAATGGATGGATAACCATGCCTGGGGGATGATCAGAGAAGATTTCATCAGAGAAGCTCTTGAGATGGGCTTTGAAGGAAGTATAAAAGCTTGCAAAGTGGGAACATGAGGAGAAGCTGGGAGGGATTGGAGTGTTGAGCAAAGAGCATCAGATTTGGAGTGAGAAGGCTTGGGTTCCTGTCCCAGCACTGCCACTGACCAGCTATGTGATCTTGAATGAGTCACGTTATCTCCATGAGTCTTAGTTTCTGGATCTGCAATGCGGGACTTGTCCTACATCTACCTTTGAAGGTGGTTAGGGAAAAGTTAGGTAATGCTGGTGAAAGTACTTTGTAAACTGTAAGCAAAAAGAATGTCAGTTCTTTGCTCCTGGGTATGTCTATACTTGCTGCTCCCCTGGGAAGGGACAAAGATATCCCAAGGGAAGACAAGCCATTATGCTGGGTTCAAGCTCATAGCCTCTGTCCTGAGAGGGCCTGGTTGGGAAACAGGGAGGTTGCTTGTTTCTCTAATTCTGGAACCCATTTCTGGGACATAGAAGGGCCCGCCTGTACCCAGAGTACCTGTAGTTTTGATGGAAGACCTGTGGGTTGCACGCTGCCTGAGGTCCTCAGCCTGCTGCACCTGGAAGGCCCTCAGGTCCTCCTCATCCAGGGCGATGTCCCCAAGGAAGGCAGCTAGAGAGAAAAGATGAGGCCTGGGAAGTTAATCCTCCTACCCAGCACTGACAGTTCCAACCCCATGGGTACCACCCCTACCCCCATAGCAACATCTGTCTTCAAATGCCTTCTGAGGAAGGGGGTCATAGGGGACTGGATTTGAGGATCCCGGGGGAGACTCGTGCTCACTTCTAAGTTGGGAATTTAGCAAAGCTGATACACGCTCCCTACCAGAGGAAGACATGATCATGTCACTTTTCCCATCGCTCTGTGGCAAATATTTAGTAAGCCAGGTACCACTTGAGTTATTAGCAAGATAGAAGAGGTTCCTGCTTGGAATACCTGGGTGACTCAGTCGGTTAAGCATCTGACTCTTGATTCGGGTCAGGTCGTGACCTCATGATGGTCGTGAGATCGAGCCCCGAACTGACAACAAGGAGCCTGCTTGCGATTCTCTCTTTCTCTCTTTCTGCCCCTCCCCTGCTTGTGTTCTCTCCCTCTCTTCTTCTTCTCTCTCTTTCTTTCTCTCTCAAAATAAATAAATAAACTTAAAAAAAAAAAAAGAGGTCTCTGCTCACATAGAGCTAACCTTCAACAATACATAACTAAATAAACACTGAACTCAAGAATTCCAGACAGTGATGAATGCTATGAAGAAAACAGAAGGGGGTGAGATGATAGAGCATCTACTCTGTGGGCCCATAACCTTGGCACTGCTCTGAGCCTATGGTATTCACTCAACAAATGCCGTTTCAATTAAATTGAGGGGAGGCCGTGAACAAAAATTGGAGCAGATAGGCCTATCAGGGAAACCAGGACACTTAATGGGAGCTGCCCAGCTAGAAGGAAAAAGTTTAACGGTTCTCAAGCGATTCCTATTCTGAGTCTCAGGGTCTCCTCTCTGGAGGAAGAAAGGCCTGGGGGAATAGAGCCCCCTGAATAGGCATTTTGATTTCTGGACCTGGGGAGAGATGTTTCTGGAGAGATGAGCTAAACAATCTGCCTGCCTTTCGAGAAGCTGGGAGCAAGAGGAAGCTGAGTACTCTGGAAGGAGCTCAGAGGCGAGCTTCATGCTGAGCTGGGCTGGGGAGGCGGGAGGGTGAGCTGGATGGAGGTGGAGCACAGAGCAGCTTCCCTGAAGCTCCACCCATGGCAACATCTGCTTCTCATCCTGAGTGCTACACAGGCCTGGCGGCAGCATTACACAAATTATTTTAACCTTGAGGCCTTGCACACAGGTTTCTCCTCCCCAGATGGCCCGCTGGGTGGACACACACACACACTTCATCACACAGAGAATCAGCCACATGGGTTAGTGATCCTACAGACATTTGGTGACATCCACAGCCATGCCCTCAAACACAGAGCTATGTGAGTCACAGAGATGCCCCCTCCCCCAGCAGCGCCCACACCACCCTTGTAGGTAGAAGGCACTCCAGAACATTTATTCGAGTGAAGTGTCACATCAGTAGTCTTTAGGCCTGCAAACACATGCCCGTAGATATGTACTCTGATGGGACCTTCACCTGGATCAACAGAACGTGGGAGTCCCTCTAGCAGTTATCTAGGCCAGCCTTCCATTTTACAGATATGAAAACTGAGGCTCAGAAGGGAAATGGTCTCCCACACTGCTAGTCATCGGAGAGGCTGGATTCATAACCCAGGCCTCCTGATTCCTAGTCTGGCATTCATTGCACTCAAGTTCATTACCTCTGTGGAGCCATATACACAAAGATAGACACTCACTCAGACACACACATCCACACACAAAAATACAGTCATAAACCACGTGTTCTAAAAAAACACACACGCACAAGCTCCAACACACACAAACTAACTGCAAGCTCCAAACCCATGAAGCCAGTAATGGTAGCAATAATGACACCTTATGTTAATGTTGAAATCGATGTTGTGCTTCCTAGTTGACAAAGTGCTTTCTCATTAATGGATTCACTTAATCCTGGCCCAGTCGGCACGTGCCTGTTAAGCCACACTCCATCTCTGCATTTGCCTGGGCGTGTACAATTACAAATTGCTGGAGAGAGAACCGAGTGGCTAGATTCCAGCCCACCTCCCCGACTTTAGTGATTAGAACACTTGGGCTTAAGAAAGGAAATGAGTTGCCCAAGGTCACCAGCTGGTAACTGGCCCAGAATCTCTTCCACCACACGAGCAATATTCTTTTCTGTAAAATGTCGCCCTTGGTGGCCTTGGCTCAGGAACTGGTGGGACAGCAACAGAAGATATTTCTTAGCTGACATGCAAAGATCATAGGATCAGAGGGACACTCCAAGGAGGCAGTGATGGCTTCCTGCACACCAACATTCAGACAGGTACACTCATGCCACATGAATAACCCCACACCTTTGCACAGACACGAGTACCTCCAAGCTCACGTGCCCGTGGGCATTATCATATACACATGTGGCTGGATATTTAGACTCGTCTCTGCACACAGCAGCAAAAAGCAAAGTCTTTGTAGTTAGACCTGTCTTTGAATCCTAGCTTGGCTAATATTAGCTGACATGTCATATAAGCTCTACTAAACCTCAATTTTCTCCTACATAAAAAGAAGCTAACAATGGAATCTGTCTCCTAGAATTACTGCATGAAATAAGGCATGTAAATAAAGCACCTAGCACAGAGTGTGGAGCACAGTAAGTACCCACTAAATGACTACTGTTAATATTACTCCAATAACAGCCCCATAAACTCATAATCTGCTCTCTACTTTCCAAGGGCACATTGGTTCACCCACATTGGCCTCCCAGCTGAGGGAAGCCCTGGAGTGCTCAGAAGTAGAACCTCGAATTCCAAGTACAGAGGCCACAGAACTGTGCTGGCCTGTGAAACCAGGACAGTGGGGGAAGGGAGCAGGGAGCAGGGCAAGTGGAAGGCGGGAAGGCCCTAGGCTGGCCGCAGAGCTCTTCTGCAGAGCCGGAGTCCTGTGGTGGGGATGTCATGACTGAAGAATGTGTGGGAACAGAGTGGGGGTGGGGAGACACAGGGTGGGCAGGAGAGCCTTCTGGCCAGGAGCTGAGCCTGAAGGCCCTGCCCATTTGGGATTCCCTCATGGGGAAGCTAGGGAATCTGGATGCTGGAAAGTCCAGGACACCTCCCCCCTAACCCTTACCCGGAAGGAAGCCCTGAGGTCAGGGTCAGAGTAGTAGTTGTTTTCAACACAGGATCAAAAATTTGTTTTGTTTTCCGGCTGTAAGCCAGCCAGGAGCAATCGTGTCTGCTCCACTGCCAGGCTGGGAGCAGGAGAGGAAAAAGAGTGAGGTGGACTTCATATGCCCATCCTGTAGGTAGGCTTCTTGACTCCAGAGTCTCCTCCCCACAGGGTGTTGCAAGGCATCCCCTTCTGGGGAGAGGGAGAGGACCCTCACTGGTGTGATGGAGCCCCAATGCCATGTGTACCGGGTATACGCATGTCCTATCACATAAATGCAAGCTTCTAGCTGGGGAGAACATACTTAATCACAGCTGTATGCTTAGATACAGGTGAGTATTTGCATGCATCCTTACATGTACTCAGGAGTACCCATATGCACAGTTGAAGAGACTTGCTCATAAAGCAGAGGTGCACCCATAAATGTGCCCAGACACCACCCTTACTACTTTCCTGTGTAAGCCGTAGTGTGTTCAAACATACAAATAATTGCATGTGCACATTCCACAGGCCATACCCCCAAAAGGAGAAGGGTGACCTTAAAAATGGATGGGGGGTACAGACAGAGAGAAAGAGACAGAGAGATTAACTGATTCCTCTGGATACCCTTAGGAAGTCCTTAGTGGCCTGAGTGACACATTCTACTCTCTCCCTGTCCTCCCCTAATATCTTCTCCCCAGATCTCTAGAGAAACTAAAATTCTTGAGAGCTCCTTCTTCTGGGGAGTCCCATGGTTCCCCTCCATCTGGAGCCCAGGGAGACTGTCTTTTCCTCCTCCCTTGGGGCACCTAAAAGAGAAGGTGACTCAGGGAGCAGGGGCATAGGTGGGTGGGTGACTCATTCAGAGTGTCTGGAGGGGGAATGTGGTCTGGCAAGAGAAGGGATTGCTTCTCAACTTCCGGAGCTTGTGACCTACTCCTCTAAGGCCCCTTGAAGTCCAAATCTGGGCCACAAGGCCCTGGGCTGAGGATAGTGATGAGGGTTGGTAAGCTACCCCCATACCTCACCTCCTAAAAGCAAACCTCTGGGATGCAAGTTGAGGTAAAAGGAAGGTCCTCACTGGTTCAAGGGTAGTCCCCATGTGTTTCTCTGCTTATGGGAGCAACTATGTCCCAATTCCTGCCTCCTGGGTCTCTCCCAGAGTCCTGAGGGTCATGGCCAAGTCTCCTGGGGCACCAAACAGAGCTGGGAATCTCAGGGAAGGACCCCCCCCTCCACCTTGATGGTTTGGCATCCTAACATACAAGAAGTCAGGGCTGACTTGCAATCTCCCTGGGCAAGGGGGAGAGAATGAGAGAGACAGAGAGACAGAGTTCATATTTGCATTTGACAGCCTGCACACCAGAGTGCAAGCTTGGTGGGACCAGCAATCAGCACACACATAGACCAATTTGGCTTCCCGCCTATTGTTCTGGTGTTGCCCAGAAGATCCAGGAAACTCTCCAGGGTATCAAGGGTCATAATTTTTCCTTACTTCCCTCAATTTTGCCCTAACTCTGACAGTAACTGCAAGAGGTAATCTCAAATGAAGGGGCCTGGTTATCCTGAAAAGATCACAGGTGAGCCAGGGGAGTGAACAGGGCTTTCATTCTTGGTTCTCTGTGTGCAAGGAGGAGAAAAGGAGAGAGATGGAGAGGGTCAAGGGAGAAGAGGGAAGCAGACATATCAGGTGCATCCAAAGGAGGTAAATCCAGGTACACCTACCACCAGAGCTCAGAGAGGGCAAGAGGACACAGCAACATAGAGAAAAGAGCCTAGGGACCTAAGGCTTGAGGGTGTCAGTGTGGGGCCTTAGGGAGTCAGGGCAAAGGTACGCAAGGCTGCACTAGTCACACCCAAGAGGGAAACCTGATCTGACGCTAAATCTTGGCCTTGTCAGGCTTTCGGGCCCTCTCGGCCACCCCCCAGGCCTGGCCCAGCTCCCCACCAGCCTCACTTCACCCTGGTGCAGAGCTTTCTCCAGAGCCCTTGTTTGAAGTTCCAACTCAGCCAGCCCCACCCTAGCATGAAATCCGAGACTGGGGATAGAGCCCTCAGCCTCCTGCTGCCTCTTCCAAAAATCACTCCAATTCCAACCAGGAGTGAAATACATCAGAGTGACTTCCTACCCATTCTTTAAGGCCTTGCCTCCTGCATGAGGACCCCCTCCCCAACCTTCCCAGCCTGCTGTGATCACTGTTTCTCTGCCACCGTCACCACTGGGACTGCAGAGGGACAAGAGGCTCCTTGAGCCTTTAAGTCCTTTCCTTCCAAGGTGGCACATAACGCATTGTGGTTTGTGCTGTTGTTTACACGTCTTATGCGCCTACTGGACTGGAAGCTCACTGAGGGCAAGGGCCATGTCTTATACTTTTCTGTATCTCCCACAACATCAAGCCCAGGGCCAGGCACATATTAGCATTCAGTACATGTAGACCAGTAGAATAAACAAGTAATACAAGGACAGAGACAGGGAGAACACTTCCTTTTCCTGAAAACCAAGCCCATTCCTCAGAAAAAATAATGAAACGAGAGTGTGAGGCACAGAACACAGGGGAGTAGGCAGCAAACATTTATTAAGTGCTTACTGTGTGTTAATCTCTAATAAGTGTTTTATATATGTTCTCATATTTAATCCTTACCACCAACTCTACAGAGAGACGTATTATCAGTTCCATTTTACAGGTGAGAAAAGCCAAGTTCAGAGATGATAATTAACATCCACCAGCCAGTAGAGCTAATGAGCTGTGGGTCCAGGATTGACAGCTTAGGTTGGCCTGCCTTCAAAGGCCAAGCTCTATCTGCTTAGCCTCATGCCCACCCCAAGCCCAGGGAGAAAGATGATGGCTAATGTCTGGGTCACCCACAATCCAGAGGGGGTGGAGAAGAAGGGCTGAGAGATTTGGCTTCTGCTCCTCCCACTGGAAGAAGGGTCTCCTACTTTGCCGCTTACTGTGATCCATTCACCCAAAGTGGGGAGCCCAGGGTTAGGACTAGAGTGACCCAACCTCTTATGCCACATACAGGCACTCCTAGAACCTTAGGGACTGTGCCACTGCCCCTGGCCCTGGCTATTTGGAGACAGGCTGAAATCAGAGGCAGGAAGTTGAGGACAGGTTCTGACATCTTATGCCCTGTGTGTTCTCTTGTCCCAGGCAGCCTGTTCAGGGTCATCTGATTAGGCAAACGGCCTGTGTGCCTGGCCATCTGGTCACTCCAGGGGCAGGACCCCTCTGGGCCCAGCAGGAGTGAAGGGGTTACTTGGGGTCTTCATGGACAAAGAACACACACACGCAAACACACACTCCAGGGCCCTGACCTCAGCTAATTAGCCTCCAGTGTCTGTGGACTGAGAGAGCTGATATACAGTATTTGAGTTCTTTGTGTTTTTCTCCTTTCCACCCTAACTTGGCCTTGTTAGGTCTCTCTGGCACATAAGGGCAGAGGTAATTCCCCCTCCCTGGCTGGCTTCTCTAACTTTGACAGCTGTCTCCTCTGTCCCAGAAGGTTGCTGTGTTTGGTGGGGTGACACATGGGATACCCAGGGAGCATGATTTCAGAGGATCCCTTGAAAGACTTTCTTCTTTCTCTTGGCTGGGTGGGGGCCTCAGGAGACTTGCTGCTCAGAGATGCAGGCCTCCCGCACCCCCTGGGCAGACAGATGTGCAGCCTGGGGGCAGCCCAGACAGGCTGGAAAACACCAATGTCCTGAAGCTTGAGATGGGGGAGAAGGGAAAAGTGCACGCGGGCACACACACACACACACAGACACACACACACACACACACACACACACACACACACACACACGGGAGTTTGGCCAGAAAAGTTTCCTGCAGGAGGAAAAGCCTCCTTGGCCGCAGGTTTCTCCCTGGACCCAAAGAGCTTTCCCCAGGAATCCTCTGGGAAGAGGAGGCAGCGGCAGCAGCTTCCACAAATAGCAGCAAAACTTCAGTCCTAAAAGTCCCCCAAACTTCCCCCTCCCTCTCTCCCTCTTTCTTTTGTTCCCCACTGCATTGCCAACCAGGCAGCTCCCGGCTTCCCACACTGGACTGTCCTCCCCCAACCCCAAACCCTAAGCAGCCCGCGCCTCCCCGCCGGGCCTGCTCGCTCCCCGGCCCCGGCGCCCCTGCGGGTCGGCGGGGTGGGGGGCGCCTACCCGCCTTGCAGGGGTCTTTGTAGTTGACGGGCTCCGAGTCCTCCTCCTCCCCCAGGTCATAGGTGTAGTCGGCCAAGTCCAGTGGCCCGCCCGGGCGCGCGAGCAGCAGCAGCCAGAGCAGCAGCGGCAGCGGCAGGCGGGCCACGCCGGGCATGCTGGAGGGCGCGGCGGCGGCGGTGGCGGCGGGTGCGGTGGCGGCGGCGGGTCGCGCCCGGACGCGGGAGCCGGCGAGAGGGGAAGCGGAGGACTGGCGGCGAGGGGAGGGCGCTCCCCTCCGCTCGCCCGCGCGCTCCCTCCCCGCGCTACCCCCCCCCCCCCCCTCGCGCGTCTCTACCTCTCCCCCTTCCCTGTCCTCGCCCCCCTCCTTCCTGTCTCCCGCCCCCTCTCCTGCGCGGCTCCTCGGCTCTCTTCCTGAGCCTCCAGCCTTCTCCGCTCCTTTCCCTTCTTTCCCTCTTTCCTTCTCTCCTCCCTCCCTCCCCCTCCCCCCTTTTTAGGGAAATGAGCTCGCTGGAGGGCGGGTTTTCGCCTGGAGCTCGGCCTCCCTCGGGTCCCGGACAGCGCACTGCCAGATCGGGCCGCGCGCCAGCCGGGGGCGGGGACCGCGGAGAGCCGGCCCGCCCCGGGAGGGGGCTCGGCCGCCCGGGGCGCGGGGCGGCGAGGCCGGGGAGGGGGCGCCGGGCCCCGGGGTGCCCGGCCGACGGCCGCTCCCGCGAGGTGCCCTCTAGTGGCGGCTGGTCCCGTGGGCGCCGGGCCCGAGCCCCGTCCCGGGCAGCGGGACACGCTGTCAGGTCTCTCCCGGGCTTCAGCTCGCCTCTGCCCCCTCGGTCTCTGACTGCGTTTCTCCGCCCGCCTCTCTTGGTCTCTGCCTTTTTCCGACCCTAGCTCTCTCCCATCGCGGTCCCTGTCTCTCTAGTTCAGTCTTTCGGTGTCTGGCTGTCTCTGTCTCTCTCCCTCCCTCGGGAGACACCACTGGGGGGCGCCTCAAGCCCGTGGATTGCCTAGTCCCCTCGCCACTGCCCCCCGCCCCCGCATCACTCCTGGACGAAGTGGGAAGGGGAAACCCCCATTGCTTCCCCAAGGTCCTACCCTTCCCCTGACCCACCCACCAAGAGCGGGAGCGAGAGGATGTGGGAGATAGAAAAGGCTCACTCTTCGTTTTTCAATCGGGTTGCTTTATTCTTTCATGGTAGTAGCCCCCTGGCCCCAGGAGCATCTCCGCTGCCCGTTCCCCCCTCTCCCCACAGCTCCCATTTCTCCAGCACCAGTCCCTGTGGTGTGGGCAGGAGCAGCTTCCTGCGTCTCTGCAAAAGACCCTTTGCTCATGGATCTTTCCTGTCCATTTGGGGTGTCCACAGGCCCTGAGAAGCAAAGAAACACTGTTTATTATGAGAGGGAGAGAGACTGGGGGGAGGTATCTATGAACCTTCCCTCCCCTGAGCTCCCTAGATGACCTGACTTCAGTGGATCCTCCCTGTTGCTTGGTCAGCTGACATGGGGAGGTGGCCCAAGCCTTCCTGGGCCACAGCTGCTCAGTGCCCTGGCAGTCACACCTGCTCACCTGAGGGGTTCTAGATGTAGTAGAGGGGCACCTCGCCACACAGGGTGCTCACAGTGGTGCCCAGGAAGTCCAGGTCCACAGAGGATGCTGAGCCAGCATCACGGACCTCCTCCTGGCCCAGCTTAGAGGTAGACACTGCAGGCTTGACCTGGAAAGAGCACCTGATTTTGAGCCTGGGAACTGAGTTTTTGTTCCACCTGTGGCCCTTATTGTGGGACCTCAGGCACGTGAAACCATCTCTCTGAGCCTCCTAAAAGCCTTGGTTTCCTTACCAGTAAAGAGGGGGCTGTGCTGGAGTCAGAAGCCCCCAAGTGGTGAGGCTCAGCTGAGGCCAGCAGCTTGGCATCAGGGCGGGGCTGGGGAATAGGAGGGAAGGTGTGACACAGGTGAGTCTGGGGAGGGGCACTCACCTGGCAGCCCACAAGGAGCAGCGCTCTACAGGTGACAAATAGCTGTCATCTCAAATGCTCCTCGGAGCAGCCCTGGGAGGGGGACAACTTATTCCTCCTCACTCACACACCCACCTGGAAGTTCCGGAACTTTCTGGTGAGAGCCTCAAGACTTGGGATGTTCTCTGGAGCCATCTTCATGATGTAGCAACAGGTTCCTGGGGCTGGCTTATAGGCAATCAGGAGCTGAGGACAGAAACCCCAGGGTTCATTCAGAAAGGCCCTGCCTTACTCACTCCCTAACCCTGATCCTGGGCTATCTCCCTCTAGGTTAGGCACCGAAGGCAGTCATATTGGAATCTGGGGATCAGCCTGGGCAAGCAAAAGAGCTAGGGGCTGCGGAGAGATGGATATGCATGAAATGGCACAGCTGGGTGGGTCTAGCAAAGTCTCGTCATTGGCCCCCCGTCCCCAGCATCAGGCGGTCCAGGTATACCCACCCGCTGGTAGTCATACACTACAATGCCAGTGGAGCCGATGGAGAAGGTGGCAGTGGTACCCACACGCTCACTCAGGGCCAGGCGCTGCTGGGCTTCTGGTCCCCCAATGCTCATCTCTAGGACCTGGGGGAGGGCATAGGATGGACTGACATTTCTCTTTCCCCACTCATCCCTTTGGCACCCATGTCCACTCTCAGCCCTCTTTACTCAAATGCAATCCCTTCTTCCCTGATAGCTTAGAGAGCTTGGAAAGAACAGGCTGCCATACCAGCAATAGGCCTGGTGCAAAAACCCAAGCCCCATTTGCCACCAGGTGCTTCTGTCCTTTATTGAGGCACCCTTGCCTCCTCCCCTCTGGTCCCCTTGGACCATTCATTGTCTACCCAGCCCATTCAGCCACTCTGTTTGGCATGTCCTGTGTCCACTGCCCACTCCATCCCAGGCCTGCTCACCATCTCGGTGTGTTTCTGGCTCATGTGAAGACCCATTAGCAGGGCCCCTACAATCACCACGACCACAAGGACTACCACCACGACGATGATGAGGAGGCGTTTGAGGTTCACAGGGCAGCAGGGGATGCTGAACCGGCCCCGGGGAGCTGCTGAGTAGTCCTGACATGGTGAGGCAGGCAGGGAGATAGGTGTGAGATCATGAAGTTGGCCCTTCTTCTCCCTGCACAAGCTGGATACCCTCCCACAGCTGGACACCAATGCTATGGACATGCAGAAGAGGGTGAGATCAGAGAAGGCTTCTTGGAAGAGGTGGCCTGGATTCCAACAGAAATGCTTAGATGTGAAGTCTACCATGAAGAGACCCAAGAGAGTCTGCTTTGCTAGTCTCATCTGCTGTTTCCTCCAGACCCCTGGCACCCCGGCCATGCCCAGTCCCTCTCTGTTCCCCCAAATAATCCACGATCTCTCACACCTCCCCGCCTTTACACATACTACCCCCTTCTTCCTACAATGTCTGCCTCTTCCACCTAGTGAGCTCCTACCTATTTTTCCAGAGCCAGTTCAAATGTCATTTTCTCTACAAAGCTTCCTGTGACTTCCCAAATAGTGGCTGCTTACACAGCGCTCTCTATAGCCCTTTCTACTGACCACTGTGGTGGCTCTCAGCCCCTCACATTGGAATTATTGGCTGCCACATCTGTCTCCCCGAAGGACTGTGCCTTGGTGGTTGGTGTCCCTGCCCTAACTTAGCACAATCATGGGTTAGTTAAATGAATGAATTTGGATGAGGAAACAGTCTCAGAGAGGTTGGATGAAGCAGGGCCCAGCTCACACACACGTATACACACACGGTCACACTCACCGGCGGGCTCTCAATCAAAACCTCCTTGCTGCCCACATCCATCTTGCTGCAGACGCCTTCCCCTCTCATCCCCTAAGTGTGACTAGCATCTTATATGTGCTAGTAGGGAGAGGGGACAGAGGTGAAGGATCCAGGCCCCTTCTGCCAGCCAAGCCCTTGACCTTGAAGCCTGTTTGTTCCTGGCCCTCCAGAACTGATGTCCGGAGAAGCCAGCTGCAAGAGCGCCTAAGGGCTCTTGGCCGTGGCACATGAGTCCTCTTGGCCCCGGCAAGAGCGAAGCTGGGCACACTGAGCAAATTTGCCCTTGGGTAATCTGCGCCTCTCACTGTGGGTGTCTTCCTGGCATTGGCCGCCTTTCTTGCTGGCACCTGCCCCTGCAGTCTTGTGGCTTTCCCTGTTCTTCTGCCAGCTTGAACCTCTCAGGCAGCCAGGGGTCTAACCCAATGGGGAGTCCACCACATTTCCCAACAGAATTTCTCTCATGCATAAGGATGAGCTCCAGGAACAGGAGTGAGGAGGCAGTGCCTATGGACCCAGAAAGGCAATGCTGAAGGCAGGTTGTGCTTTGGCATCCCTTGTGGGGGTCCATATATGGCCATTTCTCTGAGAACCTCACGTTTTCAATTCAAGTATGCCACCTGCCTGGCCCCTTCCAGCACATCTGCTACCTAACCTCAGACTTGCCCCTGGTCATTCTTTTCCTAATTATGAAAACTCTGTCCCCTCTGGCTATAAATTCATACCCACTAATGTGTGGTTTCTTCCTTCTTTGCTTTGGGCTTGTTTGTAAACTGAAGGCCATCCCCCCCCCCCCCACCGCTTTTACTTTCATTTCCATTTATTCTATGCTGAATTTATTCCCCGGTCATATACTGTTGTTTCTCCAGTTTCTTCTGGGATATCTTTCTCATCTGTGCAACCTCATCTGGTTTGGCAACAATCTGCTCTGTTTCAGTAAGGATTATCTCAGTGTGGCAAGGAGAGCTCATGCTGGGATTAATCTCACCATGAACCCTGTAAATTTAGTGGCTCATTTTGGGGGCTTTGTTCACCTGGATGTGCTCGATGACCAGAGAATGTACCTCTAAACCCTTAAGTTCAGCATTACTCTCTACATGTTCAAGCAAGTGCAGTAAAAATCCAGCACTCCTTTTAGGCCACTGACCCTGTGCGCAGCCCCACCATTTGGCCTGGACACACCTATCAGCTCCACCATTATGATGATGGAATGGCACACATTGCTTCTATATAGTGACATCCTTCAGATACTTGGTGGCTTTTCAGATAGATATGCCCTTAATGACCTGGGAAGTTTCATGAGTGTTCTTAAAATGAATGTGAAGATTTGAACCTCTTGATTTGAATGATTTTGTGGGTTTTCTGCATCAAGTGAATAGTAACCATTTTCAGAGATCAAGTTGAGGGCTTTTGATAGCAGATTCCACACCTGACAGTTCTTTCTTATACCTCAGCAGCCTTGCACAGGGATGGGTGTGGTGACTGATGGGGTCCCAATCCCCTCTTCCTTGAATCTCATCTGCTTGGTGCTGCCTATGACCCTATTCCTCTGTGTTCCTCTTTTTATACCCTCGGATCCTAAATTTGCCTTGGGAATGCTACTCATTCCAGTATAATCCACTTTCTGGACCTTCTATTTCTCCCTTCTGTCCCTTTACCTCCTTCCTCAAAGCCACTTCTTTTGCTTTGTTGTACTAAACCAAATCTACTAATGGCTGCATCCTTTCTCTTGGGTTCCCCTCCACTTGCCAGGCCAAGTGGTCTCTATAGTCAGTGCCTTTACCTTGGAACTTCCATAAGTGTGTAAGTCAGAGCCCCACTCTCACTCCTCTAGGCTTAACTCCCTTGTCCTCCTGACACTTTACCTCCAACACTTCACCCCAGTTCCTGTCCCTGCCCTGGGGGCTCCCTCCACACCTTGGCCCTACCATTCAGTCATGAGCTGACCCCCAGCTCTCCAGCACTGGCAGGTTGCCCTTCCCCACAAGGACCCTCTCTCCAGCTGGAGGGCCTTCAGCCTCCAGGTTGCACAACAGCATGGCATCTGAGCTGAGAGTGCCTGAGAAGCTCAGGGAAGGAGAGAGGGAAGGGAAGGGTGTTTGCTCCCACCATCCTCCAATAGCCCCAACTACCCCTTTAAGTATTTGCCAAAACCTCTCACAGCAAGTGTCCTAGGAGGAGTGAAGGAGGGAGGGGTCCAGGAAGGAGGGGGAAGCATCCTCCTCTCAACTGTGTGTAGCCTCGGCTGGCTGTGTGCAGGTGCCAGATGTAGGAGACAGCTGCCTGCAGTGCCCACCCCTGCCCGCCCCTGGTTGTCCAGGCAACGCTGGGATTGATTGGCTGACTCACATGCACTGGGCCTAAGCCAGGTGGGCAGGAGGCCAGCAGGAGAGCCAAGGAGGACTGCAAGCATCTCGGGGTCCCTGTGGGCATCTCAGGGGGCCGCATGGTCCAGCTGTGGAGCTTGTTCTGAGCAGGCGCTGTGTGTAGGGCTTGCCGTCATCAGCTGGTGCGGGGAAAGGAATCTCTGTTGGAAAGAAGCCTCTGCTCTCTCAGGTCCTCAGTCTCCCCTGCAGGCTGCCCTTGGGCTGTAATTCTCACAAGCTTTATGGTCCCCCCCCCCACACACACACACACACTTGTTTTTGTCTGTTCAGCAATTGGGGAAAGAACGTTGCCCTCAAATTTCATAAGGGGAGTCCAGATGCTAGCACTGAGACTTCTGGAACTGACCCAGAAGAGGTCTTGCGGTCCTCGTCTTCCTTCTCAGGAAGCGAGGAGGGACCTTTAGCTGAGCACGCATAGCTATCACCTCAGCCCCAACAAGAGCCCTCTGTTGTAGACTTCTCATGTCTTGGTCTTTACTGAGGCCATTTTTCTCCCCTGGAAATCCCACCCTTGATGCCTCTCCACCTCTCTGAGAGCCACCCACCCTAAAAGGCCAGACAAGAGCCAATCGCACCTGCTCTGTGACCACACCACTCCAGGCAGTGTCCCATCCCTCCTCCAAAATCTCCCAGTCTCCTGCTGCTCTTTAACCTGCCACTTAGCATCCACTCTGTGCTCCTCAGCTATGTGGGTGCTTATTGTTGCCCTATGTTCCCTGGGACTGGCCCTGAGACCATGCTCCCCCGAGGATTCTGTGTACCTGTTGCAGGGCAAGGAGCATGCACACAGCCAACATGGAATTATATTCAGTGGTATAGCCAAACACCAAGTGGCTCTTGGCCAACAGTCGATAGTTTGTTCCTTCAGTATGTGGACATTGCAATGCTTCACTGACAGCTCTGGGACCCTGAAAGAGTCATTCTGCCTTTCTAGGCTTTAGTGTGGACAACTGTGAAATGGGACCAGTCTGCCCATTCTGTCTCCCTCTCCAAGCTCTTGTGAGGATCCAATGACATCATCAAGCTGATCATCATGATTATCATCATCTACTTCGCTGACCCCCCCCCAAGACATCTCTTCTCATTAGCTGACAGTAGGACCCAGACTCCCTCTTTTTGTCTGTCTCCAGGTTAAACCCCTCTGGGAGAACCTTGGGTGATGTAAGCCCTATGGTAGCCACTCCTTTTATGTGTGCCTCCTCTTTTCTTCCTTCCAGCTCTTCAGCTGCAGGGGTTAGGACAAGATTCACTCTTCCCTTTGTGTGCTGGGCAGAGCAGTGCCAGGGACCAGTGGGGACGGTTGCCCAGCTGCCCCAGCCACGTTCCCCACCCCCCATTGCTTGTATTCCCACAAGCTGGCATGGGAGGGCAGCACGGGCAGCTGGATGGGCATTGGCAAGTGAGCATCAAAGGGAAGGGACATCCCTGGTTGAGAGAATATGGACATAAGCTCCTACCAGAGAGGCCCCCACTGGCAGAGGCTGGGGACAGCTGGGGACACATCTTAAACCCAGTGATCTTGATCTCAGTTTCCTGGCTTGATGTGGAAAGAATACCAGACTGAGAGCCCAGCCAACCTGACCAAGTCTCCCCTTGTCCTGTACCTGTGAACTTTTGGTACAGTCAGTCCCCATGAGGACCCCCAGGGAGGTATAGAGCAGCGGTTCTCAAACATTTTGAGAACATCCTTCTTTTTCTTCTTTTTTTTAAAGTTTATTTGATTTTTGAGAGAGAGAGAGAGAGAGAGTGAAAGCGTGTGTGTGAGCTGGGGAGGGGCAGAGAGAGAGGGAGACAGAATCCTAAGCAAGATCCTGACAGTGCAGAGCCCTATGCAGATCATGACCTGAGTTGCAATCAAAAGTCAGACACTTAACCAACTGAGCCACCTAGATGCCCTGGACCCCTTAAAATTCTTAAAAAATACTGAGGGCCCCAAAGAGCTTTTGTTTATGTTATTTTTAAATGTTAGTTAATTAATGAAAATTGCGATAAACTCATTCTATGTTTTAACATAAATAACATAATTTTTAAATAAATTTATTTTACAAAGCAAAAGAAATTAGTAGCAAGAATGTCGTTGCCTTGGATTTCTGTAAATCTCTTTATTTTTTTTTAATGTTTATTTATCTTTGAGACAGAGAGAGAGAGAGAGCATGAACAGGGGAGGGTCAGAGAAAGAGGGAGACACAGAATCTGAAACAGGCTCCAGGCTCTGAGCTGTCAGCACAGAGCCAACGCGGGGCTCGAACCCACAGACCACGAGATCATGACCTGAGCTGAAGTCAGACGCTTAACCGACTGAGCCACCCAGGCGCCCCTCTGTAAATCTCTTTAATTTCTGGCTTAAAAAAAATTTTTTAGTGTTTATTATTTTTGAACGAGAGTGAGACAGAGAACAAGCAGGGGCGGGGCAGAGAGAGAGGGAAACACAGAATCTGAAACAGATTCCAGACTCTGAGCTGTCAGCACAGAGCCCAACATGGGACTCAAACTCATGAGATGTGAGATAATGACCTGAGCTAAAGTTGGATGCTCAATCGACTGAGCCACCCAGGCAACCCTAATTTCTGGCTTAATAGAAGATATATTATGTAGCCTTTGGAAAATTCCAGGATACTTTTGTGAAAGCATGAAAGTGAAAAGGTAAAATTATGTTCTAACATTATTAGGACAATTGTTTTGACCTCAGCGACTCCCTGGAAGGTTCTCAAGGCCCCCTGGACTCCCTGGACCACACTTTGAAGACTCCTGGTGTAGAAGTATGACTGTGAACTTTGGCATTGGGCACTGTGGGTTGAAATCCTGGTTCTGTCGCTTTCTTCAGGTACTATCAGCCTCACTCCTCTTATCTGTAAAAGGGGGCTTACTATCATCCTCAAAAGGTTGGAAGGATTACATGTCTAGAGGGCACACCACACAGTGGATGTGACATCTACTGTGGAAAGCTTGGCTGCTTTCCTCCAAGTTTGGGCCTCAGTTTCCTCATTTGTGACAAAGAGATGGACTAGAAAACATCCAAAGCTCTTCCCAGCTTCAACAGTCTGTGGTTGGGTAGTGAGATATGTTCCAGAATTCCACACACTCCCAGTCCAACTCAGTGACAAACATTTCCCTTTTCCCACAGAGACACACAGGCACATTCTGTTCACTGGCTCTTGGAAACAAAAGAACACAGATGCACATACATGGCGCTTATGACACACCCATGAACTCTTGTTTAGAGGATGTGTCCCCTAAGGGCCAGGACAGATATACAGGCACACAGAGCACGTGGACCCACAATGCAGAAATGCCCGCAGCAGGGAGTTTGTGCCCGTTCCCGTGCAGAGGCAGGTGTGTACGCGTGCACAGTCATGCCATCATAGGATGCACATGTATACCTCGCACACCTGCGCTCACGACAGACCCTCTGGGTGCCAGACACACAAGCAGATGGCCCCAGAGACCGCTGGTAGTGCATACAGCGGCCAGAGCCGCAACCACTTCTTTCTTTGGCTACTCCCACCCCGGGACTCCCCGCGCCGTCCCCCCACCCCCCCACCCCCGCTCCCCGCCCCCCTCGGCCTTGCGCGCGCCCCCGCCGCAGTCCGCGCCTGCCCCCGCCGGTCAGCCCTCGCTCGGCTCCGGGCCCGCGCAGCTCTCCCAGCCGGCTCGCGAGAACGAGCAGGGGAGGGGACGGAGCCCGCGGCCGAGGGCTGGAGGACTCGGCTCTCCGCAGCGGGCAGCCGGGCCCCTAGCTGCGGCAG
This sequence comes from Panthera pardus, assembly GCF_024362965.1. Lineage (NCBI taxonomy): Eukaryota > Metazoa > Chordata > Mammalia > Carnivora > Felidae > Panthera > Panthera pardus. Next base: position 36,012,461 of record NW_026526688.1, read on the forward strand.
CGGCTGCTGGCGGCGGTGGCCGGGAGGTGCCAGCCCGCGCTGGGTGGCGGAGAGCCGCGGGGCGGGGGCTGCGGCCGGTGACCCGAGGGAGAGCTTGCTTGCAGTCAGCATGGCGGGGCTGCGGGCCAGGCGTGGCTCCGGGCTCCGGCTGCTGGCGCTGTCCACGCTCGGCTTCTGCCTGATGCTGCAAGTCAGTGCCAAGAGGCCCCCCAAGACGCCCCCCTGCCCGCCTAGCTGCTCCTGCACCAGGGACACCGCCTTCTGCGTGGACTCCAAGGCAGTGCCCAGGAACCTGCCCTCCGAGGTCATCTCTCTGTGAGTGCCCTGGCTTCTGAGGTGGGGGAGCGGAGAGAGGGAGGAAGGCAAGAGCCTCTCTGGGAGTGGATGGGAAAACCCTTGCTCCCAGTCTACAAAGCGTGGGGAGCAGGAATACTCCAGGGGTCCTCAGGACTGGAGATTCAAGGCATCCTCCGGGTAGGGAGTTCTGTAGTCATGCAGGCTCAGCAGCCATGGCTGGGGAAAACAGGAGTTTATGGCCAAGAATGAATCATCACCACCGGCAGCATCAATGAGACCTACTGTGTGCAGGGCTCTGAACATGGGGGAGGGGTTGTTTACAAGAGCATGTGGGCTCCTGCCTGTGATGTCACACCAAGGGCAGAAAGGCTTTTTGTGGAGGGAGGGAGGGTGGAATCAGGGGGAGGGATAGAAGTGGGATATAGCCACACAGTGCCCTGTCTGGGGACAGACGCCTGCCACTGGTCTCCCATCCACTCTGGCACTGGGCCAGCCAGCCCGTCACTTGCAGTTAAGTGGCCTTAGGGACTAGATGAGCTGTGTGGTCCTTGAAAGCAGGGTGCTAATCCCCACCGCCATCCCAGTGCCCCATCCCTCCACAGCACCCAGCACACTGTGGGTGTTTGGATGATCTTGAGGGTGTGGGTGATGGAACCTTCTTTTGGCTGAAGGGGAAGCTGAGCCTGGGGCCACTGGTGCTGAGGGAGGCAGTAGGGGAGGATAGTGAGACCGAAGGCAATGAGTTTATGAGGAGAAGAGAAAGATAGCCCTAGGTGGGTGGCCCAGGCTGGTGAAATGAGTGGTTTCCAGGGCAAGTGTGCACAGAACAATTGCCCTGTTCACCTTGTGAACCCCGCCCCTCCCACCCCCACCCCCCCAGTCCCTGCAAAGTCCCCACAGTACTGACTCAGGTGTCCCCTGCAGGACGCTGGTGAATGCTGCCTTCTCGGAGATCCAGGATGGAGCGTTTTCCCACCTGCCACTGCTGCAGTTCCTGTATGGACAGGGCCTTGAGGAAGGGCTGGTAGGGGGTGGGGCAGTGGAAGGGGGCAGACCCTGGACTGGGGGGAGGAGAGCAAATGAAGATAGCCATTGGAGATTAAGATGCAGGTGTCCCTTACTTTTACTGGATGGGATAGCCACAAAAGGTGCAGCAGCATAGAGTCAGGAAGGGTGAAGGGAGCCACAGTGGGGAGAAAGAAGGTGGGGGTTGCATGCAAAAGCCAAGAGTGGATATTTAGGGCCCAATTAGGAATGGACTTGCCTCCTCTGGAGACCCAAAAGAACTGGGGTCAGTAACTTGGGCTGGTGCCATAGGATGGACACTGCAGGGAGAAGGGTCATCATAGAGACCGCTGACACCAGGATTTGAAGGAAGAGTTGGGGGTTGAAAGGGAGGGAGGAGAGGGTGTGGAATTGTAATAGGGAATGTTTCTGTTTGGAGAGTCAATTGCAGGAAAGGGTGCTTGTGAGTTACCCCAACTCCTTTTCACTGTGGGTTATCCTCAAACTCACCACCAGTCTGAAAGGGACAGAGTGAGCTGGGGTGAGGGTAGGAGGCAGAGAGTGGTGATGGAGACAGGAATGATGCAGTGGGGAAGGACCCAGCTTGACCGGAGAGATCTGCCCCTGGCTGTTTCTACCCTTGAAGAAGATTCTGGGACTAGAACAGGCTCCTGGCTAGTCTTGCTGCTGGGCTTCTCTGGGGCTCCCGGCTGGGGCTGGGGTCCCAAGGTGGGGTGGCAGGACAGCCAGTCTGTGAGGAATCCCCAGGGTGAGGCAACAGGCTGGGGGCTGGCACAGCGGGCACAGGCTTGGAAGCTCTAATTCTCCCTCTGTCTCTCCAGGTTACTCAACTCCAACAAGTTTACTCTGATTGGAGACAATGCCTTCACAGGACTGTCGCACCTGCAGTACCTGTGTGTGGCAAGGAACCGGGGAAATGGGAACTAGAAGGGAGGAGGGAGCTGGGACCTGGGTGGACTGAGAGGGGAGGGTAAATGAGGAAGGCCGGGGGAAGATGGAGGGAGTGGAGAGCCCTTGGATCCTCTGACCGCAGGACCCGAGCAGAGGGTCATTTCATCCATCCCTCTGCCTAAACCATCCTGCCTGGATGCCCTGTCACCACAGGCTTAATGTCTCCAGAATCAGAATGGAAGCCTGGCTTAGGACCATGGGCAGGAATCTAGATGGAGCAGAGGGAAATAGCTGGTTGGGGGTCTGGGATGCTGAGTGGCATCTAAGACAAGTTCTCATTTTCTCCAGCTTCATTGAGAACAATGACATCTGGGCACTATCCAAGTTTACCTTCAGAGGACTCAAGTCTTTGACACACCTGTGAGTACATCATGTACATAAGCACACCAGACCAAAGCCCTTCATCTCCTGTGGCCTATGGCCTTAGCCACAATCTTCAGGTGACTCAGGGTCTCTCTTGCAGATCGCTGGCCAACAATAATCTGCAGACACTGCCTAGAGACATCTTTCGGCCCTTGGACATCCTGAGTGACTTGTAAGGCTGAGCCCTACTTCTTTTAACAATGCCACAGAGGGGCGCATCCCTGGAGGGAGCGGTGTGGGAGCCAGAATTGGGAAGATCATAAGGTCTTGAGAGGCTGGGAGGGCTTGGTTTTGGAGATGCCTCCCGGAAGGCTGTGTTCATGCACACGAGACACCATGTGTATATGTTCTTTTTTTAAGTTTATTTATTTATTTTGAGGGGGGGAGGGGCAGAGAGAGAGGGAGAGAGAAAATCCCAAGTAGGTTCCATGATGTCAGTGGGTCTCAATCCCATGAACCATGAGACCACGACCTGAGCCGAAACCAAGAGTCAGGTGCTTAACCCACTGAGCCATCCACGTGCCCCCAAACACGTGCTTTTTAAATCTATGTTTGATTTGAACCTTCACTGAAGTCCTAGAGCATAGCCACAATCAATCAGTACTTACACAAGAAGAAAACCAACCCAGGATTGTGGAAGGTCTGGAGGAACTGAGATGTAACATAATTGTGCAGGTTCTACACTGCAAAAGGCCCCTGACCTAGGAGGCAAGTAGGGACTAAAACTCAGCTCCCACTCCACTGGCCAAGCGTGTCTCCACAGGGGTGTACCTACCCCCAGGGGAACCTTTCTCTAATCTGTGCAAAGATGCCATGTGAAAAGCCAGCAGTGGCCTTGATTATACCTACTTCTAAAAACCTAGAGAGCCTGGGTGGGCAGGACAGCTGGGAGCCTGTTCCTTTCTATATTCCCTCCGTCACCCTCATGATCCAGGGACCTGCGGGGCAACTCACTCAACTGTGACTGCAAAGTGAAGTGGTTGGTGGAGTGGCTGGTGCATACCAACACCACGGTGGCTCCCATCTATTGCGCCAGCCCGCCCCGCTTCCAAGAGCACAAGGTGCAGGATTTGCCGCTGCGGGAGTTCGACTGCATCACCACAGGTAGGAGATGCCCCCAGCAGACCTCCCCAGGGCAGCCCCACAGGCACTGCCAGAACCACCCCCAACATTGGCCTTGCAATCCAGCAACCTTATCACCCAACAAGCTCTTACCCTTCTTCACCCCATCCCTCACTTCTTGACCCTGCAGATTTTGTGCTGTACCAGACCCTGCCCTTCCCAGCAGTATCAGCCGAGCCCTTCCTTTACTCCAGTGACCTCTATTTGGCTCTGGCCCAGCCAGGTGCCAGCGCTTGCACCGTCCTCAAGTGGGACTATGTTGAACGGCAGCTTCGAGATTATGATAGAATACCAGGTACCTGCCCCAGTCTGGCTGTGCTGGCCCCACTTTAAGGGGTTGGGGTGGGGATGGGCTTCATTGTTCCTCTCCAGTGGGTTCCTATAGGTAGAGAGATAGATGAGACATGGTCTCTGCCCATAATAACTTTCCAGTCTTTGGGGGAGAGGCCAACGTATACACAGATAACATTCATGTAATAGATGGGTGTGAGGAGGGAGATATGTACATGATGCTCTGGGACCGCAAAGGAGAGCTGTACCCTGGACAGTCAAGGAAGGCTTCCTAGTGGAGCAGACACCTGAGCTGAGTCTTGAAGGTGAGGGTGAAGGACAAGTCAGAGGTGATGCCTAAGAGCCTGGCTTAAGTAACTGGGTGGGGCCTGTAAACCAAGGAGGAGATGGGAGTGGCTAGTGAGCTCAGTTTGGGATCCACTGAATTTGAGCTGAATCTAGAAGGCTGAGGGATACCTAGCTCAGAGAAAAAATGCAGAAAGTATATTCTGGCAGAGAGAACAACATGAGCAAATTCAAGAAGGAGTGCAACAGCTTAGTGTATGAATGTGTACATGTGTAAACCATAAGCAGCTCATTTGACTGCACCATATGGTTCAAAGTGGAGAGAGGCAGATGAAACCCAAAAGACATGAGGACCAGGTCATGGACAGGTTTTGAGCAGAGTGTGTGAACCAATCCAACCTGTATTTTAGAACACTCTCTCTGTATGCGGCATGGAGAGTGGCTTGGCATGGGCCAAGTCATGTGGGCACACTATTAGAGGGATCTGCTGGAACCTGGACTGGGGCAATAGTAGTGGGGTGGAGAGATAGATTTAGAAAGGAGGAGCGAACTGACACAAGATGAAACAGAAAATTTAAATTGCCCTGTATCTCTAAAAGAACTTAAAGTCCTTATTAAAACAAAAGCAAAACAAAACAAAAACTTCCCCGAAAAGGAGACTCCAGGGCCAGATGGTCTCCCTGATAAATTCTATAACACATTTATGGAAAGAAAATAACAGCAATCCTACACAAACTATATTAGAAAGCAGAAGGGAGGATTGACAGGACTCAGGACTAATTAGTTGTGGGTGAGTGAGAGACAGGGAGGTGTTGGGGATAGCTTTAGATTTCTGGTGGGGGGGACTGGGTGAAGCCACAAACTGAAGCTGAGAACACAGAGGGAGAAGAGGACCAGGTTTGGGGGCACATATCTGGTCAGTAATGGCCAGCTAGAGTTTGAGGTGCTTTTGGGTGTGTGGGCAGGGAGGGTCTGAGCTGCAGCTTGGGTGCTGGGGGAATCATCAGTATCTACACAGGTGCACCAAGGCTGTGGAAGGGATTCGGGGGTGACTGCCAGAGCCTGGGGCTCAGCATGAGCTTTCTTGGGGAGAGAGGAGGGGGGGAGGAGGATGGGTGAAGCAGCACTGGGAAGGAAGAGAGGAGAGGAAAGGAGAAGGGAGGGGAGGGGAGGGGAGAAGGAGAGGGGAGGGGTGGAGAGGAGATGACTGGGGACACCAAGATAGGTAAAGAGTGTGGCCCCATGTGCTTTGGGTGCCTGAGAAGGGGTCAGATCTGTCTGGTTGTTGACAAATACATTTGTGTGGACGTCCTCATACATTAAGGCCCTTTCAAAAGTAGGAGTTCTTAGGAGAATGCATTTTCATACACAACTATCCAAACATCAAGCTGTCATTTTGTATACCTTGGCTCTATCACCAGGCTGTGGATAGGCACAGACTCTTCCTCCTTCCCCTTCCTGGCATCTGGCCAGTCAGGTAGCTTTGGGCAAGTCACTTAGACTCTGAGCCTGCTTCTGGGCAAAATAATAGATTCCACTTCGGAGTGATTAATTGAGGAACTGTGTTCACACTTAGCACAGTGACTTCACACAATAAAAGTTCAATAATGACATTATGGATAAACAACGGGTCAATAGCTAGGGATACCTATTTTGTGCTTAGTGTCAGCTTATATTTAAACTCTGGGAGCAAGGGCGGAGGGAGCATGATGCTGAGACAGATTATTAGCTGTGAAAAGTGGGTGGGCATCAGGGGGAGGGATGCTCTAGGGGAGAGCCTTAGTTCTGGCCCGGGGCTGGAGGGAACTGACCCCCTTTGCCGAGGGCATGGCGTGGGCTGGGGGCCCGCGGCTGCCTGACACTGCCTCCACCCTGCTTCCCTCCACCCTGGCAGCCCCCTCTGCAGTGCACTGCAAGCCAATGGTGGTAGACAGCCAGCTGTATGTGGTTGTGGCCCAGCTGTTCGGTGGATCTTACATTTACCACTGGGACCCCAACACCACACGCTTCACCAAGCTGCAGGATATCGACCCACAGCGTGTGCGCAAGCCCAACGACCTGGAGGCTTTCCGCATTGACGGTGACTGGTACTTTGCCGTGGCCGACAGCTCCAAGGCGGGTGCCACCAGCCTCTACCGCTGGCACCAGAATGGCTTCTACTCCCACCAGGCCCTGCATGCCTGGCACCGTGACACTGACCTGGAGTTTGTAGATGGCGAGGGTAAGCCACGGTTGATTGTGTCTAGTAGCTCCCAGGCACCTGTCATCTATCAGTGGAGCCGCACCCAGAAGCAGTTTGTGGCCCAGGGTGAGGTGACCCAGGTGCCTGATGCCCAGGCTGTGAAACACTTCCGTGCTGGGCGCGACAGCTACCTGTGTCTCAGCCGCTACATCGGTGACTCCAAGATCCTGCGCTGGGAGGGCACCCGTTTCTCTGAAGTGCAGGCCCTGCCCTCCAGGGGCTCGCTGGCCATGCAGCCCTTCCTCGTGGGTGGCCGCCGCTACCTGGCGCTGGGCAGCGACTTCTCCTTCACGCAGATCTACCAGTGGGATGAGGGGCGCCAAAAGTTTGTGCGGTTCCAGGAGCTGGCTGTGCAGGCCCCTCGGGCCTTCTGCTACATGCCTGCTGGGGATGCTCAGCTGCTCCTGGCCCCTAGCTTCAAGGGACAGACGCTCGTGTACCGACACATAGTGGTGGATCTCAGTGCCTAGAGGGGTGCCGAGGCCTCTGTGTTCCTCGGGCAGCCACTCGAGGCTGAACAGAAGTCTCTGTGTGAGCAGCATGTGTGCCCATGTGAAGACACATGTAGCCAACCTGTGTACATGCCCTCACATACACCCTCCGCACCCCCCATGAGCATGGGCCACACTGTGGACTGGCCCAGGAGAGCCACTTGTCATAGTTGTAATCAGCATGAAGACTTGTATATGCACCAGGCAACCCAGCAACCCTGTGCCCTCTCATATGTGGACATTTGTCTGCCCCACACCCTACCTGAAGGCCCCCCCTTGGTCTGCTGCTTTCCCCGTGCTCCGGCCCCAGGGAAGGAGTACAGGAAGGAAGGGCAGGGCCACCCCTCTTGTTTTTCAGCTTATTCTTCCTACTCCCCAGTTTCTCCTGTTGGTGCTCCAGGTGTCTGTTTACCTACTTGTGCTCTGCCCTGCAGCCCACAGCCACATCCTTCACACTGCTGGGCTCACTCACCCATGCTGTACTTCTGCATGCACACGTGGACACACGCACACACACCTGCTGACACTCCCATTTCTGTGTGCACACATGCAGGTTCAGTGCTGCCTAAAGAGGCTCTCTTTCATCACCTTGCCTCTCTTCTTGGAGAAGACACACAGTACCCACCCTCCTCTGCTCATCCCTGGTGTGCCCAGCCTGTAGCTGATAAGGATGGGAATGGTGGTGCCAGCCTCTGGACACCAGCTTGATCTCCTGGGGGCAAAGCCCCTCTGCCCAAAGCAATAACAACAGCAGACCCTGACTTCTTTTTTTTTTTAAACGTTTATTTATTTTTGAGACAGAGAGAGGCAGAGCATGAACGGGGGAGGGGCTGAGAGAGAGGGAGACACAGAATCGGAAGCAGGTTCCGGGCTCTGAGCCGTCAGCCCAGAGCCCGACGCGGGGCTCGAACTCACGGACCGCGAGATCGTGACCTGAGTTGAAGTCGGACGCTTAACCGACTGAGCCACCCAGGCGCCCCAGACCCTGACTTCTTCTTAGGGCTCTCTGTTCTTACTGGAGTTTCCTGCTCTGATCCTGAATGCTGCTCACCTGTGGACAGGAGACCACCCAGATAAAAGCCTTCCAGCTTTTCTTTACTATAGCTGCCGAAGCCTCAGACCACCCTGTCGTTCAGCCCCACCTTTGGGACTGGACCTTGAGCTGTGTAGGCTCCTTTAGGTGGGTCCAAGAGCTGGCCGAGCCAGGGACTCTGCAAACATGAGCCAACTGGGTGGGTGCCAAGAGTAGAGCAGGGATAGAGAGCATCTTGGGGGATCCTGGGACCTCTCTAGTCCACAGAGACAGGCCCCAGGTGCATTGCCTTCTAAAGCAAGCTGAGTGGTGGCGGGGGTGAGGGTCCTGTGGGAGTAGCACCTGGGAGTCAAGCTTCTGCTGCACTCTGCTGTATGCTGGGAATAGGTAGTTCTGAGCTGGAGGCCAGTGGAGAAGGCACAGGGTGGGGAAACCTCCCTGTGCCCAAGCTGTGTGAGGGCGTACTGGTGGCAAGATGCCCAGGGGCACTTGGGGGCAATGTTACGACTCACTGCTGCAAATAAAAATTTCCTACCCCATTGCTGGCTCTCAGGTGTCCAGTGGCTTTGGTGGTAGCTGTTTCACTGAGAACAGAGCCAGGGCTGTGCTCTCTGTCCCTGCTATTCACGGAGGTGGGGGGGGGGGGGCAGCATTAGCGTTCAGACTCCCTTCTTCCATGTTCTCTTTCCTCAGAGGAGCGAGTGGGCACCCCAAGGTCAGCTGGTCCTGGAGTCAGGAGTTCATGGTGATGATACTCAGGTGCAGAGAAAGTGTAACTAGTCTCTACCACCTGTGGGTGACTCATGACCCAGCTGTTTCTTCCTGGAGATCACAGTCTTGGGGCCCACTGAGATCGGAGTCTGTCCCTCTGTTAGGTCAACTCCAACCAACATAGCCAAAGACAAGCTCAGCAGTCCCTCTCCTCTCCTCTCCCCTTCCCCCATTGCTGCCAGCCCTTGCCCTATGTGTGAGATTTCAAGCAAGTTGACTGATTTCCCTGGCCTTTGGTTTCTCCTTCTGTAAAGTAGATAATAAAACGTACACTGTCAGTTCTTGATTCTGCCACTTACTAGCAGGGGTGGCCTCAACCCTGTTACTTAGCCTATTTGTATCTCAGTTTTCTCATCTATGAAAGGTGGATAATCGAGATACATACCTGACAGGGTTAGTGTGAAATGTAAATGCATTAAATATACAATACATTAATATATGAAAGACCCTTGGAATAGTGTGTCTGTCACAGAATTATGATTTGTATTGGTCTTTAGGACCATATGAGATACAGAAGTGGCTCAGAGAAGAGTGCTTGGTGGGAGAGAAGGTTGATCTTTGGGGAGAACTGCCGTCTGTGGCTGAGGGTTCCTTAGCCGTCAGTCTCAGAGCCCCTGTGCCTTATGTCTCACCTGTAGCCTCAGATGCCCAGCCAAGCCTGCCCCTGAAGAGTCCTCAAAGTGGAGTCTCATAGGTGACATGTCTGGGTTTCCACCTCTTCAAACCACATTCATGTGTTCTTGGCTTAGCAGGTGCCCCTCAGGCCCCACAGCCATACTGTCCTGGGAATTCCTGTTCTGCTTTTTCAAATGGGCAATGGACCCTCATATTGTGCCAGGGAGAAGTTGCCAGGGAAAGTGGGTTGAGTCTCTCAGACACGTTGGCACTCTGTTGCCCAGTAGGAAGATAAACATCATTCTGTCACTTCCCCCCAGGACTCCTTCTAGGGGTGGGAGACACTTCTCTCCCCGAATGCCCAGCTTTCTTCTCTCCCCGAATGCCTGTCTGGTCACCTGCCCTGGGGGTTCATCTGTGTGTCCAGAGAGTTGCTCAGCAACCCAGTGTAGCTGGGTGACTGTGTCAACATCTCATGACCAAAGGCCGTGAGAGGCAGAGTCCACTCACTCTGCCAAAGCCAAGAAGGATGATACCTCTCAGCTGCCAGCCACACGCCCCTCCATGCTGAGTCCTGCTCTCAGGAGCAAACCTCTGATGTCCCTTAGATTTCCTAAGCACAGTCATCAGGACCAGGAGTCTCCATGTGAGAGATCTTCCCAGCTGGGTAGCCTTCAATAGGTACAGGGGAGGTCTTTGCCAGCAAGTAGGGGTAGATGCTGAGGTCAGGTCAGGTGACTCTGGAAGGCAGCTGGGAAGGAGGTGGTTCTGTAGCAGGTACCAAAGGACCCAAGGCACACATGCACACAGTCAGCCTAGTACCCTTTCCTCCAGAGGAATGGGTGTCCCTTCCCTCTTCCGCAACCTCCTTGTTCCTTCTAAGCTGGCCCCCTATTAAGTCAGTCACATCCTTCTGCTCCAAGGACACAAGGATGTGTCTCCTTGATGAACCTCAACTTTCACCTCGATCACAATGTCTATGCCTAGAGATAGATGGTGGGATCCTAGCCTGTGGTGTCTCTTATTCTTCCAACATAGGGTGGGAGCAAGGCCCAAGGTGAGGGGGTGGTTAGATGGGAAGAGCAGGCCTCAGGGGAGTTTCTCCTGTGGGTCAGTTTCACTGCTAGCTCTCACACCCAGCAACACCAATAAAATTGATGATAGTAATTAAAAGAACATAATTACCACGAGTTTATTTATTCCCAGGAAGCCTCCTTTCCCTGGTCCCAGTCATTACCTATTCCATCCTTTCCATAGGTGGTGGGTGTTAACTATAGCTCCAATAAAAAGTAATAACTGCCAAAGTTGCCCACCTCCATGGATCTGGGGAACTCTGCTGTCTCCTTCACATCAGCCCTATGAAGCAGAGGGGAGGTGGCACAGGGTCTAGGTGGGGGAGGCAAGGTCCCCATTGCCCGAGGGAGGAATGGAGTGCTAGGCAAAAGAGGTACAAGGAGTGCAATCCAATATACAAAGTTCTAGAGGCAACAACTTTTGCCTTCTCTTTTGAGCTCCCACCTTCTTCCCCATATGCACCTCCCCCCAGAGGAACTTCTGAGTTCCCTCTCCCCTTCCAGGTTGGAGCTCAGAAGACTTGATAAGCCAAGCATTATCATCCAGCAATAAATACCACCAGGTGAAGTTACTTTTCATCCCAGAGGGAATGTATTTCCTAAATGGTAAAAAAGGGATCTTTGTAAAGGTCAAGACCCTGCAAACAAAAACTTGCTACAAAGTGGCAATTGTTGATATGATTAAGCTCTTAGGGATATTTGTGTTCTTGACTCCCAGGAATAGGTGGAATTTCAAATTTCTGGTGAAGAAGGCATGGAGAGTACAGCTGCTCAGGGCTCTGCGGAGAATCTCTTAAATCATCATGGTCAGCCCACCCAGATATGTGGGCTCTGGAGAGGTAACTCTGAGAGACATCAACTCCTGAAGCCCACTCTTCAGGGTGAATCTCATGGGGATGTTGAGCCCCTCAGATCCCCTCTCACTACTTCCTCCCGCTTTCGCTCTAGGTCAACTCAGTGTCTTTGAGGCACTCACGCATCTCCTGGCCCAGTGGTGCAAGACCTGGATTTGTCCAGGCCTAGCCTCCTTCTGAGTGTGCGTGAGCCTGGAAGCGGGGTCCTGCATCCATCCCATGCCCTTTCTCATTTTACAGAAAGGAAAGACAAGGCAAAAGGAGGAAGCCGGTTTTCTGAGAAAACTCTGGAATCCAAATTTCCTTCTTTTCCTCCTCCCCACCTTTTTGTCGCTGTTTCCCACCCTCTAATCTTTGCAATCAGGGCTGCTACTCAACCTATGGACCCCATCCACAAGTAGGAGGTGCATCGCCCCTTTAAGGGGCAGGCCCCTGGCCTCCCTGACCTCGTCCCGCCCCCTCCGGGGCCGCACTGCGCCTGCGCCGAGCGCCGGAGACCTGGGGTTGGGCAGAACCCAGTTCCGTGCAACTTTCAAGTGAGTTGCAAACTCCGCCCCGAGGCCGGAGCCGGTGGCCTAGCGCACTGAGACCTCGGGGACCCGAACGAACGAAGGCCTTGACCGCAACCCGCTGCCTGGGACGCAGCAGCGCCGCGGGGAGAGTCGAACAGCTGGTTCTCCGCAGCAGGAAGTGCGGGTGGGAGCCGTAACTGCTCCGGCAGCGCGGCGAGGCAGCAGAGCGCGCCCGCCCTTACCGGCTCCCTGGTCGGTTTCTCCGAGCCCCGGCCTCCTCGCCTCAGCCCACGGGTCTCCCCATTCTTCAGGCTCCCCGCACTGCAGATTTAGGGGGCGGCCGGCTCCGCCTCTGCCAAGGGGCAGCCGGAGCGCCCCTCTGGTTCTCGCCCTTCCGCTGATTACCCCATCCCAGCCCTGCGTGAGCGTCCCTCTAGGCATTTGTAGGGGTTCTCCCTTCGTCCTGAGGCTGCGGGATGGTGTCCTGGATGATCTGTCGCCTGGTGGTGTGAGTATGGCCGCTTTCATACCCCCTCTACCTCCAGGTGCCAGGCCGCCCTTGAGGTGGAAGATGGGAACATCTGGTGGGAAAGGGGCTTTTAGTGCCCGCAAGGGTTAACGGACCTTCGGGCCTACCGCGTGGCATCGGGCACCCGTGCTTGTACTCTACCCCCAAAGTCTTCTTGGCTCATGGCGACCGCCCTCTCCCCCGCCCCCCCGCAGTCACATACACTGCAGACAGGAGTGTGGGACAGAGGACCTCACACCAGCCTGCAGCCCCTTGTCAAACAAGGTGTTGTGGCACGTTGTGGGCGGAGATTTCAGGTGCCTGCTTCCTTTCTGAGCAGTCACATGACTCACCACCCTGGCCTCAGCCTCCCCACTCTGTCCTACCTTTCAGTACTCCAGCACCTGGCTCCAAGATCCCTGTCTGCAGCCTGGCAGTGCCAGGTCTGGTGGCCCTGATTGCGTGTCCATGGGAGGGGACAGCCTGGCCCTCTCACCAGCTCAGAAGCCTGCTTCCCACCTACCTGCTGTGTGTGCTCCCGCTCAATAATGCACTCATAGGCCACTGGTGCAGGCTTGGGCAGGCTTGGACTGTTTGTAAACAGCAGGGTGGGGAGGTGGCCTCCAGGGCACTGACTCAGGCACAGGTTGTGCAAGCCAAGCAAGAAGAACAGGGTAGGCCCTTGCTACTTCACACCTTTCAGGGAAGTGGCCACCTGGTGTGGGGGGGGGGGGGGGGAGGGCATGATGCCCCTCATACTCCCCCTCTGTTTTCTAGGCTGGTGTTTGGGATGCTGTACCCAGCTTATGCTTCCTACAAGGCTGTGAAGACCAAGAACATACGTGAATATGTGAGTGTGGCTGTGGGCAGGAGAGCTTGGTTCAGGTTGGATGGGATGACAGTCAACCTTGGGGGATATGGTAGGCCTTGGCAAGGTGGGGACGGTCTGACCTCGCCTCCCCTTCCTCCAGGAGCATAAGCAGGTGCGTGTAGAGTGGGTGTGGTTGGAGGGCAGGCTATGGGGGTGCCTGTGCAGAATCTTGTGGGTGAAGCTTCTTGGGGGTGGGTACAGGAATGAGTGGCAGTTTCTCAGAGGCACCTCTCTAGGGCCAGCCAGGTGCCAGGAGAATGCAGTAGGACAGGCTCTCTGGAATCTCTGGGTCAGCCTGGGACAGGGGAGTTGGCTCTGCAGGCTCAGCTGTTGGCCTCTGACACCCACCCCCCCCACCCCCAGGTGCGGTGGATGATGTACTGGATAGTCTTTGCACTGTTCATGGCAGTGGAAACCTTCACAGACATCTTTATTTCCTGGTATGCATGCAGGGGGTCTGTGGGCTGTGGGGAGATGATGGCCCACTCTTGGCCCAGCTCCCTGGCTGACCTTACTCCCACTGTGCTCTGACAGGTTCCCTTTCTACTATGAGATCAAGATGGCCTTTGTGCTATGGCTGCTCTCACCTTACACCAAAGGGGCCAGCCTGCTTTACCGAAAGTTTGTCCACCCATCCTTATCCCGTCATGAGAAGGTACCTTGGGGGGAGCCAGGGAGGGAAACATAGGGGTGGGTGTGAAGGAAAGAGCCTTGGACTCGGGGTTCAGGACGCTGGGTGAAACCTGGGTTCTAATCTGAGTCCTGCTGCCCTTCAGCTGTGGGACCTTGATAGAAACTAGCCTTCTTCCTCTTCTGTGATAATCAAATGGGGGCACGAGTGAATGAGCATTTGAAGGTGTGAAACACCAGCTGGAAGTTGTGTTGGGGATGGTGGGAGGAGGCTGAGCATGGTCATTCACCGAAGCATGGGAATGTCTGCTCTTGGTGTGGTTGCTAGTGCACTGTAGGCAGGGGTGGGCAGGGAGGCATGGCACGCACTGGATTCTCTGGGGCTGCAGAGGAGGAGTGACTTCAGTCTTCAGGTGTCCACCTGAGCTCTCTCCCCTTCCCGGCCCCTACAGGAGATTGACACCTGCATCGTGCAGGCCAAGGAGCGCAGCTATGAGACGATGCTCAGCTTTGGGAAACGGGGCCTCAACATTGCTGCTTCAGCTGCTGTACAGGCTGCCACCAAGGTACCTTGGGCCCCAGCCCTCCAGCAGTCCTCCCAACCTCGTGCCTTTTGGGCGAGTCCAGCTCTCTATCAGGGAGCTGAGAGAGAGCAGCTGACCATGCCAGGGAACAGGATGAGAGGTGACAGGTGGGGTGTTGGCAGGAGTGTGGAGCGGGAAGTTGACTTCCTTGGCTGGGACAGTGACTGAGTGGTTGCTCCTGCTCTCTGGGCCTGTTTCCTGTTGGTGCCACAAAGGCACGGGGCTAGAAGGTCACTGGGTTGCTTTTAGTTCTGAGGCCTATGCCCCAGTGATTACCCACCAGTCAGCCCTTGATTTTCCTGAGTAGCTGCCCCGACTCAGACCCCTTCCTACTAGGATCCCCTGCCCCATTCCTCCAGGTGATACAGTGGTTCCCCATCATTTGCAGAGTCAGGGTGCACTGGCTGGAAGGCTGCGGAGCTTCTCCATGCAGGACCTGCGCTCCATCCCTGATGCCCCTGCCCCTGCCTACCAGGATCCCCTCTACCTGGAGGACCAGGTACCTCGCCGCAGGCCGCCCATCGGTAAGTGGACAGAGAGATCCAGAGCTGTTCCGGAAGGAATGCCTCTTCCATGCAAACGGTGGCTTCCCTAAGGGTTAGAAGAAGGTCTATCTTGGCCCTGGGCCTTCAGACTATGGAAATGCCCAGCTTTGCCTCCCTGGCCTCCCTCTCCTCTACACAGGGTATAGGGCAGGGGGCCTGCAGGACAGCGACACTGAGGATGAGTGTTGGTCAGATACAGAGGCAGTCTCCCAGCCACCTGCCCGGCCCCGAGAGAAGCCCCTGAGCCGCAGCCAGAGCCTGCGTGTGGTCAAGAGGAAGCCACCCATGCGGGAGGTCAGTGGCAAGGAAGGCACAAGGGAGGTGGGCTGTCCAGGTACTTAGCCTACACCTCTCAGGTTGTGCCTGCCCTCTCCCCGCAGGGCACCTCGCGCTCACTGAAGGTTCGGACAAGGAAAAAGACCATTTCCTCAGACATGAACAGCTAGGGTCTTCAGAGCCTGGCTCAGTCTTACCTCTTGCCTTGTGGAGCACCAGGTGCTATTTGGAGGGGACCTCTGGCTGCATGTCTGACCTACCTGCACCAGCTGCTCAGGCTCTGCCCCCTTGGCTCCTGCTGCTGGCTAAGGGCTGGGTGCTGCCCAGGCCATGCACAGGACTATACCTGTAATGTACCAAAGCAGGCTGGGCCCAGGATTCTATTTATTGTCTTTCTCATCCTTCTACCTTCCCGGTGTGTGGGACCAGCGCCCTTCTCAAACCTCTGCAAATGAAACCAAAAGTCCACCCAGCTGTGTTCATTCCTTTCTATCCTTCAAAGTACTTGACAGTCTCCTCCAAGGCCTGTGTGTGTGTGTGTGTGTGTGTGTGTGTGTGTGTGTCCTGGTTGTATGTTTTATGTTGGTGAATGAGGTCAGGTTTATGCAAGTTTTGGTAAATAAATACATAAAAGTGGTCTGTTTGTCCTGGTTTGTACTCCTGGTCCTCATAGCACATATTATTAAACAGCCTTCTACAGGCCAGTCCAGGCCTAGGATGGAGGCTCAAGGGACAGACAGACTGCCAGAGGGGCCCAGTCTAATGGGGGAGGTAGCCATTGACATATAGTTGTAATGGGTCAAGTACTGTCACAGGAAATTCTTGGAGACCTCTGAGAACATAGATGGGGGACAGAGGGAGTAGGTGAACAGCCCTAAGAGGGGTCAGAGTCTAAGAAGACTGCAATCAGGAGATGGGGTTAGATCTTGATGGGAAGTAGAAGCCAGTGGGAACAGAGGTGTGGAGGGAGCTTGGGCAGCACAATAATCCCATGGGGACTAGCTGGAGCTGTAAACAGACAAGGCCAGGGGAGGCCAACTTCCTCCATGGGCCTGAGGTGGTCTCTAGGCAGCTCTGGGGACATTGAGTTCCTGTAAACACCCAGGATAATGCAGAGAACATTGCACCTCTTTGGAGTGGCCGTGAGAGGGCAGCAGTTGCCAAGGTCTGGGCTGCCCCTAGCTTCCAGGTCAAGGAGGGCGGGGTTGGGAGGCTGGCCAGAGCCCTGCCCTACAGGGGCCTGGCCGCTGGCTGGCTGGCTGGCTGGCTGGCTAGCTAGCTGGCTGGAGAGACGATGCAGAATTCTGGCCTGGCCTCCAATGGCTCTTTCTGCTGTTCCTTCCTGTTGTTTGTGGTCATTGGTCCTGTCTGCCCCCTTCACGGAGTCTCCCCTGTCCTGCGACCCAGGCTTTTTGCCAGAGCTCGCTCTACTCCATCCCCTCCTCTAATCCCTGGGGCAGTCAGTGCTGGCTTTGCCCTCTCTTGCTCCTGCTCCTAGGTACTGGTCTCACTGCGGTGTCCCAGGGCTGCTCCCCTTGCCCACCCCATGCCTGTTCTTCCTTCCCACTTTTGATTAAGCAAAGAGGTGGGTGGGAAGAAGGGAAATGGTGTGGTAACCCGGAGTGACCTGAGGAGTGTGGATTAACTCTTGGTGTGGGGATTATCCAGGTTTTATTTGGGGAAGGCACTTAATCGGTCGGGGTGGTTTAGCTCCTCACGTATTGGTGTTCAATGACTTCCTATGTAGGCATTCCCTTGCATCATGGTGTTGCCTCATTTCTTCATTTCTTCATTCAGAAAGTCTGTTGAGCATCTATCGGGTACCAGGCGTGTTTCCAAATACTCAGAATGCAGTCTAGGAATGGCTAGCACCTAGAATGTGACTCCCCAGCAGGTGCTGCTCTAAGCCCCTAACACATTCACTTGATCTTCATGACAATCTCCTGAGGTAGGTACTATTATTATGACATCCATTTTACAAATAGGAAAACAAGGCACTGAGAGGGCAAGTGATTTGCCTGAGGTTACACAGCTAATAAGTGGCAGAATTAGGCTTTGAACCAGGCAGTCTGGCTCCAGAGTCAGTCCGCTTAACCACTGTAAATGAGGCAAGAAGAAGGAGGTAAGTGTGTAGCAAACATGTAGCTGTGTGTGTAGTTGTGTGCCTGTCCTTGTGCTGGCCATTTTATAGGGATGATCTCCTTGAATCCTCCTGACGAGCCTGAAGGGAGGGGTTAGATCCATTTCACAGATGAAAAAACAGAGACTTGGAGAAGTGAAGCAACTTGTCCCCAGTCATGGCTGCCTGTGGGTGGTGTCCCTGTTTCGTGAGGCAAGCTTGCCCAGAAGTTGCTGCGGTAGACGTGGAATGGCAGGATCCACACTCCCGAACTGGGGGAAGCAAACAGGAATGTGTGGTGAACCGGCAAATGACACAAAAACTCCGAGGAAGGGGAAGGCCTGAAGTTAAAGGGGGTTGAGGGAGCTTTCATGGGAGCTGGAGCTTCACCTGCCCTCATTCCTAGAATGCGCTTTGAGTGGGGAGCAGGGTCTTTTGGGCCCCTAGGCTGAAATGGTGACACTTTCTCAGGCCCAAGATCTCCACCTCCACCCCCCTCCCCGCCAGCCTCTTTGCTAGCCTGGCTGCTCTGCAGCTCCTGCCTTTTCTGACTCCAGAGCACTCAAGTTCATCTGTGCATCCACATCAGCCTCCAGGCCTTTGCTCCAGCTGTATGACTCTCCTGCCCTCTGAACAGTCTTTCTTTCCTGGCCCCCCATAGCCTTCCTTAGAGACCTGCTTTCTCCCAGAAGCCTTCCCTGACTTGCCAACTCCTCTTCAAGCTACTAAAGCTCCTGATCTCTGGCTGGCTCACCAGTCTTGGGCTCACAGTGGGCTGCGTGGGTGTGCCAGTCCCCAGCTGGCCTCCCTTAAACCTGATTTGCTTTGTAATCCCCACCTCATCCAACCGGACTGCCTCATACCTCCATGCTGTTCCCCCTGACATGATCTTCCCCCTCTACTCAACTCTCTGTCCTCCTCCTATGTGCCCTGTGAACCTCACTCAGACACCACCTATCCCAGGAAGCCCTCTGTGAGCACGCCCCCCTGCCTCCTTAGAGTTGATTGGTCATCCAGACCACAGCATAGCTATTCTTACACGAACCTCTCTGTTTTTGCCTTGAGCACATCCTATTTTCTCCCCCAATTCATTGTGACTTCATAAAGAACAGACTTGCAACTTATTCACTTTTGTATCCAGCCTGGAATAAGTGGTGGTTAAGCCAAAGTGAAATGTCGTCGTATGTGTGTGGCTCAGTGAAGGCCCACTTATTCTCTGACTTGTGAGCTCCAGCATCACTTCCTCCGTGAAGCTTCCCCCCACTTCCCCAGGGTGGGACTAAGAGCACCTCGTACTCATTTGTTAATATGCCGACTCCAACAGTCACCCCACAGTGCCCAGCACAGGGCCTGACATTTAAGAGGCCCCAGTGAATGTTTGCTGGTAAAAGAACAAAGGCACTAAGTGAGTATAAGCTCCTTGAGGGCAGGGATGGCCTATGCTTTCATCTTTGTGCACTGTACCTCCTTGTGCCCATCACAGAACCTTGAAAGTGCCAGGGTCTCTACAACACACACATTTGCCAAATCGCTGCTGCTGCAGTTATACGGGTTCCAAGACATCCTGAGGCCAGAGGGGAAGGGGTAAAGAGAATTCCAAGTTCTGGGGCATTTCTGGCCAAGCATACATGTGATCCTGAGACTAGAGCCTTGGGTGTGGGCTGGGCTTCCCTCAGAGCCTGACCTGTCCCTCTGACAATCACTGAGACGTCTGCCTTCTTCGACACTGCCTCCCTCTGCATGGGGGGCCTGGCCCTAGGGCCCCCTAAGCTCTGGCCTGCCCATAGCCCTCAACCTCCTATTATCCACTAGTATGCCCAGGTAGGATCAAGGCTGGACTTCTGCTGCAATTGACTTAGGGCACAGATGTGCTGGGCTCCATGCTGGGCACCCAGTAGGGAGATGAGACAACCTAGGCCAGCCCCCTTGCAAGAACATACCTCTGCTTGGCCCCGGTACTAGTCCCACTCGGTTTGTGCCCAGGGCTTACTCTCCGGCTTCTCAGTCCACCTTGCCTGCTCGAGGGTCTCCTCCATTGCCTCCCAGTTGCCAGGTGCGTGTGGTCCTGAATTCCTGGCCTCCTCTTTCCTGCCTCTGCACTGCCCCACCTTCTTTTGGACCTTAGACGGCTCCCCCTCTCCCTGCCTCTTCAGCCTCTCTCAGCCTGTGGTCCTTTCATGTCCTGGTCCCCCTTCCTGCCTCTGGCCTCCAGGTGCACTTGGCCCCCTGCTGTAGTCTTACCGCCACTCTTGGGCTGCAGATAACCTCTTGTTTCAACACGGCCCTGGCCCAAGCTGAGTTGGGGAGTCTGGGCTGGCACTGCCCCACCCATAAGGGGGTTGACAAGAGCACCCAGGCTCTTGCCCCTTGTCCCTGATAAACATCAGGGATAATGGCTGGGTAGGGGGCAGAAATGCCGGCAGGAGGATGATGCCTGCTGCTCAGGAAACCCTGGGGGCCAGAGCCTGGTTGCTAGGCAGAAGGTCTTGAGCCTGGGGCAGAATGAGGTAGCTTTCTCTACTAGGGTGGTTAGATGCAGGGAGGGGAGGGTGGGGGAGGGAGGATGGGGCACTGGGGAGGTGTGGGCTGAGAAGAGGAATTAGGTCAGGGATGTGGGTGGGTGGGCATGAGGGGAGGGGGCATCTACTGTAGAGCTTCCTCCTGGCTCCAAAAGCATTTCCACACTTCCCTTCCTCTCTCCCCCTCACCCCAGGTCCTGGGAGAATTCTCCCCGGTATTCCCCCTCCCCCATGCCCCCCGGTCCAGGCTTTGCCACAAGGGTGGGGGGCAGAGTGGGGGGAGGCCAGCCTCAGCTGTCTGAAGGATGGAGGGGCTGGGGAAGTAGGGCTAGGTGCCCAGACGGCCGCGTGTGTGGGAGGGGATGTCCTCAGATGCCCTCCACCCGGCAGTCCCCGCTCTGACGTGGGTGCCCCCCCCTCTCCCCGCCCGGATTAGTGGCAGCTTGGCCTGACTCTCCGGGGCTCCTTCCCCCGCCCCCGCCTGCTGCCCTCCCCTGGGCAGGGGGCTGTTCCACCCGAGGGGCACTGTGCTTGCCCAGGTAAGGGGCTCTGGGGACAGCGTGAGGGCAGCTGGCTCGTGAGTGCTGCTGTGCTTGTCAGCATGAATGTGTGTATCAGAGTGTGTGTGTGTATGTGTGTGTGTGCTCTTGAGGGCTCTATGTGAGCCTGGGGTGGGCCAGTACGCATCTGGGGGTGCTGGTCAGCTTGCCTTTGTCCACGAATTCAGCATTGTGTCCCCACGTGTGTGGCTTTCCTTCTGTGTTTGTGTCTTTTGTGTGTCTCCTTAGATCTGCTCCGTCCTCAGGCACAGAATAGCCGGCTATAAGGGCTCTGTGGGCCGGTGGCATGGGCTGTGAAGCAAGATGGGGAGCTGGGTGAGGGTGGAAAGGGCCTTCTCCCCGCACCTCCCTATAACCCCCTCGGCATTTCAGGAACCTATTCTGAGAGTCCTGTTCTAGTCCAGAGACTGTGACCTAACAAGGCAGACAAGGCAACTGGGGGTGAGGTGGGGGGAGTTGTCTGTCATACTCCCCTGGGATAGTCCCCATCTCCTTTGGGATGACAGTGACAGGCCCTCAGCACCCAGGACAACCCAGAGTCCCACCCTGCCCTTCCCAGCCTCTTCTAGGCCCTAAGCTGAAGGGCCCAGACTTCTCCCCCCTAGACTCTCTGACAAGCTTTGGCTGCCAGAGGACACAGATGGGGGACCACAGGCACACCCCAGCCCCCCATCTGCATCGTGGAGCCAGCCTGGGGGAGGGTCTGGGGCTTGGGATCTTGGCATTGCAGTCTGCATTAGACCCTCCATGATCATATTCCTGGGCACACTCAGGTCCAGGCCACCCCTCAGGGGAGCTGGGGGAGGAAGGGAGTGTTAATAACTTAGTCATGTAAACAACCCCTACCAGTCTGCCCTGCCACAGAAGCGGCCTCTGGGGGGAGGTGGAGGGGCTGAGTGAATCTATGCCAACATGACCCAAGTCCTGCCCAGTGCCTCTTCAGGACTCCTCTTCTTAGGCCCCCTCCTCTTCTCCCCATCTGGGAAAAGGATTCCTGCCTTTGTCTCTTGGGAGGAAGGCTTGCTCCCAGCTCTTCATGGCTCCCCTCTCCAGGGATGTTAGTGTGACTTCGAACCAGGCTAGAGGCATCTGAGAGCTCATCCCTTGGTTGGGATGGGGGTGGGTGGGGTGGTGCTGCCTCTGTCCTAGGCCGGGTGAAGGCAGGCCAAGGACGGCTTCCATAGGGTGGCAGGGGAGCTGTGGGGTGAGAGGTGGGGGGGCCTGAGGGGAAGGGAAGCGCCCGTTGGGCGTGTGGGTTTCTATGTGTGTCTGAATCTGTCTGTGTGTGTTTGAATCTGTCTGTTTGTGTCTGTGCTCTGGAACCACCCCCGCAGAGGAGCCGGGATGCTTCCTCGGGTGGAGGGTGCCCTGCTTTCCCATTTCCTCTCCTCCTCTCTGCTCCCTCCCAGGAGCCACTCCCATGGGCTGCTCTCCAGTGCTGGGCCTGGAAGCACTAGGAACTGGGATAGGGCAGACCCCCGAACACCAGGCTGGAGCAGGTGTTGGGGCTCATGCGGTCCCACCTCCTCTCTGGACACTTGGTGAAACCTAGGCCCATAGAGCAGGGACAGACCAGAGCCTAGGTCTCCCGGAACTGCTAAGGCAGGACACGGGGCCTGCTACTGGGACTTGGAAGGGAGCTTTAGTCAAGAATGGTGAAGAGCAGCTTGGCCAGGTGAGGATGAGGTAGGGCAGACCTGGGCCGCGGGGGGTGTACCCATGTGCCAGAGCTGAAGGACCACAAGCAAGTGGTCCAGCAGGCACAGGGTCGGCTGGCGTGGGTCAGGAGCCCATCACTGACCCGTGAGAACCCGACTGCCCCTGCCAGCTCTGGCACTGCCCCCTCCCAGCCGCCCCGCCCTAGCACCCCGGGGG
Organism: Panthera pardus; assembly: GCF_024362965.1. Classification (NCBI taxonomy): domain Eukaryota; kingdom Metazoa; phylum Chordata; class Mammalia; order Carnivora; family Felidae; genus Panthera; species Panthera pardus. The sequence continues at coordinate 36,034,874 of NW_026526688.1, forward strand.
GCACCCCGCCCCACCATGGCCTGGTCCGGCCCCTCCCGCCCTTTGCTCCAGTTCCCGGGCTTGGCACCTATAGTGGGGGTGCTGCCCGCCTGCCAGGCTCCGGGGCCGGGCCCACGGGAGGGTGGGGCGGCTGGGAAGCTGGCACGCTGCCCCGGGGGAGCCTCTCTCGGCAGGCGCCCGGGTGCCGCGGGGGGGAGGGGGGAACAAAGGGCTCATTCTCCCCGTGCGCAGCCGGTGGCATCGCCGGGGCGTTGGCGGAAGCCCCCAGGGCCCGGGAGGGGGCAGGCCCAGGCGGGGCCGCCGAATCACGGGCTCCTGTTTCCCGCAGGGTGCTGGAGGAGGAAACCGGCGGAGCAGCTTCCCCACTCTCAGTTGCGCGTCTGGCGATGGCGATGAGAGGTCTTGCTGCGCTGTCCGCCGCGCTCTCCCTCCATTAGCCGCGCTGCGCCGTGCTGCGCCCTCTCTGGTGCCTCTCTCCTGGGACCCGGGATCGGGCCCCCCTTCCAGGCACGACCCCCTCCCCCGGCCCTTCGGCCTTTCCCCTGACTCGGCCGTTTCCGACCCGGGGCGCACGTTCCCCCCGGCCCGGCTCCCACTCTCCCTCCGGGGGCACCCGCTCCCTAGCCCCGGCCCGGCCCTCCCCGCGGCGCAGCACGGAGTCTCGGCGTCCCATGGCGCAACCCACGGCCTCGGCCCAGAAGCTGGTGCGGCCAATCCGCGCCGTGTGCCGCATCCTGCAAATCCCGGAATCCGACCCCTCTAACCTGCGGCCCTAGAGCGCCCCCGCCGCCCCGGGGGAAAGAGAACGCGAGCGCGCTGAGCAGAGAGCGGGAGAACGCGTCCTCGCTCGCCGGCCGGGAGGCCCCGGAGCCGGCCCATGGGGAGCGGGCGCCCGGCGCCGGCCACGACGACCGCCGCCGCCGCCCGCGCCGCGCCCGGCCTGCGAAGCCCAGGTAAGGGCCGAGAGGGGGCGCCAGGGGCGGGCCTTCAGGGGATACTCGTAGCGGGGCATTTCTGAGGCAAGCTTGGGCTGCACGCAGCGAGTGAGTTCCCTGTGCTTCTCCAGTGTGCTTCTCCGGGCTAGGCCACAGATCTAAAAGTTAGGATGCCAGACAGGGCTGGACTGCGACGGAGCTGTGGCCCCAGAAAACCCGAGCGACCTCTGCCAAGGCTCTCTGGGCTCCCTCACCTTTCTCCTGGGGGTTCATCCAGCCGGCAGAGGGGGCCGTGCTGGGAGAGCGCTGCGGCTCTGGTGCCACCTGTCATCCTGGTCCTTTGCATGCACGTTCAATTTTCCCTCCTTTGCCTCTCTCTGGGGCCCAGCCCGCTTTCCCCGCCTCCTTCCCTCCCCCTGCCAGGCTGCAGTTACCAGCGGCCGCCAGCGGCCCTGGCACTGCCTGCTGGACTGGAGCGGCTTGACCCATCCCAGCTGAGTCCTCTTAATCCCCCTCTTCAGTGCTGGCTCACTCCTTCCCTTGGGGGCGGTGGTGAAGATCCCAGCCCCCAGCAGTTGCCCGGGGACTCTGCTTCAGAAGCCAAGAAACTGTACAGAGCTGGGAAGAGACACACTAGGGGCTGCCCAAGTGTAGGGAAAGATACCAGCCAGCAGCCCTGCCTGACAGCTCTCCCCAGTGACTCTGGCCTGCCCTGCCTTCACTTCCCACCCCTATAGGCTTGAGTAGGGCTGAGGGGTGGGTAGGCAAACAGTACCCCCAGATCCACAGACTGCAATGTGGGAAGAAGCCTCTGAGACTCCCAATTTCCAAGCCCTATTTTGCACAAGGGCACACTGACGTCCAGAGGAGTGATATGACTTGCCCAAGGTCATGCAGCAGGTGCTGAGTCAGGGGGCCAGGATCTTCTTGTCCCCTTGTGCAGCACCTCCCACCGAGCTCATCTTTTGGGTTCTTCCCCCTTGCCCTTCCCAATGGCTCGTGACCAGGGTCCAGGCTCAGCAATGCAAGGACATGTTATCTTAGAAATGGCAGTCTTTGCTGAGGGGCTCTGGCCCAGGTGGGTTGTCAAGTCCCAGGTATTTGGGCAAAGGGGTGACCTCCCCACACTTGAGCATCCCACCCAGGCAGGTCCTTCGAGTCGCATGTGGGCAGGCAGTGTGGAGTCTAGCTGTGGGTTGGCACTTGCCTTACTGGTTTGAGCTGCCTTGGTGCTGCCAGGGCGGTGCCTGCTCTGTAGCAGGTGGTAGGGTGCTTGGGGCACGTGCCTGAGAAACTCATGCTTTGTCGGTTATGCTCCAGGGATCCCCTCTTGGAGAGCCCCATGAGGGCTGGAGAGTAATGGAGAGTACGCCCAGCTTCCTGAAGGACGCCCCAGCCTGGGAGAAGATAGCCCCTGAGAATGGCATTGTGGGACAGGAGTCGGATACCCTGCCTCGAGATGGCCTGCGTCGTGGGGCACTGTGCCTGGGAGAGTCTGCCCCCTTCTGGAGGGGTGTCCTAAGCACCCCAGACTCTTGGCGTCCCCCTGGCTTTCCCCAGAGCCCCAAGGACACGCTCCCACTGGTGGAGGGAGAAGACCCCCGCAATGGGGAGAGGAAGGCCACCTGGCTGGGCAGCAAAGAGGGTCTGCACTGGAAGGAGGCAATGCTTAACCACCCACTGGCACTCTGTGGCTCCGCGTGCCCGCCTCGCTATGGCCCCCTGATTCCTGAGCATAATGGTGGCCATCCCAAGAATGACCCTGTGGCCTTCCGGCCCTTGCACTGCCCCTTCCTGCTGGAGACCAAGATCCTGGAGCAAGCTCCCTTCTGGATGCCCACCTGCTTGCCACCCTACCTAGTGTCCAGCCTGCCCCCAGAGCGTCCGTGTGACTGGCCCCTGGCCCCACACCCCTGGGTGTACTCAGGGGGACAGCCCAAAGTGCCCTCTGCCTTTGGCTTAGGCAGCAAGGTGAGTGATGGAGCAGAGAAGGTACCTGAGGCTCAGGCCACACGAGGTAGCTCAGTGATCCCTGAGCAGCCCTGCCAGGGCCACACAACTCTGCTCTTCCATTCTGATGACAAGATAAGACATCACCCAAGTAGTCAGCTCAGAGTCAACCCCAAGCAATTCTTCTTCTGAGCAATTCCATCTCACAAAGCCTTCCTTGCCTTTGGGCCATTTCAGGGTTGACTCACCCATTGTCCACCCAGAACAAATCCCTGGGAACTGGGATCTCAGAATGTGTGGTCTCATCCTGGGGTTGTGGGGCAGACGAGGCTGTCTGTCTGGGAGTGGGACATGAGGGTGCCCAATGGCCTGTGTCTACGGCACCTCCCCCTGCCCCAGGCAACCCACCCACATGCCTAGGAATAAGATTTAAAATATTTTAAGACCAGCATGGTACTGGTCATCAAACAATCTCAGTAGATTCTGGAGGCCCTTTGGGGGTGGCAAGCACTAACTTTTAGTTGCTGGATTTGTGCGGAGGTCTGAGAAATCCTGGGGGAAGGATCTGGGGTGGCCAGGGCAGTGGGGAGGCACTTAGGGAGCAGTGCCTATAAACCAGGCTTGAGTTCTTCAGTGTTTTCACAACCCTTGAGGCCACACAGGCGCACACCTGCTGGTTGTCGGTTCTGCTCATCCTTTGAAGCACTGGGGATCAAAGTCAGCACTAGCTCCATCCCTTCTCCTCTCTTTAGGGCTTTTACCACAAGGATCCAAGTGTTCTCAGGCTGGCAAAGGAGCCATTGGCAACTGTGGAACCTGGGTTGCTGGGCTTAGCCCCTGGTGGGCGTCTCCAGAGAACTGGGGAAGTGGAACGTCCTTCATTCCATCAGAGAGACGGAGAGGCAGGAGTCAGCAGGCATCAGAATCTTTGCCCATTTCTCCTGGGACATCCAGATGCTGTTCCCCGGAACCCCTGGCCCACTTGTCCCCCAGGCCTGGTTCATACTCTTGGCAACGTCTGGGCTGTACCAGGGGGTGGGAGCCTTGGGTGCCAGCTGGGGCCATCAGCCACGCTGAGGTGCCCCTCTCCTGGGCTTCCTACCACGCAGGTGGGCTGTTGTTCGTCTCACCCACCTGCTAGAGATAGAGATCTTGGCCCTTGTGGGAAGTGCCAGGAGGGCCTGGAGGGGGGCACCATTGGGCCCAGTGAATCCAACGAGGAAGCAAACAAGACCTCTGGTCCCAGGGCCTGCCCACCCAGCCATCATACCAAGCTGAAGAAGACATGGCTCACACGACACTCAGAGCAGTTCAGGTGTCCAGGTGGCTGCCCTGGCGATGAGGAGAACCCATCTGCCCATCTGCAGGCCCTCAAGAGGGCAAGCAGCCCTGAGGTCCAGGGGGCAGGTGGCAGCCCAGCTGCCAAGCGCCCACCTAACCCTTTCCCAGGCAGTGCGGGGCAGGGGGCCAGAGATTGGCAGATGCTCAACTCATCCTTTGGGAACAAAGTGGAGGCAGAACAGCATGATGACCACAGAGGTAAGTGTGCACGGGGCCCTGCTTGGGAGGGGGCAGCTGGGACTGGGGCTTTGTGGGGAAGTGGGGTCATTAGAGGTGTTTATGAGTGGATTGCACAAGTTGTCTGGTTTCCCACCGAAATGTGATAGTTCCCTGGGAGTTCATTAGCATCTACAGGCCAGAGCCTTCTAGAAAGTGGCTTCTTCTTCCCATCTGCCTCCTCCCAAGCTATGATGTGTTGGTGGCAATATAACAACATGGTTCAGAGCATGGGCTCTGGAGTCAGAGTGCCTGGGTCCTGACTTTGTTGACTGGTGCTATGTGACCTTGGGCTAGTTACTGCACCTCTCTGGGCCTCAGTTTGTTCATCTATAAGGTGGGGATAAAGACAGCATCTACCTCATAAAGGCTGCTGCAAAGATGAAATGATATCATTCACATAAAGGGCTTTGAAGAATTCCTGGCACTTTATTGAGTAAGGACTCAGTAAACATTTGTCTTCGTTTTTGTTTTTTTTTAATTATTTTTTTAATGTTTATTTTGAAAAGAGAGAGAGACAGAGTGTGAACCAGGGAAGGGCAGAGAGAGAGGGAGACACAGAATCCAAAGCAGGCTTCAGGCCCTGAGCTGTCAGCACAGAGCCCAATGCAAGGCTCGAACTCACAAGCCGAAGATCATGGCCTGAGCTTAAGTTGGAGGCTTAACCGACTGAGCCACACAGGCGCCCTGCTAAACATTTGTCTTTGTGATTACTTGTGCCACTTAACCCTGTCTGGCAGATTATCCCTCCTGAAGGACCCCTTGTCCTGCCCCAGGAATAAACAACTACTCCCTTGGGCAATGGGATCATGGAAACTCAATTTGGACTCTGCCAGTATTAGGACTTTGGGCACATCCTGAACCCCTCTGTCATGCTGTGCTCTTCATGGAGGGAGCCGGCACTGATGGCCCATCACCTCAGTCTTGACCTCCAGGACTGCCGGACCTGGATCCCAACTCTCAATGGCCTTGCCTAAGCACCCCTGCACCTGGCGTGGGTCTGTCCACACTCTTGCAGGCCTCTGCCTGGGCTGGGAAGCAGTTGGCCCCCTCTCCCTTCTTGGGTTACTGCACCTGTGGCCTATGTTGAAACCCTCAGGCCTTCTCACCTTCCGGCGCCCTCCGTCCCATGCCGGGATTGTCTCCTCAGGCTGACACGACGCCAGAGGTATTGCTAAGCCCACGGCGCAGCAATCCAAAAGTCTACACTGACTGAGGGACGCCTGGCTGGCTCAGTCGGTAAAGCATGTGGCTCTTGATCTCAGGGTTGTGAGTTCAAGCCCCACACTGGGGCAGAGCTTACTTTAAAAAAAAAAAAGATATAACAAAGTCCACACTGACTGGATCTTGAACTTGGGGCAGGATAATCATCCCACCTGCTCCAACCTTGGGCCCAGCACAGTAGACCCCTCCTCTCAGCCATCTGCCCGTGTCATTCTCAGACTCCCTGCCCAGCCTTTTTTTGTGAAGTTTCTGGCTGCCTGGTTCACTTTCACTAGCTCCAAATCAGGCTTAGTAGACTAGGGCCTAGGGGCTGGGCTGGCTCTGTATGTGGGTGGGCTGAGTGCTAAGGCACGGCCCAGGGTTCACATAAGCCCAGCAAGTCCCTGACCAGCTTCATTGTCTCTTCAGGACCCCAAGATGGTAGGGCCAGCAGCCTCCAGGACCCAGGGCTTCAGGATACACCTTGTTCGGCTCCTCTGGCATGCGTGGCTCAGTGCCAAAGCTGTACCCATGCAGCTGGAGAGGTGGGAGGGCCGGCCTGCCACTCCCGGCAAGTGCTGAGGTGAGCCTGTTGCCCCGGTGTGCTCCCAGCATCTTCCCAGTGGGGGCTCCCTCCTTACCTTCCTGTGCCCTGTCTTCAGATTGCCTCCGGAAGGGGAGCAGCATCAGGAGGAAGACTTAGTCAGCTCTGAGGGAGGAGGGTCTGGCCCTGAGGCCCAGCTCAGCAAGGGCCTTGCCAAGCATCTGCTAAGTGGTTTGGGGGATCGACTATGCCGTCTGCTGCGGAGGGAGCGTGAAGCCCTGGCCTGGGCGCAGCGGGAAGGTGAGCAGGACCCATGGGGCAGCCAGAAGCCCGAGAGGGCTGGATCCTGCGGTCACTGTGCTTTTACAAGGAGCAGGAGGTCTGCAGAGTGTGGGCCCCTTCCTCCCCTTAACGCTGTCTGTCCTGATAACGGCTCAAGGAGAGCTCCTGCACTGCTTTGCCCTTATTCTTAGCTTAGGCTTCTAGTTAACATGAGTTCTGAAGTTTCTGGCCTGGGTGAGGGATGTTGGGAGGGTGTGAAACCCGGTCCAGTCCAGCTGCCTAAGAGCTTCTGGGTTTGTTGGGGGAACAAGACTGAGAGCCAGGTATATGTATGAACTCTGGAAGGTGAGGGCCCTCCCTGCGTTTCGAGGCTAATGGGCCCTAAGAAAGCTAGTAGGGTCTGGGCTGATGTGAAGAGACCGGTGGGGAGCCAGACATTCCGTGGGTCCCCCTGGCTTTAGGCTCTCCCTCCTGCTCCCTCTCACAACACTGCATGTGCATTTGAAAATGTGTGCACACACCTGCAGCAAGGTCACAAGCTGGCTCCCTCCTGTCCCAGAAAGTTCAGCTCCCTCCCCCTTTCCTCAGCCCATCTAGCCTGCCACTCCCTCAGCCTGGATTCCCAGCACTCCACATCAGCCAGCAGCCTGTCCTCCTCGGCTCACCCCAGCTTGCCCAGCCCCTCAGGCCTTGGCACTTTCTGTTCCTTCTGTCTGGAATGGCCTTCTCCTCCCTTTCTCCCTGATGAATGAACACTTACTCATCACTCTAGGGGCGCATTTTGTGAAGCTGCCCCCACCATCCCTACCCTCGTCTTTCTATCCCTTTCTCCTACTCCAGCGCCCACCCCGTGGTGCTGTGGTCATTGCCCCATCTATGGGCCCATCTCCCCTCTTGGAATGTGAGCTCTAGGAGGGCATCTCTGAGCCCTGACCAGCTCTGAGTCCCCAGCGCTCAGCCCCACACAGGACAAGGTGTCTGTTGCATGAGTAAATGAGCGTGTGCTCACTGGCGTCCTTCCACCTACTGCGGAGGGCTTAGTCAGAAACCCCAGGCCAGGGAAGGAGTGGCCGCCTAAGGTTTCCTCTTCTGGTGTACAGAGTCTCCTGCAAGAACGCCACGTCCGGAGGGAGGGAGGTGGGTGAAGGAATGTGTTGGAAATGATGTGGATTGGTAATTCAGGACTGATGGGGGAATCCTTGGGGCAGGAATTGGGGAGGTGAGGACTGCACTCTCCCTGGGAGGGTTTTCTGGAGACGTGCTGTGGGGAATTTCTTTACAGAGGCTGTCGAGTAGGTAGGGTTGTCTGCAAGGGGCCTGTCTCCCTTCCAGGGTGGCCCCACAGTGGAAGCTGCTCCTGCTCTTCTCCATCCCTGCCTGGAGGTCCTCAAAAGGGACCTATGGCTTGAGCCTCCTCTGACCCTGTTCTCTCCCGTGGTAAGCAGGCCAGGGGCCAACCAGGACAGAGGACAACCCAGGCATTCCACTCTGCTGCAGCAGCTGCCATCGTGGACTCTTCAACACCCACTGGAAATGCCCCCACTGCAGCCACCGGCTGTGTGTGGCCTGTGGTCGCATGGCAGGTGCTAGGAGGGCCAGGGACAAAGCAGGTAGGAAAGGAGCTGGGGGCTGAGGGTGGGAGGGCAGAGACGGGGGCCTCCAAGGGCTGCTCTAAGGTGTGTGGCCATTTCTTGGCTGCCTCTCCTCAAGAAAGCCTCCCTCCCCAGCCCCAGCCTCAGCCACCATGGCTCAATGCCCCTTAGAGCAGACTTTTCCCTCTCCCCAGATCAGAGGGCCACGCCTGTGTCCTTGCCCACCCTTAAGAGAAGTCGAGTGCCTACTCTATGCCTCCCAATTTGCTCAGCTTGCATCTTTTTAAACCTTACAACATTGTGAGGTGGGTATTATTGCCTCAACTTTCCAGATAAGAAAAACTCAGAGAGGTTAAGTGACTTGTTCAAGGTCACACAGCTAGTAAGTGTTAGGTCCAGGATGCAGACTCACGTCTTCTAATCCCAAGTCTTACTCTTTTCATGGTTCTCAGCTTTTTCTCCCTTGGCTCCACTCAGTCACCTGAGGACTTAAAATTTCCCAGTGTTCCAATAGAGATAGCCAAAAGGAGGTGCAGGGTCAGAAATGTTTCAGAACACCGTATTCTATGTGATCATCTTGGAGTCTGGCAATGCATATCAGCATTTTAAAGGCTCTGCATTCTGCAAGCAAAGGATCCTATGTCACTCTTGAACCCAAGTTTCCTAGAAAGCCCATGTTTTATGGATTGTCAAGCCCCTTGATTTAGATATCATGCCCTTGTCCTTCTTCCCTGTCTTTAAGCTGTGGTTACTTTGGTTTCCTGACCTGCACCTTCTCTCTTCCTACCCACAGGCTCTCAGGAGCAGTCCACAGAGGAGTGTCCTCAAGAGGCTGGGCACAGTGCCAGTTCCCTGATGCTCACCCAGTTCATCTCCAGCCAAGGTAAGCCATCTTGGAGAAATGGGGTGTGCAGAGGGCGGGTCCTGGGGAGAGCAGCTTTCTGTGTGGATGTGCCTCAGCCTAATCCCATGCCCTCTTGCTTGGTGAGGCCAAGCAGGACAGGGACAGCCTCCTGTCCACACTCACCACCAAACTCTATCTCCCTTCCCCACTCACAGCTCTGGCAGAATTGAGCACCGCCATGCACCAGGTTTGGGTCAAGTTTGACATCCGGGGGCACTGCCCCTGCCAAGCTGATGCCCGGGTGTGGGCCGCTGGGGATGAGGGCCAGCAGGTAAGAAGCAGGGCATGGGACAGGTGCCAGCACTAGCTGGTTGGTCCCAGGATTGGGCAGTGTGTTTGGAAGTTACTGACCTTGGCAGGGTTTGGCCCGTATCTTTTGATGGGACTGAAGGATATGGAAGCTGGGTAAAATCAAGCTACTTCTCACCTTCCTCTGGGGATTGGGATCCATGGATTGAGCTCTAGCACCTGTCCCACCTCCCTCGCTCCTGCTCAGAGCTCCTATCCACCTTGTGCGTGTTACAGCTTAGCGTTTGCTGGCGGGTCCTGTCTCTCCACTCAGCAGGCATGGACTCCTGAAGGTGGAGTTTGGACCTACCTTCCCTGTGTGCCTTGCGCTTAACACATAGCAGGCACTCAGTATGCATTTTACAAAATTTTATAAAGTTCATGCTTTTATTATAAAAATCATTCATTCAAGAAATGGCTTATTGAATGCATTTCGTGTGCCAGACAGTGTTACATACCCATGATGAAAACTACAAGCAAGTAATAGGAAGAAAACAACAGTAGCCCTATAATGCCACCCTTATCATTGTGACATATTTCTTTCCAGGCACTTGCCTGTATATTCAGTCTGTTTTTGTGTATCTTAGATCAGACTGTGTGTGGCATTCCGTAAGCAACTGTTTCCCACCTAATGTTATATCACATAATACTTTGCTCCTTGTAAACACAGTTTTAGGATTTATAAGAGTCTGTTGTTAATACTTGTGGGTTGGGTTGGACTGAGCTGTGTTTGCCATTTTTAAATCTCTGGTTGGATTGGGGGGGTTGGTGGATGGGTTTAACAGAAGGAGCCTTCAGAGAAAACTCCCCCAATTCCACAATCTTCTTGCAACGGGGATACTGACAGGACCAAGGACATCAAGGAAGGTGAGCAGCCCCCCTGGCCCTCGCTCACACTGTGCATGGGGAGGCTGGGCCAGGGCTGGCATCCCCAGGACAGATCGGAATTGCTTTAGCCAGCGCACCCCTCCCCCCCGCCCTGCCCCCAATAATCTTCCTCACTTTTCTCAAGTCATTCCAGATGAAATAAATCTAAATACAATCTAGGACAAATCTCCCCACCCCTGTCCAGTCAGAACCCCACTGTGAGCCCCTCCTTTGGAGAGGCAGCGGGAGACAGACTTGGCCAAGAGATGAGGGCAGACCCTATGGGCAGTGGAGCCTCGAAGGGAAGGGGAAGCCTCTCACCATTTTCCTCCCTGCCAGAGACCCCCGACTCCACGGAGACCCCAGCAGAGGACCGTGCCAGCCGAGGGCCCCTGCCTTGTCCCTCTCTCTGTGAACTGCTGGCTTCCACTGCTGTCAAACTCTGCCTGGGGCACGAGAGGATACACATGGCCTTTGCCCCAGTCACTCCTGCCCTGCCCAGCGTGAGCGAGGGCACAGAGGGAGGCCTGGGGGCCCGGGGACAGAGGCTGGGCTGGCCCTCCCTGTGGGGTAAGGCAGGTCCTGAGCTGTTCTGCTCCTCCATCCCTCCCTTCACACAGGACGACCGCATCACCAACATCCTGGACAGCATCATCGCACAGGTGGTAGAACGGAAGATCCAGGAGAAAGCCCTGGGGCCGGGGCTGCGGGCTGGGCCAGGCCTGCGCAAAGGCCTGGGCCTACCCCTCTCGCCAGTGCGGCCACGGCTGCCTCCTCCCGGAGCTTTGCTGTGGCTGCAGGAGCCCAGACCTCAGCGAGGCTTCCACCTCTTCCAGGAGCACTGGAGGCAGGGCCAGGTGAGGCTCCTCACCTCCCAGCTCCCCATTCTCATGGCCTTGGTCACCCTCAGGGCCTCAGGGTCACCATCAAGTAGACCTGGTCCATCACACAGAAGGGGCAGCGGGGTTGGTCCCCACACTGGTCTGGTGTCCCTCACAACATGCTCTGGCCTGGCCAAGTTGGGTGCCTGTCCATTCTCCCTATATCCCTCTTCCTTTCCTCCCTACAGCCCGTGTTGGTGTCAGGGATTCAGAGGACACTGCAAGGCAACCTGTGGGAGACGGAAGCTCTTGGAGCACTTGGAGGCCAAGTGCAGGCACTGACCCCCCTTGGACCTCCCCAGCCCATAAGCATCCACAGTGCAACGTTCTGGGAGGGATTCTCCAGGCCTGAAAGTAAGTGTCCCTGATGTGGGGTATGGGGAGCTGGGAGACTGAGCCAGGGGGCAGCGAAGTCCCATGGTGACCCTGGGGGGCAGCTGGAAGCAGAGCCCAGGGCAGAAACTAGACTGTCTTGCTGCCAGGGGGCCGGGGTCCTCTGGACAAAGAGGTTCCTCCCCCGGCAAATGGCATGTCTCCTCCTCTAGTTCGCCCAAAGTCAGATGAGGGCTCCGTCCTCCTGCTGCACAGAGCTCTGGGGGACGAGGACACCAGCAGGTGTGTATAGTACCAAGGGCTGGCCCCACTTGCCGAGGCTCTGCCCAGCCCCTTGCTGTCACTTCTCCTTCTTCACCCCCCACCTCAGTGTTCCCTGCTTGCCTCTGGGAGTGACCCCACTAGTGGTGGGCTTTGAGGGGATCTGGGTGCCTGGGTTGAACCTGCTGGGTATGACCCTGCCCCCTTCAGGATGGAGAACCTGGCTGCCAGCCTGCCACTCCCAGAGTACTGTGCCCACCATGGGAAACTCAACCTGGCTTCCTACCTCCCACCTGGTCCTGCCCTGCGTCCACTGGAGCCCCAGCTGTGGGCAGCATATGGTGAGTGCTACTCCACCCTGCCCAGCCCCTGAGCCCATTCCTGTTACCTCTGGGCCCATGTGTGTCTGTGCCAAAGTCCTGGAGCCCGTGCCCAGCTGTCCCTTTTCTGCCTCCATCAGGTGTGAGCCCACACCGTGGGCACCTTGGAACCAAGAACCTCTGTGTGGAAGTGGCTGACCTGGTCAGTGTCCTGGTACGTGCTGAGGCCCCACTGCCTACCTGGCACCGGGCACAGAAAGGTGGGTCCTGGGCCAGAAGCAGGGGTGGGGACAATCTGCAGATTTCAGCGTGCTGTTTCTGCCTACCCTGGGCCCTCCTGAGCTGTTTTTCTTCCACAGACTTCCTCTCAGGCCTGGACGGGGAGGGGCTCTGGTCTCCAGGCAGCCAGGTCAGCACCGTGTGGCACGTGTTCCGGGCACAGGATGCCCAACGCATCCGCCGCTTTCTCCAGATGGTGAGGAAGGAGCTGGGAGCCCTCCTCTTCCCCTGCGCTGCCCTCATGCTCCCTGGGAGTGGGGGTTCCCAGCCCAGGAAGCCCTCCCTGTTGTGTGTGTCCCATGTGCTCACTCTCCCTGCCCCCTAGGTGAGCTGGACAGCCTTGACTCCCACAGACAGGCACAGAGAAGGCAGACTGGGACCTTATGAGTTGTGTGCTGGGGCACGCAGAGAGCAGGGGCTGAGGAGGGACCTTATGATGAAATGAGAGCAGGAGCCATCACAGGCTAGGCACTGTGTAAGAGCCTTGGGTACATTATCTCGGTTAGTCGTCATAACCACTCTGTGTGGCAGGCACTGCTGCTTTCCCATTTTGCAGATGAGGAAACTGAGGCTGAGTGGTAGAGTGGAGACCTGAGCTTATGGCTATTCCCACCTCAGGTCACTACACTGCTCCTCCTGGGAGCAGGCAGCATCCCCTGCATAGGCTGGGGGTGGAGGGGAGCCTGGCAGAGGGCAAAGGGAAGCCCATCTGAGATGTCCTCCTGCTTCTCCCCTGTCCATTATCTACACCTTATGAGGAGGTGCTCTTTGGGGTGCTAGCACTTGAAGGCTGAGGGAGACAGCATGGTAGGTAGAGGGACAGACTGGACAGGATGAGGAGCAGTGAAGGAGAAAATGAGCAGGGGGCAGGAAGCTCCAGGGGGTGGAAGGCGGTGGAAGGCTAGTGTTAAGGGTAGGACAGGCACAGCAGTTCCAAAGGCCAGCTGAACTCTGATTGTCCTGGGAAAAAGACGTCCACCAAGCGTCACCCCTGCTAAGGCACACACATACTTATACACAGACATGCAGGTGTTAAACTTGCTGTCCACCACCACCCTCCTGCCCACAGGCATATGTATCTGCAGACACATCGACAAACACACACAGATCTGTAGATGTACACACAGATGCTAGAACACACAGAGGGAGCAGACAGAAGCACACCTTCATACATAGACAGCCTCATCTAGTCTGGGTGTGGTGCCTCTAGGCAGTCTCATATGGCCAAACCTGATGATTCATGGAGAAGGTTTGAGGGGCATATTCTCACTGGGTGGCCTGGGAAACACTGATCGAACTCCAGGATGCACTCAGAGGGCAAAAGAGCCTGGGCACCTGCCTGGGGCTACCTAGGGTCCAGCCTAACACACCAGCCTCCCCTTTCCCCATGGCCCAGTCTTGGAAGCCTGAGTCCTAAGTCCAGGGACAATTGCTGAGGTCCTACTGAAGGGGTGGATTTGTCCAGCAGCCAGTTGGGGCACGATGCTGGCATTTACCCCTACGGCTATTCCCTGGGCATCTACTTCTCTGTCCCCCGTGAATCCCTGTTTGCCCAAGGAGTTCCCCACTCTGGTTGGGCTGATGAAGGCCTACCCTCCCCATAGCCATGCCTGCTCCAGAGGCCTCAGCCCAGCAGGCAAGGCTGTACTTCCACTGGGCATCAGAACTTCTGTGTGGCCTTTGTTGCATCTAGGATCTTAGAAGAATCTGATAAATGCTTTAGATCATCTCATCTCAAGGATATACAGCTATCTAGTCACCTACAACTTAGCACACAATTCAGGACGTTCACAGGACTCCAAGTTAAGATCTCCTCATGTAGACAGTTTATGAGCTGGGATTATGCAGGGTATCTTTCTGGGTTTTCGAGAAAGGGGCCCAGGACCAGGGACACAGAGGCTACTGAAGGCATCTAGCCCCACGAAAGGTGGGGGTTTAGACTCCCAGCCTCAGAGCCTTAAACCTTTCCTCTAAGCTGTTTCCAGCCAAATCTCTGTTCTGCCAACCTAAGCAGCCCTAGCTTCTCACCACCCAGCCCCTTCTCTCACTCCTATGACCTCCCCTCCTTGCCCCGCAAGACTTGACCCCTTCAGCTCTTGGCCTTTGCGCCCTGACCTTTGGGAAGTCTGTGCCCCATCTGGCAGCCCTGTCCTTGTTTCCCCACCTTCCTCATTCTGCCTTCTCTTCTTTGAGGTGTGCCCGGCCGGAGCAGGCAACCTGGAGCCTGGCACCCCAGGCAGCTGCTACCTGGACGCAGGCCTGCGGCGGCGCCTACGGGAGGAGTGGGGCGTGAGCTGCTGGACCCTGCTGCAGGCCCCTGGAGAGGCCGTGCTGGTGCCTGCGGGGGCTCCCCACCAGGTGCTTCCCCAGCAAGCCAGGGGCTCTGCAGAGAGCTCACACTATGCGAAGCGCCAAGAGCAGACACCACAGTGATACAGCGTTCCCCGGCCTGCTCTGTCTTTGCCCCTCCCGATGCCCTGAGAGCTAGGCAGGGCAGAAAGTCACGCCCCACTGTAAGGAAGAGGAGAAGCTGAGTGGTCTTGAAGTCATCTAGCCCAACTGAGCTTCTTGTCCTTGGTTCCCCACCCTGCCTGTGCCACCTCTGGCATCCCCTGGGCATGGTTTTGGCCTTGCCCTTTGAGGTGCCTGGTGCTGGATCCAGGGCTTCTGCTCTCTGAGAGCTGGGTGGGGGTCATTATGGGAAGTAGACCTCAGGGACAAGAGGAGCAAGGGGAGGATGTGTGACCCCGAGTCTCCACTGACCCTCTGCCTACCTCCTGTCTGGCACAGGTACAGGGCCTAGTAAGCACAGTGAGTGTCACTCAGCACTTCCTGTCCCCGGAGACCTCTGCCCTCTCTGCTCAGCTCTGCCACCAGGGACCCAGCCTGCCCCCTGATCACCGCCTGCTTTATGCCCAGGTGAGTGTGACACTGGCCAGGAGGGCAGTTGGGGTGGCATAGCATATCTACTCTGTGCCAAGCAAGCAGCCAGCCTGGGCCTAGGAAGGGCATCCTCAGTGGGAAGAGCCCAGGAATGTGACTGTAAACACCTTGTCCTCTCTTTTTCTCCTAGATGGACTGGGCTGTGTTCCAAGCAGTGAAGGTGGCTGTGGGAACATTACAGGAGGCTAAATAGGGGTATCCCCAGTGTCTGGGGTAGGTTGGGGGGCAAATACTCAGTCCAGGCACAGCTTCAGCAGATAATGATGCTGGGAGACTTGGGGACTTTTGGTCAATCCCTCAAGCACCACTCTGGGCACAGACAGGGCACCCTGTTCCCCGCTCCAACCTAGGCCCTACAGCCAGCAACCACAGTGCCGTCGAAGCTCACACCTGCCCTTCGCAGGCTGGCACCTGCTGTCCCTGCATCCCTTGCCATGGTACCAGGCCCACACTGGGGGTGAATGACTCCCTTCAACCCTTGCCCCCTGAACCCAGGAGGCAAACAGCCCTTCCCTGGGACACCTCGGGAATCATTCTGGCTTAAGCAACACCTTCTTCTGCTGCCTCATCCCCTGCTGTCCCACCCGTGCCCGTGCTCTGCTTACACCACCTGCATCTTCACTGGGCTCCCGGGTGGCCCTTCACACTGCAGGCATGCTGGACAAGGGGCCACTGAAATCCTGCCCTCTCGCCAGAGAACAGTGAGGTGTGGGGAGAGGGTGGCATCAGGACATTGCCCAGGCTTGGCTGGAGGGAATGATATGGGTGATGCCCTGTTCCTGCTCCCTCTTCTCACCTCCCTCCTTCATGATTTCCATTAAAGTCTGTTGTTCTGTGAATGCTGCTGGAGTGGTTGGCCCTGCTCCTGCAGGCCACATGGACTGGGGAGGGGTGGGGAGATAAGGAAGTGGAGTGGGGCAGGGGTGGGGGTGACGACAGGGACCTCAAACACCCCTGCCTACTCTTCTTCCTGGGGCCTGGATCCTTTTCCCACTGAGGAGCAGATGGAACGTTCCAGGGGTCTGCCCCTGAGGATGCTCCTGACAGCAGACGGTGGGCAAGGCACCCTGGGGTGCAGCAGCATGGCAGCTTTCCTGTGCGCACTGGCTGCAGAGATCTAGAGCCCCAACCCGCGGGCAAACTTCAGGCTACCCCAGCTCTCCTGTCTGCCCTGACCTGGAGCACTGGGAGTGCGGCCCAGGAGAGCCCTTGCCTAGCCGTCTGCCCTCGGTGCCCGCGGCTGGCCCCAGGCCCGCTACCTGGGGACTGGCTTGCTGCCTGAGAGACAGTTGACAGGCCCCTCCCCGCCCCCAGGGCCCTCCGGGGTGGCTCGGCTCGCTCCGCTGCCCTTGTACATCTTAGCGCCAGCATACTCCAGCTCTTGTTATACCTAATTGTTCCTGCGGTGGTTCGGGGAGTGGGTTTTTTTGTTTTTTATGAAATAAAATTTTTTATTATAAATTTAATATACTTTCAGAACATTTAGAAAATAGGAAAAAGTCACTTGTAAGCTCATCTCCACTCACCCCGACCCAACCACTGTTAGCATTATTGGTGTATTTCCTTGTATTTTCTCTAAGGGTTTCATACATGATTGAATTGATGCGTTTTGTACTTGATTTTTCCTTTTAACACTGTGTTGTGGTCACTTTCTGTGTTGCTATGCAACCTTCATTTTAAATAGCTGCTTATATTCCCTTATGTGGCTTTGCTGTGGTTTACATAACCATCCTGCACCTAAAAAATTAGGTTTCTTCATTGTTTGCAAAGCAAGGTTATTTTCATTTTATCATGGGATAGAGAGAAAAGAAAAAATGGAAGCAATCCTACACTTTACTCTGCCACTGTTTTCATTTAATTGATCTCATTTAATCCCTTATCATGGTTTTGAGGTAGATATTATTTATTTATATTTTACAGAAGAGGAAAGAGGCAGGCTGGGGTTGAGTCACCCAAGGTCACGCAGCAATTTTAGTGGCAGGATTGGGATTTGAACCAAGCTTCCGGACTTGAGCCTCGTTTACATTAGTCTCGGCCCTTAATGGACTTTGCAGATGAGCTTGCTGTTCTGTCCTCCTTCCAACACACACACTTTACAGTTGATCATGTTCCAAGTGGCACTGCACGACCATCCTTACTTACACTTCACCTTATATAGCTGTGTCCTAATGTCACCCTAGAACCCCAAACATGGGGTCCTTCCTGCGGGAAGACAGAGATAGCCTAGTCACCAGGCCTCTCTTTTCTGCACACCTCTCTGCTGCCTCCATCTCATGGCAGGTCACAGCACCCTCGAGGGCATATTGGATCTGACTCTTGCAAACAGCAGGTGGACCAAATGTTCTAGGACTGGCCCTGGGCATGAAGCCAGTCCAGGTGGGTACTGACCCTGAGACGTCTGGGGACACTTGGTGGCACTGTTCCTCATGGAGGCTCAGCTGGCTCACCCCAGTCCAGCACTGCCCTTGGGGTCTCTGCTTCTCCCAGCATCCCCACTGTCCACTGTCTACTCCAGCCCCTCTCACTCGCCCAGATAACACAGAAGCACAACCCTCAGCGCCGGAAGTGACGTCAGCATGTAGATAAGCAGTGCCGCCTTTTTTTTCTTATAAAGTACCTTTTCAGAGTTTTTATTTTGAAATGATTTTAGATTTACACTCAAGTCACAAAGATAGTACAGGAAGTTCCTGATTACCCTGCATCCAGCTTTGTCCCATGTTAACATCTTACACAAACATGGCACAGTGATCAAAACCAAGAAATCATTATTGACACACTAAACATTTTTAAAAATATTTATTTATTTTTGAGAGACAGAGGGAGACAGAGTGTGAGTAGGGATGGGGCAGAGAAGATACAGAGTCCAAAGCAGGCTCCAGGCTCTGAGCTGTCAGCACAGAGCCCAACACGGGGTTTGAACCCACAAACCCTGAGATCATGACCTGAGCTGAAAAATGCTCAACCGACTGAGCCACCCAGGCGCCCCTATTGATACAACACTATTAACTAAGCAACAGACTTTTGGGATTTCACCAGTTTTCCACTAATGTCCTTTTTCTGTTTCAGGATCCACCTATGCCTGCATGATACAGATGGCCTAGAGGGGAGATGTGGCTCTCCCAAGGTCATTCAGCCAGCTAGTGGCAGAGCACAGGCTGAGCCAAACCTCCCCCTCCCTGTATACCTTGGGCTGCTGCCCTCCTCACACTCCTACTTTGCAGAGGGACAGCATTTGTTGCTCTGTAAAGGCCTCCAGAATCACAGACACCCTTGCCCCACCCTGCCTGCCCATCCCTGGCCCTGTTTCCAAGATTGCCTACACTACCTTCCTGTACATGTGCTCACACGCGCATGTGTGTCCACGTGCTCTGAAATGACTGCCTCAGGCTTTGCTCCCATGGATGCTGGGAGTCCTGTACTCTGTGATCTACCAGTTTGGCCACACTTGTCCATCATGCTGGGCAGCCCCCCCCCCCATTCCCCCCACCCCACCCCCCACCAGTGCTCTGCTCTCTCTGGGAATGGAGGATACAGAGCAAACTTTAACAAAGAACTTTATTTCTGGTTCTGGAGGCTTCTCCCTCAGCCCCCCTTCCTCCCTCAGCTTTTCTTGTCAGTCTTAGGGCCTCTGCTTAGTCTGGTGTGTTCTGTCTTCCACCCAATGCCTTGAGAAAGTCTACTTTCTGTTGTCCCCCTCTGCACTCCCAGAAGGGCTGGGTACAGTGCCTGGAGAGCCCTCTGCCTGTGCAGCCCTTCTCAGTTTACAAGGGGCTTTCCTGTTGCCTCGTGTGTTCCTCACCACAGGGGTGATTAGGTCCACTTAACAGGGGAGGAGTGTTTTTCCCAGTGATAATGGGGGAGTGGAGCCGTGGTTTCTTGCAGTCTGCTCTTCCAGGCGGCCTGGTGTTTATCTTAGGCTGCCTCTGAGGCTCTCATAGCCCTGCCAGACATGACCTCATTCTCTCTCAAATCATCCCTGGGAGGCAGAAAGGAGTCTGGGACCAATGCAGTCCCCACTTCACAGATGTGAAAACTGACCTGCAGACACACACACACACACACACACAGCAAATACGTTGACAAGTTGCTTTTCAGTCCTAGGGGCCTGACTCAGTCCCGTGAGTTCCGTTGTTTGGGAATGGAGAGATCTTGGATAGGGCTGGGGGCAGCAGTGTTTGCCAAGTACTTCAAAAGACTGTGGGCCTGGCAGGGACATCCCACCTTCAAATGCAGGGCCCTGTCTCCAGGGAACCTGCAGTCAGTTCCCTGGGAGAGAAAGGCCTAACGAGGCCAATCTGGTGTGACTGGAATTCCTGAGGGTATAGTTCTGTGGCGGTCCTGTAGGCATATTTCATGACAGTGGGCCTTTGTGTGGCAGCAACAAGAGCTGTGGCCAGGAGGACCCACCCTGAGGCTGCCTGGTCATGGTGACCCACACTGGACAGTCTATAGAGCTCCTCCCATGACATCTCACCTTCCCAACAACCCTGTGAAAGAAGAGTTACTATGAATCTACTGTTCAGATGAGGAAACTGAGGCCCACAATTTATCCAGGGGCACATAGCCAGCCAGTGAGCATCTGCTTCCAAGTCCAATGCTTTGCTCCACCAAGCTCCCAAAAGGAAAGTGTGCAAAGCCAGCAGGCAGGGAAAGGGGAGACCCAACTGAGGACAAGAAGCCCAAAGTTGGCTGACTTCACAGTTTCACTCCAGTTGGCCCTGTCCTCCTGTCCTGAGAGTAGGTTAAGGGAAGCTCTGAGGAGGAAAGGTCAGTCTGGGAGAGAAGTAAGAACTCGCCAAAACAACCCACACCCTGCTCTCATTGCGCCAGGCCACCAGGCCGTGTGAGCTGGGGGGGGGGGGGGGGGGGGACAAAGATGAAGGAGCAGGACCTGGTCCCCACCCTCCACAGGGCTTTCAGTCTGCAGTGGAGAGGGCCCTAAAACTGTGTGGGAAATGCAGTGGGCAGGCCGCCAGGACATCGATGAAGGCTGGACTGGCTGATTCCAGACCTTCTTTCTATCCCGTCCCCTCCTCCCATCTCCAGCCACACCTTGACCATCTCAGCCCTGCTCCCTCCTTCCTCTGAGCACCTGTCACACCTCTTGACCAAGCCAATCATTTGGCACTTGGCTTATAACCCTCAGATGACTTTTTATTATATGTTTATGTCCACCTTCCCAAGGTCAGAATCTCCTCCAAGGCAGGAGCTACTCTTCCTCCTGCGACAGTGACATGAGGTACATATTTAGTGAAGAAAGAAGGTTATTTGGGAAGTGATCAATTTGGGCAATACCATGGTATGTGTATAACCACAGCTGCACAGTATAGGTCCAAGCCACAGCCCCGGGCCTCAGTGATGTCATCGGCTTGCTGTGACGTCATCGTCGCTGGCCACTGTGGCGCTCCTCTGCAGCCTGCAGGCACAATGACGTCACCGTCCGAACTCGCCCAGACAAGTGCTTGCTGGAGGAATTAGCGAAGCTGGCAGCTAGAAATGCCGGAGAGAGGCCGGGGCGGGGCGGGGGGGGAGGGGGCGGCGGGAGGTAACTGAGAGGCAGAGGTCAGTGCGCTGCGCACACCACTCAGACCTGGCTCCTAGACCCCTTACGGACTGGCCCCGCCCCCTCAGTCACTGACGCGAGCCAGCCAATCCGGGCAGCCCGCGGTGACGCGTAGCCTATCAGCGGACAGGGCTTGCCGGGCGCTTCCGCGTTCGCGAGCGCGCCTGGTCCGAGTCGGCAGGGGGAGGGGGCGAGGGCGACTGACTGGGGTCTCACCCGCGTCCCACCTCACCCGGCGCGACCCACCTGCGGGGGCCCGTCCGCTGCCTCCCAGGGGACCCGATGGCCTCGGAGGGTCTGGCCAGGGCGCTGGCGGCGGTGTTGGGGGGCCAGGGGCTGAGTGTGCACAGCTGTGACTCGGCACCGGCCGAGGAGCCGCCGGCGCCGGTGCGGCTGCGGAAGAACGTCTGCTACGTGGTGCTGGCCGTGTTCCTCAACGAGCAGGTGAGCGTCCGCCGGGCCCAGCGCCCGGCCCTCTGGAGCACGCAGCCAGCCCCGGTGGGGACAGAGGACCTACCGACAAGAGCCACCGCTTCTTAGTGCGTGGTGCTTCCCAGTTTTGCAAAGCACTGACACTCACACTTACATCTGAGTTTTATACGGCCCAGCCCCGAGACTGTACCTATATACAGAAGAGGGATCTGAGGCCCAGGAACCTGTTTATTTCCTCCCGCTAGGCCTCATTGTCTTGAGAGGAGGGCTGCCTTCTTTCCCCAGAATCTAGCATAGTGCCCGCTTCGGAGTGGGCTCAGATCTGTCCAGTGCTTCAGAGACCTCTGGGTCCCATGGACAGTAATGGCACAACCTGCACTTAGACTTTCTGCCCCACCGTGTGATGTTCTTTTGTGCTGATCCCTGTACAAGTTGCTGCAACAACAGCTAGAAGGGGCCAGGGCTGTAGGTAGGAGTTGATGGGGTGGGGCCTGGGAGTGTGTTTCAAAGCCTAGGCCCCAGTGTGAGGCCCCTCCATGAGGGGAGGGGGGATGTCTACAATGCATCTACAGACAGGAGTCAGTGCAGGATACATGGCAAGCCTCACTGTGGGGCCTAATCCCCAGCCCCTGAAACAGCTCCCAGGAATCTTAGCCCCTTTCTGAAATGGAAGTCTGAAAGCAAAGAGGGATACATTGCACAGCGAGACAGTTGCAGCCCCCAAGCACACAAGGACCAGTCAACAATTTGAGGTATCCACCAGTAAGGGAGTGTTGGGTGACTCTGTTTGAGCTAGGATCTAACCCCAGGGCAAGGGAAGGTTCCCAGCCCAGCTGTGGTGGGGGTGAGGATCCTCTCTCTCCCCTCAGGATGAGGTGCTACTGATCCAGGAGGCCAAGAAAGAGTGCCGTGGGTCCTGGTACCTACCCGCGGGGAGAATGGAGCCTGGGGAGACCATCGTTGAGGCACTGCAGCGGGAGGTGAAGGAGGAGGCTGGGCTGCACTGTGAGCCTCTGACGTTGCTGTCTGTGGAGGAGCGGGGCCCCTCCTGGATCCGCTTTGTGTTCCTCGCTCAAGCCACAGGTATGGCCCACCTGGTGGCAGTGTTTGGCAGGGGGCAGTTGACACCTTTCCCCCAACTTGTCCTCTGGTGAGATGAGCCCCTTATTCTGACTGGTACAAGCCTGGCATGTCCAGATTCCAGCCTGAAGATTTGACCCCCAGCCCCCACAGCCCCATGACCCTGGGTCAGGGCTAGAATGCCTGGGTGGCCATTTACTCCGCCAGGCCCAGCATTTCTCTCAACAGAGACCCTTTCCTCCACCCCATCCTCGACATCCCTGCAGGTGGAATTCTCAAGACTCCCAAGGAGGCAGATGCAGAGTCCCTGCAGGCTGGCTGGTACCCTCGGACCTCCCTGCCCACTCCGCTGCGAGCCCAGGACATTCTGCACCTGGTGGAGTTAGCTGCCCAGTACCGCCAGCAAGCCAGGCACCCTCTTATTCTGCCCCAGGAGCTTCCCTGCAGTCTGGTCTGCCAGCGGCTTGTGGCCACCTTTACCAGCGTCCAGACAGTGTGGGTGCTGGTGGGCACAGTGGGGATGCCTCACTTGCCCATCACTGCCTGTGGCTTCACTCCCATGGAGCAGAGGGGTGGCATCAAGATGGCCATCCTGCGGCTGCTACAGGAGTGTCTGACCCTTCACCACTTGGCAGTAGAGACCAAGGGGTTGCTTGGACTGCAGCACCTGGGCAAAGACCATGCAGATGGCATCTGCTTGAACGTGCTGGTGACTGTGGCTTTTCGGAACCCAGGTATGCAGAGGGAGCCCCCAAAGGTTCGGGGTGAGAACTTTTTTTGGTGGAAGGTGATGGAGGAAGACCTACAAAGCCAACTCTTACAGAGGCTTCGGGAATCCTCTGTCATCCCAGTCAACAGATAGGAAGGTGCCATCTCTGTGCAAGGAGCTGGGTGACGGTGCTCCCCCCACCGTGGATTTGCTTTCCTCTGGGGGAAGCAGGAGGTTGGCAGTCAGGGATCTGGTGGTGTTGGGAGCAGGCAGTTCTCCTGGTTGTCAGGGGAATTTCCTTCTCCATGGAGCTGGTCCCTACATCGCACCGAAAGGACAGTGCCTTTAACCCAACAAGGATTCCAGAGCTCAAGGACCTAATTGCCCCATGGGTACGATGAGGGCCCTCCTCCCTAGGGATGGATGTGAGAACCTTCTGAACCTGAGATGGCTACTTGTCATCAAGAACCTACTTGTCATTTTCCATGCTTGCCTCAGGAAAGGCCTACATCTCATTCTCAGGCACTGAGAACATGGACTGGGTGCTGAGGGAGGTCATTCCAAGGGAGTGGGACCCTTGCTGAGTAAATACATGGTACTTACTTCGCTTTCCTGCCTAAATGTCTCTGTGGAGAGGGAGTGAACAGGAAGAGGGGAGCACATCAAAAAAGAAGCTCCTCTCCTTGTCCCACCACCGCCCCGCCCCCCACGTCTTCCCAGACAGCAGGCCTGTGTCCCCCACTTGCAGGACTGGGGCAGGCCGACTTCCTGCCACCCACTCTAGTGTCTGTGGCCCAGTGGGGTTCTCTTTCTCTTGTCTGCCATGGTGCGAGGTGTCCACATCCCCTCCAAGGTTTAAGCTGTGAGAACACCAGAAACTCCACGGGGACAAGGAGTTGTGAAAGCTGGCCCTGCCTCTCAGCAGAGTTTCATCTCTTTGGGCTTCCCTGTTCCCTCCCTGCATCACTCTGCCTACCTCTAGGCTCCTGCCTCTGCCATTCTACAACTCTGGACCAAGCCAGACCAAAACCTTTTATTCATTTCCCTTCAGTTCAGAAGAATCTTGATTTAAAAAAAAAAAAAAATTTTTTTTTTTTTTTTTTAAAGAACTTTACTAAAATTTAAGGAAAAAAACCACAGGAAGTGAACAAAGAAAATATATCGTGCTACTCAATGGACGTAATACAGATTTCTGGTTCTGAGCAAGGACACACTTGATGAGGCTTCCCTTCTGAGGTAACTCCATTCTGACACTGAAGACCCAGGATAACCTCCAAGGCCCCCTTCCCATCCCCTCCCCCTGCCATCTTATCTTTCTAGCGTTAGGCTGTGGTAGGAATCCTTTTGTCCCCTCTGAGGACAAACATCTCCCACATGATGGAACCAAACCCTTTCACTCTGGTTCACTTCTCTCAGGGTCTGAGGGACCCACCAGTCTATATCCATGTCGAAGGGCAAACTTTGCTCCCACTTTATTTAGCCTATAGTAGTTTTCAACCCTGGGTGCCCATTAGAATCACCTGGAGAGCTTTAGTAACAATGCTGGGCCGCCCCCCAGAGACACGGCTTTCACTGGTATTGTAAAAAGCAAACCAAGTGATTCTGACGTGCACTGAGGTGAGAGCCACTCAGCAGCCCTCTCCAAGTTTCCAACTTGCTCTCTCCCGGAGTTCTCTCAGCTACCCCTCCTGAGTGCACCCCCACACGCATACATTTAGGGACCAGGTTTTTAAAATATGAAGTCCACTAAAGCATTCATACAACTCCCAACATACAAACCTCAAAATGAGACTTGCATACAGATGCTTCAGACGGCCCATTCTTTCCCGGAGTCTCCGAGGCTAGCTGGCTCTCGGCTGTAGGTAAGCTGGGCAGAAATAGTGTGGCTTGGCCAAGAGAGAGCCTGGTTCCTGGCAGGCGCAGAGGAACATCAGATTTGCGCTGCCAGAGCCTGTCTCTATTTACCACCCGCCCCCCAGCACACTGCCCCCCTCCGCTCTAGTGCTGGAAAAGGAATTTGTCATTCTCAGGGAGGAAGATGGGCCTGAATGAGCAGCGGAGGCCTGCGCAGGAGGACACGAACGGTGGAGATCGGGGCAGCTGTGCCCACGCAACCAAACCATTGATTGCTGTGTTGTCTGGGGGGACGCAGTGCGAATGCTGAGGGGGATGGAGGAGGGGAGGATCTGTGACTCCCGGATGCTCAAATGTTTTCTGACTTGAAGAGGTCAGACCCAACTTGCCCCATGAGCTCTGCTCCCCTGTCCCACGCCAACACCCACGTGCGCACACACGCATGCACGCACATGCACGGTGTCCTTCAGAGCGGCAGTTAAGTCCTCCCCAGCTTGGAGGAATGCAGGAGAGGGAGAGGTCACTGAGTTCCTCCTCTTTCATGTCACCTCCTGGCAACCTGCGGCCGGCTTCTAGAAGCGGCAGAGGCAGGAAAAGGAAGCGAAAGGGGCTCTGGCCTGCTCCTCCTTGCCCAGGAGCGAAGCCAGCAACTGCAGTCCTGCTGTGAGGTAATGCCTGGCGCCGCCTGTGTGTTCCTGCAGGTTGAGACAGATTCAGGCCGGGTGGGGTGGCAGCCCCAGCTGTGAAGGGCATGCAGGGAGAACAACACTACAACTGGCTGCCTGTGCCCCAGCACCTCCCCGCTAGGCCTTGGGGGCTTGGGGTCAGGTGGGCATCCTGGCCTCATCTCTCCCCTTGGCTCTCTTGCTCCCCTGGAAGAGTATTCCGTCAAGAACTCTGTGGGCTGGGTGAGATGTGGAGGGCCAGGCCTGGCCTCCCCGGGTCTCTGATCCCCTCTGCCCAGGTGTTGAGGACCTGCCGAGACGGGTTCAGAGGCGCCAGAGAGAAACCAGCTGGAGCCAGAGCCTGGCACCCAGCCCCCCACTTCCCAAGCCCTCTCCTGCCCTGGCTGCAGTTGCACCAAGTCTCTCATTAGCAGCTGCCCCCGCCTGGGCGCGGAGCATGCTTTGGGCGTTTGCCATGAGGTGGTTGGGAATTTTGCAACAGCCTCCAAAAGGGCCGGGAAGGGAGAATGGGCTTCTCTGCCATCCACTGCCCCTTCACCACAGGTTAAGTCAAGAAGGCAGGAGAAAAAATGTCAAGTCTCAGCAGCATCTGTTGTACCTAGCAAGACAGAGACAGGGCTCCCACGCCCCCATCTCTCTGGCCTACAGTTCTGACCAGCCTGAGAGCCATCACTCACTCCCTCTGTGCCCCTGGAATTGAGCCACAGGTTTTGGCCCTGGCCACAAATCGTCCGTAGAGACAGGTGATAGGTACGGAACACATGAGGGTTTGGGTCTGGGTGCTCAGCTGGCAATTACCCAGCTCTCCTGAGAAAGCCCCGAGGACACCATGCTGTCTGGGAGGCCATCTCTTTTGCTCCTTGGCTTCTGGTACCTTGGAGACCCACTCCCTGAACCCAGTCTGGTGTGACCGATAGGCCACGGTCTTCTTGAGTTAACCTGGGAGTGGAAGCCCAGGCCTCCTCAGAGGCAGAGGCACCTGGGATGTAGAGGTGGAACCAAGCTCCCACCCTGGGAGGCGGGAGGTGGCAGCCATGCCAGGTGCGAGGCAGCTCTTGGGCAGAGGTGAGGACAGGAGTCCCCCATCTGGTCCTGCTCTTGGCTCAGACGTGCCCTTCCTGGGGTGGGGACAGGTGCAGGTGAGGACTGTGCGGGGGGAACTTGACAAAAGCGATGGCAGCCAGCTCCTTGCAGAATTCCTCAAGAACCACCACGCCCTGGAGGAGAGTCTGGTGGTCCAGCCTGAGGGAGACAGCATGGGAGTCATAGCTGGGAGGCAGCAGGAGTGTACCCAGGATGACAACCCAGTGTCCATGAGGTACATCCCAACGGCAGACACCTCTGAGGGAAGATGGAGTTCGGCAACGGGCCCTCTTTGCCCCCTGGCCTGTGCTCCTCCCACTTCCCTTGAGCACTCTGCCCTCCCACCCCAGGGTCCATCCTTGGGCACCACTTCCCTCGGTTACTTACTGCTCCCCGGGGACCTGACCCATCAGCTGCTTGCGTACCAGGAGCAGTTTGCCTGGGAACTGAGGTACTCTCTGAATTCTCTGCATCAAGTCCCCGATCACCTACAGCAGGAATGAGACAGGACTGAGGGGGGCAGTGGTGACACTCATGCAGGGTCCCCTGGCTCTGCACTACCGTGGCGGGGGAGGGGCTGTGTGCCTGTGCCTTCCCCTGGCGCTGGCCAGGGTTCCCACTCCTGTAGCCCCCCACCCCCTGTCCCATTGCCCTCCCTTCCTGCACCACCAGCGACACACGCCCTTCGGCTCCGGCATCCTTACCCTGACAAGCACAGAGAACAGACTCCTGCACCCAGGGGCCAGGTTGATGTAGGGATCCAGGAGATACTCATGGATAAGGGGGTGGGGGAAGAGGGCAAGCCGGGACAGGACTGAGGTCACTTGCAGGTTCAGGCTGTATGGCTGTAGGGAACACAGTGGACAAGCTGAGGGTTGGCAGGGGGCGGTGAGCATTTTTGCACTCCCCCAGCCAGGCGCCTGGCCAGTGTGAACGTGTGCGGGGGTGGGAGTCTCACGTGATGTGTGTGTGTCATGGATTCCCTGGGGCTGAGGGCCAGAACATGTTAGGGCGTGTGGAGCAGAGGCAAGATGGGGCTTCCCGCCTGGAGAACGGAGAGGGGTGGGGTTGGGGGAAGGAGAGTATGGAGCTGAAGAACCAAAGAGGGCTCGACCCCCAGGGTCAGGCCACTCTCCTGAAGGACTCCAGAGGCAAACTGCCTCGAGTTTTCCTGTGGGCCCTCACCTTGTAACCTTGTAGCCAGGGCCCAGTCCTGTTGACTACCTGTTCCAAAATCCGGGACATGCGGTCAAACAGCATTCGGAGGAAGTGACCCTCAAAGAAAGGCCGTTCAGGCTCATGGGGGTCCAGGGGTGTGGGACCGAGGGGCCAGCCCCAAGGGGCGACTCGGGAGCTGCACTCCTGGAACTGAAACAGAAGTGAGAGTTGAGGAGGTGAGCCCAGTGGTCAGGAGGCACCCACAGGCAGAGGAAGCCATGTGGGAAGGATACACTCGAGGTTCTTGGCCGGAGCAGGGAAGAGAGAGAGATCACAGAGGGAGAAGGTGGAATTGATCAATACCACAGCTTTGAGGGATGAGAAGTGGATGTTGGCAGAAGCTTCAACACTTACCAGTCCATAAGCATCGTGAACGTATGTGTCATATCCAGTCTCCTCTAGGAAAGCTGAGGTCTTGGCTTCCTCGGGAACCAGGCAGAGGAAACTGAGAGACAGGACCCTAGGTGTGGAGGAGCTCCGGCTGGGCTGCTCTGTCTTTCCCTTCCCCCTCTCCAGCCCTGAGGGAACACTCCCTCCTGGGCTGCCCCTCATCGGGGCTATGGCCAAAGATAGAACAAACAAACCTCAAGTGACTTGGATTTCCTGACCAGCTCCCTACCTGTTGACGATCTCAGTCACTGCTGTTTTGCCATCTGAGTTGGTGGCAGGAGCTGGGGGAGGCTTTGCAGAGGGCTGAAAGCTGGCGTTGAGGAAGCCGTCCGTGAAGTAGGGGTCTTCCTCCAGATCTCTGTGGCCAGGGCAGATGAGTGGTACCAAGGAATAAATGAGTAAGTGTGGGGGTACTGAGGGCCGTAGTGGGTCCTGGGCAGCCTGAGGCTTCCCAGAGGAACAAGGTTTCACTTACAGGGTGTCCTCGTAGCTCTCGGGCTCAGGTGAGCCTCGGGCCACATAATGGCGGCCCTCGAGGTTGCAGAGGACCAGGCTGCGGAGGACCTGCTCGTGTGGCTTCTGGAGCAGCTCCTCAAACAGCCGCAGCGTGGTGATGCTGATCTGGGTAAGAAAGGGTCAGCAGGCGTACCTAGGAATTGCTCACTTGGATAAGAAAGATCAGACAGCAGGGTTTGGGGGGAGTGGGTGGCTGCTGGTCTAGGAGCCAGAAGTCTGCCGTCCTGGTTCTGTTACTAATTTGATGTGTGCTATCGGGTAAGCCAACTGGCTTTTCTGTGTCTCAGTTTCCATGTTTGCAAAACGGAATATCGGCCTCACCTAGCTCAGAGTAGATGTAAGCCTCAAACAAGCCAAATGAATATGAAATAGGTCTGGAAAATATAAAGTCACATGGCAAGTATGCGATCACAGAAAACTATGTGACAAAAGCAGTCTGGCCGCCATGACCATGTCACTGTTGGGGGCACAGGTAGGAGTTTCAATGCCTCAAGGTAAGCTAACGACAGTGGGAAGAAGCATGCAGGAAATCCCTCGGGCAGGGGTTGATGGGAGGCAGTAGGATACGCCCCCTCCTGCCCCACCTCACCTCATCAGAGAGGTGATCGCAGTGCCCGATGAGGTGAGCGCACAGAGAGCGGGGGCCATCTTCGGGGGCTGCGGGCTGCGGGTCTGCACCCAGGAGGAAAGCCACAGCCTCTCGCAGCAGCGCAGGGGAGCGGAGCTGGCGCAGCATGGCCGTGAGCAAGGCGGTGGAGGTCAGCACACTCTGCTCAGAACTACAGGGAGACAGGGGCACCTGGTGGCTTAGTCAGTTAGCGTCTGGACAACTGGACAACTGTCAGTGCAGAGCCTGCTTGGGATTCTCTCTCCCTCTCTCTCTCTGTCCCTCTCCTGCTCGCTCGTACTCCCTCTCTTTCAAAAGAAATAAATAAATAGGGGCGCCTGGGTGGCGCAGTCGGTTAAGCGTCCGACTTCAGCCAGGTCACGATCTCGCGGTCCGTGAGTTCGAGCCCCGCGTCAGGCTCTGGGCTGATGGCTCGGAGCCTGGAGCCTGTTTCCGATTCTGTGTCTCCCTCTCTCTCTGCCCCTCCCCCCTTCATGCTCTGTCTCTCTCTGTCCCAAAAATTAAAAAAAAAAAAAAAAAAACGTTGAAAAAAAAATAAATAAATAAATAAACTTGAAAAAAAAAAAAAAAAAACTACAGGGAAAGAGCACTGAGCCAGGCCTGGGGGCTGAAAGCCAGGCAGGGGACGTAAGACCAAAGAGGCAGCTAGGAGTGAATGAATGTGGTGCTGACAGAACCCCTTCCTGGTTTCCTTACATCTTGGCTTATATTTCTCGCTCCCTAGCCCTCCTGAGGTCCTAGAGTCCAGGAGCGGGAGGACTTTGTCAGCCCATGTGTGTCAGGGGGCCAAACCTGGCAAACATTAACCATGGAGCCCACAGACCCATGTGACTCTGGCCAAGGAGGTCCCTGGCCTTAGGGACAGGAAAAGGTTTGGTGGGGAGGGGCAGCTGGATCCAGACCATGGCCATGCCCAAGGGGACTGGACATAAACTTACACATGCAGGAGGTGGGGCTGCAGAATCTCCATGAATAATTTCTCAGCTACAGCCTTTGCCAAGGCGTCTGCAACCACCTAGGTGTCAAAGAGCATGTATTAAACACATTTTACCCCATGAGTGCTTTCCACTGAGAAACAACTGTGTCCTTGCAGTGTCTAACATAACAGGCAGACCTAGGGCCCTAGTTCCTGAGAGACCTACTTGTTCCTCAAGGTGGATGCAGTGAAGAGAGTGGGGTGAACCGCGGGGCACCCCCACAGAGAGCCCTGTTGATGTCCGCCCCTGCTCACCACGTGTGCCTCTGTGATGAGGTGGTCGCAGTAATCAAACCAGCCCAAAAAGGCAGCCAAGGCCTCCTTGCCAGGGAAGGAAGCCTCATCAGACGGGGCACTGGGCAACCTGAAGGGGGAAGCAAGAAAGGAGCTGGGAGGCCTGCCTCAGGTACCTTCTGGAATCTGGGCCCCTTCTCCCTGCAACCACTGTTGCTGGGAGAGCAGGTACAGAAGCAAAAGTAGTGTTTTCCTCAAGGGAAAGCTGGGATGGGCTGGGATGGGCTATACCCTCAGGAAGAGGGTGGCCAGCAGGGGTCCCCATCCCTCCTGGGAAATCAGAGGAGTGGCTACCAGAGGACAGGGAGGGCTGCTAGCCACTGAAGATGTAGCCCTGCTTTCCCTGGCCAAGTGCCTACCTCCAGCTGATGCCCTCTAAAGCGGCAATGTCTGCGGGGTCCAGGAAGGTGGGCATGGACTGGTACAGCTGGCAGAGGTGCTCGACGATGGCAGGGCAGCAAGGGCTGCTGTGTACCAGGTAGGTGGCAGCTGCCTGTGAAGCCACACTTACCAGGAGCAGCAGGTTCTCCT
Source organism: Panthera pardus (assembly GCF_024362965.1). Classification (NCBI taxonomy): domain Eukaryota; kingdom Metazoa; phylum Chordata; class Mammalia; order Carnivora; family Felidae; genus Panthera; species Panthera pardus. The sequence continues at coordinate 36,065,973 of NW_026526688.1, forward strand.
GGGCCTTCAGAGCCACCCGACCTTTCTAGGGGTAGGGGTACAACTTCAGGGACATACATCTGAGGCCCCGGATTCCCTCCCAGCAGTTCACCCTCCCCACCCCTCTCCACTCTGTGTGCAGCTAGCACCTTGCTCTTGCACAACCCGATCAGAGAGGTGATCAGGTTGCTTTCCCCAACTCCTCCATCTGGCTCCTCTGTCTCAGCAGGCAGCTGGGCGGTCAAGGCCTGGGCCTTACAGGGACTCATGTCAGGAGACTTGCTGTGGGGGTGGTCCTTGTCTTGGATGCTGGCTGCCTCTCTAGGCAGGGTGATGGGTTCTTTGGATGACTTCTTCCTACTGACAATCTTTTTACCCTGCAAAGAAGGTTGCATGAGGCCAGCTCATGGTACAGACCATTCCCCATGATGCCCCCTTGGGAATACAGGCTGCACACTGGCTGGCAGGGCCTTGCGTGGAGCTAGAGAGGAAGCCGCCTAGGTGCCTGAGTACCTGCTCCATCCTCTACTTCCTCAGAAGGGCCACAGGGGTCTGCCCTGGGGTCTGGGCCCTCCCGCTTCTGTTCCCCACAGAGGTGCTCACTTCCAGGATGTAGGTGAGCAGGGCTGGATCCTGTTGGATCTTGGAGCAGAGAACGGTGGTGAACTGCACCTCCTCCTTTTCTGTTTGGGATCCAGGAACTGTCCCACCAAGTCGGAGAAGCTTCTAGAAGGGAGGCAAGATAGAAACAGAAGGGAATGGGGTAGCAGGGAAGAGAAGGGCTTGACCCTCAGACACCCCTTAGTTTCTTGGTCCCTCACCTGCACAGGCCTGTGGACGTTGAGGTAATGCAGGAGTGGGTGCTGCACCTGGGCCAGAACCTTGCTGAAGAACTGGAACACCTGCTGTCGCATGCCTGGGGGGTACTGGGGGTCAAGGAACAGAGTGCCCATCAGAAGATGAAGCCATGACCATCACCTGGAGTGCTCCTCCCCCATGGGCCATAGCACAATCCTCCCTTCTGTCACTGCTCAGAGGGCGCCTTTTCTGCAAGCCTCCTTCCTTCACTTCCTGGAGATACTACAGGTTTGCTTCCAGAGCACTACAATCAAGTGAGTATTGCAATAGGTGAATATCGCGATAAAGCAAGTCAAATTAATTTTTTGGTTTCCTGGTGAACATAAAAGCTGTGTCTACACTATACTATAGTTTATTAAGTGTAAAATTGCATTATATCTAAAAAGCAATGTACATGATCTTAACTTAAAAATACTTTATTGCTAAAAAATGCTAACCATCATCCACACTTCCAGCGAGTCATAATCTTTTTGCCGGTGGAGGGTCTTGTCCCTATGTCGGTGGCTGCCGACTGATCAGGGCGGTGGTTGCTGAAGGTCGGGGTGGCTGCGGCAATTCCTGAAAATAATACAATGAAATTTGCCGTGTTGATCGAGTCTTCCGATTTCCCTGCGGCCCGCGATGCTGTTTCATAGCACTTTACTCACAACAAAACTTCTTTCAAAATTGGAGTCAAGCCTCTCAAACCCTGCCGCTGCTCTATCGACTGAGTTTATGTCATGTTCCGACCCCTCTGTTGTCATTTCAAGCATCTTCACAGCATCTCCACCAGGAGTAGCTCCCACCTCAAGAAACCATAGTCTTTGCTCATCCAGAAGGAGCAACTCCTCATCCGTTCAAGTCTGCTCACGAGACGGCGGCAATTCAGTGCCATATCCAGGCTCCTCTTCCAGTCCCGGTTCTCTCGCTGTTCCCCCTGACACACACCCACAGACACCTCCGCCACCACAGTCCGGAAGCCCTCACGGTCCTCCATGGGGGCTGCGATCAAATTCTTCCAAACTTCTGTTCATGTTGCTATTTTGACCTCTTCCCGTGAGTCACGAATGATCTTAATGGCACCTAGAATGGTGACTCCTTTCCAGAAGGTTTCAATTTACTTTGCCCAGATCCATCAGAGGAATCCCTGTCTGCGGCAGCCATAGCCTTACAACATGCATTTCTTAAATAATAAGACTTGAAAGTTGAAATGACTCCTTGACCCACGGGCTGCAGAATGGATGCTGTGTGAGCAAGCACAGAAACCACATTCACCTCGTCGTCCATCTCCATCAGCGCTCATGGGTGACCCGTGCACTGTCAGCGAGCAGTGGACTTAAAACACTCAGTGAGCAGAAGTGTGGTCATTCAGGCTTTGTTGTTCCATGTACAGAGCACAGGCAGAGTGGATGGATTTAGCATCATCCTTATGGGCCCTCGGCCTTCCAGAATAGTAAATGAGCCCTGGCTTCCCTTGAAGTCACCAGCTGCCTGTCCTTTGAAGCTTTGAAGCCAGGCATTGACTTTGCCTCTGTAGCTGTGAAAGTCCTAGGTGGCATCTTCTTCCAACAGAGGCTGCTTCACTACGTTGTAAACCTGTTGTTCAGTGTCGCCGTCCTCATGAATTATCTGAGCCGGATCTTCTGGAGAACCCGCGGCAGCTTCCACATCAGCTCCTGCTGCTTCGCCTTGCACCTTGATGTCACGGAGACGGCTTCTGTCCTCAGACCTCGTCAACCAACCTCTGCCAGCCTCAGACTTTTCTCCTGCAGCTTCCTCACCTCTCTCAGCCTTCACGGAATTGAAGAGAGTCAGGGCGTGCTGGATTAGGCTTTGGTTTAACAGAATGTTGTGGCTGGTTTGATCTTCTATGCAGACCACCCACATTTTCTCAGTAGCAGCAACAGGGCTGCTTCGCTTTCTTATCATTCGTGTGTTCACCAGAAAGCACTTTTAATTTCCTTCAAGAACTTTTCCTTCCCATTCACAACCTGGCTAACTGCTCGGTGTGAGAGGCCCAGCTTTTGGTCTATCTCAGCTTTCGACGTGCCTTCTTCACTAAGCTTAATCATTTCTAACTTTTGATTTAGAAACATGCAACTCTTATTTCGCTTGAATACATAGAGGCCATTATAGGGTTATTAATTGGCCGACTTTCAATATTGTTGTGTTTCAGGGAATAGGGAGGCCCAAGGGGAGGGAGAGAGATGGGGAGTGGCTGGTAGGTGGAGCAGTCTTACATGGGCACTGTCTGTGGTGCCCCCAATTATAATACCAACATCAAAGATCACTGATCCCAGATCGCCATAACAGATATAATAACGAAGTTTCAAATATTATAAGAATTACCAAAATGTGACACAGAGACACGAAATGAACAAATGCTGTTGGAAAAATGGTGCCAATAGACTTTCTCAACACAGCACTGCCATAATCCTTCAACTTGTAAAACATGCAGTATTTGTGAAGCACAGTCAAGTGCAGTGCAATAAAACGAAGTCTGCCTGTATGAAACTGGCCTCCCCTGCACCGCCAATTCCCCGTCCCGCTTTATTTTTCTGCATGACCTTGTCATTGTTGAATATACCGCATGCAGGCTCCTCTTATTATCCACCACTCTCTGACTAGAATTTTTGTCTGTTTTAATCACTGCTGTGTCCCCAGCACCTAGGACCCTGCCTTGCACATGGCTGGTTCTTAGTACATCTTCACTGAATGAATGCTGACAGTAATGGGAGCATTTCCTCAACCTAGGTGATGGGAGGACAGGTGGAAGAGCCTGGAACACAGGGGCTCCAGTTTGGGTGGAAGGTTCCAGGGGCACCCCAGGGTCCTGCCCACCTCAGCCTTGCCCAGCGTGCACAGGGTCTCCAGGATTTTGTGCTGCAGCAGGTATTCCAGACAGGGCCCTGCCTCGCCAGCTGCTGTCTGCTGCCTCTCCTCGTAGACCAGGATGTCCAACATCTGCCTCAGCCGCCAGGGAATATCTGTTTTCTTGGCGGGGGTGTTTTCATCTAATAGAGATTCAGGAAACAAAGGTGGGGGGGGAAGAGGGGCACTCTGTGTTGAGGGGGTCAAGCCCACAGTCCCCCCTGGAAACACTGGGGGGGGCGGAGGGTAAACCTGGAGTAAGGCCAGGTTAACAGTTTGCTTCAAAGACCAAAGGAAATGGAAGTTAGCACTTGGTGCCTCTATATTTAACAAGACAAAAGATCTTTTAGGGGCACCTGGGTGGCTCAGTTGCTTAAGGGTCTGACTTTGGTTTTGGCTCAGGTCATGATCTCACAGTTCATAGGTTCAAGCCCCACGTCGGGCTCTGCGCTGACAGTGTGGAGCCTGCTTGGGATCCTCTCTCTGCCCCTCCCCTGCTCACTTGCTCATTCTTTCTCTCTCTTAAAATAAATAAAATAAACATTAAAAAAATTACAAAAAAGTGGCATCATTTTTCCTCCAAACTCTGGGACATACAGAAGGGTACACTACCCAGGCTGCAGGCCAGCTCTGGGCCAAAGTGACAAGCCATGGGCTTAGGGGTCTCTGTCACATAACGTAGAAGCTGTCTTCTAGCAGCTTCCTGAGAGGTAACCTCCTGTCCTCTTTACACTCACAGGAGACAGTACTCCATTTTTTACAAGGCAGAAAAAGTCCATGCACGACCACAGGTTTGGAGGCAAAGCTGCTTCACTGTGCGAAGGTCTTGGTGGAGAAGCTGGGGCTTTTGTAGTCAGAGTCTCAGATGGAGTGTTCTTGTAAAACTAGTTTTGGTGCTTTGGGACTGGCCTTGGAGCACCCCCTAGCTTTTCTCAAAAGCATTGGCTTTTGAGCAACTTGGCTCACCTCCCCCACATCTGCACCTCTGGTCTAGGTACTGCTCAGGAAATGAATGGATGGGGTCAGATGAAACCTCAGGTGGACCTGAGTCAGTTCTGGATCTTTTCCCACTGTCCTGATAGATTGGGGCTCTCTGTCAAGAGATGTTCAGTCTAAAAGGTACAGACTTCCAGTTAAAAAATAAGTAAGTCCTGGGAATGTTAAGTACAGCATGGTGACTAGAGTTAATGTACTGTATATTTGAAAACTGCTAAGAGTAGATCTTAAAAGTTCTCATCACAAGAAAAAAAAATTGGTAACTATATAGGGTGATGGATATTAACTAGACTTATTGTGATGATAATTTCACAACATATCCATACATTGAATCAGTATGTTGTATATCTGAGTTATATGATATGTTACATCAATTATATCTCAATAAAAAAGGGTCTTCAGTTTAATTTTTTTAATAGCTAATGACATTTCTGATTCCTTTTAAAAATATTTATTTATTTTGGGGGAGAGCGCAAGCAGGGGAGGGGCAGAGACGGGGACAGAGGATCTGATGCTGGCTCTGTGCTGACAGGCTGATAGCAGCAAGCCCGATGTGGGGCTTGAACCCACAAACTGCAAGATCACAACCTGAGCTGAAGTCAGATGTGCAAATGACTGAGCCACACAGATGCCCCTCTGATTCTTTTTTTTCTAAGTTTATTTATTTTGAGAGAGACAGCAGGGGAGGGGCAGAGAGAAAGAGAGGGAGAGAGAGCAAGAGAGAGAGCGAGAGTGAGGGGGGTGGGGAGGGAGGAAGAGAGAATCCCAAGCAGGCTCTGCGCTGTCAGCACAGAGCCCAATGTGGGGCTCAATCTCAGGAACCATGAGATCATGACATGATCCGAAATCACGAGTCAGACACTCAACCGACTAAACCACCCAGGTGCCCCAAAAGATCTTCAGTTTAAAGCAGTTGTTCTCAACTGGGGGCGATTTTGCCCCCAGGAACATTTGGCAATTTTTGGAGACATTTATGGCTATCACAATGGGTAGAAGGTGCTACTGGTGTCCAGTGGGTAGAGGCCAGAGCTGCTGCTAAACACGCACCCCCAAAAGCTCCCCCCCACAACAAAGAATGATTAAGTCCAATGTCAACAGTGCCAAGATTCAGAAACGTGATTTAAAAGGACCTTTAGAGGTCCCTCAGAGTGTCCAAAGACTGCTTTTTAATTTCTTGGGCTGGCTCAGGCTGGAAATAAAGTCTTTAGGAAAGATGTAGACTGGAATCAAACCCTAGTCTAAACCAGGAGGTAGAAAGCCAGAGATGCAGGACAGGGTTACCTGGCCACCAGTGTGTATCTGCCAATACCAACATATTGACTACAGAGCAGCCAATCAGATTCCGCCCCTCAGAAAGCCATCCTGATGGGCCCAGATTACCTGAGGCTCTGGCTCTCAGCTAGGGGAGAAGGACACAGGCACGTTACATGCCTGGACTTCAGTTCTCCTCCTACCCTAGATTTCTATAAGGGAAATGCCCTCTAAGTCAGCTCAGGGAAAAGAGGAACAGGTACTTGGGGACTACAGGCCTGGACGTCTGCAGAGCTGGAAGCTAGGGGCAAGTGGGGCTCAACCTCTGCCTTGAAGTTTCAGGCCAGTGAGACGCCCAACTTCCTAGTCCCTACTCCCACTTCACTCGGCTCCTCTCCCAAAAGGTCAGGGTGGGGCCAGCCCCCAGTCTGAACTCCTCGGCAGCAGTTGTCACCTTATCCAGGACACCTGCATCTCTGCCTTGTGTGGTGACCCTGCCTACACCTTCCTCCCCACTCCCTGTAGGAGTCCCCCATCCAACAGGAAGCAGGCCCCACCTGTGCTTTCAATGTAGTAGTGCGTGATGCCCTTCCAGTGCTCCACGAAGGCCTCCAGCAGGTCAATGCTGGGCTCCCGCTGTGGAGAGAGCAGAGACACAACCTAAGTAGCCACCACAGTGATCACGGGCTCCGCTGCCACCATCACCCATCAGAACAGATGTTCTACCATTTACCAAGTGTTGGGTCAGTGCTAGGCCCTGGAGGAAGCACAGTGATCCAGGTTCTCAAAGGGAACAATAACACATTTTCCCCAGGACAATCTCTTGGCACCTCTCCTGGACCCCCTCTGTCCTGGAAATGCTGTACTCCTGCTACATGTCATGATTCCACAGTCCCTGTCCTGGAAGAACTAAGAATGTTGGTGGGGGAAACAGACACAGAAACAGATCCTCTCAAGACAGTTACACTACAATAGAAAGACATAGAGGAAAACAGTGAAGCGTCCCCAAAATAACAAAATAAAAATGATACACTTGGAAAACATGGCAGAGACAAAGCTTTTAGGTCCCTCTCAATTTGAGAGTCTGCAAAAATCTGTGTTCAAGGCCACTGAAAGGCTTCATTCAACCAGATGGGTAATGTTAGCATAATATTAATAAAGTGCCTTACTTACAACATGCTTGCATCTTTTATCCAAGGCTGAGAACTGCTGGAGGAGTTAGGGGTGCACAGCCTGAAGCCCCAGGGAATTCTATTCCCATTGTGAGCAAGCCCCAAACCTCTCCCTTTTCCAGAAGTGATCTCTCCATCTCTACACTGAGAGTAGCTTTGAATTGATAACTACTTTCTCTGGAAACTCCAAAAAAGAGTATTTGTTCCCTTTTCTTGCGGAGTAAATGACTACAGGAGAAAAATGCACAAATAATCCCTTACCACAGATGCTCATTTCTACCTCTCCATCTCTGCTCAGGCCACTCCTTTACCCCGGAAGCCCTGCATCCCCCTAAGCTTGCCTAGATCCTAACAGTCACCAGTGAGGTCCGGCTAAGGGCCACCAGTTCCAGAAAGGCCTTGCCAGAGTTCTTGGACACATCTTTCTCTAACCTCACACTTTACTACATCATAGAACTGATAGTCTACTCCTTATTTATTCAGTATCTTTTGAGTGCCCACTGTGTACAAGACGCTATGCTAGACGCTACAAGCAATATAAGGATGTTGAAGAGGGGCGCCTGGGTGGCTCGGTCGGTTAAGCGTCCGACTTCAGCTCAGGTCATGATCTCAGGGTCCGGGAGTTCGAGCCCCGTGTCAGGCTCTGTGCTGACAGCTCAGAGCCTGGAGTCTGTTTCAGATTCTGCGTCTCCCTCTCTCTCTGCCCCTCCCCTGTTCATGCTCTGTCTCTCTCTGTCTCAAAAATAAATAAATGTTAAAAAAAAAAAAAATTAAAAAAAAAAAAAAAAAAAAAAAGGATGTTGAAGACCCAGTGCCAGGGAGAAGAGAATATAAAACCACCCTGAATAACTCAGCTACAGGAAGTTGCGTGAGGACACAGGAGAGATGGAACATGATCTCTGGGAAAAGAGCACTGGAACAGAGAAGGCTTTACTGAGGTTACCCTTGAACTAAAACTTGAAGAACAGGGCCCGAGTTCAACAGTTCGAGATGAAGGAAAGACATTTCCTGCAGAAGGAACTCTGCACAGAGTGTCTGGGACGAGGATGGGTTGATGAGTGCATGTGTCCCTGTACATCAAGCCACCAAGTCAGGATTGTTTTTTGCAGGCAGTGGGGGGCAGTCAACGACATCTTCTGAGCAGTGTTCCAGGCAGGGTCATCTGGCAGTTTTGTGTAGGAGATGAAGGCAGGAAGAATGGTTGGAAGGCCATTAAGATAGGAGAAAGAAGCAGTAACACTGAATCAGAGGCCCTGAAACGCTCCCAGACAACCTTGTCTTCTTTCAAAGTTAGCTGTGGGGGGCATGACTCTTACTGGAGTGGCACCTCCAGTAAGTCATTCCAAACACACTTTCCACATGAATTGACTGCATCTTACCACGTCCTGTGTGATACTATTATTGCTGGACTAGTGCTCACCTCTTCTACCAGACTGTGAGCTCCCTGAGGGCTCAGGTTCTGTGTTTTCTACCTCTGCCTGCTCCTAAAGGGCTCTGCACATAGTGACTACTCATTCATATGTACTAAATAGCTCAGCAAACTCCTTAACACCTCCTTTCCATAGTTTCTTGTCTCTTGGAAAGCCCCCTGCTCCTTGACCAGCACTATAATTATCTCACTTTTCTGTGATGGGCTCTCATCTAGTCTCAAAATTCATTGATAGTCTCCTAAAACCTTGAGCTGGACTTACATTAGAAAAGAACAATTGGGTAAGAGGAGAACCCAGAGAACACAGACTGTTAGCAAACTGTAACGGACTGTCACAAAACAGACTGTTGGAAGAAAGCAAGGGAATCTACTATTAGTTATCATAACTCCAAAGGAACTATACCACATGATGATCTTTACTATCTTGGTTAATGATAACAAAGATGTTTTTTTAAAAGAACCATAAGGATTGCTATTCTGTTTTGTCAGAAGAGGGCAGGAAGGAGCACTCTCCCTCCTTATAACAAGGAGTCAAGCAACTTGCTGGGGTCCTAACCTGGTGACCCAGCCAGGGGAAGGGCTATGCCCTGATCTGGGGGGTAGAGAGCAAAAGAGGGGCTCCTATCTCCCCTGACAGCTATACTGGGTCAGCCAAACTTCTCCAGAATTGTCTATATATTGTATACTCAGGAGCAGAAGATCACTTGCCTAAAAATATTTCCCTTGACCACCAGTACCCCCTCCAGCCACTGACGCAGAAATTCCCTCATTGGAAGCATTAGAAATTCACTTCTCAAAACTAAGGCTCTCTCTGGCCCACCTACCCACGCTGTCCATGGAACTTTCCCTGACAGGTATGAAGTAGTTTGTCACATCACTTTCTTTTTTTATTTTTTTTTTTTATTTTTTTTTAATTTTGTTTTATTTAAAAAAAAATTTTTTTTTCAACATTTATTTATTTTTGGGACAGAGAGAGACAGAGCATGAACGGGGGAGGGGCAGAGAGAGAGGGAGACACAGAACTGGAAACAGGCTCCAGGCTCTGAGCCATCAGCCCAGAGCCTGACACGGGGCTCGAACTCACGGAGTGCGAGATCGTGACCTGGCTGAAGTCGGACGCCCAACCGACTGCGCCACCCAGGCGCCCCGTCACATCACTTTCTAAGATGACAGCTGTCTTGATAGGAGACAAGGAGGAGCAGAAGAAGAGATCATTTTAGAACCCCTCCCAAGGGGGGCTTCCCTGGAAGCACCTGGACATCGGGAAGGGCAGGGCTGGGGACAGGAGGAGGAGAGGCAGGAGGAGAAGCTTTTCACTTTCTTCACAAATCTCATTAAGGCTGAGCCTGTTCCCATGTACAATAAGCTCTATTTTGGGGGGGTGCGTTGAGAAGAAAGGAGGTGAAACACAAGTCTGTTTCTCCAGAGCAACTCTGATACAATATACTAAACCGATCAATTAGAGGAGGACTTCTACTTTGAGACAAAAGAACTGTTAACTCTACAGACAGATTCTTGGCAGGGTTGCTTTAAACAGAAGGCCTCTGGCCTACCCTATCCACACTGCACTTTTATCTCACTGAATGAAGTGAACCCGCCTGTGACCAGCCTTCAACTCCCAACAGAAAATGGCAAAAACACAAACTCTTCCTCACATGGCTGCCCGAAGGCCCCACCAGGCAGGCCTCTCCTGACTCAAGGTCAACTTGGCTCGGCTGGTGTGGTACGGCTAGTGTGGTGGGAGATAACATTCTGTATACAGCCCCTGGGCCCTGCTGTTTCCTGGGCCAGGCACCCACCCACCTCTGGGTTGTGTATATACGGTCAGGGCTTGGGCCATCTGGGCCGGAACTTCTCAAGTGGAGGCTGAGAGACACGCGCCTGACTAAGGTCCTGGGGTTGTCTGGGGGCTCAGAAGGAGGGCAAGGGACGTCTATTTTTCAAGCCCAGGTGACCAGGAAGGGAGGAGCGTGGGCCGAGGAGGAAGGCGAACAGCCTGGGGAGGGGACTTAGGGGAAGAAACTCTTGGGTGACAAGGGAGCCCTCTGGCACAGAAGAGTTGGGGAACTGGGAGCGAACTGGGAACGGGGAGCAGGAAAAAGGGACAGGAAGCCATTTGGGGAGAAGGGTTAGGGGCTGGGGCGATACGGAGACGGGCTGGAAGTCGGAGCGATCGGGAAAGAAGCCACGCGAAGCAGGAGTGCTGTGCGGGGGGCGGGGAGGGGGGCGCGACGGGGGAGAGAGGAGGCCAGGGAAAGGGCGCCGCGGCACGGGTGGGGGTCCACTCCCCGAGGCGGGCCCGCGTCCTCCGCCCGCCCGCCCGCCCGCCGGTTCCTCCCCCGGTCCCGCGCCCGCCCTTCCGGCCTAGGCCCCGCGCGCCCCGGCCTCCCCCGCCTCACCGCCCCCACGGCCTCCTGCAGCAGCGCTCCGAGCCGGCTCAGCATGTTGGCGGCCCGGCCCGGCCCGGCTCGGCTCGGCTCCCGGGCGGCGGCGGGCGGCGGCGGCGGCAGCGGCGGCGGAGCTCACAGGCGGAGCGCGGCCCGGGAGGCGCGGCGAGGAGGCGGGGCCCTGCCTGGCCCGCCCCGCCTCGGCCCGCCGGGGCAACCGCTGCCCACCGCCCCAGCCCCGGCCCGGCCTGGCCCGGCCCGGCCCGGCGTGGTCGGGAAGGAGGCCGGGCGCCGACGTGTTTCGCCCGTGGAGAGCCAGGGGGGACGCTGAAGCCCGGCGTCGCAGCGGAGGGGCGCCTTCAAGTGCTGCCAGGGCTCCCTGGGGAGCCAGATGGCAGCGAGAAGGGCGAGTGGGACCGGGAGGTTTCTTCCTCCCGAGGAAGAGAGGCTTGAGAACGTCTGTGGATCCTGTAAGTCTCTAGATGCCCCTGCCCCCGCCCTCTGCCCAACACAGTAGCCACTGGCCGCATGAGGCTGTGGAGCCCTGAAACAAACGCGCTAGGCCTGATTGAGATGTGCCGAAGGTCAAGTACACCTCGGATTCTTAAGACTTAGTACACAAAGAAAATGTAAAATAGCTCACTGATGATGTTTGATGTTGATTACCTGTTGAAATCGTAATATATTAGATATATTGGGTTAAACGGACTAGATTATTAAAATTAATTTCACTTGTTGCTTGTTCCTTTAAGTGGATACACCACTGGTGCAGAGGTTCTGCAGAGGAAGCGACAACTGGCCCGGTTGCCCTTCTAGCAGCACCAAGGAAAGAAACAGAAGATGGGTCTCCCATGTTGAGGCGCCCCCTACCAGGGCAAGGTGAGCCCAAGAATTACACAGGCAGAACCCTCAACAAGAGCAGGGTTTCCTGGAACGTCTGGAGCAGCAACTCTTGACAGTTTAAAGCCCATTTTCCCTACCACCTCCACCTCCAACCCTCAGGAATGGAAAGATCTTTCTGAGAAGAGGGCTGATATCTGTTCAAAATGTATTTCTGCTGACCACTGACATCTGATGAGAGGGTGAGGGGTAGCCTCTATCACAAAGCTGTAGGACCTAGAGCTGGGGGGAGGGGGTCTTGGGGCTTCACCGCACTAGCCCTGCCTTTTGGGCTCCATTTACCAGTCAGGCTGAGGCCCAGGAGACAACGACCTGTCCAGAGATGGCTGTGTACCCTGGAGTGGAGCCTGGAGTCCAGGCTAAGTCACGAGGGATTGGGGGGGGGGGGGGGCAGGGTTCTGCCCAGCCCATCCAGAGCTGGCATTTGGATCTCAGTTCTCTGACAACTGCTTGGGAAAAAGAGACCTTTTAAAATAGTCCATCTGCAAATGGGCCCCTGTGAGGAGCCCTATGGGAAACGAGAGGAAGCTTTCAGGACAGAATGTGTAAGAACAAAGGGAAGAAACAAGCCTGTTGTGTACAGAGAGGCCACCTGGAGAGCTGGAGACCTGAGTCCAGTCCTGCACTGTGTTTTTCTGGGCCAGCTTCCTCATAGGTAAGGGAAGCAGCTGAATGGATTAAATCAGCTTTCCCCAAGAAACTCTGGGATATAGTGAAAGTGCATCAGGAATTCATAACCTTTCATTTGGCTTCACTTTAAAAATTTTGTCTTAGAACTTCTAATAAATGTTAGCGGAAACATGTGTTATATGCCAAAAGTGTTGGAGCCCACTGATGTACAGTTGACCCTTGAATAACATGGGTTTGAACCGTACAGGTCTGCTTATACATGCATTTTTTTAGATACAGTGCAACACTCTGTAATTTCTCATCCTTAAGATTTTTTCTTTTTAAAAAAAAATTTAAAAGGTTTTTTATGTGTGTTTTTGTTTTTTGTTTTAATGTTTATTATTTTTGAGAGAGAGAGAGCACACGTGGGGGAGAGGAAGAGAGAGAGAGGGAGACACACTATCCAAAGCAGGCTCCAGGCTCTGAGCTGTCAGCACAGAACCCAATGTGGGGCTCCAACTCAGGAACCGTGAGATCATGACCTGAGCCGAAGTCGGACACTTAACTGACTGAGCCACCCAGGTGCCCTTATTTTTTTGGTGTGTGTGTGTGTTTGTAATCTCTGCACCCAATGTGGGGCTAAAACTCACAATCCCAAGATCAACAGTTGCATGCTCTTTTGACCAAGCCAGCCAAGTACTCCTCTCCCTTGTGATTTTCTTAATATTTTCTTTTCTCTAGCTTACTTTACTCTGAGGATACAGTATATAGTGCATATAACATACAAAACATGTGTTCATTAACTGTTTTATGTTAGTAAGCCTTCTGGTCAACAGGCTATTAGCAGTTAGATTTGGGGGCAGTAAGAAGTTGTATGTGGATCTTCGACTGCACGGAGGAGTCAGCACCCCTAACCTGCATGCTGTTCAAGGGTCAACTGTAGTTAAAGTCTGACAGATTAGTTCATTGGGGAGAAGACCTTTGAATAAAGCCTTCCCTCCTGTCAGTTTAAATGAGGGTGGAAGGCTATTGGAGGGTGAATAGTTTTAAAGGTGCAAGTCACTTAAGCCCTGATTCAAGAAGAGGGGGCATGGACACTGCCACTCGATGGGAGGAATGAGAATGGATTTGTGTGCATTTTTAAACCACCACAATTTTGTAACTACTTATCTGTATGAATCAGGATTTTCCTGATACTATACAGCCAAATGCAACAAAAAAGGGCAACTGTCATATACAAATCTCAAAAATTTTTATTCATCAGAGCTTCTTTGTTCTCACTCATTTTTATAATTAACTATAAAATTCTATTTATAAATGTATTCCAATTACTAATAATAAGATGTAATTTTTACTTTTTTAGTGTTTTTATTTAATTTTGAGAGAGTGTGAGCAGGGGAGGGGCAGAGAGAGAGGGGAAAAGAGGATCCGAAGCAGGCTCTGCACTGACAGCAGAGCATGATGCAGAGCTCGAACCCACGAACCGTGATACCATGACCTGAGCCAAAGCCAGACGCTTAACTAAGCCACCCAGGTGCCCCCAAGATACACTTTTTGAAAAAAGTTTTGCAAACCACTAAGTAATCATGAAGATTTTGTATCTGTTCATGTGCATGTGCCTGCGTACGTGTGTGTGTGTGTGTGTTGCAGGAAGAGGCACTGAGAGATTCTTCTAAGGTTTTGTTTTAGGGACCCACCTCCACTTCAGGTCTCCAAATCTCAGGAACTTAAAATCCTTTAGGTGTTAGCATGCAGTCTGCCCCACCAAAAGCATCTCCCAGTGAACTGTGATCAAACACTGCCTCAGCATCCCTTGGTGCTCAACACCCTGGGAGTTCCGTGGCCCTGAGGATGCTGGCCTTGTCACTGCTGAATCTCTAATGTTGGAACAGGGTAAGCCCTCCAAACATTGGTTGAACACCTAAAACTGGGTACTGGCGTTGGAGACTATTCTCTCTACGCCTCCTAGTCGGCCCTCCTTGCTACCCCTTGAGAGGGAACTACGTTGGGGAAAGTCCTGGGTTAACAGTGATGAAACCTGGGTGTCTGTCTCCATTCTCCACTCATTCACTTACACGTACCTTCAGGCTTCGGCTGAACTCTTCTACAATTTTCTCATTGCCTAAAAGGATTAAAATGATCTATGCTGTTACCTTGCAGGTTGTTGAAAGGATAAAACCATGTTGTAGACGTATGAGAGCTTCTACAGCTTAAAATAATTGTCTGCATTGGAGGGATTCTTATCCCCTTTGCTTTTGTTTCAGCCAAAGGGGATAGAAACTCGTCTCAGGGGTAGCAGACTGGAATCAGGTTCCAGCTCTTAGGTTCATACTCCAGCTCACCTAGTCCTTCTGAATGCACACCTCTTTTTTTTTTTTTTTTTTTTATTTTTGGGACAGAGAGAGACAGAGCATGAACGGGGGAGGGGCAGAGAGAGAGGGAGACACAGAATCGGAAACAGGCTCCAGGCTCCGAGCCATCAGCCCAGAGCCCGACGCGGGGCTCGAACTCACGGACTGCGAGATCGTGACCTGGCTGAAGTCGGACACTTAACCGACTGCGCCACCCAGGCGCCCCTGAATGCGCACCTCTTTATGCACCCACATCTGGGTTCTGTTCTGGCCAGGTGAGCCCAGCCCCTCCCTTCAAGCATCCACACCTGAAGTCCTCTGATCTTCCAATCTTCACCTCCTCCACCCACCTCCACACTCCGGTTCCCTGTCTACCGGAGGGTAGACTGTCTCCGGTTCCCTGTCTCTGGTTCCCTGGCCACCGGAGGCCTTGCTAAGTCAACCAAGACCATGTGACCCACCTCCTCCCTCAGCCTCCACTTAACCAGCCGTCAGCTAGATCTCACCCAGCATTTCTCCACTGATTGGTTTTCCCCGCCTGCTCTTCACAAGTCAGCTCACCGCCTACTCCTACACCATTGAACTCTGTGTGTTTGGCCTCCCCATTGAACGGTGAGTATCTTAGGCCCCAGAGGGTGCATTCACGTCAGGTGTTGATGAGCTTGACTGCCAAGGTGAGTATATAGGGCCTCAGCAGAGGACAGACAAGCTTTCCTCCCAGCTGGCTCCTATATCAGGCTCCACAGTGTGACTTTCTGCCCTTCCTCCACACCACCATCACACAGCCCAGAAGAGGAGGCAGACGGGACCCTGCTATGCTAGCTCCTGCTTTTGAGGGCAGTGTGTGTGCTGTCCCCACCTCTTCCGACCCTACGTACTCCCCATTTGAACCCTCACTCCCATGGATTTCCTCATCCTGGTGTCACCTCTCCCTCCTTCCCAGATCTGGTGACTCAGAAAGAACAAATAGATTTGGGGGCCCAGTGCAACCTTTTAATTCCAAGCAGAGTCCCCCTCCCACAGCATTATCACACACACACACAGTGGAAAGGGATGCCAGAGTCTGGGCAGGTACCAAACCCAGCCCCAGGCAAAAATATATATATAATTATATACACATATGTTTCTGTAGAGAAGAAAAGCTGGGAGTGTGATTAAAGTAGGGCAGAGAGTTAGGAGAGAAAGCAGCTGGGGAGGTGCCCCAATAAATTACATTCTTTAGACAGCGTGGTGGGGGATGCGTGGGAATGGACGGGACCTGCTAGCCAGGACACTCAGCCTGGCCTCTTGATCCCATCCAAGGAGCCTGAAGGCCTGGGTTCTGCCCGGGACCTGGGTGCTAGAAGTCTAGCGGACTTTGCCTGCAGGCTGACGGCGGGCTGAGGTTCTGCAACATCTCCACTCTAAGCCAAGGCTTCTGGGGAAGCCACAGGGCTGGAGCAAGAGGCTCTGAAGCTTAGGGGTCACAAGGAGAGGACAAGGTGAGCTGGAGGGCAGGGTGGCCTCCTTGTTAGAGGCTGAGTTCAAGCCTGCTCCTGCTAAGAGTCAGAGAAGCCAGAGGCCCAGGTGTAGGGGAAGCTGTCCAAGGTGAGGTGAGGAGGCGTGCTTGGGTGCACACAGCATCCTGGGGCTCTCCCTGCCTGCCTGGATGCTTCCCACCCTCACCTGCCTCCTAGCAGGTCCGAGGGTCCTACCCACCCATTTGGTCAAGACAGCCAACATGCCTGACCACTAATGCTGCCTCGTTTCTCCTCACTCTCTTGTGGGGACCTTCATGTGGGGTTGGGGTGGGGAGAGGGTACAAACATTAACTCTGTGTGTGCTGGAGTCCAGACTGGGTTTGCCCTGTGCAGTGAGGACCAGGGATGAGGGAAGGAGGCCCCCCCTAGCTCATTATGGGGAAGCAAGTTCATGTCCTACAACCCCAGCACTACAGAGGTCTTGGTTCCTCCTCACCTGGGGAATGGAGCCAACCCTACCTCCGCCCCACCTCCCTGCTCCCCCAAGGGATGATGCTTTGGGGTCTAGTGACCCCAGCTCCAGAGCCCTGAAGCAGCAGGGGACAGGGTCAGTCAAGGAGTGGGAGGGGTGGTCAGAAGAGAGAGGCCTTTTTCTTGAGTTCATTCCTCTTCCACAGGGCCAGCTTGCTAAACTCTTCAGGAGACATGGAAAATACTCTTGAGAAGTCCTCCGCAGACAGATGCCTCTGTAGAGGGGACACGCAGAGGCAGCTTAGGAACAGGGGCACAGGGTGGGGCTGGCCAAATGACTAAGGGAGCACTCAAAGAGGCCCCCGGTTCTCCCCATCAGGCAGGGGAAGGCACCCCATTAGTGGCACCTAAGCCCACCCCACACATTTCCTCCGCATACCTCAAGCCTCATCCGATCCACACCTGGAGGCAGTTTGGTTCTCCCCTTATTGGTCACCACCAGCATTTCGTAGGGATAGATCTGGGCAGGGAGGGGAAGGGGCAGTCTTAGGCTCATAGAGTTTCCTGTCAGTGTAACCCTTCAATTCCCTGGGCCCCTTATCAGCCTGTAGGGGCCCTCAGGGCTCATGCCATTTTTGCCAGCCATGTCCCCCAACTTCCCTGCTGCCCCTCCCATCATCGACCCCTTAGTGCATTCACTTCCCTGGCTTCTCCACCCGGCTGGCTGGCCCACCCCCACTGTAGATGGTTCTGTCCCCGGCCCACCACCCCTGACTCTGCCCCTGCCCCTCACCTTCTGCTCCAGCACACAGGGCAGGGAGTTCCCCCGGTCCATCCTCCCCCTCTGGCCCTCTCCGTTCTGGGGAGACCAAAGCCGCAGTGAGCCAGAGTGGGGCAGGGAGACCTCCCCAGCCTTACCCTGGGCTTCTCGAGTCCTTACCAGGCCTCTGTGGCCCCACACCCCCCGCCCCCAATGCTGCCTGTCACTCATCCATGGCTTCTGCTGCTCCATGTGTTCCCCTCCAGGAGGCACTCACCTGCAGGCCTGTGGGAGAGAAGAGTCATTGTCTGGAGGTAGCTCAAAGGTCAGCAGGCCTCCAAGCCTGCCAGCTCAGCCTCCCCAGCCTCCAGTCACAGCCCAGCCCACATCACAGACGTGGAGCTGCCCTGGGGCCTGCTGAGGCCCCTTTCTTTCCCTGCTCGCCTGGTATTGGATGGCCCTGCCTCTCACCTGGGCTTCCAGTCTCACTCCCAGAGGGGCTGAAGTCTGTGGACTGTAGCTAGAAAGGACATGAAGGGATCAGAAGGAAGCTGGAGGATTCCACACTGTTCCCCCTCACTTTAAGGGTCTCCTGTGCCCTCAGGATGCCCAAGTAGCTCAGTCCCTCAGAGGTGCCCAAAGACACACTCTTCCCTGGCAGGCGGTGATCTCTGGTCTGGGACCTTACCCGGCTCAGAGTGGTCCTGCCATAGGCGGGGAGAGAAGATGATTTTGATGTTCCTGCATGCAGGGCTGGAAGAGAGCAAGAGGGCCAGTCGGTGCCTTTGGACAGCCATTCCTGAGAGGGCTGCCTCCCTGGCCTCCCCTGCCAGAGGCAGGGCCGTGAAGGGCAGACCTGGGGGGCCCGGGGAGCCCCTGTTGGCTTTTGGCTCTTGCCCATTACCTTCAGCAAGCGGCACTGTGCTGGCAGCTCTGGGCTGTCTCTCTAAACAAACACACATCTGGACGAAATGCCCAAGTGTTAAAACTGATAGTTGGCCAGTGACAGTCAGATGATGAGGCTCACCGTCATAAGATGAAACTCTGGACTACAGAAATATATCTGAAATTTCATCAAAATGACGGACGGAATCATAATTTACAATTAGCAATGCTAGTAATCACATTTCAGATGTATGACGTTATCATACAGAAACGATCATTTCCTCAGCGCCATCAGCTGCTAGACTGTGGCAGCAGTATACTAGCACAGAAGTCCGTATACACCATGTTTGCGGGGCGCCTGGCCGCCTCAGTGGGTGGAGCATGCGACTCTCAACCTCAGGGTCATGAGTTCGAGCCCCATGCTGGGTGTAGAGATCACTTAAAAATATCTAGAGAGGGACTTCACGTGTGCAAGATCAGATATCACTTTGAACTTACACATTTCATAGGATCATTAGGCGTTCTATCTCTACATATTGTTGGTTTTCAGTAACAGGTTTTCCTAAAGAGAACTTTGTACCTAAGATTCTTAGTTTGCCCAGATCTCAAAACTCTTTCATGTCCAAATGCTAGAAATCATTGGCAATCTATGGCAATCATTTTAACATTTTTTTAAAGTGTATGTATTTATTTATGTAAGTAATCTTTACACCCAATGTGGGGCTTGAACTCACAACCCCAGGATTAAGAGTCACATGCTCCTCTGACTGAGCCAGACATGTGCCCTGATAAACAATTTGTTTGAAGGTTCAGCCTTGACAGATTCAAAATTATAAGGAATTGTCTTCTTAAAACATTCTTTCAAGGGGCGCCTGGATGGCTCAGTGGGTTGAGCATCCGACTTCGGCTCAGGTCATGACCTCACAGTTTGTGAATTCAAGCTCCCATCAGGCTCTATGCTGACACCTCAGAGGCTGGAGCCTGCTTTGGACTCTGTGTCTCCCTCTCTCTGTCTCTCTCTATGCCCCTCCCCTGCTCACGCTCTGTGTCTCTGTCTCTCAAAAATAAAGAACCGTTAAAAAATTTTTTTTAAATACTTCTTACTTTTGTATAGGAAATTATCTGTTTCTACAATGATCATTCACTATTGAAGCATTTCATTTCTGTGATAAGTATACATTTATATTTCAAATGAATGATAGAATTTCAACCTACAAAGCATATCAGAAGATTTTCACTTGGAATTATTTTTAGAATGCTCATTTATGTTTGAAAGTGACCATTTCAACACTACCATCAAGTCAGAATGACGTGCCTGTTCACAATTCTGAAACTGTTGAGGCTGATTAGCTATGACAGTAACGTAAGCAGTCAAGCAGTCATGTGATCAGTGGTCACATAGGAGTTCAGGGATGCCAAACATGATGGTGTGGTAGATATTTGGCCATTCAACTCTGCAAGGCCAAAATGGAAGTTAAAGAGCTAATTTTGACTGAATAGCAAATTCTGGTAGAACATGAAGATTGAATCCAACCTTTGGGACATCTCTCTATCTGCTTCTTTCTTCCGGCCTTCACTATTCTACATTCTCTAAAAAGGCCTTACTGTAACTCTTCCCAATCCTACTGAAATATCATCCTGGGGACCTTCAGTCACCCTGTGGATGTCCAAGCACATATGACCCTTACGGCTCCTTGAATCCCACCCCCTCTGTGGCCTTCAACTCAGCCCCATCAGGCAGCCCTTCCAAATGGCCACCCCCTAGGTCTTGTCCCCAACTGCTGCACATTTGAAGCCTGGGAATCCCACTTTGCAGCCACAGCACCTTTCTTGTTTGCGGCTTCCTTGCAGCCTCATTCCCAGCACATCTGTCCATCAGTCTCATGGGGACCTCCAGTGTCTTGATCCCCCTGCTCCCCGCTTCCCCTGGGACCTTTGACCCATGGCGGGGTATATAACCACTTTCACCACCACTCAGCAGTTCACCCAGCCCCTCATCCCTTGACACCTGCCTTATGAAACTCTAACCCTGGATCAGCCAGCTCCTCTTGCCTGCAGGCCACAGAGATAAGGCCCACACTGCGTGGATGATCATCACTACAGTCCGAAAGACTGGCAACGGTTCCCCTCCCCTGCAGCGTCTGGTCCTAACCTTTCCAATCTCACCCAGCCTCACCCTCTTTCCGCTCAGCAGACAACCTCAACTTCCCATGGGGCCTGCTCCCAGACCTGAGTCCCCAGCCCTCAGAGAAAGGGGCCTTTTAAGGCTCACCTCCCACATCCTGAGGCTGGGCCTCCTCCTGGGACCTCCAGCTGGACATTGCTGGGGGTCTTACCACTACATACAAGCTGAAGACTCAACTTGCCCTTCAAGCTTCCAACTCAGTAAGACCCGGCTTTCACCTACATGTACTTCAAGCCCAACATGTTCTAAACCAGTCCCTTCATCTTTCATCCAACCCCTTCCTCCCTCATCACATCAGTTCCAGGTATGTCCCCACCTAGCACCCAAGCCAAGACCCTGACTCGGCTCTCCTTTCCCACAGCCAGTCAACCACTTAGTCCAGTTGATTCCACCTCCTATATATTTCTCAAACCCACTGCCTCTCCTCTGAACCTATGTACAGTTTTAGTCCTTATCCAGACTATTGGGAAATGTGTAGAGTGTCTCCAAAGATGGCTTGCACATTTTCTTCCAGCCCATGAGCCTCTGTACCACTGCCTTCATCAGGCAGTGGAATGCCTCTCCCCTCCCTTGAGTCTAGGCTGTCCCATGAGCTGCTCTGACCAATAGGATGCAGAGGAGTGATGCTGGGTGGCTCCTGAGGCTAGGCTTTTAGAGGCCTCATTGCTGCAGCTTGGGCTTTCTGCTCTCCCTCCCTCTGCTGCAGCCGCCCTGCTCTAGGGAAGTCCAGGCTAAACTCCAGTGATTTAGAGGGCTTAGTACCCAAAGCCCAGGCCACCCCCCCTGCCCCCCGCCCCGTCTCTCTGGCTAATCCCTGCCACCCCAAGGCACACTCTAGGCTCTGTAACTGCAGGCTCCTGCAGGCCCTGTAAGGTGGCCAGGATGTTTCCTGTTCCTTGCCTTTGCTCGCACACTGTCCTGTGTCCATAATGCCCTTCTCCCCCACTCACTCTTTCTCTTCAAGACCTAGTTACCCTCCTCCCCGACCCTCCAGCCCCAGGCCCAGTCACGATCCTCTCGAAGCACTCACTGTGTGCCTCTCATGTCACCACAACACCTCCCCAAACTGCACTGACCGTAATTCTCATGTCAGCTTCCCCATGGACCAGGAGCTACTGAAGGACAGGACTATATTTTCGACTCTTTATAATCCCCAATGTCTAGCATATGTTGAACACACAATAAGTGTTTGATAAGTTAAACAAAATTTGCTAATTCTGCTTTAGTCTTATTCCACGACTGGCATTCTTGCCCTAAGGAGAACACGAGTGCCTTGAGCCAGTGACATGATCTTTTGTCCCTTACACCGCAGGAGCACAGAGCTGGGCATATGATAAACAAACTCAGACTCCGATTCTGGCCTCAAGGTCTGGCCAGGTGATTCGGAGCCCCCCCACCCCGTGGCACTCACAGGTATGAAAGGGTGTCCGGTCAGGCAGAGAGCGAGTTTTCCTCCGGATAGGCAATGACTTTTCCATCTCTTCTTTCAAGATCATCTTTCCCAAGTTGGAAGTAACCTGGAGAAGGAGAAAGGAAGATGGGTCCAAGACTTCTACCCTCATTTCTCATCTCCAAAAGGTTCAGAGCTGGGTATCTGCAGGCAGGACTGGGGACTGGTTTCCGAGTGGCTCGGTGGTGCCCTGGAGCCTGTGGGGCCTGTCACTGTCTGATGCACTGCCACACTGGGTTTGGCCACCCTGGAGAGCAAGGAATCAGCGCAGCTCATCGTAACTGTATCCTAGTGGCTTCTGCATCCCAGAGCACAAGTCCGTGCCACCGTCAGTGACCTTTCCAGGACCCCCAACACCCTTTCTCCTGCTCTGGAGACCAGTGGCCTGCTCTCTCCTTGCTCCTCTTCCTGTGAACTTAGCCTACTGAAGCCTAGCACTGTGAGGGGGCACCCTTTTTCTTTCCTTTTGACCCTAAATTAACTAGTGTTTCCTAAAAGCAGCACGAGGTCCTGGTGTCCATTCAGTAGCAGCAAGCTGAAGTCCTGGGAAGAAGGGGGGGTCCTCGTGTTCCTACAAGGATGTTCTTCAGGCATGACACCATTCAGAACAGAACAGCTAGTGAACCAGAACTTTTGTCCCCAAGAAGATATAGGCAGGGTGTCTGGGGGGTAGTGAGATGCTACCTTACTGAGTTCCTCTCTCTGACGCTCCCTGAGAGCCTTCATCTCTTCCCCAGAGTCGTCATCTTCCTCCTCTTCCTCTTCCTCTGCGCCCCTCCTCGATGCCTTCCGCTTCCTCCATTCTGTCTCTGGCGAACACAGGCAAAAGTAGGCTCATCAATCAGCCATTCGCTCAACAAGCATTTGTCAGGTGCTGGCTTTGTGTGTGGCAACTGGGCTGCACCTTGAAGAGAACACTACAAATTATTTTGTAAAAAAATAAAATAAAGGTAACGTTTTCTAGCCTTGTGGTAAAGCTGAGTAGGCAATGCACACTCACATGACTTAAATTTACAGGGGACTAAGCCCTTGTCTTGCTCCTCTTTCTCTTTCCCAGAGCTCCTGTCACAGAGCTTGGGAGGCAGACTTCTGGTAAATGTCTGCTGAGTGGCCAAATGAAAGGAAAGTGAATGAAAGACTAACAAGCAGGGCCACACACACCAAGAGCCATTGGACCACAGGGAAGGGCGATGAGCTGAGAGGGCCATGAAGGACGTGGGGTGGGCGTGGGGAGAGGGTGGGTTCATGGAGCTTCAACAGCGGCTCTCGGGAGGCAGTATCCCAGGCCTCCCTTTCCCCTCTCCAACACAGTGTCCTACCCACGACGGCCAGCGACGGGGGGCATGGCCAATAGTCGGTTTCAATCTTGGCTGGCTGGTTGGGGTCAGGCGGCTGGGCTGCAGGGAACTTGGAGGACTCGATGATGAGGTCCTCGATGAGGTGCTTGCTCTGAGGGCTCCCTCCCATGGACTCTGCAGGTGAAGGTCAGGGTCAGCCCATACCCCCTGCCAGGCCACCTCGGCCTAGCCCAGCCCCTAACTCCCTCTCCTGTCCCCTTTCACACCTGTGAGACCATGGGTGTAAACACAACACACAGCAAAGAATACAGAGCAGAGGTTATATGCTGTTATGAACAGCTATTCTCCCACGGTCCCCTAGCCGGTGGCGCAAAGCAGCCCAGGTCAGTGAGGGGAACCCTCACCTCTCTGCTTGTAGATAGGTGGCTTCTTGTAGATGTTGGAATCTGGGCGGGTTGTCTCTGTGGACAGGGAGCAAGAGCAGATGAGAAGGAGGATATGCTGATGGTCGGTGAGACCAGGCCAATGAGGAGGCACAAATGGAATGGAAGAAGGCAGGAAATTCATGGGCTCCTGCCAAGAGCCAAGACAGAACTGGAGTTCCTAGAGCTGTCCCTCAGGGGATTGGGACTTTTCCCACTTTTCTAGTTGGGTGGGAGGGAAGGCACCATCCGCCTGTGGTCCTGCCATCAGGGGTTCCAGCCAATTCCATAGTGAGCATATAACCCAGAGAGTGGGGGACGGACAGTAAAAAGCTTGGGTTCCTGCAGGAAAAAGAGGTCCCAGGGAAAGGGTGCAGCCACAATGACAGTAAAGCTTACCAGGATGGTGGAAATGGGGTAGGCTGGTCCGTGGGGTCCCAGTGGCTCTTGGGGCTGAAACCTGAGAGATGGTTCCAGGGGACCGGCTCTCTGCCCACACCTGCAGAACAGAAGTGTGGTTCACTGAAGCTCCCAGGTCTCCCACCCTACCCTCTCCAACCCAGAGAGACACTGCTTCACCTGACTCCACCATCTCTGTCCCCCCCACCCTAACGGCCCACAAGCCCCCAACCCCAGGGCAGAGGAAGGGTATCCAAGGACTCGACCTACTGATGATGTCTGACCCAGGGAGAAAGGGTTAAATGAGGTCCTGGGTCAGACAGACAGATGGACACAGAGCTGGTCAGCAACAGGATGAGGTCATCCCATGGGCTCTGCATATGTGTGGGGGAGGGGAGCCGGGCAAGTGTCAGGTGTGGGGCAGACTCACCTCTGGGGATGGTGGGGGGGATGTGGATTTGGGTGACAGTGAGCGCTGCGGATGGAGAGGAGGCTGGTCAGAGCCACAAGGGTAGGGGTAAATCCTCATCCCTAGAGCCCCGGAAGGGCCACTTCATCCCCCGCCCAACTCTGCACCCTTGCCTGGCCAATTTCTGAGCCACCTCTTCTCTCTCAGTCCTTGCCAGTTCCCAGAACTGGCCCTCCATCCTTCTTCATCCTAGTGCTCTCCTGGGCAGAGCCCTCTCTTTCTCTGGATGTACGAAGAAGCCATGGATCTTGGAGCAGTGTGCTTGTGCTCTGAGGGCCAATTGAAGGTGGCTCTGACCCTGTCCTCAGAGCCTAGCGCCCAGGGGAAGGGACAAGACCCACAAGCAGCCAGGATGGGGTCTGGGCTCCCAGCAGGGTAGCCCCCAGCCTGCCCCCAGCCCACAGTTCAGTCATGACACTACCCCTTTCTGGAACGCGGCTTACAAAGTAGCTGCCACAAGTTCTCTCTCATACTTAAATAGCTGGTGAGGTGGGAGGGCAGATGTATTGCCTCGATTTACAGGAGGGGAAACTGAAACCATACTTTCACACAGGTCACTCAGCTAGGAATTCCAGCCTTCTTGTCCAGTGCTCCTGAGGGCTTTTGGCAAATTTGCTTTTTCTGTCCACTCACACCCTTTTCCTCCATGACCCCCCCCCCCCCCGGCTCTGTGAGGCTGCCATTCAAACATGGCCTCCCCACTCTCTGCATGGAGGTTATCCTCCAGCCTCCGGCCTGTCTCTGCCTGCTCTCCACAAACACTGGGTTGACCATTGGTTGATTTCTGCCCACAGTTCCTTTTCTTGTTTTGGAGTCTGGCCACCAGGAAAGGAAGCGTCAGAGGGATTCCACCTCCTACCCAGTGTGGCTGGGGGAACCCTTTCCCCCAAGTCCTGTCCAAGAGGAGCCTCCCACCCCTCACCTCCCGGCTTCTGGGAAGCTCCACATGTTCCAGGAGAGAATAGGTAAAGTGGGGCTCGTAGATCATGAGGTCAGGCCGCTCGATGTCCAGGATGGCCTTGTCCTTGGGGATGGCAGCCAAGTCCTTGTAGCCCAGCACCTGATTGTCCATCTTGGCCTGAAGGGAAATGGTGTGAATGGAACAGATGTGCCAAAAGCCTCACCTAGAATACTGGCCTTAGGAAGAAAATGGGCAGCCAGCTGAGATGTCAACTCTTAAAAGTTAATAATTCTATTATTTTAATTTTAAGAGTTTAGAGAGTCACCTTACAAAACGATAATCCTTCGCCTAGCATTTTGGGTACAATGAGGCAGGACCAGACCAGAGAAGGGGGGTGTGGAGAACCTTCTCTGCATTTCTGGGTTCTCTCTGCCCACCAGCCCTGGCAGGACCATCGTCAGGGAGGCTCTGGGTGAAGTGGCCCAGCAGTGTCCCCACCCCATCCCTGTCCCAGCTTGGGGGTGCTGGTGGCCGAGAAGTACTCACCACGATGCTGGAGGGAGAGCCAGGAACACTGGAGCCTCGGGAGGAGCTGACGCTCCCAGGGGAGGTAAGTGGTTGCTGGGGAGAGTGAAAGGCGGGCGGGTGGGAATGAGCGTGCGTGCCAGGGCCGGGTGCGGGCTGGCTCTCCTCCGGGCGGAGGGAGGGAAGGAGGGTGGGGCTGGGGCAGGGGAGGGCTTCCCTAGGCCTCTGAGGCCCCGAGGTGCGGCTCTGCAGGCAACCAGCAGGTGGCACCGTCGACTCCCGACCTGACCCTCGGCGGGGAAGCCTGGCCCCACCCGGTGCCCAGGCCGCGCACTGCCGGGACGTGGAGGGGGGCGGGGAGGGGGGCAGCTTCCGCGCACCTTCTGCAGCCGTTCCATGCAGCAGGGAGCTGGCCGGTCCGGTCACCCGCAGAGCCCCGTGCGCGAGGGTTGACGACAGGGCGTCAGGCTCTGCCCGGCTCCTGGGCGCTGCGCGCTCGGGGCCACGAGAGCAGAAAGTGCGTTCCACCGGGCTGTGGCGTCCTCATCCCTCAGTGACTCTCCCGGCTGGTGACCGAGTGCCGGGCCTGGGAGGGAAGAACGTGCCAGGGAGGGCGGTGGGGCCCCGGATCTCTGGGAGCTCTGGAGAGCAGGGCGGAAGGGAGCCAGCGCCCTTCAGGGTTCAGGCTTTCCATTCGCTCAGCCCCGGGTAAGCAAGCGAGCGCGCGTGTGGACGGCAAAGCGGGAAAAGCGGAGGGACTGCACTTGTTTTTGAGCCATTGTTCTCTGGCCGGAAAGGAAATGACTGCAGGGGTCACCCGTTCCGGTGCAGCCTCACATTCCGGCTCTGTCACACCTGCCCTGCCCTGGGGCTGCAGTCCGGTTTCAAGCCCTGGTTCTCACTCCTTTCGGCCAAGGCCGTGGCCTCTCTCCCTGGCTCTGTGCTGGCGCCTGTCCTTCTCCCTACTCAATCCATTGTCCATTGTGCCCCCTGTGTCTCAAATCCCAGGCAGGTTTAACACTGAGGGACCTACTGAACCTATCAGGTGAACAGACTGGGTGGAGATGCAGTGAAACTGACTTGGCATGAAGTGGCCCTGTCATGGGCTGGGGGAGGCCTCCTGGAAAAAGGGAGGGGAGTGTGGAGGGACACCACATTCGGTGTCCCTGTCCCTGTCCAGCAGGCAGTCTCACTTGCAGGCATTTGATAGAGTCCCCTTTGGGGTCGAGGCCACATCCCAGCTCTGCACAGCCTTCTGCCTGTGCTGAGGCTGTCCTCTGAATTGCTACTTCTCTACAAGGCAGGGCCCCTAGCTTCAGCAGGAAGGCATCCCAGCTGGCACTGCTGCCTCTTTGTTCCTGGGGAGTTGGGTCTTGTCTGCTGCAGTAGATTATGAGTTCCCTGGGGCCACAGTCCATGTCTTCCCCTTCATCCCTGATTCCCTTAGCAATCTTCCCATCCCCCCACTGCCTGTACTAGACACATAATAACCACTCAGTGAATGCCTGGCTGACTTTCCAGCCATGGTGGCCATGGGCCTTAGAGTGCAGAGAGTTGATGGCTACAGAAGGTACAGGGAAGAGGCAGCATGAACTCTGGACCAGAGTACCTGGGGGTGAGTAGACTCTGCTACTCAGCAGCTGTGTGACCTTGGGCAAGTTACTTACTCTCTCTGTACTTACATTTCTCATCTGTAAAATGGAAGACAGTCATAGTATCTATGTCATGGGGTGGCTCTGTGTATTAGATAAGTTATAAAATGTGAAATGCTTAAAACATTATAAATTCTACTATGTGGAGTATTAACTATTATTATTTCTATTTCCCCAAGGGCTAATGAACTTTTGTGTCTTTTCTGTAGCTGTTCTTTACCACAGGGGGTAATGAAAGACTGAGGTCATTGGTGCTCCCAATCTTATCACCTGTTACTTTGTATCAGGCCATTCTTCTGCTCACCCTCTTTCCCCCACCAAAACCACCTGCTTGCTGCAAAAGCAGCCCTCACTCCCATGTCCCTGCTTTTGCGCATGCCCTTTCCACTATTCTCTGTCCCCTTCCATGTCTCCCAGAACCCACTAGTCCTTCAGGGGCCATCCTAAGTTCTGTTCCTCCGGGAGGCCTCCCCTACTATTCTAGGCCTTCTTATAACGCTTCTCAGAATTCCAGTGGGACTGAAAAAGAAACCTGAATAACTTTCCCCTTGATTATATGTTGCCTAATGCCAGAAAATGTTTTTTCACTAACCAGAATGAGTGCTAACTTCTGGAGGACAAAACAATAACAATAGATATCATTTTTTGAATGGTCATGTTAGGTACTTTGATAAGCACTTTTTTTTTTAAGATTTTATTTTTAAGTAATCTCTATGCCCAGTGTGCGGCTTGAACCTACAACCCTGAGATCAAGAGTCGAGTCGCGTGCTCCACCAACTGAGCCAGCCAGGTGCCTCTGATAAGGACTTTAAAAGAATGATTTCGTTTCATCCCCCCTCAACAACAAAGGTAGACCCATTTTACAGATGAGAAAACTGAGGCTCAGGTTAAAAAGTTGTCCAGAGTCGTGAGCTGAAAATGACTGTGTCTTCAGCATTGGCATGATTCAAAGTGCCTGCCTAGTGCCATGTCAGGTGCATTGTGGGGATAGACTAAAATCTGCCACATTTCTCAAGTCTTTTTGAAATTCTAGAGTCAAGGCTTGTCTAAGACAGGACTCTGGCCATCAGAGTCACACTAGGTATTTGGTTCCCATGGAAAGACTCCATTCCAGAGCTTTATCCTTCTCTTGCCTTCTTAGCTCTCACTTTGTAATGCTTTTAACTAGGCGTCTGAGGATCAGAGTAAACTCTAATACGTATTCAAGAGCTGTTAGTTCTTTTTCACTCCTCTCTGATCTTTACTGTGTTAGCAGCCGTTGTCAAACTAACTATATACTTGGCTTAGCCTTAGAGCCAAACACTCATTCATCCATGTATCTACCCATCCTTCCATCCATCCATCCATCCATCCATCCATCCATCCACCCACCTATCCATCCACCCACCTACCCAGTCATATATTGCTTTATCCATTCATCAAATACTTCCTGAGTACCTAATTCTTCAGTAACCACAGACAACACTCAGTGATAAGCCTTACGGAGAACAGAAAGATGAGTCAGGGGAGCCAAGCTGCCCCTCCAGAAATGAGGCATGTATGTAGATAACTTGCGCGCAAAGCAGAAAATTACATGTGCTAGATAAGATAATATAAGGAGCCATGAGAAGTCACAGGAGGAGGGATCACTCCTGCTGGGGTGTTGAGAAAGGAATAATAAAAAAGATCCCTTAGAGGAGGTATTCGAGGTAGGCCTTGAATGCCCAGTTTGAGTTCATGTAAAAACCGAAGAAATGGATTCTTGAGAGATAAAGCAGCATGAGCAAAAGTAGAGATACGGGGAGCAGCACTGGGTCTGGCTAGGGAACAGCACATATGGCTAAATTATAGAGCTCATAAGGTTGAAATATGTTTGATGCAGGAGGTCAGGGGTCAGATTATGGAGGCCTCCAACCCAGACTAGGGGATTCAGACTGTATTTTGTGGGCAAGAGGAGCCATAGAATGCTTAGAAACTTTTTTCAAATAAAGAAGTGACAGACCCAAGCAGTGCTTTGAATGTGGCTTCAGCCTGGAAGACGAACTGGACAGGAAGGGGCAGTGTGGACAGAGACCAGCCTGGAAGCTACGGCAGCAGTCAGGCAGGGGCTTGTGAGGGCCTTGACTTGGGTATGCGGCCCATGATGGAAAGGAGGCAAAAGGGAGAGATCCTAGAGGCACAGTGTGCAAAACCGACTTGATCTGGAGAACCCCTGGGGGAGGGGGAGGTGGCTGCCCTCAGAGACAGAAGAGGAAGCATGGAGTTCACTTTTTGAGGTCGAGGTGGGTGCAGTCGATGAGCCCATGGGAACATCCAGGAGGAACAGGAGGTTGAGGGAGGGGCAGGCTGGAAATAGAGATTTGGAAGCCATCTGACTACAGACAGTACTTTGCACATGAGGTTGTCAAAGGAGAAAAGAAGTTTAAAACCAGCATCCTGGGAAATACCAAGGGGACCAGAATAGTCACAGATGGCATGAAAGGGAGAGGTGAAATGGAATGGCCAGCTCCTTGGGGGCACGGAGTGTATCTAGTGCACAGTAAGAGTGCAATAAATATGGAGAAAAATGGTGGGCAAATGGGGCTGAGAAAAGAAGGTCATGGAGCCAAGAGTCCCTGGCCCAGAGAAGGCGGGAAGTGTTGCAGGGAGTGAAGGCTCTCTGGTTTGGTGGCCTGTGAGAGCATTTCCAGAGGAGTAGTGAGGCTCCCTTGTCAGGGCTGGCCTAGATAGCACACAGGCAAGAAGAGTGTGACAGAGGGTGGTAGAGGGTTGGAGAGTGGCTCTGGAGGAGGCCAGATTGGCTGAAGGTGTTTAAAGAAAGGGAAGACCTGAACACGCTTGTAGGCATTGAAGAGGGAAGAGGGATCCCAGCAGGGGAGAGGCATGTGGTTCAGGCCCAAGTGGAGGGCTGGATTTGGAAAGAAAACTCTAGGCTTCCCTGGAAGGAGAGGAAAGGGAAAGTTGGGTATCCACAACACAGAGGCATGTAGCCTGGGCCAGTCCCATTGGGAGGCCATTATTTTCCCAGGAAAAGTGACAGATAAGGCCATACACAGATCTGACAGGTTGGTGAGCAGAAGCTAAAGGCAGTAGAAAAGGTCTGGTGGGGAGTGTGGATGGCTGAGCTGCCAGGGAGAACTGAGGGTTTCCATGTGTTCTGAGCCTCAGGCTGAGCCTGGTGGTAGCCCTGGCACCTTCCCCTCAAGCACCAGTGTGTATGTGTGTGTGTGTGTGTGTGTGTGTGTGTGTGTGTGTGTGGCAGGGAGGTACAGGATGAGGCAATGACTGTGTATCAGAGTGGTAACTGCCCAGGCAAGAAGTGAGGGGAAGGGTACCAGACCAGCCACGTCACTGCAGTGCACAATCGCCCTGAACCCACACTCACATGTGCACAAACACTGGCCTTCAGGCATAGCCACTCAGAAACAGGATTCAAAATAATGATGTGTCTGCTCTGTTGCCCAGGCCTTTCCAGAGCTGTCCACAACCCTGTGGCAGTCCCCTGTGCTGGGTCTCATCCCCTTAGCCTCAGAGTCTCCTCTCCCTTACTCTGAGCCACATTCCTTTGAGCCTGCTTGGCAGTGCCCAGTGTGTTAGGAAACACGCTGACAAACTGATCTCTTACTCTTCCAGGGCACTACATTTTAATTTAGGGCTAGCCTTAAGAAGTGAAGTTCCTTCTGGTGAAATTTTAAGGAAAAATGCTTTGGGGTGGAGTTTCTCTCTCTCTCTCTCTCTCTCTCTCTCTCTCTCTCTCTCTCTCTCTCAGGAGAGAGAGTGAGGGAGAGGGCGAGAGGGAGGAAAGGAGGGATTTCTTGGCTTCTCTCAAATCACATTATGCAGGCAATTGCTTACTCCACCCACAAGAGGCCCCCTCCCCCAAAGCGAATTTCCTCCCAAGTCAACACCCACTCTCCCCTCCTCCAGTCCTGACCCTCTCTCCCGACCGCACACACCCCTTGTGTCTGCACATGCACATGCACATGCACCCCCTCGGTCCCAGAAACTTCCTATGAACCAGACCAAAAGGGCAGGCTGCAGCAGGAAGGGAGGGCAGGATGGAAGGACAGGGAAAGAAAGAAAGGCGGTGGAGGCAGGCAAGCCCAGGTGGTGGAGAGGACTTCCCAGCTGCTCACTCCCATCACACACTGGGGCTCCTCATCCCTCCTTCTCCACCCCACCCTCCCCCAGCCCCGAAGCATTGCCTTATCTGAGCCACCAGCCCAGCCCCACCTCACATTGCCCACCTGCGCATCTCCATGGCAACTAGAACCTCTCAGCTTTGGGCTGGGGGTGATAAGACCTCTGCACCCATCCCAGCCGGCTCTTCCTCCAAATAGGACTAGCCTGGCTGTGCCTCCCTGGACTTGTAGAAATGAAGGCTCAGCGGGCAGAACCACAGCTGGGGACCTCCAGTCCAGCCTCTGCTCATATCCTAAGCCAACCCCCGCTGGCTCTGTGCCAGTCGCTGTGCCGTGGACTTTCATAACATCCTCTTTACCCTCCACACCAGCCTTCCCCACTTAGAGATGAGGAAACTGTGGCTGAGAGGCTGACTTGCCAAAGCCACACAAATAAAAGACAAGCTGGAATTGCTACCCAGGCCTGTGTCAGGCTAAAGCCAATGGACAGTCTTCTCAGTGGGTCTCTGAAGATCCTACTTCAATCTGAACTTGGGCCTTGGGGCTAACCTTATGTAGTGCTAACCCTACATGGTGGAGCCACCCAGATTCCTGCCCGCTGGCCTGACTTGTGGACAAGGAACAGGGAGACTGGGGGACTGGGGCTTTGTGCCCCTGGGCAGGGTCAAGCCAGCCTGGGTGCGGGTGGTGCAGAGAGTAAGCAATTTATGAAACGAGGCAAATGAGCTGTCCAAGTGGGCTGGGGTCAGTGTGGGCAGGAACTTTGCCCCTCTCCCTTTTCCCCAGTTTCACTCACAGTGTGACTGCCTGCCTTGCCCCTTCCCTGCTCCTTCTCCACTCTCTGCTTTCCATTCCCTTTTTCTTCTCTTTCTTCATCTTTCCTCCCTTGGCTCTGTTTCCCTTTCACACTGTCCTGCTCCCAGCCCCACCCCCACAGTTACTGTGGCAACAATTCAGTGCCAGAAATAAAGGAAGGAGCCAGCTAGGTCACTGGTTCCCAAAACAGCATCCCATCCTGGGGTGGAGAGGGGAAGAGTGGGCAGGAGCAGACCAGCAGTAGCCAGGGAGGCCTGAGGGGGTACGTGTGGGTGGGTGGGTGTGGGTGGTTGTGTGCACGCGTGCGCAGGGGGCACCCATGCTTGCTCCAAAAGGACGTGCAAGAAGGCCAGGAGAGGGCTCCCAGCTCTGGGCCAGCAGTTCATGGAGCATCCATCAGGCCAGGCCTATGCCTGCCCTTCTTCCCTTCTCTTCTCATCCCCATTTTTTAAGGCCTGTTCAATATGCTAGGACTAGGGTTGGTGTTCCTCTAATACCAACATTATATATATATCACCCTCTCACACTCTGCTGAAGCATCAGGCAGGGCAGGTGGGCCCAGAATGTGGCCCCCAGCCTGAGAACCCACCTGCTCAAGGCCCTGCCCCATCTTTGGTCCTGATGACAGCAGGACTGGGCCCAGGCAGCCCCTTCCACTCCCCCCACTTCACACAAATATGCATCTTTTCATTCAGTTTCTCCTAGACTTCTCTTGTGTTGATGTATCCTTTCTCTATACCTTCCTTCTGAAGAGGCCCCTCTTTCTGTGTGCCCCCCAACTCCTCAGGCTTACTTGGTCCTCAGCATGCTTCTGCTCTGGTCTCTACTTATAGCTGGTTCTGTTGGTGCATTGTGGTACCACTGGTACAAAGTAGATTGATAGAGCTGCGGGGAGATGCAAGGATCTTGAGTCCCAAGTTCAGCTTTCTGAATTCTGAGGGTATCCTTACTCTGATGTTTACACACACACACACACACACACACACACACACACACACACACACACACAAGCTCCAAAAGAGGAATTCCTATAGACCTGCATCCCCAGGTGAACTGCCTGACTCAGGTGTTGAACATAAGGAGAGGCCAGC
Organism: Panthera pardus; assembly: GCF_024362965.1. Classification (NCBI taxonomy): domain Eukaryota; kingdom Metazoa; phylum Chordata; class Mammalia; order Carnivora; family Felidae; genus Panthera; species Panthera pardus. Next base: position 36,099,660 of record NW_026526688.1, read on the forward strand.
AGCACTGAGGCAAGACACATGTGGACATAGCACTTTGCCCACACAGGCAAGAGCCCACACTGAAACACAGTTGCAGAACCCATGCACCCTGCTTGCAAGATCACGCCCCCACTCTCCCAGCAAGGCCCCCACACAGTGACACACAGTGCTACTGACACCCACTCCCACCCACCCACTGATCCTCTCTTGGCACCCTTTCTCCATGCTCACAACCACTCGCATCACGTGCTGACACCCCCTCCCTGAGCTGTGCACATGTATGCCCCCCATTTACCCACTCCCTGGTGGCTTCCCTGCTCCCCATTCCCAAAGCATGACTGCCTTCCTTCTCCTACACCTGCCCCTGCTCCCCTGACTCTCAAACCCTGGCAACACAGTCCCCTGGGAGGGAAACACTAGGTGCATCTGCCCAGGGAGGGGGCTTGGCCTGCTAGGCTGGCAAGGGGTTGCCTCTGGATCCTCACAGGCCTGAATGTCTGCTCAGCCCCCAGCCTCTTCAAGCACTTCAGCAGTGGCCAGGAGTGAGCAGGGGTCAGGCCTGCAGCCACGCCCTACCACCCAACATCATTCTGCATTTGGTTCTCACCCCAGCCTGGCCAGCTGAGGGCTAGAAAGGGGCTCACCAGGTACCTCCTCCCAAGGAACACACCCCTCACCAACAGCATTCAGGTGTCTGTGTGTAGTGCTTCCCCGTCAAAACCTGCAGCACATTGGGAGCGAGGGGGCAACCCCTACCACTCCCCGTTATTCAGCAAAGAAAGAACAGCTCCCCTGCCCACCCCAGTGCCCCCCCAATTCCATCACTTGCACTTCTGCCCAGCACAGCTAGGTGAAGGGGGCACTGGGGTGACAGCATGAACCCTCAGCCCTCTTCCTCAAATCAGGCTTGATGAGATCAAACCCAGCTAGTCCCAGGGTTTCTCCCCCTGAACAGCGGCCATAGCTGACCCCTCCTAAGGGGATCCCTGCCACCACCCAGAGCCTCACTCCCAGACAGGGGTTGTGGCCCAAAGTGCCCAGAGAGGGGAAGAGAGACGGGAGACCCTGCCACCTACCTCTTCCCAGACAGTGTCGCCCAGATGCTCTGAGGCCCCAAGACTGGGCTGGGCAGGCACAGGCCCAGATCCCAGCGCTGTCGCTTTTTCTCCAGAGCCAAGGTAATAGGCGTCTCTTCCAGGAACCCAGCTGTGCTTTCCCAGAGCACAAATAGCAGGAAAAACCCGGCTTGGGGTAGGTGGGCGGGTGGGGGGAGCTGGCACAGGAGGGGACCTACCCTCTGAGCCCCCACCCCCTCGTCCCCACCCTGCTTCTCCACAGGCTTGCGCTTGGAGCCTGCGTCTGGCGGTCTGGCGGTCTGGCGGGCGGGCCTCTGGCTCCCCCACTGCACCCTCCCCACCTCCAGCTGATAGCGTGTGGCCGGCCTGAGGGTGTGTGTTTGTATGTGTCTGCGCTTCCACCTAGCTCAAAGCTGCAGTTCAATCCGTTTCAAACAAGAGGAGCATTAACCCGGCATCATGACGAAGCAGAATCGGAAGCAGACTCGCGAGCTGTTGGCCTTTTTCCCTTTCCCACACCCCCAACCCTGCAACATTCCATGCTCACACACTTTCATACACACACACACAGACACACACACAGCCCCTCAAGCCTCCTCATAAACAGAATTTGAGTTGGGGTGGGGGCAGAGGGGGCTCTACTGATAACTGAGAGATGACAACCCTTTTTTCTCCCAGCACCTGTATCTCCTTCCTACTCCTTGCCTAAGAGCAGCAACAGAGACCTCTGGGGTCCTGCCTCCCTGGGGTGCTAAAGGGCATAGATTCTCAGTGGTAGGGAGAGGGTAAAGATGCCGGAATTGGTCACTCAAGGAAGGCTTAACCCCCTCCTGGTGAGGGACGAATGGGAAGATCTGAAAAACCAGGTCCTCAGCACAAGAGACTGGGTTGGCCCTTAGATTACCAGAATCCCCTGGCAACTGCGAGAAGGACCCCATCTCTCACTGGGGCAGCTTCATCGAAAGGGAATTTCCGGCCAGGTGATGCCCAGGTCCCAGCACAGAACTACAGGATGTGCCCTCCCTGTCTGGGAAAACCTTCACAAGTCCAGGACCCTGTCATTGGCCTGTTGGTTCTCTGTGGGCACAGAGCAGAGCGTGGTTCATCTTTGACCCCTGGGAGGCAGGGGAGGGAACTCAGCCGGCTGGCCCTGGCCGTGGCCCCAGCAGTCTCTCCACCTCACAGCAGACTTGCCTACCTAGGCAGCCCTTGCTGTTGCCCTGGTAACCACTGCCCACAGCCGGTCAGCTGATGGTATGAGCTGTCCTTCGGGAAATCTAGAATCTGGGGAGGGGGCTCTGGGGTATCTGAATGGAAAATCACAGGGGGAGGGTCTTGAGGGGGACAGGTGAGAGTGTGCTCCAGACCTCTTGCTCAAGGAAAAGAGGACAGGAGCGGACAGGTAGGGACAGTAAGGGAGGGATGTCTGGGTTAGTGAAAGATAGAGAAGAATGAATTTCAAAGGATGGGCTCCAGAAAGAATGGAGAAATGAAGAAGGCAGGCAGCTGAGTGACTGAGGATGGGTAGAAGGAATTCAGGCTTAGCTGCTGGGGAGTGGCTAGGGAGAGGGCCCTGTGGAAAGGAATGAGAAAGCCTGGGGGTGAGAAAAGAAACATCTAACCATGAAAAAAAAGGTCAGGACATGATGCAGGAGGGGGTGTACCTTTGATGTGGCAGGAGGGGCTACAGCCTCGGAGGAGGGGGAATCAGGCCTTTCTGGGTAAACTGCCAACCTCAGACAGCCTCTCTGCTTCCCTCCCTTCAAGCCCACCCTTAAGTGCCCTGGCCCTGCTGCCAACCCTCCAGGAGACCAAGCACCAGGTGCTTTTCCACCTCAGCCCTTTAGGGCCCCTGATTTTTCCCACTACCACGGTTCCTGTCCTGCTCCCACTTGCCCCTCACCAGACAACGCCACCCCAGGAGATTTGTCTTCCGGTGCAAGGGTGACCAGAGGTAGGGCTGGAATGAGCTGGTGCGGGGAAGGACAGCTGTGGACAGGGGCCTGGAATGAGGTAGCTCATGAGAAATGGGTAGGAGTCTCTGTGGCCTGGGAGGAAGGGAGCATTCTCGTCTGTGAAACAAGGCCCTTCTCGGATAGAGTGGGGGAATCCAGGGGAAAGGGCAAGGGGAGGGGGAAGGGAGGGCTCTCCGGTACCTTCAGGGGCCTGGGGCGTGGGGCAGGAGCACGGCAGCTTCCTCGGTGACATACACCTCCATCCCTCGGCGCATCTCCTCTCCGCCTCCCGTTGCCAAGACAACCTGCCGGCTCAGCCGCGGCGGCAGCAGGGAGGGGGGAGGAGGCGGCTGTGACTCCTACTGCCTCTTCAGTGATGGAGGGAGGCGGCCTGAGGTCTGCCTCAGTGCTGAGGTGGGGGTGGGGTAGCTGCAGGGGCCAGGGCTCCCACTGAATCTCCCCTCCCCATTTCCATAAGGCTCTGGGGTTGGCTCCCAGTATGGCCTCAGGACAGCTCTAATTCAGGGCCATATAGCAGGCCGAACTTGCAAAGGGAGGCAGCACTGGGCAGCATCCTCCATTCCAGAAAGCTTGGTGTGCAGCTGGGAAACAGTGATAGGAACAGGGAGGGATGACCTATGTTAAAGGGTCAGAGGGTGGCTTCCAGCAGGAAGGCTGGGGTGGACACAGGGCTTCGGGCCCAGAAGTCTGCCCCGCATCTGACCTCGGCTATCTCTGAGCATCTCCTCCTCTCATTCCCCTTGACCAAGAGGAGAATCAGAGTCTTCCAATCCTGCAAGGCCCATTCTCACTGCCCCCGACTCTACAGGAATGTCCTTCCACAGGGTGGGAGAGCCACCTTGGGCAGGAACAGTCTGCCACCAGCCAGCCCTGGAACCAAGGGGACTGCAGAGTTAGGGCTCCCTCTGTCGACCTGAGGCGTGGTAGCTGTCAAGGTCATTCCTTACTGAGAGGGATCCTGGTGTGTGTGTGTGTGTGTGTGTGTGTGTGTGTGTGTGTGTGTGTGTGTGTGTTGGGGCTCACAGGGAGGGCACAGCCAGGCCAGGAGACCCTTCTGTTGCCTGCCTCTGCTGCACCTCCACTTCCTCTATTGCCCTACAGTGAGGCTTGCTCTGTCACCAGTGGCTTCCTCCTGGGAAGGCCCTAGACTCCTCAAGACCAGTGCTTGCCTCTCTCCCCTTCAGGCTGGGATAAGAGGGGAGGCAAAATCTTTCCCCTAGAGCCAGGCAACACTGAACACCAGTGCCAGGCAACACTGAACACCAGTGCCTACTGTCCAGGCCCCAGGGTAGGCTTCCTGGGTACCACTTGGCCATACCCAGCTACTAAGGGGACTAGCATACCTTTAAGTTCAGGAGTGCCTTGAGGCCTTGAGGATGGCCCCTTTTGTCCACAACAAGGGCTGGGGCTCCTGCCCCTCTCAGGCAGGCAGTCCCAGGCCCCAGTCAACTAGATCTTGGCTCCTTTCTGCAGCAAGATCACTGGTGCCAGATGTCCCGACTGGACTTCGGCCCTGCCACCAGCCCCCTCACCAAGGCCTGTGCAACAGGCTTCTCTGTACTCTCTCTGTCTCACTCCATTGCCCCTTGCCCCGCCCCATGCACCAGCCTGCTGGGGCTGGGAGCACCAGGGACTCTCCCCCTGTGCTATCTAAACATTAACTCCTGGAGAGGCTAATGAGGGCACCTGGGCACCTAAGGAGAAGGGCAAGGTGATGAAGAACTGGGCCAAAGGAATAAAGGGAAAGATGAGGGCCTAGAAATGACATTTTCTCCAAAGAGTTTAGAAGTCACACACACACCCCACCCCTATGCACTGGACCCTCTGTCTCAGGGACCCCAGAGCCTTAGTTCACAGCATGCTGCCACCAGACCAGTCTCTCTCCCAACCTCCAACCCCACAATTGCATGGTCACTCTCCTTCTCAAAGCCTCTGCCACACAAAACTCTCTATCATGTAACCCAATCATTTCCTGCCACTTCTCCAGGCAAACTTGCAATTTTATCCAAACCCAGGGACCGCTCACCTTCCCCTGAACACTCCTCACATTTTCCTATCTCAAAACCTTTTTTCTTTTCTTTTTAATGTTTATTCATTTATTTATTTTGAGAGGGGAGGGGCAGAGAGAGAGGGAGAGAAAGAGAATTCCAAGCAGACTTTGGGCTGCCAGTGCAGAGCCTGACTCAGGGCCCGAATTCTGGAACCGAACCGTGTGATCATGACTTGAGCTGAAATCAAGAGTCCAACGCTTAACCACTTAACCGACTAAGCCACCCCAGGAGCCCCTCAAAACCTTTTTTCTCATGCTGTTTTCCCTCTTAAAATTTTCCCTTACATATCTTCTCTGCTAACTGAAATCCTGCTCATTCTTAAAGACCATGCAAACTCCAGCCTTTCCCAGTGTCCCAGCCCCACGTACTCTCCCACCCTGGAGAACCCTTCCTGCTTGGCCACAAGCAGAGAACATCCCACTCAGGTGATGAAGACCGGCAAGAACCTAGACTGTAATGCTCACTAGCTGCAACTGTAGATGAGTTAATATCTCTGAGTCTAAGCTTGTGCACACATTATATGGGAATACCCCCTGAATAAGGGGTTACATGTAAGCACATCTCCAGAGTTCTGTGCACATTAGTGTCCTTATTTCCAATAGCTCCTGTTTCCTTTTTCCCTCTTTTGGGATGTACCCAAAACTTTCCAAAAGTTCCAAAATTTCCAAAAGTGGGTTTATCCCCCCACCTATATTTCAAGTGTCTTGAGATCTTGACCGGGGATGACATAATATCTTGTCCATATTTTTGGTCAGTTGAAGGGCTAGCACAGTGCTTGTACATTGTAGGGGATAAATAAGTACTTGGATAACTGCTTAGGACCCCTCCCCACCCACGTCCACCTAAGGATGGAGGGTGGAGGCAGGATTCTGGTTCTCATTCTGCCTCCATCTTGAGGGACTGCAGGGCTCAGAGCCAATGACTTCTTTCTGGACCTTCAGTCGATTTAATTCCCTCAACAAATACTTATTCTGTGTAACATACTGCACTGGGTACTATGAGGGAGGCAAAGACCTACTACTTCTACATCTGAGACACTTGCTTTGTAGCACAACCATTACACAAGCACAAATAAGTACAGTTCCAGAAAACTGTGATATAGGCCATAAGGGAAGGGCAAGTCGGCAGCCAGAGACACTTGTGGCACCAGAGACTGCCACTAGCCCCAGAGGGGAGGAAAGTCTATGGAGCAGAGGAGACAGCAGCGTGCAAGCATTCTGGAGAAAGGTGTGCTGGGCAGTGGGAACCTCAGGAACAGAGCCAGGCACAGGGTGCTGGTTGGCTATTAAACCAGAGCTCCTGGAACTCCCCAGAGGGGACTTGTAGGGACAGGGCGGGGAAGGGAGGCTGAGCAGGATTGTACAGGAGTTTTGAAAACCATGCTAAGGAGTCTGCTAGTGATCAGGTAACACTGGCAGAGCTGTGGTTTAGGGTTGGGTAGGGCCAGGGAACAAACTGTGTGATGTCCTGGAGGAGGTGGGGGTGTCAGGAGGCAGAGACATGACTTGGAAAGCTGCTGTAGTAACTGAGACAGACCCCCGCGAGGCCTGGCAGTGGTGCAGTTCCCAAATGTGGGAGAGAAAGCAATGGTGTGCAAGGTGGTGACAGCTGACATGTTGCATTGCTAGGAGAGACTCAGCAGGAAGAACAAGGAGAGAAGAGAAAGGCAGAAATCTTAGGGAATGTTTCTCTAAAGAGGAGCCAGGAAGAGTAGGGTCCCAGTGAGAGAATGAAGAAGGAGGAAAGAGCTTCAAAAAGGTGTGTGTGGGGGGGAGGTCCTTCAAAGAGTCCAGGGATATGAGGCTGAGGACAGCCAGGGCTGAAGCCAAGGAGGTCACTGGCCACTGAAAGTATGAGGGACAGGGCTCAACAGAGTGATTTAAATAGTAGCCTGCTTGTGAGGACTAGAAAGTGAGTGGATGTCCCCCTCTGCTCCATCTGGCTGTTGGAGGACAGCACAGAGGAGGGGAGATCAATATGCAGGCTATTCTTAGCTGGAGGTCTTGGTAATCCTAACCAACACAGGATCTGAGGCACCTGCCGCCTGCCTCCCTCCACTTTGTCACATCCTCCCCGAGATGGATGTGCTCATCTTGCCCTAAGTCTTCCCCCACACTGCCCACCCCCACCCACACACTTGCTTAGAACCTTCTGGCACACAGAAGCAGCCAGGGGTAGTCTGTGGTCCTCTGGGAAGTCTTCTCCCCCAACCCCCCTTTCCACATGTTAAATCCCTTGAGACCCCATTATCAGATCTATTCCTTTGGCTTCTTCCTTTTAGCATCTTTGAACTCACCCCCAGACCAGATGGAATCAGCTGGAATAGATTTCACTAGATATGACAAGGCCCCCTAGGTATGGAGCCTGGACTTGGCAGAGGCACTAAAAGGTGTGGGGAGAAGGTTCAGAGAGCCAAACCAGAGACCCAAGACTTGCCAGGCTTGGTGCTTGGGGAAGGGCAAGACACTCAGGGATGGCACAGGCCTCCAGAGCTGCCTTCCTCCCTCACTCCTCCCTGTCTCAGGCCCTCCCCACCAGGTCTCACCTCAAAAAGCAAGAAAGGAAACAGTGAGGGCTTTCTGGAGCCGGCCCCCAGAGGCCGTCTGTGCTGGGGAGGTCAAAGAGAGGGAGGGAGGGGCCGGAGAAAGGCAGAGAAGAAAGCAGAGGCAAGACAAAGGGCCCAGTCCACCTTTGAAGCTGTCTCTAACCCGAGCCAGGGAGGGTGGGGTGGGTCTGAGAGCCAGGCTGGGGGGAGGCAGTCTAGAGTTTTAAAGAATGTCTCAAATTCCTGCGGAAATCAGAGGGATTGTAAGAGCTCCCCCTCCCCAACACACCTCCTTCTCAGCCCCCTGCCCCTGCCCCCCAAGTCCAGACCTCCACACCTGGGGGCCCCAACCCTTTGTCCTCAGGTAATTGCTGGGCGTTGCCTCTGTGTTTAAAATCCCATTGAACTCGCCAGTTATCAGCTGTGCCTCCAGACCACCCTCCCTACACCGCCCCCCTCCCAGAAAACGACCCCCAACACGTCTCCCGCAGTCTTCACCAGGATTAAGGCTCTTTGTGATTAGAAGGGGGGAGAGAAAAAAGCAACCTGGTGCAAAGCAATTATGACAAGCTGGAGGGAGAATGTCTGTCCTGGGGCCTGAGAGACCTCCCTCTTGGCTGTTGCCTTCTAAATTGCCCAGAGCTGGGGGCGTCAGACCTCTCTAGTCCTCACCAAAGGAGAGGCGGGGTGGACCCCTGGCCCCACCGCCTTGGACGGCTGCTTCACTCACCTCCCATTATGACTAAACCAGGCTCCTCCCCAATTGCCCATTCGGACCTTATTTTTGGGCCATTCTTGGGAGAAGTGGGGAGAAGGGATGTCTCTCATCCTTTTCCCTCTCTCTCCGTAATATTTCCCTCCAACAATTTCCCAGAAAGAAGAGGAAGGAGAAACTGAGGCTGGGGGGGGGGGTCCATCAACGGAAGAGCGGGCTTGCGCTGGGAGACTTGCTGGAAGGGCCTCCCCCTCAACAAGATTACACGCCGGCGAAAAGGAGGAAAGAGGCGTGTTTTATGGCTCTTAGTTCCACTCCCCTAAAGCACACCTGGAGGCGTCTGGGAAAGCCCACCCGAGAAGCTCCGGCTGGGGGTGGGAGCGCCCTCCCCCCTCCCTCCCGCCGCGGCCACCCCTCCCCCCGGGGCCGCGCGGCCCAGCCCGCCGCCTCTAATTGCATCTTCCCCTCAGGTGTGGCCCCCGCCTCCGCCCCCCGCAGGGGCCTGGGGAACAAGGGGACGCTTTCTCGCCCTCTCTCCCCCTTCCGCTCGGCTGAGCCCTCCTCCCCCATCCCCCCTCCTCACCGGAAAAAAGCAATCTGGCTACCGGCGAAGAGGCTGCAGAGTCCGCGGGCCGCCCGGGCGCCGCGCCTGCCCGCTCCTCCGCGGGCGCTCGGGCCTGCTGCCCCGGCCCCGGCCGCTCGCCGGCCCCAGGGTTGGGTTTGGTTCGCCCCAACAGGTAGCACGGGACACGCAGTGCCAGCCAGGAAACCGGAGCCCGCGCGGAGGGAGGGGCGCGCCCGCCGGTCCCGGGGCCTGCGCCCGCCCCGGGCCGCCGGCCTCGCGTGGGGCGGAGGTGCGGGGCCTTCCTGGGCCACCCACACCCCGCTTTCCCTCCAGGCGGCACTGCCCGCCGCCCCCCACGCGCGCGCGCGCGCGCGCGCTCCCCCTCCACCTGCTGGGCCACGCCCGGGCCGGGGCACTTGGCTTCCACGGCTCCCCCGGGCGCCTCTCCGAGAGGAGACTTTGTTACCAATGCCGTTTGGTAGTGGATCCCTCCACCCCGCCTTTAGATAACCCGTTTGCAGGAAAATGGTTTTATTCTGGGGCTCGAAGTCGGGGATGGGGGTGCAGGCCTGGGTAGTGGAATGTGAAGAATGGCCAACCCTCTTTTTTTTTCTTTTTTCCTGAAATAAACACAAAAGTCCCTTCCTACAGTCTGGCCAGGAGGAAACTGGAGGCTGGGGGCAGACTGAAGAAGATTTGGGGAGAATTTAAAGAGAGCCAGCTCCAGACAGTGTCTGCAAGGCTTTGAACCTGCTGCCCTTTTCGCCTGTTTCAGGGAGCCTGAGTCCAGGGTAACACTACAGTTCCTCTCCTGGGGGTATGCCATCCCCCCTCCCCCCCCCCCCCCCCCCCCCCCCCGGGGCCTATTCCATTGTTGGGTCTGGGGCAGCTGCCCTGACGCCCAGCCCTGCTATGTGGCAGTCCTGTCCCCTTTCTGGCTTGAGGCTCTGACGCTTGTAGTTCCTCAGGGTCCTTCCTCCTTGGGGGCTCTGACTCCCCTCCCTCCGCCCCAGCCCAGTCTTGGGATTAGGAAGGGAAGGGGATGGGAAGGCTGGTGAGGGGCAGCTGCCCCCAGTGTCCCTGACTACGTCAGGGGCTGTGGCCTCCGAGTACGCTTGGTCCGGCGGGTGGGGGCTGAGCCCACAAACTCAAACTGCTTCTGCCTTTCAGCATGGTTGGGGAAGGGCAACTGGCCCTGGTAGAGGCGCTTGATGAAGTGAGCCTCTCGCTGGTTCTGGCGGCTGCGGGAAGCCTGGCGGGGCCGACCCTGCCTGGTGAAGGCCATGAACCAGCCCTCGTGCCGGGCATTCTGGAAGGCCGTGTAGTTGTTCTCCAGCACGATCTCTGTGAACACGCAGTCTTTGCTCTTCCCACTGGGCTGCGGGGAGGAGGGAAGGAACAAGAGGAGGCGAGTTTGTCCACCCAACTTTCTGCCTTACTTGCCTTTGGGGCCTATTTTGTGGGACTGAGGAAGGAATGACAGGAGCCGTGTGCCCAAGGATTTCTGCCTGGTGAGAGGCAGAAGTGGGAGAAAGGAGCAAGCTTTGCTTGGAGTTAGGTCTGAACTTAAATACAGCCTGGTCATTTGGAAGTTGTACACCTTGAGCAAGGTATTTAGCCATGCAGAGCCTGTTTCCCAAGATGTGGCATAAAGATCAAGATTATTATGCAGTTCAGCGCATACCCAGTGGGCACTCTGTACACAAGCACACTCCTCAGTCTGGGCCAATGGTGCTGCTGGGTGGAGGAAAAGGAGGCAACAGTCTTTGATGAAAACAAGGGGCAAATGTTTACAGAATACCAGACTATGTCAGGAGCCACCCCACCACCCATTTGACCCAATAGATAACCTTGACACTATGCCCATTTTTATAGACAAGAAGCCTGAGGCTTAACCAAGGTAAGCAAATAGTTGGTGAGAACAGCCAGAACTGGAAGCCAGGATTGACAAATGTTAAGGGAAGTGGACTTCTCCTACCCAACAGTGCTGGAACTGCCCCTGCAGGGTGGTTATGCTAGCAGGCAGTTAGTGTGCATCTTGCTAGTTGGATCCTGTGGACCCCACTGACCTTGGGGAAACTAGTGGCCTTGTATGAATGTCAACTCTCAACCCTGATCAGCGCTTAAGCCTCAACATAGGGACTGTAATATCATGTAAGTGCTAAAATTCTGACTCCTTGATGTTGGGGAAATACCTCATAAATCAGAGCTGAAGATCCTTATGGGTCAGTAAGGGTCCTCAGAGGGCTTCTTGACCCCACAGGGACTCATTTAAATGGAGAAACCAGAGTGGCCTAGTGTTGGGGTGTGTGCGTAGTCAGTCATGGCTTGGACTTAGTAGAGGGGAGTAGGGGGTGCTGTGGGGCACACAGTAACATTGATTCCTTCATCCACTCCCCCTCCTTCCAGTTCTCACCTTTCCGATGAGCTTGCCCCTCTTGTTCATACAGATGTATTTCTCGCTCTCAGCACCCTTGATGCGCACACGGCTTCCAAATGTGTCTGTCTCCACTATGAGTTTGGCTATGATGGGGGGAGGGGGAGAAAGACCTCCGTCCATTGGGGTTGCCGGCTCAGGTATGGCAGGAGGCCCCCCAACCAGCCTGACCTCCGCACTTGGGTGGGGGGGCACCGAGAGGCCTTACTCCAAGAGGCTTCTCCCTGTTCTCCCACTGTGGCCCCTGCCCTGGCACAGGATCTGGGGATGGACCAGGTTAGGCCAGCCAGCAGTGTGAGTGGCCTCTGGTGAGGGCTGGGTCTCACCAAACTTGTTGCCGTCCTCCGCGGTGGCAGAGATGCGACGCCCGGTGACCTGCACGTGCTTGCCACTGGTCCGGCTGTAGAGCTGGTACTCACGGATCTGCCGCCTGCTCAGCTGGTCAGTCATGGCACCCTGGTCCCTCACGTACTGGTTAAAATTAGGAGACGGGTGATTCTCCCCCTTTGCGGTTACCAAGGGAAAAATAGTGTCAATTTGCTTTGGGTGACACCACCACTGGTCCATCCAAGGGAGAGGGGTGTGGAGGTGAGTGTGAGGGGGCCAGGCCGTTTGTCCTGGGAAGCAGAGGTGCAGGGTGAAGGGTGCATATGGCCATGTCTTTCCAGGCCAGCGGATGAGCCAGTCATGACCTCTTGGCTCCCCATCTGCCCTGGAGCAGAGAACTGGTGGCTGCACAGGCTTGGGGCACCCTTGGTGATGCAGTGCAGATCTGGAATCATGACTCTGGTTGCTAGACAGAACCTTCACAGTTATGGTACCCAATTCCAATGTCAAAGAGGTGCCCTGGGTGACCCAGCTGATTAGAGACAGAAGTGCTGTCCTGCCTCTAGGACTGGAGCTTGTCCCTTCTCCAGAATGCCAGGGTCTTGGCTCCATTAGCCAGGATAACCAGATTTTTCCTTCATCCTCCTCACTGGCCTTGAAGGATCCTACCCCCAGGCACACACACATGCACAGGCATATACATACATGTGCATACAGAAGCTGGTCTGTTAGGCTTACCAGAGAGCATTATGGAGGCTCTAAGACCTTTTGTTTAGGCTCCTGTAATGCCCCTGTAAGCATTTCTCTTCAGCGCTAATGTGGAATCCTGAGCTCCTGCCCATCTCCCCTGCCTTTCCCTCTGGGTGCTCAGGACTCTCAGAGAACCCCGTCCCCCTTTTGGTCAGTGTTCCTCCCGCCACTAGGGGTGAGGTGCCTCCTTGGCAAGGGAGATGGAGGCTGCAGCAGCGAGAGGAGCTATCAGTGGTGGCCCAGGCTCTCCTGCGAGCTGCCTGCCTGTGTCACAATGTAACAGAGGCTCGTGGCCAGTGGGGGCAATACTGTTGCCTGCCCGCTAACCAGGTTCTACCCATGCATGGTGCAAAGCCAGGACGATTACCTTCTTCTGGCCTGTCTCACCTATCTGCAACACTGAGTGGGAGAAAAACAGACCCCTTCCTGTCCTCTGTCTCCAGGAAGGTGCAAACCAGATGACATTTCTCAGCTGCTGGTGACAGCCTCAACCCTAGGCTAAAATGTTTCTCTCCCCACCCATATCCTACTGGCCTGTGCTGGAACAGACTTTTGTACCCCAGATCCCTAAGGCCACCTTTATCCCAGGCCCCGTAGAAACCACCTAGACAGACCTCGACCCAGATCAGCATCTGTTAGGGGCCATTCTCTGGTAGAGGGAGGAGCAGGAAGGATCAGCTTTGAGGAAGGGGGCAGTGAGTGAGCGGCTACAGGCTGACCCTGTAACCTGCTCAGGGTTAACCCTTCATGTGTGTCACTGCTCATTTCCGACTCCAGCTAGGCCACAGGCCAGGAGTGCCACCAGGAGCACCCCCCCCCCCCCCCCATTGCCTATGAGAGCAGGGTCTGGAAACTCAAAGCAGCAAAGTGCACCCTGCACCCCACCCCAGAAAAACCTGAGGCCAGCATTTGGGGTGAGGGCCTCCCTTCCTGCCAGGGGGTGGGGTCTGGCTGGGCCAGGACCCTCGGTGGGGTCCAGCCTATCCCCAGCCCCCATCTCCTGGCCCAGGTTCAGGCCCTCCGCCCCTCTTGGCGGGCAGCCTCCTTCTGGCTGTCTGTTCCAGGTCAGGAGCAGAGAGGCCCCCCTGAAGCCCCCTCCTCTCCTTGTCCCCCTTCAGGCCCTGCACAAAAGCAGCCCCACGCCCCCCCCACAGCCCACAACCCACAAGTCGCTCTCCCCGCGGGACCTGGCCTGTCCCTTTCATGTTCCCGCTGCGGGGGGACCTCCCCTTCCACTGCTGCAGACAGCTGCTTGTCAGACGGCCCCTCAAGCATGGCTATGGTCCGGCCTGCCGGCCCCCCCTCCAAGGGGGGCGAGGGGGCACTTCAAGGGGGAAAGGACAGCTTTGCCACCTTCCCTGAGTCCTGAATGGGGCCTCAGCCAGGCCATAAACGCCCCGGCCAGCCTCACCATTGTGCTAATTCCCCTTCCAGAACAGGTTGGGCCCACCCCCAGCCCCCTCCCGGCCAGGCTGGGGGCTTTCTTCTTGCTCTCCCTGGATGTGTGAAGCAAAAGGCCTGGAACGGGGGCTAGAGCAAAAGGGGGAAGGAAAAGGGGGGGGAGTTGTCTCTCTCTCTCTCTCCCACCCCCCCACTGCTTCAAAGGCAGCCCCTTTCCCTCTCCCAGAGAAAAGGCATTTACCTTCAAAAAAAGTCCCCACTGGATATGAAGAGAAGCGGGCCTCTGGCCTGGGAAAGCCAAGCGATCTCTCCCCAGAGCGGTTCTGGACCAGTGCATTTTAATAGCTGCACTTTTATGGAGGATCACAAAAAGGGACCGAGCCTCGCACAGGGGGCTGAGGCTTGGGGTGGGGGTGTGCATGGGGGGGCTAACATGGGGTGGGGGGAGTGTGGAGATGCAAACCCTGAATCTTGTCCCAAACAAACCCCTTGGGGCTTGACCTCATTGCCCTGTAGGTAAGGAGTCACCCCGCCCTGACTGGGGCTATCCCCCAGGACGGTGATTCCCCAGGACATCTATGGTGGTGAGAGTGGGGTAGTAAGTGGAATACACAACTGGTTTTGCATGAAAACCTGTCTTTTCAGGTACCTCCAAGTACAAGCCTCACCTGAGCCATCACCTCAGCCCTCTTCCTACCACTCCAGACTCCATCCCTCAAGACTGGGTTGCCCCATGCATTTAGCCTTGAGGGGAACACTTGAGGGGGGCCGGATGGAGAGAAAAGCAGAGACCTCAGGACATGTAGAGAGGGTCATGGAGGGAGGACAGATAAAGACCTTAGTCAATCCCCAAATCTGCCATAGCCCCTTCTATACACCTCCAGAGGCTGACACCAGCCCCCACCCTCAAAAACCATCTGGATCCAGGGAGAGGCCAGAACCTGCCTCTGTCCACCGAAAGGAAGCTACCCCCCCCAGTTGGGTGGGGTGGGAGAGATGGAGAAAAGCTAGTGGGGGGCGCCCGCCTACCTGAGTTTGACAGCAGAGAATCAGTAGCTGCAAGCACCTGTGTGAGAAGACAAGGCAGACCCTGGTGTGGGTGCCAGCAGCCAACCCAGGGTGAGAAGGCAGAGCCCCCCCCCCACCTCCTGCCCCTCTGTGTGGGATTCCCGGTAAGATTAGGTCTGCCCCAGGCTGCAAATGGCAACAAAACTTCAGTTCAGAGAGGCAGTGCACTTACAGAGTGAGGTTGGGCAGCAGGCGGGTGGCTCCCATCGCCGGAGAGATTTCTTGGGGCGGTTGCCCTCCTGCCCCCAAACTCAGGAGCAGATATGGGCAGTCCCCAGGGGTAGAGTCCCAGAGAAGCCAAGGTCTCTTCAAGCCACAGGTTTTCAGGGGGGAGAGGAGGAGAGAGAGGGGAGGAGGAGGAGGAGAGAGAAGGGAGGGGAGAAGGAATGGGGGAGGAGGGCGTAATTGGGAGACTGAGGTGTGAGGTGTCCACCTTCCTGGCCAGTGAGACAGCAAAGCAGCCGCTGGCTGGCGGGGTCTGCCAGCCTCTTGCTGGGCTACCCGAGCACAGAGGATGGAGCTGTGGAGCCTTCTTGATAAGGAGGCTGGCCCCTGTAGTCTCCCACGTTTTTCGTGACCCTCAGACCTGGACTAGAGGGTCCCTCCTCCCCTCCCAGGGTCAGCTCCTCCTGCCCTCAGGTTTGGTGCCCCACCTCCCCAAGGGTGAGCGCAGGTATCATTCAGGGCCAGGGGTTGCTGAGTCTGGCTCCGGGGGTGGAAATTCCCAGAAGCAGCCTTAAAAGGAGGAGCCTCCCTCCAGGGGGCAGGCGGTGGGCTTGGCTAGGAGCGGTTGCTTCCCCTGCCTCTGTCACCCCTTGCTCCCCCTCTCTGCTGTCTGGCCACCGGGATGGAGGTGTTAGGGCTGTCCCGATGGCAGCAAATAGTGGGTGCTGCAGGCTTGGGGTCAGGGAGGGGGAGGAAGGTGCAGCTGTGGGAGGAGGACGCGATGGAATCTTGAGAGCTGGCCTGACGTCCGGGAAGAGACAGACTCAGAGGAGCTGGTGCACTGGCACAAGCTACTTTCCTCTGGGCCTCGGCAGTTTTGTCTGAGAGATGGGGGCAGTAGTGCCTCAGGATGCCGGCAGACCAAAGGAGTTAACTGGGCTTAGCAGACGTCAAGTGTGTCATACGTTCCGGGCCTCACTCACCCTCCTCTCTAGGGCAGCAGCCATCCCTAGGGCCTCCTCCCTCCCTGTGCCCACCAACCTCTTCACATGGCCTCTGGTCCCACCCTGCTCTGTACTGTGCAGGCAGGACCCCATTCTAGGACCCCTGTGCAGAGGACACTAAAGCACACGGGACAGGAGTCGGGGGGGGGGGGGCATGGGGGGTAGTTAGCTCAGAATGGCCCAGCCAGTGAATGGCAGAACTAGGTTCCTAAGGTCCACATGGATCATGTCTGGAGCCTTGCCACTGTGTCCATGCCCTCCAGGGTGCAGTATCTAAGGTCCCAGAAGCTAGGTGACCAGGGACTCTAATGGTTCCTTCCCTACAGAAGGTGGGTGATGGTGGCTGTGGAAGGGGGCATGTGCTTAGAGGGATCTCTGAGGGAAGTCTTCTGTGTAGGGAGCGGAGCTCGCACCTCAGCTCTGGGCTCCCTGGAGGTCTCAGTGCCTCCAGGATGGAAAGAGAAAGGGAAATGCTGGATGTGGATGTATTTACCTAAAGAGATGAGCAGGAGGGCGAAACTCTCACCTCCAAGTCTCCTCACCTTCCAGAGCTAGATCAATCCACAAAGTTGTCTGCCACCCCTCCCCCCTCCCCCAGACAAGCCCCAAGGCTACCTCCTGGCCACCTCCAGCTTTTGGGCTCCTAGCCCCATCCCCCACCCCTCGGGCCACTGGGACTCAAGGCCCTGCTGAACCTGAGCTGGTCTGGAGAGTGCAGGGGTAGCTCCCTGTAACTGGCAGAGTCCAGGCTTGGAATCAAATAGAAGGGATGTCAAAACTGGAAGGGGTCTTAGAGATTCTTCATCTGGTCCAGCCTCCTCACTCACTGATGAGGCCCAGCGAGGGTCTCACAGCTAGTTAGTCAATGGCACAACTCAGACAAGGTGCCAGGTGCCCAGACTCCCAATCCAGTGCTCGTCGTTGTCCGAGCATGCCCTAGACCGTCCCACAGCTCTGCTTTGCTCAGGCTGATGCTCCTGATCGTTTCCATCTTCCATATTTGTTCTGTTTGGGGTCTCGATTTGAACTCTGCCTCTTCTGCAGAAATCCCCAAATCTACTTCTGGAACTGGTGCTGGCTCTGGCTCTATTCTTGGCGGGCTTTTGACCTCACCCACATCTCCACCAACAACTAGCTCCCAGGTGGGGTACTAAAGGCTACCTCCTCCCACTTTCAGTCCTGGGATGACAGGTAAGAGCAGATGCATGAAGGAGATAGCTCAGGCTTGAGGTTCTGGGGTGGATGGGTGAGCTGGGGGCGTGGAATGAAATAAGGAGGTAGATGCGGGAGCCCCATCTAGTGAGGTCTGGACTCCAGGCCTCTGAGCCTGAGTGCCGGGTTCCTATCAGTGGGGGAGGGGCCTGTTGTCAGTGGCCAGCCCCCCAGCCAGGCCTGGGTCTCCATGGTAACAGATGCCAGCAGTCAAGCTTGGCCTTGGGGCTCAGCCAGGGGCTGGTGCCAGGGGCCTCTGGGGCATGGCTGGATAGCCTGTTTCATGGTGTGACATCTGCTCCTTGTCCCTTCCCATTGTGCACCTGCAGGCCTGCCTTTCTGACTCAGCTTGCGCTTTTATCCCCATGGGAAGGCCAGTGCTGGGCTCCAAGAGGGGAGGCAGCATGAAGAGTGTTCCATGGATTTTATCCCCGTTCCCTCGCCTCTACGACCTATGGCAAGTCCCTTCACTTTTCTGGTCTCAGCTTCCTAATTTGTAAAAAGGAAATGGTTATTATCACTGCTGTCAAAATTGCCACCATGAGTATCAACTGAGATGGACACTCCATGAAAAGTATCAAGTGCCACAAGAATGGAAACGAGGGGCATAGACCTTCTTATATGGTCCAGACTTGGTTGACCTAAACTTTGACTCCCTTGACTAGAGGAGAGGGAGGGAGAATAGTAGGTTCATTAACATTTATAGGGGGAGGTGGCAGGAGGTGATAAAGGAAGTGAGAAGTAGCCTGGGCTGGTTGGTTAATCCCCACCCCCTAGTGCCAAGTTCAACACCCCCCAACTGAGGCGTCTCACGCCTGCTCCTTCTAACAGCCCAGCTGGTGCAGACACTGAGCCCACCTGCGGACCTGCCACTTGTCACCACCTGCTACAAACCCCAGCCCACCATTTTCCTGTTGGAAAGCAGAAGGGCTGGGGCTGGGGCAGGGCAAAAGGCAATGGACTCTTAAAATTTGGAGCACCTACCATCCTTGCTGTTTGATCCCCACTGCCTGCCAGCATTTGGACATCAAGTCAGGAACGGCTTAGCTGTTGCGTGCCCTTATGTACAGAGCTATGGCTGAGCTAGGCTGCTGGGGCACTTGCCTGGGTGAGGTGAAGGGAGGAAGTATCTGTGTGCATCTGTGCTTTGCTATAACTGGCTGGGGGCTGCCCCTCCCAAGGTGCGGGTTACACCGTGGACCTTATTCTTAACTATTATTTTCAGTTTATGAGACTTTGTAGGACTCTGGCTGCTGTGCTGTCCGTCTCTCTCAGTCATTTCAGAGTGGTTCAAGATAAGAGCTGTGGGTCCAGACAACCTGGTGGTGAACCCTGCCTCCGCCACTAGCTCTGTGGCCTTGGGGGCAAGTTGTTTCACCTCTCTGTGCCTCGTTTTCCAGGTCTGAGAAATGGGGCTTTATGGAGTGAGTCCCAGAAGGCGCTCAGCACCTAGCTTCCAGCATGTTATTACCAAAATCCTGCTAACCCTCTCTCTTTCTGCTTGCTCTGCCTGAGGCACATTGCATTGCTCGGTTCCTGCTCCTGGGAGTGTCCTTCTGCCAGCTACTCATGGAGCCTGCCACCCTCTTCTTGTCAGTCTTCTCCTTTGAGGGGCTTTCTCTGATCTCCTAATAGGCTAATTCCAGGCTGGAGAAGTGCTGTCTCACTTCCTCCAAAGCACTTGACAGTAACTGAAATTTTGCTGTTGGCTTTTGTGTTTCCACTAGACTGTAGGTGGCTTGAAGGTGAAGAATTTGTCTTGTTTACCCTGTGTCACTGTGGCATGAGGCCATGGTAAATGGTCACTGCCCACCTGGAGCCTGATGTGAACCCATGTGCCTTGTCGCTCTCTGGGTGACCTGAGGTCAGTGGCTCATTCTCATTTGCTCGAGGGTGGGACGGTGCCCACATCTGTCTCCTGGGATGTAGAAAGCAAGCAGCAAGAATGCTAAGATACTATTCTCAGTCTCTTCTGGCATTAAAAGAAACTGAAGCTGAACAGGAACATGCAAGCCTAGTTGCTGACCTTCCCGTGCAGGCATTCAAAGACCTCCAACCTTCTGGGACCCATGCCTAGGGATCCTGGAGAGAGGACAGGGCCATTTCCCCATTGGCCCACTTTAGGTTTGGCCACTGGGGGTGTAGAGGAGGGCCAGGGAGAAGCCCAGTGGAGGCCCTGCAACTATAACCTCCAGTGGGAGGCTATCTGTGTGTCACAATGGGTGAGCCAGGCTCCAAAGTGGCTGTGCAGGCCTGGGAGAGGGCAGGAGCCCAGAGCCACCCAATGGGTCATTCATCCCCTTGCCAATCCCCTATTGCCTTACCCTAACAATTTGTTGAGCCCTGTTCCCATGGCTCCGAGAATTGCCCTGGGTGAACCCTCGCATGAGAGTTAAAAGTGTTTACCTGTCCACCCCTGTAAGAGACCCTCAATAGCTTCTGCAAGGCCTGCCTCATCTGCCCTGTCTGGGAGGGCTTCCTTGAAGGTCCAGGCCTCTGGGCTCCTGCTTGACACAGATCTTCACACATATGAACAGGAGCTCACCCTGAACAGGAGAGGCAAGCCTGGGAGAGCAGCATTAGCATCGATCCGAGGTTCCAATAGATGTCCTGGTCTGTGCATTTGATAATGAACACGTGATTAGGGCCAGGAGAGAAGATCCCCAGGCTAGTCTGACAGGGGCTAAGGCCCTTCCCAGTGGGGGGCAGGCAGCTCTAGCCTTCTGACTCTCTACCTGGAAAACCAGCCAGAAGGGAGTGTGGACACAGGAAGACCCACAATGTCTGGAGCTCCCTCCCTCAGGACAAGGGCACAAAGTTGAAGCTGTGCAGGGGGTTGAGACCCTTGGTTTTTTGTCCCAAAGCTGGGGGGGTTGGAATGGGTGGGAGTTTGAGGACATGAGAGGGAGATGAAAGAACAGAACAGAGCCCAGCTGGCTGGCTGGGTGCCTCAGCCTCAGTCCAGGTGGCGGGTCAGCCACCAGGTAGGGGTGTGCTGGCACATGGCCTCCCTCTGCTGGGCACACGGGCTCACTGCAGCCAGCAATAAGGACAGGCCCTCTGGAACAGATGGCAGAAACAAGGTCCCGGCAAAGCAAACTTTATTGGGGCTCTGAGGTCAGGGCTTTTCCCTCCAGGTCCTGCCGAAACTTGATAGTTGGAGTGTGGGCCCCTTGTGTTGCCCCCAACAGCTCCATCACATTCAGACTCAGAGGGAGAGAGGCTGGGTGGGGGGAAACATGGGGTTGCAGCACACCCACAGGAAGGCCACTCTGTATGGTGTTCTAGCTGGCTCTCCCTCCGTCACTGCAGCCAGGCCACTCCTGGCTCCTCATTTCTTGGATCCTGGCTTTTTAGGTTTGAGTGTGGGTTTGGCCTATGGAGAGAAGGGAGGGCACCAGAGTCCCACTCCCTCCCTTTGCCCCCAGGAAGACCAGCCCCTTCTCCTGGTACTTACCTTTTTCACAGGACTCTTGTCTTTAAGGCTGGGTCTGGAATAGGGTGGGGAGGCCAGGAGAGGGGATGAGGGTGAGAAAGAGAGAGAGCTCAGCAGGACACCAGTAGCCCAGAACCTCCTAATGCCTACACTGCAATGCAGGGCCCTGGCCACTTCCAGGAAAGCCAGGGGCTGTGAAATGGAGAGCTGGGAGGCTGCAGAATTCACCTCTCCACCCCGTCACCTGCTGGGACCATTCTGACTCTCTCTTAACAAGAGGTGTTTTCTTGTTAGACTTCCACCTGCTTTCTTTTATTTATCACAAATAGGTCTCTTTCATTATAAAAGTAATATTTAACTACATTGCACAAAATATAGCAAATAGAAATCACTTGTTTCTTTACCTCCCACCGGTATTAACATTTTGGTGTGTTTCCTTGCAGGACTTTTTGCTTTTTCTTCTAAAAACATGTGAAATAACATGAAAATGATTTAAGATCCTGTTCTTTTTAAATTCTGTAAACACTTTCCAGGATGCTATATTCTTCATAGGCATTATGTCACATTCTACTGGGAAAATGTGACCCAGCTTAATCTACTATATTGGTAGACACTTAGAATGCTTCCATTTTTCACTATTACTTGAATAATGCAGGGATCAGTTTCTTAGTGCATATGATTTTACCTGTATTTTGGATGGGGTCCTTGGGAAGGGGTTACCATGAGTGGAATTAGGTCAGAAGATAAGAATACTTTGATGCCTTCCAAAAAAGGCTGTGCCGGCCATCAGAGACAGCACACCTGTGTGGTCACAAACATGCACACACGCCAGACCCTTTCTAACCCTATAGGCTTCAGCTGTAAGATTTTGGCCACGTTAACAGATGGAAAGAGTTACCTCACTGCCTCCTCTTCTTTTTCCACCTTTTTTTTCTGGGAAGCAAACACAAGCAGCATGGGGACAGTTAGGGCAGGGTCCAGGGCCAGCAGACTCCTGCTGGGCACCTGGCAGGACCCCAGGCCTCTGTATACTCACACTCAACTCGGGAGGCCTGGCCCAGGTTTCTGAGGAGCCTGTGTGTGGGGGGGGTGTCCCTTCCCTCACCTTGACAACACCTGTCTGCTTCTGGGATGCTAGCCTCTTGACTTGTTTAATAGGGGTCTCCTCCTCTAGGGACACATCTACATCAACATCATCATCGTCATCATCATCGCTGTCATCTTCCTCCTCTTCCTCCTCCTCCAGCTCCTCCTCCTCCTCCTCCTCCTCCTCCTCCTCCCAGGACAGGTCTGAAGTGTCTGTGAGGGTATGGAAAGGGAGCAGGGATGCTGAGCTCCAGGTCTTGGCCTAGCTCCTGTTCCACGATCGGTCTTGCTCTCAGAGCTTCCTCGGGGAAGCCAGCACCTGCCGCTTCCTAGAGACCCTTTCTGGCCTGACAAAGTGGAAGCTCAGATGGAGTGAGGGGTCTGGGACCCCAGAAAGCTGGGGTGGTAGAGGAGGGCAGGTGAGGTGGTAAGCTGTGGCTCTGGCTGGGAAGGATTCAGAGGAGGGTGAGGGTGGGCAGAGAGCACAAGGGAAGGGAGGAAATGGAAACAGCAGCTAAGGAATTTAGACCTCATCCTAAGGGAAGTGGAGCCTGCCAGGGTTTTTGAGTAACTGTACCCTGATACAGAGGCACAACTGGGCTGAGAAGGATATGAGAAGAGTCAACAGCACAGTGATTTGATAGAGCCTATATCGCTCCTCCAGCTACATACCTCATAGCACCTAACATTTTACATGCGGGCTAGTACTAGCTATCATGCAAACTGCTTCTCCCTGAGTATCCCATTTATTCCTCACAGTGGCTCTTTGAAGATGAAACCAAGTCTACACCCACCCTCATGGTACAGGCAAGAGGACTGCAGCCCACAGAGGACATGGCGGGGAGGTAAAGGAGAACTTCCATTCCAGGCTACCGGCCATCACGTTGCCTTTGGAGATTTTCTCTAGTAATTCAAGAATCCATCCAGCGTTTGAATACCTATTCCCTTGGCCCTGTGCTAGGCACTATAGTCAGACCCGCCTCAGGTCCAAGCTCCAACTTACCATAACATTCCTGGCCACTGAGGAACACGGGTCCAGAGCCAGCCCGGAGCTGGAAAGTGACTGGAGGAGAAAGCTCCAATCCCATCATGACCTGCAGAAGGAGGGATGTAGGGGCAAGAGCAGAAAAGATGGGCTCACTCAGGCCTGGCACCTGTCTGGGGGATGGTGTCTAATAGAAACGTTCAGAATTTATTCCCCAAACCCCAACTACACACATTTCACAGGTTCTCTGGACCTCATTGTGTTATTAAGCCCTTGGCCCTCCCTGTTGAGGTGGATTCAAATGGAAGACTGTGAATCTGATAATCCCATTCTTGTTAAAGATCACAGACAGGCTTCTAAGCTGAGGGGCAGCTGTTAGAGAAGTCTGATGGATACAGATTAAATTGTGTCCCCTAAATTCTTTTTTTTAACATTTTTTAATGTTTGTTTGTTTTTGAGAGAGAGAGAGAGAACTCATGGGGAAGAGAGAGATGGAAACACAGATTCCGAAGCAGGCTCCAGGCTCTGAGTTGTCAGCACAGAGCTCAATGGTGGGGCTCAAACCCATAAGCCATGAGATCATGACCTGAGCCGAAAGTCACATGCTTAACTGAGCCATCCACGTGCCCCTGCCGAATTCTTATGTGAAGCCCTAACCTCCAATGTGATAGTATCTGGAGATGAGGCCTTTGGGAGGTAATTAGGGTTAGATGAGGTCATGAGAGCTGGGCCCTCATGATGGGACTGGTGCCCTTATAAAGGAGACCAGAGATTTCTCTCTGTCTCTGTCTCTCTGCTGTGTGAGGACACAGAGAACAGGCAGCCATCTGCAAGCTAGGAAGATGATCCTACCCAAATCTGACCACACTGGCACCCTGGTCTCAGACTTTCAGCCTCTACAACTATGACAAGATAGATGCACATTAAGTCCTTCACTCTCTGGTACTTTGTTATGGTGGCCCAACCCGAATAAGACACTAATCAAATGAGAAGAGCAGATGCAAAGTTGTATGTACAGTACTACTTTTGTCTTACATGTGTGGATATACATATGAATAAAGTTAGAATTCTATTAAGTGTGAACCCTAATTTTCAGTGGACAGTATGGTGTTTCTTTTCTTGATACTCTTCCAAACTTTCCACATTTTCTATTGTATCAGTGATGATACTCAAATTTATTGACTTCCTACCATATGCCAGGCCCTATGCTAAGCATTTCACCTGCTTTCCTCTTTTAACCCCTCACAACAAGCCCACAACGGAGGGGCCGTTCCTTTACAGAGGAGGGATATTAATTTAGAGTTTCTGGCTCAGACAGGAAGGAGACAAGCAAAAACTGAAACTCTGTAGCCACCAATGCCTAGAAATGCTGGATAAAATGTATTCCGATGTTTTCACTGCTTGGTTGAACAGCAGGACAGAAGGAAGAGGCCCCGTGCACCAGAAAGGAGGGCAGCACGCACAAGCACCAGTGCTGTAGCTGCTGAAGGGAAAATGTGCCCGAAAACAGCCTCGGCCTTGGGTTTTAACATGCACTCATGGACAGGAGACAGGCCTGGGCTCCAGAGAGGCGTGCGGTCACGGGGCCCACTGAATGGGGCTGGGGTCCTCCACGGGTGCACCTCAGGAAGAAGCTCCAGGGTCGGGGGCGAGGATGGGGGACGGAAGAATCCCAAACCCACCCACCAGGAACTCCTCTCCACTGAAGGAAGGGAATAAGGAAATGCATGTGGGATAAAAGAAGTCTCCTGTGAGAACTTAAAAACCCATGGCTGTACCTGCCACTCACACCAAGCTTGAATTCACTTGGTGGGCACTGCGAAGCCAACAGACCCGTATAAGATCCCAGGCTGGTGACTCCTGGGGCCAACAGCAGGCACAAGCACAAAACCAATCCCTTGGGGTGCTGTCAATTTTCCTCACACAGAATTCTCTTGGAGAAAACAGTGGAACCACGAAGATGCCTCACTGTGTAAAGTGACAAAATGTCCAAGGCACGGTCCTGCTAGAGTGAGCAGAAGGAAACGAGATGACTGTAGACCGATGCAGCCAAGAGCCAGAGAGAAAAGAACAGTCTAGCAGTTATGACATTAGGTTGATGAAAGTCAAACAAACATAGAAGTAGGAATCAGAAGCATAACAACAAGGTATTATGAGAAATAACAAGAACCAAATGCAGCTTCTAGACTGAACAAATGGTTAAAAAGAATACACCAGCTAAAGCAAGTATCAGTAAACTGGAACCATGCTGTGAAGAAACGACCCGGTACATAGCACAGAGACAAGAGGAACGAAATACGAAGGAGAGGCTGAGAGATACAGAGGACAGAATGAGATCTAAGATGCATCTAATCACAGTAAGGGACTAGAAACAACACAATGTGCAAAGTGATAACCAAGAGCTTCTAGAAACAACCAAAGACACAGATCCTCATGTCCAGGAAACCTAGGTCCTGAATAGATAAATAAAAGTAAATGTACATCTGAACATCCCATAGTGAAATGGTATATACCAAAAACAAAGAGGCTATCTTAAAATAAACCAGAGAGGAAAGACAGATGTCCAGAAAAGGAACAATAGGCAGACAGACTGAGGGTTTCAACAGCAACGTCAGAAACCAGAAGACCAGAACGGCGTCTTCAACGTTTTGAGGGAAAGTACCTCTCTGTGTAGAATTATACAGAACCAAACTACCATGAAGGAATGAGGGTAAAATAAAGACATCTCCAGGCAGAGCCCAAGTAAGTTCGCTCCTCCCAGACCTATTAAAAGAGGTCTCAAAAAGCTGACAATCGAATTGAGAAGGAAGAAGTGGATATGAGCAGCAGTGGTGAGCAAGCAACTTGGTCAACTAAGACAAATCCAAGTAAGCATTACTGTAAAATAAAATAGTACTAGTAATGACTAGTATTGAGTGGGTTTAAAACAAGTTGAAGCTAAAACACTACATGATAATAACAGGTCGGTTAAGAAAAGGGTGCTCAGGAAAGTTCCCTGGATTGTATGGGAGAGAGGAATATAGCATTAATTTTAAATTGGTCATGCATGATTGTTAAAAAATTAAGGAAAACTACGCTAAAAAGTAGAGTGAGACTCTACAGTTCCAAACCAGTAGAAAGGAAAAGGGGGAAAGAAACCTTAATCTAATAAAAGACAGAAAAAGGAAAAAGAAGAAAAAATGAAAAATCAATGAACATAGAAGCACAAAGTACATGTTACAAATAAATCCAAGTATGATAGCATCACAGTAAACATAAACAGATATTATTGGCTAGATAGATTAAAACAAAGTTTAGCTACTTACTGCTTATAAGATACATGCCTAAAATGTGAGCACATAGAAATGTTGAAGATATGGAGACATATTTACCAGATGTGGCAGAGGCTTCTCATTGCTTATCCAATATCCATTCTTCCCTTTTCCCATAATATCAGCGCCCTAATATTGTACCCGCCATAGACCGTATTCCCCAGTTTCCTGTGCAGTTGGCAGTGACCGCAATACTAATTTCTGGACCAGTGAGTTGCAAGCAGAATTTGGTGGATGGTGCTTGTGTGAAGACACCTTAAGAGGTATACAGAGGGGCGCCTGGGTGACTCGGTCGGTTGAGCGGCTGACTTCGGCTCAGGTCATGATCTCGCAGTCTGTGAGTTCGAGCCCCGCGTCGGGCTCTGTGCTGACAGCTCAGAGCCTGGAGCCTGTTTCAGATTCTGTGTCTCCCTCTCTCTGACCCTCCCCTGTTCATGCTCTCTCTCTTGGTCTCAAACATAAATAAACGTTAAAAAAATAAAAAAACAACAACAACAAAAAAAGAGGTATACAGAGAAGTGAGAAAAAAAATTAAATCAATAATGTAAGATTCTGCCTTACAAAACTAGAAAAAGAGCAAATTAAAACCCACACAGACAGAAGAAAGGAAATAAAGAACAGAGATCAATAAAATACAAAAGTGGGTAAACAATAGAGAAAAGTTGAGACCAGAAGCTGGTTCTTGAAAAAGATGGATAAAAATATTAAACCTCTAACCAGACTGCACAAAGAAAAGGGGAAGAAGACACAAATTATCAATATCAGGAATAAGACAGCAGAGTTTACTACAGATTTTACAGAAGAGGAAGAAAGGAAATATTATGGACAACCCTATGCCAATGAATTTGACAATGTGGACAAAATGGAAAAACTCCTTGAAAGACATAAACAAATCTCTCTTAAGAAAAACAACCCAAACTGTCCTAAATTTATTAAAGAAATTTAACTTGCAGTTAACCAGATTGCTTCACATGAATTCTATCAAAACATTTAAGAAAAAAATACCAAAGTTACACGAACTGTTTCAGAAAACAAAAAAGGAGAGAATACTTTCCTTCTCATTTTATGAGGCCAGCATGACCCTAACACTAAAACCAGATAAAAGCATGACAAGAAAGGTACAGTCCAATGTTGTTCATAAATGTAGACATAAATATTTTTTAAAAAGATACTATTTTTAAGTAATCTCTACACCCAGTGTGGAGCTCAAACTTACAACCCTGAGATTAAGAGCCACACGCTCTCCTGACTGAGCCAGCCAGGTGCCCCAAAACAAATATCCTTAATAAAATATTAGCAAATGGAATCCAGTAATATATAAAAGGATAATATATCATGATCAAATGGGGCTTACCCCAAGAATGTACAATGGGTTTAAAATTTGATGGGGTGCCTAGCTGGCTCAGTTGGTAGAGCATGACATTCTTAATCTCAGGGTCATGAGTGTCAGCTCCACTTTAAGTGTGCAGCCTACCTAAAATAAAAAAACTAAAAGTTAATAAAAATAAAATTTGAAAAAAAATCAATAAATGTAATTTGCCACTTAATAAAGGAGGCCAAAAAACCCCTCAATAGATGCAGAAAAAAATTCTTGGACAAAACTCAACAGCATCTCAATAAATTAGAACCAGAAGGGAACATCCTCATCCTCATATAGGACATCTGTACAAAAATCCTTCATGTGTCTTCATGGTAGAAGGCTGAACACTGGTAGAAGAGAAAAAGGCAAGGACAGACATGCTGTCACCACTTTTATTTGACATTATATTTGAGGTCCTAGTCAGTGAAGGAAGACAAGAAAAAAGAATGCAAGAAGTTGAACTGACTTTATTCACAGATGACATGAATAAATCCATAAGGAATCAACAAAAAGCTGCTAGGATTTCTATGCAAGTTTCGCAAGGTCAAATAATAGCAAAAAAACCCAACGCAATTATGTAACTATATACTACTACTGAACAATGATAAAATGAAATTTAAAAATACATTTGCATACGTTATACTATACACAAAAATGAACTCCAAATAGATCATGGACTTAATTAACTAGAAGAGTTAAAACTATAAAACCCCTAGAAGAAAACATTGGAGCAAATTTTCATGACCTTGGATTAGGTGACAAGTTCTTAGATTTGATACTAGCAGCACAAGAAACAAGATAAAACATAGAAATTAGACTACATCAAAATTCAAAACTTCTGTGCTGCAAATGATATCATCAAGAAATTGAGAAGACAACTCAGAAAATGGGAGAAAATATTTGCAAATCATCTGATAAGAGGCTTGTATGCAGAGTATATAAAGCACTCATACAATTTAAAGTAAAAAGACCAATATTAAAATGTCAAACTCAAATGCAATTTAAAAAAAAATGAAGACCTGAATAGACAATTCTGCAAAAAAGATATACAAATGACCAATAAACACATGAAGAGAGATGCAACATCATTAGCCATTAGGTAAAGCAAACCAAAACCACATTGAACTATCAGTTCACACCCACTAAAATGACTAATCAAAATTATAGACAATGGTAAGTATTGCAAGGATGTGGGGAAAGTGGAATCCTCATATTCTGTTGGTGGGATTGTAAAATGGTGTGACTACATTGGAAAATAATCTGGCAGTTCCTCAAAATGTTACATACATAAAGCTACCACAATGACCTAGCAATTGCACTCCCAGAGATATGCTCAAGAGCAATGAAAACATATATTCATATAAAAGTTAGTACATGAATGTTCATAACAGCCTTCATAATAGCCAAAAGGTAGACATAAAACAGGTGTCCATCAGCTGCTGAATGGATGATTTCATATATATTCATATGATGGGTATTACTTGGCAATAAAAAGAAAGTAGTGCTATATGCTACAACATGGATGAACCTTAAAAACATAATGCTATGTGGGGCTACCTGGGTGGCTGAGACTTTGATTCAGGTCATAATCTCGCGGTTCACGAGTTTGAGCCTTGCATGGGGCTCTGGGCTGATAGCTCAGAGCCTGGAGCCTGCTTTGAATTCTGTGTCTTCCTCTCTCTCTGCCCCTCCTCTGCTCACGCTCTGCCACTCTCTCTCTCTCAAAAATAAATAAACATTAAAAAAAAAAAAAAAACACCACACATTATGCTGTGAAAGGAGTAGTCACAAAAGACCACACGTTTTGGGATTCCATTTATACGAACTGTCTAGAGTAGCCAAAAATAGGCAGAAAATAGATGAACAGCTGCCTAGTGTTGCAGGTGAGTGTGGGAAATGGGGAGTGACTGCTAGTAGGTATGGGATTACTTTTGAGGGTGATGAGAATGTTCTACACTTAGGCTGTGATGGGCATACAACTTTTAATTTACTAAAAACCATCTGATTGTACACGTAATAGGTGAAGCTTATGGCATGTGAATTATCTTTCATTAAATACTTTAATACCATTTTCAATAGCACCTAAAATCAAATATAGCAGTATGTTGGGGTAGATCTTACAAAGTATGTACACAACCAGTTCCCTGAAAACTACAAAATATTAGTAGGAAAAGTTAAAGACATACATTAGAGTAAAAAGTGAAAGACTTAAACAGAGAAACATATGCTCAATTATTAATGACTAAAAATTGTTAAGATGCCAATTCCCCCCAAAATAGTCTATAGATTCAATACAATCTCAGTCACAACCCAACAGACTGATTTTCTTTTCTTTTTTTTTTTTTTAAATTTTTTTTTTTCAACGTTTATTTATTTTTGGGACAGAGAGAGACAGAGCATGAACGGGGGAGGGGCAGAGAGAGAGGGAGACACAGAATCGGAAACAGGCTCCAGGCTCTGAGCCATCAGCCCAGAGCCTGACGCGGGGCTGGAAATCACGGACCGCGAGATCGTGACCTGGCTGAAGTCGGATGCCCAACCGACTGCGCCACCCAGGCGCCCCATCAACAGACTGATTTTCAAAGAAAGCCTATTTTGAAATCTATGTGGAAATGTTCAGGACCTAGAATTGCCAACACAATTTTGGAAAAGAAAAACAAAGTTGGAAGACACACTAATTTTAAGACTAACTACAAAACTATAATAATCAAATCAGTCTGTCATGAGAGTAAAGATACAAATACAAATCAATGAAACAAAATACAGGAATACATGCATACATACACAGGCAACTGATTTATAGCAAAATGCCAGCATAATTGTATAGTGAAAGGACAGTCTTAAAAAAAAAAAAAAAAAGAAAATAGTGCTAGAGCAGTGGGTATCAGCTTGGGAAAAAAATGTTTCTCTACGCTTATTTTATACCATACAAAAAAATTATCTTGAAATGGAGGAATACAGACAAATGTAAGAGCTTAAACAATAGCACTTCTAGAAGAAAGCTTAGAAAAAGACATTTGCGACCTTAGTTTAGGCAATGATTTCTCAGGACACCCCCCCCCCCCAAAAAAAAAAGAACCATAAGAGGAGAAAATACCAAATTGGACTTCATAAAAATTAAAAACTTGTGCTCTTTGAAGAAATCATTATGAATGAAAAGGCAAGTCATGTACTAGCAGAAAATATTTGAAATAAATATTTTTGATAAAAGACTTGTATCCAAAATATATAAAGAACTTCTACAACTCAATAACTTGATTTAAAAATGGGCAAAACATCTAAACAGGCATTTTACAAAAGAAGATATCAAATGACCAGACAACAAGATGGTCAATATCACTAGTCATCAAAGAAATATAAATAATAACCACAATGAGATGCCACTATACATATGGCCTAAATTTATGAATGGCTACAATTAAGACTGACAATGCAAAGTGTTGGGGAGGATGTGAAACAACTGGTAGGAATGCAAAATGGTGTAGTAATTCAGAAAATAGTTTGGCAGTGGTGTGTAAGGTTTAACATATGCCAAGAGGATGGGAGGGGGGAAATAAAGTTTAACCTATGCTTACTAATGATTCTGCAGTATTACTCCTAAGTATTTACACAAGAGAAATGAAAACATGTGCATACAAATACACTCAAACTTCATAGCAGCTTTATTCATAGTATAAAACTAGAAACTACCCAGGGCACCTGGGGGGCTCAGTTGGTTGAGCGTCTGATTTTGGCTCAGATCATGATCTCACAATTTGTGAGTTTGAGCCCTGCCTTGGGCTCACTGCTGTCAGCGCGGAGCCTGCTTGGGATCCTCTGTCCCACTCTGTCTCTCTGCCCCTCCCCTGCTTAGACTCTTTCTCAAAAATGGAAAAAAAAAACCCAAAAAACAAAAAACTAGAAACTATCCAAATGTCTGCTAACAAGTGAATGAATAAATAAATCTTGACATATATATGTACTTGTAAAATAGAATGTTACTCAGACATAAAAAAGGAGCACATTACTGTTTCACCAACAACATAGATAAATCTCAAAGCATTATGCTAAGTGAAAAAAGCCAGGTACCAGACACTATGTATTGCATGATTCCCTTTAAATGAAATTCTAGACAAGACAAAAGAGTAGTGAAAGTAGATCAATGGTTGCCAGAGGCAGTGATAGGTGGAAAGGGCTGACCGCAAAGAGGCATGAGGAAATTTTGGGGGGTGAAGGAAATTTTTCTCTACTTTGATTGCAGTGGTAGTTACAAAATTATATACATTTATCAAATGCATCAAGTGGTATACTTAACACTGGTGGATCTTACTGTATATAAATTATATCTCAATAAAGCAGATATAAAAACTGACTCAAAGAAATGGAAACATCTAGACCTAAAACTTAAATGACAATAGTTTAAAATCAAACCAGTTGCACACAGTTTGTTCACTTCCTTACTCACTCATTATATGTTGAGTGTCTACAATATACCAGTTTCTACAACATACCATAACATATGGTATATAGGCATTATGGCTAAGGCAGTAAATGAAAAGGCAAAGTCTTTGCTGTCTTGGAGCTTGTATCCTTGTTGGGGAGAAAGACAGGCACAGATGAAAACTGAAGGCAGTGATGGGTTCCAATGGAGAAAAAGTGGTTACGGAAGGGTAGGAAGAGGGGATGCGGTTTGTGGTTGGGAAGACTTTTTTTTAAAGGATTCACGTCAGACACGGGGACCAAACTCACGACTGTGAGATCAAGACCTTAGCCATGATTGAGAGCCCAACCAACTGAGCCACCCAGGTGCCCTGGGAAAGACTTCTTGAATGAGGTGACATATGAACAAAGGCTGAAGTGAGGGGCAAGTGAATTCCTAGCATGGGGAACAGTAAATGCAAGACTCCCAGGAAGGGGGTATGTTTGAAATTTTCAAGGTACAATCAAGAAAGCCAGTGTAGTTTGAGCAGGATTAGGGAGGGGAGAGTAGCAAAGGGTGAGTTTAAGAGAGGTTTCTAAGAGCCAGAACATAAAGGATCTTGGATTTCATTCTAAGTGAAATGGGAAGCCACTGACATAAGTGTTCTAACAGAGAAGCGACATGGTCTGACTTTTGTTTAAAAGGATCCTTCTGGCACCTGGTGCATACATAGAATAGACCAGAAATTGGGGAACTTTTTTCTGTAGATATCCAGTATTTTAGGCTTGTGAGCCTTATGGTCTCTGTGGAGACTACTCAGTTCTGTTACCAAGGGAAAACAGGTACGGATAATATACAAAATGAAGGAGCGTGCCTGTGTTTCAATAATACTTCATTTACAAAAACACGCAGTAGGCTGGATTTAATCCTGTAGTTTGTGGAACCCTGGAATAGACTATAAGGAACCAAGGGTGGGGGTTGGTGGACCAGTTAGGAGACTCTGCAATAAAACTGAGCACCTGGGCCAGGACATGGCAGGGGTGGTGACAGGTGGTCAGATGGGGGTACACTGTGAAGGCAGAGCCAACAGGATTTGCTGGTGATATGTGGTGTTAGAGAAAGAAGTTTTTGTCCTGAATAACTGGAAGAGCAATTATATTCTGGGAGAGGCTCAGGTTTGGGGGTGGGAGAAGAGATTATAGATAAAAATCAAGAATCTGGATTTGGATTTGTTAAGTTTGGGTTATCTCTTAGATATCTATTAAATACACTGAGTTGGACACAGGATCTGGAGCACAAGAGAGGGATTGGGTGTATAGAAATAAATATCAAAGTTTTGATTTGTATAGATGGTCTTTAAAAATAAAACCCTGGGAATGAAGGAGATCTAGGGAGAGCTCATAGATGGGGGTGGAGGGGGAGTTTTGGGGCAGTTTTACAGATGGGACTCCCAGATCTTCAGGGACAGATGATACCGGTCTTACATTCACTGTTCCACCATATAGAAGGAGAGAACACTCCATCCCCCAGTTCATGAGGCTAGTGTGCCTTGACACCCAAATAAGATAGGCCAACCTCACGAGTATGTAAGATTTAAATTTTTAAAAAATATATTAGCAAAGCAAATCTAGAAATTCACAGTATGATCAATCAGTGTTTATCTTAGGAATGCAAAGTTGGCTGAAGAGTATTCTATTAATATAACTCACCACCTTAACAGGTTAAAGAAGAAAGAACCTATGATCATCTAAATCTAAAAAAGCACTTGATAACCATTTTTGATTAAAAAGAAGAAATCTCAATTTTAAAACGCAGAGCAGGACTAGACGGGGACTTCCTTAACTTGAAAAAGGAAGTTATCGTCTTATCAGATGTGCCACACTTAATGGAGAAACGTTAGAAGCACTCCTTTAAAAATATACATATATGTATTAAGAAAGGAACAAGGACATCTACCATTACAATTTTCCTCGATAGTACACTGGAGGTCCTAGACCGTGTAGTATAATTAAAAAAAAAAAAAATACAAAAACTGCCATTAACAATGATGATTTGCATAGAGAACTCAAGATAAATTACTAGAGATAAGAGAACTTCTGGATACACAATCAATGTGGAAGTCATCAACAGTGTCCTGTCACCAGCATCAAAAAGTTTAAAAACGTGATTTTGAAGAGAGGTTAACTTGCCCAAGCTGGGAAAAGGTGAGCTGGGATGGAAACGGGGTTCCCTGCCTCCTAAGTCCAAGGCTCAAAGTCATTGGCTATACGGCCCCCCTGGCGGGACTGCATTCCTGCAGAACGACTGTATCCCACCTTTGTCCGTCCACACCCACTCATGAGGGCGGTGAGTGCCCGGGGCAGGCAGCCTCCCGAAGCCTGCGGGGGCGGGGGGGATGGGGTAGGGAGGCTCACCATGGGGAGCACCGAGGCCTGAAGAGAGGCGATGGTGATGGGCTTGGCTTTCTTGTCTTCCTGGCTGGCTGGGGGCAGGATTTCCACGAGGTTCATCTCTTCTTTGGCTTTCTCCCCCAAGCAAATCTGAGAGCGTTTGAAGACAGGCCACCTCAACACCGGAGGGAACCCCTGTTCCACCTGCAGAGACCAGAGAGCCCCACCTGCTCCCCCGCAGCTGGCCACGTCCCTCCCGAGTCCATCCTACCATCCCCTCCTGGGGGCCGGGACACCCACCGTACTGAGCAACAGCTTACAGTCCTGCTTCCCTTCCTTCTGGGGTTTGACGGTCCAGGTCCTCTTCTCCTGGTTTAGCTCACAGCCTGCGGAAGGAGGGCAGCGAGGGGGCCGGGCCGGCTCAGGGAGGCTCCCCGTTTCTCCTCCGCCTCCCTCCCCACCCTCCACCCGCCGGACCCTCACTCACCCCAGAGCATGGCTGTGGGCGCCTTCTCGGCCGCGCTGCTCGTGCTGCTGCGGTTCATGACTCTGGGCGCGGGCGCCGGGGTCCCGGCGGCTGTGAGGAAGGGGCGCCCGCCGTGAGGCGAGGCCCGGTTCCCCGCTCCCGCCCGCATCCCGGCCGGCCGCCCCGGATTCCGAGCCCCTGGCGGGCGCAGCCGTCCAACCCCGCAGCCCGGAGCCAGCGGTGCCCCGCAGCCCGGAGCCAGCTGAGGTTGCCCGGGCTGGAAAGGTGCTGGGCGCCGGCCCGCTGCGCCCAGGGGCCCCGTCGGCGCCGTAGCGGTCCCGGCTGTACTTCCCCTGGCGCCAGACCCGCTCGCCAGCCCGCCTCCGCCTCACCGGCCCTGTGCGCTGGGCGCCTCGGGCTCCCTCACTCCGGCCTCCTCGCAGCCGCACCTGAGAGCCGCCGGCCGCTGCAGGATGTTAGGAGGCCCGGGAAGGGGCGGCGGGGGGCGTCCGCTCCGTCTTAAAGGAGAGGCCCTTCTTTCCCCATTCCGCTCCTCCATTCGTTGCTCTTCGTGCCTCGGCGCACCTGGAGGGCTCGTTAAAGCACCGAGCTAGGTGCCAGCGCCACAGTTTCTGGTCGTGGAGGGCTGGGTGGGGCCGAGGTAATTTGCATTCTAACGGGTTTCCAGGTGAAGTTGCTGCTGCTGGTCGAGGACCGCGCTGTGAGCACCACCTTCATGGCCCCTGGGGATTCACCGAGGCCTACTGGGTGAGATCGCCTAGCTTGGACTTGCGTTGCCACCCAGTGGGAAGCAGCATTAAGGCTTTTTCCTGCTCAACGCCTTCCTTTTTTCATACCCTCTCGGTGTGGGCCTTTTCCAAGGCCAGGAGGGCCCTCCCCCAGGGTTTTGGGCCCCAGAGAAGAAGAGCCCTGTTTCCAGAAGGATAATTTGTCCCACGGACAGGAAGGGGGTGGGGATGAGTTAGGACACCAGAGGTCACCAGCTGTGGCAGCTGGTGAGGAATACACTATAGGGTCCAGTGAGTGACTTTACCAGGGCCAGTCATCTAACAAACAGCAGCTCACAGGGCACTGTGGTTGGGGGTGGTGGAAAGGACGCTGCCTTTCAGCCGGCCACATCCCCCTTTGTCCTACTCTGCACATGAATCATCTCTGGGAGTCAGAAATAACCAGGGATCTCTCTCTTTGAATTCCTTTTCTTTCCTTCCTCCCCCAACCCCTTTTTAAAAATGAAGTATAGTTGATCAGATTGCATTTTTACCCTTCCTTTCCATTCTGGAAACTTCTCACCTACACATAAAGTTCAGTGCTTTTCAACAAAAGTGCCAAGGTAATTTAATAAGGAAAGGTTAGTCTTTTCCAAAAATAGTGCTAGAGGAACTGGATATGTCTCTCTGGAACCTTGATTGGAGCTTGTGCTGTGCAGGAATTAGCTTTTAGTTTTTCCTTTTTAACATGTCCACTTTATTGAGAAATAATTTATGTCTTAAAAGGCACTCATTTAAAGTGTATAATTTGATGAATTTTGACAAATGTATATACCTGGGTAGCCACCACCACAGTCCAGTTACAATATCCATCACTCTCCCAAATTTTCTGGTTTCCCTTTGTGGTCAGTATCCTCACATCAATGCCTAATTGGCATCAGGCATTTACCTGCTTTCTGACACTGTGGACATCATTGACTGTTCTAGAATTTCATATAAGTAGAATCCTACAGGGTCTTTTCACCAGTCCTTTTGTTGAACAAAATGTGTTTTGAGAGTTATTTACCCATATTGTTGTTTGTATCAGTAGTTTGTTTCTGTTTATTGTTTATCCATGATTTGTATACTCATGCATGTGCTGGTCAGTTTTATGTGTCAACTTGGCTAGGCTATCATACCTACTTGTTCAGTCAAATGCTAATGGTGTGGCTGTGAAGGCATTTTGTAGAGGTGATTAACACCTATAATCAGCTGCCTTTATATAAAGATTACTGTCAGTAATGTGGGTGGGAGGTTTCCCTGAAAAAGTTCTGCCTGTGGACTGCGGCTTCAGCTCCTACCAGAGAGCTTCCAGTTTGCTTTTTCTGATGACCTGCCCTGTGGATTTCAGACTTGTTGCTAGCCCCCAGAGCCGCATAAGCCAATTCCTTGTGATATGTCCCTGACTGATATACCCGTTGATGCATATTTGGGTAGTTTTCAGTTTTAGACATATATCATGAATAAAAATAACATGAACAAGTCTTTGCATGGACATATGTTTTAGTTTTTGTTTGATAAATACCTAGGAGTGGAATTGCTGGATCATTTTGTAAGCATGTATTAAACTACGTGAAACTGTAAAACTACTTTCTGAAGTCATTT
The DNA here is from genome assembly GCF_024362965.1 of Panthera pardus. NCBI lineage: Eukaryota > Metazoa > Chordata > Mammalia > Carnivora > Felidae > Panthera > Panthera pardus. The sequence goes on from NW_026526688.1 coordinate 36,136,736, forward strand.
TGCATTTCTACCAGCAATGTATGAGAATTCCAGTTGCCATACATCTTCATCAACACTTGGTATTGTCAGTCTTCTTAATTTTAGCCATTCTAGTGGATGTATATAGTGACATCTCTTGTGTTTATTTGTTTCTGTTTGATGACAAGTGAGGTTGAGTATCTTTTCAGGTGTTTACTGGTCATTCGTGTATCTTCTTTGGCAAAATACCTGTTTAAATACTTTGCCCATTTTTAAATTGGGCTATTTCAGATTATTCTTACTGAGTTGTAGGGATTGTTTATATATATTGGATACCTGTGTTGTGTCATGTATATGTATTACAAAGATTTTTTTACTCCTGCCTATAACTTGTCTTTTCATATTTTAAAACGGTATCTTTTGAAGAGCAGATAAATTTAAATTTGATGAAGTCCAATGGCTCATGGCTTTGGTATTTGAAGGAATCTTGTTTAACCCAAGGTTGTAAAAGTTTTCTCCTAAGTTTTCTTCTAGAAGTCTTGTAGTGTGAGCTTGTACTTTTACATTTGTGATTGATTTGAAGTTAATTTTTGTGTGTGGTGTTAGCTAAAGGTCAGGTTCATTTCTTTTACCCCTCAAGTGGATCTCCACCCAGTTCATCTAGCACTATTTTTGGAAAAGACTAGCCTTTCTCTGTTGAAATACCTTGGCACATTTTGCTGAAAATCATTTAACCATGTATATGTTGGTCTATTTCTAGACTTTATTCTGTTCTACTGATCTGTCTGCCGTAGTGCCAACACTACAGTCTTGATTACTGTAGCATTAGAGCAAATCTTGAAATCAGGTAGTTGAGCTCTCCAAATCTGTTCTTCTATTTCAAAAATGTTTTGGCTGTTCTAGATGTTTCGCATTTTAACATAAATTTTATTTTACTTTTAATTTGAGAGAGAGAGAGAGCACACAAGTCGGAGAGAGGTGGAGAGAGAGAGAGAGAAAGAAAGAAAGAGAATCCCACGCAGGTTCAGAAAGAGAACCCGCAGCGGGGCTTGATCCTATAACCCTGGGATCATGACCTGAGCTGAAGAAATCAAGTGTTGGACACTCAACTGACTACGCCACCTAAGTGCCTGGATTTTCATATAAATTTTAGAATCAGCTTGCCGTTTTCTACAAAAAAAACTTTCTGGGATTTTCGTTGGGGTTCCTTTGAATGCATAGTTCAATTTGGGGAGAAAGGACATCACGGTTTTGAGTCATCCAACCCATGAATATGTTATGATCTCTGCATTTGTTTAAAGATTTTCCTCTGCAGTGTTTTACAGATTTTAGTGTATATATACTTGTTATGTATCTTGTTAAATTTATTCCTATGTATTTCATGTATTTGGATGCTATAGCAAATAATATATATCTTATTTCATTTTAAAGTCTTATTTATTTTGAGAGAGAAAGGGAGAGAGAGCAGGGGAGGGGCAGAGAGAGAGAGGGAGAGAGAGAGAATCCCAAGCAGGTTCCGAGCTGCCAGTGTAGAGCCCAATTTGGGGCTCAATTTCATGAACCCTGAGATCATGACCCGAACCGAAATCAAAAGTTGGATGCTTAACCAACTGAGCCACCAGAAGCCCCACAAGCAGTATATATTTTAAAATTTTATCTAATAGTTTATTTTTTAAGTTTATTTATTTATTGAGAGAGGGGGAGAGAGAGAGAGAGAGAGAGAGAGAGAGAGAGAGAGAGAATATGAGCAGGGGAGGGGCAGAGAGAGAGGGAGAGAGAGAGAATCCCAAGCAGGCTCCATGCTGTCAGGGTGGAACTGGACTTGGGGCTCAAACTCCCAAACTGTGAGATCATGACCTGAGCCAAAACCACGGGTCAGACTCTTAACCAACTAAGCCACCCAGGTGCCCCTAATAGTTTTAGTGTATAGAAATATACTATTTGGTTTTCGTCTACTGACCTTGTATTCTGTGATTTTACTAAATTCACTTATTAGTTCCAGTAGCTTTCTGAACCCCAAATCATGACATTTATGAATAGTGTTTCACTTCTTCCTTTTTGTACTGTGCACTATTAATTAACTAATTAATTAATTAAGTGCCTATGTGCTCTGGTTAAGACCTGAGGTACAATGTTAAATAGAGGTAGTAAGAGAGGGTGGCCCTTTCCTTGTTCTTAATCTTAGGGAAAACATTCACTCTTTCACCATCACATTCTGTTGGTGGTAGGTTGTCATAGATGTCTTTTAATAGGTAAAGGATGTTTCTTTTTATTCCTAGTTTGTTGAGACTTTTTATCATGAGTATTGAATTTTGTCATGTGCTTTTTCTTTATCTACTGAGATGATCGACATTTTGTCTTTCATTTTGTTGATACAGTGAATTATTTATTGGTTTTCTGAATCAAAAAATTGTTTTAGAAATATTTGGTTTTCTGTTTTTAGAGCGAGAGAGCAAGCACACAAGTGGGGGAGAGGGGCAGAGAGAGAAACAATCTTAAGCAGTCTCCACGCTCAGCACAGAACCTGACATAGGGCTTGATCCCATGACCCTGAGATAAAGACCTGAGTTGAGATCAAGCATTCAACTCAGATGCCCCAGGTTTTCTGAACGTTTTAAACCGACCTTGCATTTCTAGGATCAATCCCACTTGGTCATGATGTATTATCTTTTTCATGTATTCTTGGATTAAGTTTGTGTATATTAAAAATGTTTGCATTTACGAGGAATATCATTCTAAAGGTTTCTTTTTTTCTTTTAACATCTTTGTCTGGCTTTCATAAAATGACTGGCAAGTGTTCCCTCTTCTGTTTTCTTATGTTTTGTGCAAGAGTAGGGAAGTGTCCTTGGATCAGAGTTCAATTCAGGCTCACCAAGAGCTCTGCACTCATCCCTGCATTGTCTCATGCTTACTCTGCCTTGACTCAGTTGCTGCCCCATTCTAGAACCTGAGAATTCTATTAGAATCCTCTATTCTTTACTCTTCACATCCAATTGGTCACAAAGTGTGTTGATTCCAACCTCCACCCCCTACCTCCCCAATCTTTCTTAGCTCTCCCTCCACAGTCCTTGTCTTGGCTCAAATCCTTATTACCCACTAGCTGATGGGTTAAACAAAGAATGATCACTAGCCTGCTTTGCAAAGTAGCCTCTTGAAACTTGAGGCTTTTAGGATCAAATACTAACCTCTCTCTCTCTCTTTTTTTTGAGAGACACAGAGAGAGAATGAATGAATGAATGAATGAATGAATGAATGACAACCTGAGCGGGGGAGGGGAAGAGAGAGACCGGGTCATAGAATCCTAAAATTTTTTTTAACGTTTATTTATTTTTGAGACAGAGAGAGACAGAGCATGAACGGGGGAGGGGCAGAGAGAGAGGGAGACACAGAATGGGAAGCAGGCTCCAGGCTCTGAGCCATCAGCCCAGGGCCCGCCGCGGGGCTCGAACTCACGGACCGTCTGAAGTCAGACGCTTAACCAGCTGAGCCACCCAGGCGCCCCAAGACCGGGTCATAGAATCCTAAACAGGCTCCAGGCTCTGAGCTGTCAGCACAGAGCCCGGAGGCGTGAGATCATGACCTGAGCCCAGGTCCGACGCTTAACGTACTGAGCCACCCAGGAGCCCCTAAATCCCAATCTCTTGTGCCCAACCCCTCACTGACATGTGCACTTTCCTTTCAGCCGTGCAATTTTTGCACCCTCGAGAAAGGTACAAGGTGTACAATGCAGCGGCTTTTTGCACTGCCTGAATATTTTCCCCTGCCTTCTTCCAAACGGCGTATTCTGATAGGGCTCGACTTGGGGGCAGGGGGTGGGCTCCTTGGTACTCCCAGAGCAAACTGAGCCTCCAACGATCACCCTTTTTAGCCCGTTTGCCCACTTCATTGAGTCCTTCCCAGCCATGAACCAAGTCCTTGAACAGTAACTCTATGATTATTACTGCAGATACTAGGTGTGAAGCCACGGTGCTCGTGAACTCGAACCCCTACAAGGGACAAGGTTGGGCAGAGGTCCGGGCGCCTTAGTAGCCCAGCTCCGCCTTCCCCAAGAACGTCCCAGGACCACCCAGCGGCCAAACCCTCCTCCAACCGCAACCAAGAGCCGCCGAGAACAGTTAGGAGTAACGACTGCGTTTGCGCACGGCGGCAGAGGCGGGGCAAGCGACGACGCCGAGGAGATGCCGGAAGACAGGGCCTATGTGCGCAGGCGCGACGGGGACGGAAGGAACGCGTGGAAGCTCTTCCGGGGCGCGGCGGTTTGTCGGGGCGGGCGTACGGGGTCGGGGTGAACTCTACTTTTCTTCTTCGTGAGGTCAAGGGGTTGATGTTAGCGGCTTCTACTCGTTTCCTTTCGGTATTGACTGTGGCAGCGATGGAGATTAACCCGCCCGTACCATGCTGCCGGGGCTTCAGCCAGATTAGTCCCAGCTACTCTCCACTGTTCACCTGCCATCTGGTCTCGACTCGTAAGGAGCACATTTTAGCTGCTGAGGGGAGAAAGGGGGGCTAGGAATATCTCAAACCTGAGTAGGCCGTAAGACGTGGGGACAGGGACAGTGGGGAGCGACTCCAGAGAGGAAGTGGGGTTCTACTTGGGGTCTTGAAAACGGCAGGTGGGCAAAGGGCATGGAAATTTAGACTGAGAAGAGACGGTTCTGCAGACGGGGAAAGGAGGTAGGATGCACGAGATAGGATGTGGAGGCAGATGCCTAGTTGAAGGGAAGGGTTCTACTGCAGCGTTTGTAGCCTGGTTGGTAAAGTTATAACTTGGTTTGCTTTGTGGCCCCTGTCCCACACGGCAAGGTGTTAAAGGGTAGGCCCTGGGCTTACTGATAAATAGAAACGATAATGGTCTGCTCTCTTAAAAAGTGGTTTCATTTTTGATTTTTCAGTTGAATTAATTCAGCCTCTAGAGGTTGCTTTACGTTCATTGCACAATATAATCAGTCTGTAAGAGCTGAGTTTTTTGACTTTGAGAATACTGTTCTTAAATTCATCCACCCTTTTACTTTATCAGACTGTATAGTGGCGTGAGCTTCTCGAGGCCAAATCTATTTTCCAGTTAGTTTTTGTCTCGAGTTTGGTTGTCCTCCAGACCTTGAATGGACTGAATGTGTTATCTAGTAGCAGAAGTTAGGAGATTGCCCACTTGTCCCTCTTCATTCCTTTGTAACGGATAATGGGGTGGTTTGGCCCATATAGGTAATGCTGTATGCTTAGATCTATTATAAATTGTCTTCATGGTTATCAAACAGAATTAAAAATATAATTGTGATGCCTGTGTAACAATGTAAGTACTGTTCACTATGCTTTGTAGTTCGTTTGTGCTCTTGAGGGATCTTATGCGAAAGAGTGGGAAGTGAATTTGCCTTGCACATGATGTTGTTTGCTTTGGAGTTTCCTTTTCTGTTGCTGACCATCAAAAAGGTATTTGTCCTTAAGTGGATGCTAAGTATTTGGTAAATGAACAGGTAGCAACAGTCAGGCTACCCTGAAAACCGTAAGGGTTCTCTGAGGAAGAGGGATTAATATTCTAAGCTTGATCCCGTCCAACATTCTGATCATCTGATGTCTCACGGTCTGGCAGCTGATTCATTTAGTTGACCCACTGCTCCCGAAATACACCAAAGTGGCTGACCAGTGAATTCCAGGGTATCTAAGAAATTGCAAGATAGATGTAATGGACCCAGGAGACAAGCTACAGAGGCAAGAATTCTTCGGCATTCATTACCTAGCACTCAGTTGGTAGTTGTATTAATTATGGTTGGTGTGTACATATTTCAAATTTACTTTTGAAATATCTAGAGTAGGGCTTTTAAAATGTTTACAGACATTTATGGCTTGTGCAGGTTCCCTGTATTCTCTTTGCTTTCCTTTTTTGTCGTGGCATTTGGCACTTTGGCAGCATTGGAAGGCAACTTAGGTGTGTTTGTAGATCTAGCCAAAAATCTTGGGTGGGAGAAGGGTTGGCTGGTGGCAAATGGATAGAGAGAGGTGCTTTGGTTCTTTACACTCAATTCCTGTTATTTCATGACATTGGGTTAAAGTCATATCAAAACTTAAAATTTGACCCTGGGCCAAATCCTTCTTCATCTGTCTGATTTATACTTTAGTGGGAATAGATAACCCTTATTTAGGCAGAGACAACAAAAAAACATGTACATACATAATACAATTTAGTCATCTGCCGTAAAGACTTTAGGTATTTTGTCAACGTAAGGTATAGTTTGTGTAAGGAAACACTGTCTAAAGACACCTGACTTGACAACCACAGTCCCCCAGGATAGCCTAGAAACTAATAAACAACTCTTTTTAACTGAATAAAGCCTGCACAGGACTTTGAGGGGAAACCAAAGTTTAAAGATAACTGACTTTCACATTTATTAAGATGGGTCATGTTCAATTGCTAATTTGACCAGAAAAAATATCTTATTTGGCTTTTTTGGGGGTGCCCCCTCTTGTAACTGTCAAGAAAGGAATAGCTTTACTGTTTAAAAAGTTTAATGTGGTTGTAGAAGATTTTAACTATGGCAGTTTGTCATGACTGGACAGCATTAGGGCTGCACTGAGGAGATCACCATGTTTGGTGAGTCTCTTGCCTCTAAAATTGTTTTTGTGGAAGGGAAAGGAGGGCTCTGCCATTTTGCTGATCAAGCAACATCTCAGGATAGCTGGGGCAGAGGAGGTTTTTCAAGTACCAGTGAGAAAGTTATTTTGTCTCATTTACTACAGAATTAGAATTCCAGGTCACTGGGGCATGTGACTGGTGTGTTTTGCATATTAATGAAGCCTGACCATTTTATATTTCTCTTAGGCTTAGAGATAGACTTGGCTAAGATAAATCCATTCTATTTGCCTTCTGGTCATTAGAATACAATGCCCTGCCTTCAAAATAACTTAGGACCAAGATACCACCCAGAACACTGAAACAGCAAACATAGGTAGCAGTACATCTAGATAAGGTAGACAAGAGTGGCACTCTAGAGCCTGTGATTCATTGCATATAAATCTCCGTTAAGATACAGTGTTTCTGGTAATTAAGTTCTCTTATACCTAGGTACTACATAGTATGGGGATGAGAAATAGCCCTCATTAACTATAGGGTTCTTCATTTGATAATTCTGGCCCATGAAGCCTGCATAGTACAGTGAAAAACTTACCCTTGAACCTGTCAGGGTCTAATGAATGAAGCCCAGCTCACAGAAGAGGAGCGGGGATCAGGACGTTAACAAAACTGGGCTTTCTGCAATCATTACTTCTTTTCCGATTGCTAGTAGAGGTAGAGTGGCTTCACTCTTGTAGTTGTGGACATCAGCACTGTATGTATCTATATATATTTATATCTATCTGCATAGATATATCAACTAAAACAATCATACTTTTAAAAGAAATGGAGTCAGACTTAGTTGAATGAGAAACAAGCGAATTTTACAAAGGTAAGACGAACCTGTCATTTACTGGCTTTTAAGAATGTGTGTTTCAAGCATCTTAGTGTGTTTAGAGTGAGACGTGTCCCTATAGACACACTAGACTTGATCGCTGAAGCCAGGTCAGTAGAAACCATTGAAGTTTATTGGCGGTCACAATGCTTACACTGTATGCAGCAAACACCCTTACAAGTCTATCCGCAACCTGATCACGCAAGAAAGGATTCACCACACAGTCGCCAGAGGAGAAGGAAAAAAAAGTTAACAGGCTTGTTTCTGGGGGTAGAGGAGAGAAATAAAGATAAAACCTAATTGATGAGTGTCCCATGGGCAAGAGCTGAACTAGAGATGCGTACAACTAGCAGCAGCAATTGTGGAAAAAGTACAAGGCAAATAGCTTTCTCCATTAATTTTCTTCTGTAGGTTAATTTTTTTAATATTCAAAACATTTATTATGGTTTTTATTTTATAAAAATGTATATTTTTAAAGGGTGGGAGATTGTTAAATACTTCATGCTAGGCAGACCTTGTTATTAAGAACCCCTCCACTGTAGTAACTTCCTCCAGTTCATACATTCACGAGTGCAGGGTACATATATAAATATCCACGCGCACACATCCACACACACTGCCTCAAGGGCTGGGGAAGACTCAAAGTTATCGGCCATACAATCAGGCCTCTGGTGGACTCATCCAAATCGCTCAACAGGAGAGCAACTGGCTCAATTCCTTCTCTCTGGTCTCTACCTTTACAGAGACTGAGAACCCTAAATCATAGAGTTACATCCGACTTATAAAAGCAAGAGGCATCTGTCTGAGGATGAGGATAAGCAAAGTGGGAAAAAGGATGAAGCTAAGAACACCAAACACTTTTAGCTGGAGTTGTCTGTCACTGCAAGAGGCCAACGGACCTAGGGCAGCATCTACGGTTGAAGGGGAAGGATGGTGCTCCACATGGCTTAGAGTTCCTAATAACAAGGGTAATACAGTAACAGGAAGTGATAATTTTGGGGGCAAGGAAAGGGCAATAAGAAAAAATATACATTTGGAATTTTTACCTTTTTTTTTTTTGCCTCTCTACACTGTGTCACTAAATATATCTCTGCACGTTCACACATCCTCGTCCAGTAAAGCTTCAGGCCACCAGAATACACATTTTTTTCTCACTCGCATACACAACCCCTCACATCAGCATTGGTGCACTAGACTCTGTAAAAATTTTTCAGTCACACTTTTTGTTTTTAAACTTGAGTCAATATAAACCTTGTTCAAAATGTTATGAAAAAATGTACATGTTTATACAAGGCAGGTTGTGGCAGGACACTGGGGGTTCCTCCCCCGCCCCCTGGGGTGGCCCCAGGAGGAGGGGCTGGAGTCTCACACATTTGTGTCTCTATCTCCTCCCACCACCCTTCCCACCCAATCCCCCCAGGAACCAGCAGCGCCCTGCCCCCTAGTGAGTGCACTCACATCCCTATTCCCTGGGGAAGTAGCCAGTTGACCTTTGCCATTTTCCCCACACCCCTGGTGGAGGGGGCCAGGATCAGCCAGGCCCTCTCCCTTGTAATTGTTTGCCCCTCTGGGCCAGACCAAAGGGACGCTGCTCTGTACAGGTAGAGTCCAAGGAGGTGTCAGCTCATCATATCATTGCTATTCACGCCGTAAGTGGAATTCTTCATCGAGTCGTTGACTTCTCGACGGAATGCTGACAGGTTCTGTGTGAACCTGCAGAGAGGATGAATTGTAGGTTGAGGGAGTAGGGTGGAAGGGAAAGGTCTTTGCCTAAAACATTTCTGGCAGAGAAGTGGCTACTGAAAGGCAGAATGCATGAATCTAAGGTCAGTTAACCTCGGTCTTAAGAACTTAAGGGAAAGTTGAGCTAGTTTTGCACCCCTTTCTACCTGACAACCTTGTGGTAGACTTGGAGATCTGGTCAAATCTGGGGCTTTGAGGGCCACCTTGAACTCGTGACAGCACAACAGGAAAATCTGACGGAGGTGGGAAGTAACCCTCACACAGTGAGGGTGTGAAGAAAATGAAGCTATCTCCTTTCTTAATGCCGGAGACCTGTCCAATATGGTAGCTGCCAGCCTCACATGGCTGCTGAACACTTGAAATGTACCCAGTACAACAGAAGAACTGAATCAAATTACATGGAAATTTAAAATTCTGTTCCCCAATTGTATCTTAATTAGTTTTAAATTAAAATGCCATTTTAAAAATGAAATCATATTTAAACATGAATTCAGGGAAACCTGACATTCAATTCAGTTACTGGATAATTTCTAAGTATGTTCGGTATACTTGAATATGGGAATCTACTTTGTCAACTGTAAATTTTATGAAGTCTAAATACAAATCAAGCATTTCAAATGAGTAGTTAGCATCTGAATTAAGATTCCCTGTTAAATGTACAATATACAGAATCTTGAAGACTTAGTAAAATAAAAAGAATGTTAAAATTCTAAATTTTTAAGTCTGGATTACACATTGACATAATATTCTGCATACATTAAGTTACATACAATGTGTTAAAATGAATTTTGTCTGTTTCCTTTTATCCCCTTTTAATGTGGCTACTAGGAAATTTAGAGTTACTTATGTGGCTTGCTTTTCTATTGGACAGCACTGCTTTAGATGGCCTCTAAAAGACTGTTAAGGAGTGTCCTGTTTCGAGGACTGGAGAAACTGCCTATGACTTTTCGGCAGGGCTCTCTACACTCACCTGTCTCTATTTTTCGTAAGAAGATTTCGCTCGATGCCTTCCATCAGGTTTTCAAAACACAGATGCATAGCCTGCTGCTTCTCTGGTGGCTGGCTGTTCACGATACTGTTCCTTAGGTCAGAAAAATACTGTGGGGCAAGGAGTGAGACAGGGTAAGGAGAGATGAGGCTTATTAGCCTTCCCTCTTCTGCAGGGTGGAAGGAATGTTCTTCTCCAACAAGAAACAGAATTATCTACCAAAACTGGGTGCCTTTTTTGATTCAAGCAAGTACTTGCCAGATAATTTATCTTCATCTTACTTAAAAATCAAGAGTTTTAAATTTGTAAACACTCTAAGGGTCATCTGATCCAGGTTCTTGATTTTATCTTATCTTTTAAGTAATCCCTACACCCAATGTGGGGCTAGAACCAACAACCCTGAGATCAAGAGTTCCATGCTCCACCAACTGAGCCGGACTGGTGACCCGGATTTGGTTTCTTTTACAGGACTCTCTAGACTTCCTTATATTTGTTTGTGGTAGAGCTGAGCTAGAATTTAGGTCACAGGTGGTCTGATCTCCAGGTATATTCCCTTCTGGTAACATTTCCTCAGCCTTTACCTTTGTCTGAATTGCTATACATGGTGACTTCTAACAGTTAAGTGATTATGTACTTGTCAAACCATGAACAGAACATGCTCAGAAAACAGGCTATCTTCCCTCTGCTTTACCATCATGGGGTGTTCCTATAACGTTCCTCACAGTGCCCTGGCAAATGATAGCTAAATGTGTCTGCCCATGCTTCTGGCTCTCTTACCTTTTCATTAAGTAGTATCAAGCCGAGTAGGGGCCGAGACATAGACCACTGGTTCCTACAGTCTTCAAAGATGATGATGTTCAGCACCGTTGACAGCATCTGGAAATGGAGAATCTGAGGCAGTGACCTAGTGGGTAGCTACCCAAGATAGAATTATAGATTCCAAACAGAAGAGTTTATTGGGTTGAAGGCCTCTTCTGTCTGGAGTAAACCAGGCAAATAGTTTATGAAGTTTCATTTTAATCTTCTATTATGAGGTAAATTTTCTAAGGTATTTCCTTTCCTGCTTTTTAAATTGGTTTAATAATTGCTTTAAAAATGGACCTTTCCAGTTCACCTTGTTTTCTGTGGGGAATGGGATGGGTCACACAATGATCATACTAGGTAAAATCCCTTTGCACTGTAGCTCCCCGGTACTTGTCTGAGAGGAGATAGCTTTTTTTTTTTAAGTTGTTTTTTTTAAATGTTTACTTTTGAGAGAGAGCAACAGAGGATCCCAAGCAGGCTCTACACTGACAGCAAGGAGCCCAATGTGGGGCTCAAACTCACAAACTGTGAGATCATGACCAGAGTTGAAGTCAGAGGCTTAACCGACTGAGCCACCCAGGTGCCCCAGAGACAGCTTTTATAACATTTTGGGGATGTGATACGAATGTGAATTATTTCAGTTTCTTTAGAGAATAATACAAAGGTGAGACTAATAGCTAAAAGCTAAATAATTCCATTGATCCCCTTTCCTTATCTATTTTTATCTGTTTTTGCAAATCTTATTTTTGCAAAGATGCAGCATACAAATAAAACGATGGCAAACATATGGTTTGATCTCTGTGTGGTCAGTTATTTCCCTCTGTCCTGCATTCCTGTTCCCACTTTGCAAATGGGAGTAAAAGCTTTATAGCTGGGTGCTGCTAACTTGTGCCCCGCTTATGGCAACAGTCATTGCTGTAGAAGGAGGACAGGTCCAAGGCATAGGGGTAGGTGTGACACTTGGAAGAACAACTCAGACAGAACCTGATTTTTTCAGATTGTTTCTGTCTGATGATTGCTCAGCAAACTCAAAATCCACTGTAATTTTAAGGTGTAAACTTCACTTCGGCAGCATTATCCTGGTGAGACGTAAGACTCTGCATCTTGCTTGGCCTTTCCTCTCCCCCAGAGAGGGTCTTCCACTGTAGAACACCCCACAATGCCTCCTAATGCTCATGTTCCTTACCTGCTGGATCATCTCTGGATGCTGCTGCATGATATGCAGAAAGCGGTCACTCTCCTGGTTCAGAGGTGTCGTCCTCTTCTTGGTGCTCCGTGACAGTTGCTTAAAGAGGTATGTCACGATGTGGTCCAGGCAGGAGCAGCAGCCTGTGCATACCATGGTGTCTGGAAGAGGGGCAGGGGCGGATTAGAGCAGGGATACGCAGCTGCTGACGGTGACCCAGGAAAACATGGGTTGCCCTTAGCCGAGATCCCATAGAGGCAGAGGTACCCCGGCAGACTGGGAACTGCACCCGTTTCAGTCAACGCCTTGTGCTGGGTGTTTCCCATTAGCCTCTCACCCTCATCAGATAGCAAGGCCCGATCCTAAGTCTGAGAGTGTGTGTATGGTGATAGACAATATAAATGACTGATATTGACATTATTGACTCAGGTGGTATGGATGTAGGTCTTCTGCTTCATTAAAAAATAACGAACAATTTAGTATAGCAAGTACTTCCATTGTGCCGGATATTGTGCTAATAAGGACCTTGTAGGTATTATCTCTTATTTATCGTCTTGAGAACTCTGGGAGGTAGGTGATCCATTTTACAAATGAATAAACCAAAGTCTAGAGATCATATTGCTAATAACTGGACCGGCCGTGAGGAGAATCCAAGTGTGAGTTGTTAAGCCTCTGCTCTGAGTTACAGGGGTGGCACAGCTTCGCACTGCCTAGCAACATTCCTGGTCTGTCAGAGGACCCGTATTCTTGGTTTCCGAGGCATCCTGTGGGAGCTACAGACCTGTCTGTGTAGTTTACAAAGGGGACACTGCAGCACAGCTTGCAGACCGCGCTCTGACCACGTGAGGCACAGGCCAGGGCACTGAGGGATGAACCCTTAAATGAGTCAACCATTCTGTTTCTGTTTATACAGAGGGCCCTCTATTTTTAAGGAGCTATAAAACAGCCTTCCAAAGCCAGGTTGGATCCCTTGGCTAGACTGTCCTAGATATGCCTCTGCACCCTGCTGGAGGTAAATGTGTATCAAAGGGGTGGCATGGAGGTGTGGATGACTCACCATGTAGGCAATCCAAGTCATCCAATATGCATTTGCAATATATGGTGATTATTTTGCAGTTGACTTAATCCTCCCATTTACGTTCTGCTCAGCGTACTACAAAAAATGTATTTTTGGGGCACCTGGGTGGCTCAGTCAGTTGAGCATCCGACTTCGGCTCAGGTCACGATCTCATAGTCCATGAGTTCGAGCCCCGCGTTGGGCTCTGTGCTGACAGCTCAGAGCCTGGAGCCTGCTTCAGACTGTATCTCCCTCTCTCTCTGCCCCTCCCCCCAGCTCATGCTTTGTTTCTCTCTGCTCAAAAATGGATAAATGCTAAAAAAAAAAATAAATAAATAAAAAATTTTCTTCTTTGAACACATACACACCTAATATACACCTATTAAGACTGCTTGAAGGTACCCAGGAACAAAAGGGTTGACAGGAACCAGATGGGAGTAGGGGGAAAAACTTGTGAAGCTGGCTGTGTGAACACCTTCCACTGCCTCCAACTGCGGTAGGTTAGAATCCAGACATCCAGATACTACGGGTGCCTTTGTGCCCTCCTGCCCCCCCCCCCCCCATCTCTTTCCAGCTCTACTCCCCCCACCCCCCTTCTCTTCTGCACCAGTGTACCCGCCATCTGAATTTCCTGATTCTTTCTGGGCTGTAGGTGCTAGTAGTTGCAGTTCCTGATGCTGGGAAGCCTCCCCACTAACCTGATACTGCCCATTCACCTTTTTGGTTTATGCTTTGATATGAATGCTTTCAGCCAGGCCTTGTCTGACCCCCACCTCACCTCCTCAAAACTAGTTTAGGTATGCTTCCTGGCAGCTCTCTCAGCACTCCGTCCTCACTGTAGTAAGCAGAAAAGTGTAGGAAATAGGCAGTTGTCTATGTGTCTGCCTCATCCACCAGATAAAAAGCCCCTAAAGGACAGGGACTATGTGTTGTTAACTACTGTATCCTTAGTGTATAGCACAGTACTTGGTCCTCAGGACAGGGTCAGTAAATATTTGCTGGATGAGAATGTACTCATGAATCTTATACTCTCTGTGGTTAAGGCCAATTCCCCCAAAGCAGTAACCCTTTTGGATCCTGGGGCAAAATTCTCCTTTTCTGTTAAGTGGTTAAAACCAACCGACACGGGCACTCACCAAGTGCAGTAAGTCCTTCAGAAATGGAAGAGAGAATATACATGATGACATGAGGTTCCAGGCTTGCAATAAAGTTCATGTGGTCCTGGGTCAGGACTTCCAGTAGTGAATAGTAAGACTGGCTAAGCTTGGGATAATCCTGTGGGAAAAGAGGACAAAAATCAGGTTAGCATTGTGCACCTCCATATACAGGGAGCAAGATCTTAAATAAAACAGCTCAGTTCCCTTCAGATGGGAAGACAAAAGAGCTAGCTGGAGCTAGTGTAAGCTCTCCAGAGAAATATTCAATCAGTGTTGGCAAAATAACAAACAAAACCGCCAAACAAAAACACGCAAACAAGATGAGGGGCTCAGATCTTGCCAATGATGCTTAAGGCTTACCAGGAGGTCACTATGGGGAATAGAGAGGAGCAGCTTGATGAAGGTCTGTAGAGCATTGTCCAGGGCATCGTCTCCATAGAGACGGAAGACTCCAAAATTGACATAACTCCCACTGAGGGCAGCCTTCAGCATGGAGAAGCAGATGGAGATGCCCTTGAGCTTCAGTGCATAGACCTGATCCTTTGGGACCTCTCCTAGTGTCAGGATGCGATTGCCTGAGTGAGTAGACAGACACGTGGTAATATATTATTTATTCAACCACACTGTAACTGATAGTTTCTGTAACCAACGCAACCCTCTTACTCAAAGGCCCTTGGTGTCAGCTGGCACTGTAATACTGTCCTGGTTATTGCCAGGGCTAGCCTGAGACCTACACTGCATACACTAGGGTGACTGAGCTGGAATTCACTCCCAGGGTTATGCTCCTCTAAAGCCCTTACCATACATTGTTATCATCTTGCTTGTTTCTCTGAAGAGTAAAATGCCATTGGGGGAAGAGACGTCAAATTGGAGCCGCTGGGATCTGAGCAGAGAACACAGAAGGAGAAAAAGTCAGGGGTATGTTGCTGGAAGACTGGGATACTTGAGGCTTGGGTGATTCTTTTTGCACTAAGATGTTCAGATTACCTATCCTAACATGGAATAACTAAGTTAAAGATATTTAACCTGTGACAGAGCTTGTATCTTGAAGACTAACACCTAGACTCAAGTTCTGCTTCTCAAAGTGAAAGCATTTAAAAGAAAAAAAGTGAGGCAGATGAAATACTCTTAAAATTGTCCATTTTGATTAAAGTATAGTTTCTACAACAGTCATTTCTGACGAACTCAAAGCTCGTCAGACATTAATCTACATTTACCTTTATAGCTTTGGTGGCAACTAAGGGAGGGTACAAGCACTATTACCACTTTATAAAAGAAGAGAGGCAAAGGGACTGCGAATGCTACAGGACAAAGTAGGTGAGGCAAGCATTTTAAACAACTTGAGTTCTGGGGTGCCCAGTTGGGTTTGGCTCACGGTTTCACGGTTTCAAGCTGCATCGGGCTCTGTGCTGGCATCTTGGAGCCTGCTTGGGATTCTCTCTTTCCCTCTCTGCCCCTCCCCCACTCATGCTCTCTCAGATAAATAAATAAACTTGAAAAATAAAAAACAAAAACACTTGAGTTCTGAGTTCCTGACTGTTCTCTTGACCAATGCACCTCTTCTTTCGTTTGATCCACCTTTTAAATGAGCTTCTAGTTGGTCTTTTTAATGACTCTAGTTGGTTAAGGCCTCATACCTAACAGTCCTCCTTGATTCTTCTTTCCTTTCCTCCCCACACTGGATCCATCAAGATCTAGCTCTACAGTATGCCCTGAATCTATCTACTTCCTGTGCGGTCCTTCTGCTCCCACTCTTGTTCCCCCCGTCTCTTACTTCAGAGTAGAGTGATACCTTTAAATAAGGTAAACAGAGATCATTTTAATCCCATGCATAGAAGATTTCTGCAGCTTCCCACTGTAATGAGAATGCACTCGTCCTCACTACTGCTGTCCTAAGTTACTATATGACTGGGTCTCTGCCGGCCTGTTTGACTTGTTTACTATGGCCTCCCCTCATTTGCCATGCTCCAGCCAGTGGTATTTTCTGTCTCAAGTCCCGTGAGCTCATCCCATCTTAGGGTTTTATAGTTGTTCTCACTGTTTAGAATGCTTTTTTTTTTTTTTTTTTAACGTTTATTTTTGAGACAGAGAGAGACAGAGCATGAACGGGGGAGGGTCAGAGAGAGGGAGACACAGAATCTGAAACAGGCTCCAGGCTCTGAGCTGTCAGCACAGAGCCCGACGCAGGGCTCGAACTCCTGGACCGTGAGATCATGACCTGAGCCGAAGTTGGACGCTTAACCAACCAAGCCACCCAGGCGCCCCTAGAATGTTTTTTCCCCTTATTTTGCTGGGCTACCAGAGTCTTTCTTGTCATTCAGATCCCAGCTTAAATATCACTTTCTCTGAAAGGCCTTCTCTGACCCTCTTCTCCGTCAATTCCCATTTTATTAACTTTTTTTTCATAGCACTTACCATTATTTGAAATGATTTTCCATGCTTGTTTTACTGTCTTTTCCCCTGAATGTAAAATCTAAGAGAGGAGAGGTTTTGTCTGACACAACAGCTAAGAAAGTGGCTGGCAAAGACTAGATGCTCTCAAATATTTATCTTGTAAATGAGTAACTCTTGATTATAAGCCTGATGGGAGGCTACTGCCACCCCTCAGTAAGGCAGTTTTAAAAATTAATTATCTCAGGTGTGCCATGAAAGGCAGATACACAGACCTGAAATTCTAGTGAAGTCAATGTGCCGGATTACTGTTTTCCTCCATCCCTAAATTTTTCAGCGAATCTAAAATTTGGTATTTTGGAAGTCTCTCTTACTTTCTTCTTAAGTAAATCTTTACCAATCCAGCTGCAATCTCCCAAATAGATACCTTTCTTAAAACGGTATTCTAATGCACCCGGCATCATTCTCAATTAGTCCTTCTGAAATGAGAACTTTGAAATGTGGTAGGCATGGCACCATTACTAAGTGTTAACTTTTATATGTGGGTGGCAAAATTAGAATGTTGGTTGCCAAATTCACTTCTTGTAAGAATAGGTATCTTGGGGCTCTTTTCAAGGTGACTTATTTCCTGCAAGCAGCTGTGGCTTTGTGTGGCTGGAGCACCCTTTTTCCAAACATACAAAAATATACATACGTGAACTTTTATAGATATTTTTTGCAAATTCTATTAGCAGTGAGTCTTATTATCTTTCACAATCTGCCCAAAACATTAGATGAAATAATTTCTCCTAGAATTCTCTCGGGTAAAAGGGCACTTGTGCCCTTTGAAAATTTCCTCTTGCTTACCTATTATGAACTAATTCAGCCATGAGCTTGAGCACAGGTGTGGTACAAGCTGGATCATGGTACCATAGCTCAATTGCCCGCTGGAGAATTGGCATGTAGGATGGATATCTGTAAATGAAAAGCTAAGGAAAAATTCTGAATCCAGAAAGGTACAGAATTTAAAATAATCTCTCCGCATTGGCCAAGCACAAACTGTCAAGTTAAAGTTCTCTAATTTCCTGCCTCCTGCTTGTTAATCTTGCAGTCTTTCTAACCAGACTGTGTGTTCTTAAAATTTTCATAGGCATCTAATAATGTGCTGTAATTTACATAATGATTTTCTTCTGAAGAGCATAACGTATTTCATATTGTTATTTATCCTCTTATCCCTTCGTGACAGGGAAGCAGCTATTTCCGTTATATAACTACTGGAGAAACAGGCAGTCAGATACGAAATGATTTGTTCAAGGTTATGAATCCAAGGTTAGGCTTTCTAATTCCTAGGGAAGCTGTCTTTTCTTAGTAGATCGAAATGTCTCTTTTTTCTAAGTGTGGCAAAATTCACATGCAGCAGCTCCACAGGCATTTTATATCTGGGGCCCAGAAAAGAAAGTGGTAGGAAACGACCTCGTTCATTTCCCCATCTCTCTCACGGGAGCAGGTAGCGCTATGCCATCACACCACTATGGAATGGGAGCTTATGAGTTGCCTTTGGGGGCAACTCCTTGCCTTCGTAGCCTCCCTAACCCTGCCCACCCTCATCCCCCATGACTACACCGCCCATCCACCCTCCAGTTAAGGCTTGCAGTAGCACGCTCCTGGTCTGTATTAGGATACATCCACTCAAACAGCATCATGAAACTGGTCTTGGCATTGAAGGCGAAAGCTATCCCTCTCAGGTCTCTTACTAGGCCAACCAGAGTTCGCTGTAGTAGAAGGCAAAAGTAGGTTAAAATAGAAGAAAAACCAAACCTATAACTACTTGATGGGGATTTCACAAATGTGTAATCAAATTCTTCCACCATTCAACAAATACTCCTTCCCAGATATTCCGAACTGATCTCTTCCCTACTAGAATGGAATCTTTTCACTTAGAAAATTAGTTTTGTAAGCCTGTTATCTACTAAGAAAAAGCAATGGTTCCTGATCCATCACAGCAAAAACAGAAGCTGATAAAGTTTTAAGACACTAATATGGTAAGTTCTAAGTAAAAAGGAGAAGAGCAAAAAAGCTTGATTGAAGAAGAGTTAGGAAAAAAGAAGATAAAAATGGCCAAAAAGTCCACACAAGAAGAGGCAGAAGGACCACATATCTGAAAGGTCTGGTACCACACCTAGTTACAAAGGCATCAGCACCACAGGAAATCAAATGCAGATCCTGCAGGGAGGAAACACAGCAACCTCCATCTTACCTGCCCTGGTTGGAGGCCCTGGAAATAAGACTGATGTGTAAATGTTGGAGGGTAAAGTACACTTTCACAGTGAAAGAGATGGAGGCCTAAGAGGCAGATACTTGTGCCGTCATACTGCTAGGTGGCATGAGGGCCAGGGTTAAGACTCATACCATCGAGACTCCAAATCCTCTGTTTCTCAGTAGGACTTTTACTTGTCCCGTGGGCCCTGAACAGCAGGAAGACTGCTTTTAAAAGCTGATAATCAATAGGCTCAAGGACATGGGAACATTTGGGTGTCCTGACTCATTTGCCAAAAATGACTGTACTTCTGGGGCGCCTGGGTGGCTTAGGCAGTTAATGTCTGACTCTTGATTCTGGCTCAGGTCATGATCTTAAAGTTCGTAAGATCGAGCCCTGTGTCGGGCTCTGCACTGACAGCCCTGCTTGGGATTCTCTCTCTCCCTCCCTCCCTCCCTCTCTCTCTCTCCCCCTCTGCCCCTCCCCCACTCACACACACACACACACACACACACACTCACACACTCTCTCTCTCTAAATAAACAAAACAAAACAGACTGTACTTCTAACAGCCTGCTTTAAGCAGACAATTCTCTTCCTAAACTGATACCATAACTTGTCTTCAAATCTAAGACACAGCCACTTTAAAAAACTTATTACATGAGGTGTGACAAAGATGTGGAAAATGCTTGCAGTTCGTGGCCAAAATGGTTCTTTTCATTAATTTCACCTGCTTTGTATGGAACTAAAGTGATGGGGAAAAGGGCTGCTATTCAGTGATAGCCCTCAATTATCCTTGGTACCGGTTAGTACTCTAGCTCAAGTTACTGACATGCTCCACACTAAACTCAACTCTGAATAGTACCTATCTCAAAACACTGGTAGAAAGAGGGGAGACAGCTGGGCAAAGTGGTGTTGCTCCGTGACTTCCCTGATGATTTAGAGACAGAAAACTAAGAGGCTTTCTAGAGAAGAAAACAGAATTTTAGAATATTAGGTAAAGCCTGGCATCTTGGGGCAATACTTCTGGCTATTTGGTGACTATAATTCAGCTTCAGCATCATTATGAACACTGCAAAAAAGTCCTACGTCCTACAAATATTAATAGCCTAGTATCTTCTGGTTTTGGTCCAGAGATCTATGGACAAGGAGAGCAGGTATGTGTGAAGATGAGGAGAGCAAAAATCAAGAAATGATAATTCTGAGAGCCAGAAATCAATAACTAAAGGTAACTTTAAAATTCCATATATGTGGAAATTCATACACCCTTCTAAATGACTCCTGTCAAAGAAGAAATCTTAATGGAAATTAGAAAATCCAAAGAATTGAATGAAAATGAAAATGTTACATACAAAAACTATAGATTCTGGAGGCCTATTTCATGACAGTGTTAATATACTTAATGCTATTCAACTGTACACCTAAAAAATGGTTAAGCTGGTAAATTTTACATTATGTAAACCAACATGTGGAATAATATGCCTAGAGGGACAGTTATAGCTTTAAATGATTACATTAGGAAAGAAGGAGGGCTGAAAAGTTAGAATGGAAAAACCCCAAGAAAAACATATGAAAATAAACATAAAGAGCAGAACTGAATGAAGTAGAAAACAAAGATACAACAGGGTTTTGTTTTGTTTTTGCAAAGACTAACAAAGTTGACACATTTCTGGCAAGACTGATCCAGGAAAGAGAAAGCACAAATATGCAGTATTAAAACTGAGAGGCGACACATAACTAAAGATACAACCAGAGATCAAAAAACAATAGGAAAACACACAAAATAACTTTATGCTACAACATTTGAAAATGTAGACAAAAATCATAAGTATTACATAAGAAAACACTTTAACATAAAAACAAAAGACTTTATAAATCTCTACTGGTTTGTCGATTTCAAAATCCCAGGAGCCCAAGAGATTAAATAGAAGTGAAATCAGTGGGAAATGTATGGATGAGCACTATTTTCTGTAGTAATAGCTAATCTAGTTTCTGTCAGGGGCTGCCCAAAAGCAGAAACTGGTCAATCAGTGGGTGAAGGACTCACCTTTGCCTCTTGCTCGTTGAAACTATTAGTGCTAAACATCTGGGCCACAGCCTCAAATGCGGCTGTGAGTGGCAGCATGAATTGCTCATACTGATCTTCATCCTCTCCTGAAAGGTAAACAACCCAGGGTGTGACTCCAATATAAAAAATTCAAAGCTATGCATGCAAGGAAAATAAGATGGTATGAAAGATGAGCAGACCCGAGGATAATTCAAGGGGGCCCCTTTATCATCCCCACGGGTATGAGTACTAATTTCAGAATAAAATATATAGAGAGAATTTTTAAACTAGAAAATGGCC
Organism: Panthera pardus; assembly: GCF_024362965.1. Classification (NCBI taxonomy): domain Eukaryota; kingdom Metazoa; phylum Chordata; class Mammalia; order Carnivora; family Felidae; genus Panthera; species Panthera pardus. The sequence goes on from NW_026526688.1 coordinate 36,158,042, forward strand.
GGAAGTCATCCAGTCCAGGGATGTCCACACTGTGTTTGACAATACCAGAGATTCCTATGTGTATGAGGTACTATGTTTTTATTTACTTCTCCTTAAGTGACAGCTGACAGTCAGTTAAGAAAGGACCGAGTCTGGTGTATGAGAACCTGATGAGACTCGTACTGGAGTCAGGTGCCTGTGGAGGCTCTCTTCACACTTCTCTCTTTTCACTAATCTTCCATAAACCTGGAAGGTTCTGTAATGTTATATAGTAGGATTGAATTTAAATAGCTCAGAATGAAGACAAGTGCTGCGTTTCAGTCATTAGTTGACCCCAAACTGCTAATATCACACGGCAGCTACAAAGGCTCTTAAGCCTTGTGGGTTCACATGTGCTAGTGAACTGGGGGGGGGGAGGGGGAGAGGTGGGCATGAAAAGTTGTGTTGACTGTCTTGGGTGGGTTGCACCTTCATGTGGGGTAGAGGGTTATCTGGCCAACAACAGGCATTTAGGCCTCAATTCTCTTAACTTTCTGAGGACAAGTATGAAATAGGTTTTAAAAATCACTGCACATCAGATGAAAACTTCTGGCACATATAGTTCTTCTCTTCCAGTTACAGGGACCATTATAGCATGATCTGTTCTTGGTGAAATCAGACCGTTATTTCAGACAGTTTTGTTACTGATGAAACAACAAAAAAGACCTCCCCCACATCTAGTTTTCCATGCTCAAGTAAGAATTTAGAACAATGCCAGACTACTACGCGAGCCTCTAGGATTTATTGCAGTACCTAAATCCACCATGAGGAGACGCCCAAGTGCCGTGTAGAACGTAGTCCGACACCTCATGTCTGTCAGATTGGACTGATTGTTAATACCCAGAAATGAAAAGTGCTCGCTCTATTAAAAAAAAAAGAAGACAAGTTAAAAAGATAAAGACATGGGTCACAGGCAGAAGGCAAGCCAGGAATTTCAGAATTACTGAGCCGTTTCAAGCTAATGGCCACATCATCATTCCTTAAGGGTATGAGTGGGATTAAAAATTTTTTTAATGATTGTTGTTATCTACAACTAATTTATCTTTCTATGAATAATAGTAGGCAGCTTCACCATAATTCAGATAATTTGGATTCCAAAGAGCAGCTCAGATGAGAGTAAGTGTGATCTGGCAGTGTGAAGGGAGTCAGGGAGCAGTCTCTGGCTGTGGGGGCACTACGGACCTCAATTGAAACATCCCTCTTATATGGCTGAGGAAGTGTGTGTGGCTGGCTGGAGAGGAGAACTGGGAAGAGGTGCTAAATCACTCACCGTGTGATTGTTCAGCATGAACTGTACCGCACTAAGCTTCACTAGTTTCCTTACACTACTGTATGTGAAGACAAAGAAAGAAGGTCAAGGAAAGTGTGTGCAAAAGAAGAATCTTTAATGCAGAATGCAACTTTCTAGGATAAAGTAGCTTCTTTCTTGGCTATGAATTCCATACCCAGATTATCTTATTTTCCTTAAGCACTTGAATATAACACCTGCCAAATGGGGGGGAAAATGTGTTTTCTTCTAAGCAGTATTTAACTGATTGATGACAGAATACCGATACCAAACTCCTATCTGTAAGAAAAGAGATAAAACCCAGCAGTTCCCCCCCAAGAATCATGAATATCCTAGGACAGCTTTTCTCACTGGGGCTTCTAAGAGCAAATTAAGCCCTAAATCCCTGCCTAAGGCATCCATGGTGTGTGGTGAATTAGGTTCTCTCTTATGCATTTAGAATGGCACTAGTTACGTACAATCTTAAAAGTCACTAATTTTTATAGGGTTTAGTCTCTTGTAGACCCCTGATTGTGGAAGCCTGCCTCAAGAGCAATTCAAACTTTATAGTAGACTTGGTCCAGCCCAAGAGGGAATACAGTCACTACTTTTACTGCAGGGCCTGGAATCAGGCTGCTTCTAGCAACAGGCTGACAATCAAGGTGGACTCTGTCATCACTGGGGATGCAAAAATCATGGCCACAGAGTGTATACTGATCAGACAGCTCTGCTATGTATTTCTGGATCTTAGAGATAACCAGGCATAAATCTGTAGAAACTGTTAGCTTATGGGGTGGCTCCTATTTGGAGTCTGGAATTCTCCCTGGATTCTGTGTGGGTATTGGCTTTGGCTCCTAGGAGAATGGAGAATACCTGAGCACACATAAAGCTAAATTAAAGTGGAAGCAGCAGGAGGCCATGATTTCTAAGACTGTGGCAAGCCACAGTTCCTGCTGTGCACAGAAACCGGCTTAGAAAAGGATATCCAATGGAGAGATCATTGAGAAGCTGTAGTGTCTTGGAAGTGATTGGTTCACAGCGGCCCCAGTACTTCAGGTTGGTGATGCTGGAGGACAAAAAGAAAAAAAAAGCAGGAGATACTTTTGATTTGCCTGGTTTCCTTGAGGGTTGGAAGAAGAAGAAAATCATCCACCAAGAGTCACCACACATCTGCATCACCAATTCACAGACATCACAACCACAAAAAATGGGTATAAAATCTCCGTACTTACATTTGGTTGACTAGAAAAATTATCCTTCAGATAATCTTCACTACTTGGTTCCAAAGCTACACTGGCCCATACCCAGGCCCTTGGAATTCTGGGGCACTCCAGGGCTGATTTCTGCAGCAAGGGTAAGAGATTTCTGCGGCAGTGATAACATGCAGACGTATGCAATTCTGCACCTGCGCCATCCACTGTCAGCTGCAGAATTCTAGTAGCCCTTGCTTCCGGGTTCTTGGCTGGCAGAGTCCTTTAGACCCCCTTTGCTTTTTGCATCAAATTATTAACCAGCTCATGAATATGGGTGTTTAGGATTGGGATGGCTGGAAGGGGAAAAATGTCACTTTGCACACAGCCCTGGGTAAAATATTTAGCTCCTAGTTGTGTGCTTTGAGATACTGAGCTCCTAAAAAGGGGAAAATGTAAACAAAGGGGGCAAAACTTAAAAAAAAAGAAAACAAACAAAAAAAGGGCCAATTAGGAGCTCCAACTTTGAAGACAGTTCAAACAGCACTAGATTTTGCAGATTCAAGACTCTTCAAGAGTGTGATAGTTCTTGAGAGGAATAAGCCTGTTTTAAATTGGGGCTCTCCTCCTGGCAGGGGGGGGCGCACACCTAGTGGAAATCAGCACCAGAAAACGAATGCCTACTCTGGGCATCTCTGGCAGCAGGGTGATTGGGTGAGAGGCTGAGCACCTCTGGGGAGGGATGTCCATTTTGCTAATGCCATGACAGGGTTTCACCGGTGATTCCAGAGGCTATAGAGGAGATTCCACATGAACAAAATTAAATCCTTGCCTGTACAAGCCTGGAATGCTCTGGGGCCGGGCCATATCTCTAAGCACAGCTTGTCACACACTCAAATGCACAATTTTCTGACGCAAACGATCAATGCTGGAATACCAAGGCACTGGCAGCATAATGCCAAGATCACATTTTACAGTTGCAAGGGACTCTTGCTGATGGCAAGCCAAACACTTACATTTTTCCTATGAAGACGCTTAGGACCATGGTCTCATCATTCAAGCCCAGAACTTCTGAGAGTCGGCGGTACAGCTGGTGTTGTGTTAAGGGAAGAGAAAGTAATCAGAAAATATGGATTAGAAAAATCACATCTCAGTACTGTGTCCTTATTCAGGGGTAAGATGTGGGAAGAAAATGGACGAAACTGTAGGGGAAGTCTTTGTTGAAGGGATTAAGCTAGTTTGGAAGTATTACTTGACACTGGATAGATGCTGAGCTATCTTACCAGTCCCCTTCGACCCTGAGATTATAAAGACTATCAAAACCTTCTGCTGTTCTCAGTATCAATTCATGTACAGAAACTGAGAATTGCCAGTGTTGAGACCAATAGATGTTTTGACTGGCCATTTGTTAAGCATAGGGAGCATTAGAGAGATGGACCCAATTCTTTGATGAATCTCTCAAAATTCTACACATGAAGAGGAGACATGTGGACTATCCTGATACTAAAACCTGTGTCTGAATTGTTATCAGATGTTTCTTAGTTAGCAATTCCGCAAGCCCAAGTGAGAAAGAAGTAGAGCCAACTGAGAGTCTGTTACCTTAGAGGATTTTTGCACCTGGTCCCCAATGTAGATCTTACGAAACTGTTCAAAAAAGCTCAGCATGGCCAATTCTAGCTTCTCGTTACCCGCTTGAGCCAAGCGAGAATCTGTCAGGTTCATCAGTTGGAGCACGCTAGAGGAAGAAGAGCAATGATTCTCTCAACAGCAGGATATCCTGGTCACTTTAGAAAATCCAACCTACCCTCCAATGGTCATATGTGTCTCCTCTCCTTACCCATCCTATCTAAAAGGCATTCTCTACAGGCTCTATGCTCTGCTGAGAGAACAAAATTCTCCATTTCTGCCCCCATATGAACCATAGCCAGAGAATGAATATGAGTGTCCGGTTGGATGTTTAAAACTTCTAGTCCACTGAGACCGCAGGCTGAGTCAGAACTCATAATTAGCTTAAAAATAGTGGACCCTACCCGCCCCCGACCAGTATTGGGGTAACGGTCTTCCTGAAACTTCTGTGAGACCTTGAGTAAAGCAATTTATTTTCTGAGTCCCAATTCCTCACCCATAAAACGAGGGAGACTGGACTAAGCCCATGGTCCTCAATCTTTTTTCCCACCGAGCCATGAAGGGAATGGACCCATGAAGGACAATGTCCACAGGTAGGTAAAAGCTCCAGGAACCAAGAGCAGATATACCACCGTGACCTCATCCCTGTGCTACTGTGACCTTGTCTCTTTTCCCCGAGCCTTTCCCTGGTGAAAGAAGGCTGGAATGCAAGCGTGTAAGTACTGAATGAGTGTTATTACAAGCAAGTCATCTGACATTTTGATGACATGAGAACAGGTGGTAAACTATTTCTGACACATCATGAGTGAATCAGACTCAGGCCTGATGCTGTAACACTCAGTGTGAGAAACGAGGATACAAGACACTGTCTTCAATTTATATTAGGACACACACACGGTGTCACACCAAGCTGCTGAATCAGAAAGCTTATTTGCTTTCATCCTTATCAAATCTTTGGTCGGCTCTTCAAAAAATGCCAGTGTGACATGCCGTGGAGACTTTTGTCAGGATTAAGGCACCTAAGGGCATATGGGCATCTGATAACAGACAAATGGGCATTTTCAGAATAGGAATTACGGACTGAAATGTCTGGGAACCAAAATATTCTAAGGCATCATGTTAAAATGTGCTTATCTCTAAGGAGAGCATCTCAAAGTTCAGAAACCTTCAGGGTGGCGGTTCCCCAAGGTCACACAATACTGAAACATGACCTGCTCTTCTACTTGCGTTCTGACAGGAGGGTGCACTGGGGTGTCCAGTGGCTACCAGACGCATGACATCATGACAGACTGAATGCGGACACAGATCTGAGAATCCAGCTGACTTCTGGGCCACACGTTAAAACAAAGACACTTCTCTCATTAATTTTTTTGAAAAATATTTAAAAAAACATTATTTCTGTTGACATGTTTTGGGCTTATTGTTATTTTTAAATGAATAAATTTAAACTTTCTCAGTTTTACTTATTTTTATTTTTTAAAAAAGATTTTTTTTGGAATGTTACTTATTTTTGAGAGATAGAGAGACAGAGCATGAGTGGGGGAAGGACAGAGAGAGAGAGGGAGACACAGAATCTGAAGTAGGCTCCAGGCTCTGAGCTGTTAGCACACAGCCTGACACGGGGCTCGAACCCATGAACTGTGAGATCATGACCTGAGCCAAAGTCAGACACTCAACCGACTGAGCCACCCAGGTGCCCCTAAAAAAGATTTTCAGTAATCTCTACACCCAACGTGGGGCTCAAACTCGTAACACCGACATCAAGAGTTGCATGCTCTACTGAGCCAGCCATGCACCCCAGTTTTACTTTTTAATACGAAAAATATCAATAGCTGTATCTTATTTTCTTTTTAAGTTTTATTTTATTTTATTTGAGAGAGCAGAGACAGTGTGAGCAGGGGAGGGGCAGAGAGAGGGAGAGAGAGAATCTCAAACAGGGTCCACACTACCAGCACAGAGCACGATACGGGGCTCAAACTCACGAAACCATGAGATCATGACCTGAGCCGAAACCGAGAGTGGGAAGCTTAAGTGACTGAGCCACCCGGGTGTCCTTTTGATAGCTATATCTTATAAACAAAAGCTCTTTGAGATTCTCAAATACTATTTATTTATTTTTAAAGTTTATTTATTGAGAGAGAGACAGAGAGGAAGAGAGGGGAAGAGCATGCATGTGCGCAGGGGAGGGGCAAAAAGAGGAAGAGAGAGAGAATCCTAAGTAGGCTTCATGCTCTGCACAGAGCCTGATGTGGGGCTCGATCTCATGACTATGAGATCATGACCTGAACCAAAATCAGGAGCTGGATGCTCAATGGACTGAGTCACCCAGGGGCCCCGAGATCCTCGATACTTTTTAAGAGGACAAACAGTCTTGGTGAAAAGGTTTGAGAACCTCTGCAATAGAGTATTAAAAAATCCTGCCTTTTTATTTCCGTGTTAGGTGAAATTTTAGAAATCATTAAATGTTCATTTATAGGTTTTTTTAGAAAGATGGATAAGAATCACAGGTACAAAGTAACTTGAAATCCTCTGGGTGGAAAAGTTATGTCAAGAGATTTGAAAGGCTGCAGAAACTCTGCAATTCCATATTTGGAAATATTTGAAGAACCACAGTTTCCTATTAGTCTCACTCTGCTATTGCAAAAGTAGTCCACATTTCATTAACTCTGAGATACTGTCCTTAAAACTAAAAGCTACTCCCTACTGTCATTTTCCTAATTCTGTATCCATCATTTCCTTGCTGAATTACTGCAGATGTTTCCTCAGTAAAAGCTGAAGGTAGAATTTCTGCTATATTTATAAAATGTATTTATAAAATGTCTGCAGTTGGACCTTCATTTTCATGGGCAATCAGGTTTGTGAGATTACATTCTATACATGGGGAGGAAAGCACTAACAGAAGCAGGCCAAGCTCCCATGGCTTGAGAACACCAAAAGGAGCAGTGGCAGTCACAGCAGTGAAATAGAAAGCCTCTGTGAGACCACTTACCGACAGACAAGCTCGCCATCCATAGCATCTTGCTCATCAGTGCTGGCAAATGAAACCCGGCCACCAATCACTGCGCCAATGATGTAAACCAGCCATGTCAGCCTTCCTGCAACAGGAAGAAGACCTATTAGTGTCCACTCCAGTGGTTACTTCATTGAAGAAATTTCCTCACAGTGAGGTTCATTTCTTACTATGGGCTTCTGTAATCTTAAGAACACTATGGTAAAGCCATAATGCCTAACTTTTCCTACAGAGTATAGCTATCACCCCACTCTGCTAAGGGAAATTCATTAGGTAACAGACATTCTCTTATCAGACAAGGTCATTACTTTTACAGTCCAGTACTTTCTTGAAGTTAAAGACATCCATGTAGATAAGATTTTGGCTACTCTTCCCCAGCTACCTGTGGCATTTATTTATAATAGCCTTTCGTGCAGATGGAGGTAACTAATGATGGAAGAGTCATTTTGGGGTAAAGGGAGGAAAGAGAGGTGGTGATAAGGGGTGCCTGGGTGGCTCAGTTAGCTGAGCATCTGACTCTTGATTTCGGCCCAGGTCAAAATCGTGAGTAGGAGGAGCCCTGCGTGGAGCCCTGATTGGCTCTGTGTTGACAGTGCAGAGGCTGCTTGGGATTCTGTGTCTCGCCTCTCTCCCTCCCCCCCCCCACTCCCCGACTTGCGCTCTCTCAAAAATAAACATTAAAAAAAAAAAAGAGAGAGAGGTGGCAACGAGTGAAGGGGTACTGGCAGCACCGCCTAACAGGCCGCATCCCCCACCCACTCACCCTCCTGCACGGCGATGTCCATGGGGCTTGCGCTGGCGCTCTGTAGCAGCTCCTGATAGGATTGGGCAGACTGGTCGAACAACTGCACAAGGAGCGCACACGTCTTCTCGTATTCACAACGTCCGATAGTAGACAGCTGGTCCAGCTGCTGCTGCACCAGGCCTGTGTCCTCCAGAGGGTCTTCCAGTCCATCCCTGATCCCGAGGGAAGAAGAAGGCGGCTCTCTTAAAATATGCTATTGATTTCCTTACCACGACAGCTCTTGTTCTTCTGCATTTAGCCAACACTTCCACTGGTAGAGGCCCACATCCCCACACTCCCTTTTGCACAGAAGGAATATATATAAAAAGTGGGAAGACCAGTGTCGTCACCCTAGGATGCGTCTTCTTTAGATAGATTCTGTGTGTTCGTGTCCAGTCTTTTGATCTGAACAACTGCTCCCTTAACATTCGTCTGCCTCAACCCTCTCTGTCTTATGCTTCTCACCCCAGGGGTTCTTGGTCCTTGACTATAATAACCTTTGGGACTACAAATATCCTGTCCTCATGTGCGGTCTTTGTGGCCCAATGTATTTTGAAACTTAGAAATCTCCAGATTTTAATGAAGCAATATGAATGCTTCTACCATATAATATGAACCCTCAATGGACTCTCTGGGGTATCAAATACAACATTCCTGTAGCAAAATGTATCAATATTATGAATAGTCACAAAAAACATAAGTTTTAGAAAAAACTATAAATGTGCTCATACTAGCACATGTCAAGTTTTGCCACCAAATGCATTTTCATTCCAAACTGATGAGAAAATTTGGTTCTAGATCTTGGATTTCAGAATTGCAGTTGAGGCACTGTGGATCTACACCAGGTCCTACCTTACCTACTGCTCCTAGATTTAAAAATCTTGTCATACTGCAAGCTCTTTGTGTATTGCTACATTGTAGTGTGACACCCCAGCGGCTGCAACACTGCCCCCATTACAGCTAGAGTTCACAGTTGTGGGTGCACCATGGTCCACACACTGGGCCAGGACATAGCTGTGTGATCCTTCGAATAACCTTGCCCAAGAGCACACAGCTATTAACTGGCTTCCCTGGGCACAGAGCCTGCACGTCTAACCACTCCTCAACACTGCCTCAATGAAACCAGCTGAATCCTCAGGAACAGAAACTATGTCACTAAGAGAAGGATGCTTTCAGGGCTCCTGAGGGCTCAGTCAGTTAAGTGTCTGACTCTTGATTTTAGCTCTGGTCACGTTCTCATGGTTTGTGAGATCCAGCCCCACATCAGGCTCTGCACTGATATCGCGGAGCCTCCGTGGGATTCTCTGTCTCCCTCTCTCTCTGACCCTCTCCTGCTTGTGCTCTCTCTAAAAATAAATAAATGTTAAAAAAAAAAAAAAAAAAAAAGAGAGAATGATGCTTTCTAGTGGGCTTCACAAATACTTGGATTTTGAAATGATTCAAGTCATTAACAGTTGAGACTATCACTCATGGCAATTAAATGTACTTGACTCTGAGCCAATTAAGATCTGATTCTAAAAATACCTCAGACCTTCAGAATCCAAGTAAATTCCCCTGAAAAACAGCTAACAAAAAAATCTACAAGAAAGGTCCCTAAACAAAGAATAACTTCACTTTATACAGGTCATTTTTGAAAGGGTCTAACATTTCTTTAGCTATAGATTTCCGGTCTACTTAACAGTCAAGGTAGACAGAAACCATGTGTTCCTATAATACAATCAGCTACCCACTGCCTAGGATCATCTCCTAGTAAGCTCTGGATTGTGTCATCTTATTTACCCATTTATTTCTTCAGGAAAATAAAGCACCTATAGCTTACACATAATTCTTATCATCTATAGCTTATAAATGTTCCTCTCATGTTTAAAGGAAATCAGTGGCAAGGACAAACAGTATACTGATATACCTAGTAGTCAAAGATATTACTAAGGATGGCAAAAAAGAGAGACCTAATAAGTATGTTAAAGACTATTCTTTCAGATTTTATGCTCTCATCTGCTATTCTGCTGACATGAAAAAATGGCCATTAACAGCATTAGCTCCAAAAGAGAATCATGTCAAGAATGCCTTTGCCAAGTGGGTGTCTCATCTCTGGCAAGTCCAACACCAGGCAACTGGAGAGAGAATACAGAACCCTGTCCCAGGTTCCTTACCTCAGTATGATGTGCACAGATTCCAAACGGGATGTGATATAGGCTTTGGTGACCTCAGGAGTATAAGTTTCCAGCATGTGGGGCTCTGTGGCTTTCACGTATGGCACAGAGGCTGCCAACCGCTGCCATAGGCTCAGGAGATAGTGCACGCTATTCGGGGCAAATTCCCAGTGCTAAGGAAAGCCAAAAGAGTAGGAAGTATACTTCTCATTTCTGTACACAATACATTAGTCCCATGCCACTTGACACAAAGGATAAAGACTTGGGGAAAAAAAAAAGACAGATTTTTATGGGCTTTGTTCTGTGCATGACAACTCATCCAATGTACTTATTAGTATTTCAGAGATTAACCATCTAATAAAAAGAGCTGTTCTATCCTGGTTGTGTAAACCTTCCCACAAGGAAAGCCTTGCGTACGTGGTTCTCAAACATTAGTATCCATGAGGATCACCGGGAGAACTTGCTGGACACAGAGACACTTAGGCTCCACCCTGGACCTACTGAAGCAGAAATTATGGAGGTAAGACAAGCACTTGCATTTTTCATCAAACTCCAGAGGATTTTGAATCAAGCCATAAAATTTGAGAACCACTGCCTTATACTGCGTGACTAAGAAAAAGATGTCACTAACTCTTCCCTCTTCTGTCTAGCTCCCTGTTCCAATCTTGCCTTTTTCAGAGTGATAATCTAAATATTATCCCTGCAATTCCTACAAGTTCCTCTAACCAAATCCTTGTACTTTTTTAAATGCAAATGAGTAGGCTGCAAGAACTACTCTGCAGAGTTGCCCTATACTTCTATTCACTTTGGCTTGAGGGAAAAAAGGGAATACAGGCACACCCATGGGTTTGGTTCCAGACCACTACAGTAGTGAGTCAAATGAATTTTTTGTTTCCCAGTGCACATAAGAAAGTTATGTTTGCACTATACTATAGTATATTAAGTGTGCAATAGCATTATGTCTAAAAAGACAATGTACATATCTTAATTAAAAAATGCTTTATTGCTAAAAATGCTAACCATCATCTGAGATTTCAGGAAGCTGTAATCACTGATCACAGATCACTGTAATACACATGAGAAAGCATGAAATATTGGGAGAATTACCAAAATGTGACACAGAGACATGAAGTGAACAAATGGTGCTGAAAAATGGCACAGACAGAAGACTTGCTCGACGCAGGGGTGCCATAAACGTTCACTTTGTCAGAAATGCAGTATCTGTGAAGCGCAATAAAATGAAATGCAAGAAAACGAGGTCTGCCTGTATTCTTAGAAGTTTAAAACCAATGAGCCAGAGAAAAGGTTCCTATGTGTAGGTGAGAGAAAGACAAGCAATCAAAGACAAACCTGTAGGCTGGTCACTGTGAAGTTAGCTATCAATCGGATGACCTCAGGGTAGTTTTCCACCTTTACTAATTCTCCCAGTTGATAGTTACTCTTCAATCGGGCCAGTAGTCTGCAAAACTCATGGTAATTGTTTGGGTCTGATAAACTCTGGTGACAGCACAGAAGGAAAATGAAATGTAAAATGTGATTCACTATACTTCCAGAATGACATTTGGGATGGCATGAGGGGAAAGGAGAATCTACTTTAACTTCTGAGCTATAGGTCCTCCCTTAGAATGACACATCTCGGGGTGTCTGGGTGGCTCAGTCAGTTAAGCGTCCAGCTTTGGTTCAGGTCATGATCTTGCGGTTCGTGAGTTCGAGCCCTGAGTCATGGTTTTTTGGTGACAGCTCAGAGCCTGGAGCCTGCTTTGGATTCTGTGTCTCCCTCTCTCTCTGCCCCTCCCCCACTCGTGCTGTGTCTCTCCAAAATGAATGTTAAAAAAAAATTAATAATAATAATAAAAAAAAGAATGACACTTCTGTTAGCATGTTTAAAAACAATTTTTTTTAAAAGTTGTTTTTAAAAAGGGACGGTCGCATCTATTATTTCATGTGTTCATAAAAATCATCCTGTGAGATAAAATTTCTAGCATCAATAAAGAGTCTGAAATAGAAGCCCAGAAGGATCACATTAATTGCCTAAAGTGGCTATTAAATAGCATAAAAGGAGCACATTCTAAGATATGACTGGTCTTATACTGATAAAAAAATTATGAAATTTTCATTCTCACATCTGTCAGATTTATCATTAAATAAGACTAACACTTCAGTGGCAAAGTTACACAAATGTTTAGTTTATTTACATTATATCACCATTGTTATAATAAATTTAGTCCTATATTAGTATGTTTATGTGTTTTACTTCATACTTCTATCAAACACTTTGGATTTGCTTGCATATTAGACAAACATATCTGTTTTCTTACACAGGTCTTCCTCTATTAGCATACTTTGTTTTGTTCACCAACACATCCCTGGCACATAGTAGGTGATCTGTGTATTTGTTAAATGAATAAATGCATTTTTAACAGTCTTCAATAAATGCTGCTGAGAAAATTGGACAGCTACATGCAAAAAAAAAAAAAAAAGAAACTGGACCACTTTCTTATATCATACACAAAAATAAACTCAAAATGGACTATAGACTTAAATGTGAGATCTGAAGCCATTATACTCCTAGAAGGAAATGTAGGCAGTCATCTTCTTGACAATGGCTACAGCAACATTTCTTTAGATATGTGTCCTCAGGCAAGAGAAAGAAAAGCAAAAAATAAAGTGCTGGGGCTATACCAAAATAAAATGGTTTTGCATAGTGAAGGAAACCATCAACAAAATGAAAAGACAACCAACCCACTGAATGGGAGAAGATATTTGCAAATGATATAAATAAGGGGTTAACATCCAATATATATAAAGAACTCATACAACTCAACACCAAAAAACAACCTGATTAGAAAATGGGCAGAGGATCTGAATAGACATTTTTCTGAAGACATATAGATGTCCAACAGACACATGAAAAGATGCTCAATATCATTAATCCTCAAAACCACAATGAGATACTACCACTTACACTTGTCAGAATAGCTAGTTAAAAAAAGACAAGAAATACTGGGGCACGTGGCTGGCTAAGTCATTAGAGCATGCTACTCCTGATCTCAGAGTCATGAGTTCAAACCCCACAATGGGTGTAGAGCTTACTTTAAACCAAACAAAAAATCTTGACCCAAAAAGACAAAAAATAACAAATGGTGGTGAGGATGTGGTGAAGAACAAACTCCCATGCACTGTTGGGAGGAATGTAAATTGGTGCAGTCACTGTGGAAAACAGTATGGAGGTTCCTCAAAAAAGTAAAAACAGAAATACCATATGATATAGTAATTCCACTACTGGGTATTTACTCAAAGAAAACAAAAACACTAACCTGAAAAGATATATGCACCCTTATGTGTACTGCAGCATATACAACACAATAACCAAGACATGGAAGCAACGTAAGTGTCCAGTGACAGATGAATGGATAAAGAAAAGTGGTTTGTGTGTGTGTGTGTGTGTGTGTGTGTGTATGTGTGTGTGTGTGTATGTGTGCATATATATAGAGAGGCAGACAGAGAAAGACAAATACCGTATGATTTCATTTATATGTGGAATCTAAAAAACAAAACAAATGAACAGACAAAAAAAAGCAGAGACAGACCTATACATACAGAGAACAAACTGATGGTTGCCAGAGAGGAAGGTTTGTGGGGATGACCAAAAATGGGTGAAGGGGGAGTGGGAATACAGACTCCTAGCTATGGAGTCAGTAAGTCACAGGGACAAAAGGTACGGCACAGGGAATATAATCAATGGTATTGTAGTAGTGTTGTGTGGTGACAGATGGTAGCTACACTTGAGGTAAGAATACCATAACATAAAGAGTTGTTTCACTATGTTGTACATCTGAAACTAATGTAACATTCTGAGACAACTACACTTCAACTTTAAAAAAAAAAAAAATTTTTTTTTTTTTTTTTTAAACAGAGGGACAGGACTAAGTATATTTAAAAATGAAATGTTTGTATGGTATTTCCTAGTGTAGAGAAGTGGTACTTTAAGAAAAGTAGGTGTTGGCTGAATCTCTGGGACTGAAAAAGACAAAAAGGGCAATTGAGTTACAGAATGTATATATTAGAAAAAGCACTTTATCTCTCTTCCCACCTAAAAGCAGCCCTATACACTTAGGTAAATAATGTATATTAAAAAAAAAAAGAAACAAAAACAAAAACCACATTTCTTGAGGGAAAATTACTAGCTCTCTCCCTATTTTTCCTGTATAAGTCCTGCATTCTTGAAGCGAGAGCATACAAATCCCTCGTTTGGGATCAAGAAACTGCCTACAGATACAGATTCACTTAAACCTTCTGAAGAATGACACACCCAACTGCTCTCTAGGATTTCTGCTAAGTGTGGCCTCTAGACGGATTTCCTTCTGACTCCTAACAGATAGGCATATACTAATCACCCCCAGCCCCACAACAGCATATATATGTATGAATTTATTCAAATAAAAATAAATCCTCAAAAATCTTACCTGTGGGTTTTCCAGTATTCGTTTAACACCATCAACAAGATGAGAGAGAAACTTGGCCCTCTCTGCATTATTAAACAGGGATCTTCTGACTGAGGCAATCTGTACTAAGCAGGATAATACCTAAAAGCAGATGCAATCCAAACACAATTGATTAAAAAGATGATATGGCTATTCCATATTATCTTTTCCCTCCTTCCCCTCCTATAATATTCTTCTTACATATGCCATTAATTCTTTCCTTTCAACCCCTGCTACCATTTCAATGACGTAGAAAAAGTTCAGGAAGATGCAACTTAGGATATCGGAAACAGCTTTATTACAAGAAAAAAAACCCCATTAGATCCAAGTTACCATAACAACTAGTTAAATCCAGAGTTTAGAAATTCACTTAGGTATTATTCTTTGACCACCTACCGGCTTCTTTGATTCTTGTTAAGATATGTATTTAAGGTTTTAAAATATCATTCAATTCATAGTTTAAGTAAAGTTTTAGATTTGGTTTTCTCTGTTTCATGAAGAATTTTGGCTCATCAGGCTTTGCTATGTAGTGCTATAATGAAATAACCAAGTTATATCTGTGTCCTAAAAAAACCCAGGCTTTATACTGAAAACACTTCTCTTTCCCCACTATGTTAGATATTTACACTATTTGCCCCTCCAGATCTGTATCTTCTATCATTCTCCACACTGCTCTACTCCTTCAGAAGCTGACTTCTGTTAACTAAGCAGAGCCAAGCTCCACTGCCCTCTTGCCTCTAGTAGGCCTCAACCACTGGAAAGTTCTAGCAGGAGATTAAGGGCAGGAAGAGAGAGGCACCCCTTCTCAACTCCTGGCTGGGCCATGATTGGCAGTATCCCTACTTCTGCTGTCCAGCCCTCCCCTAAGCCACAGCTTCAGCTCTTTCCAGGGTTTTCTCCTCTTGCCCCCAAGGGCTCCCCACTATTGTACTCCCTTAAGGGTGTATGGCACCAACCCCTTGTTGGATTCCCTTAAGGTTGCCCACATATCTTTACATTTAACCTACTGAGCCACCCAGGCGCCCCTTGCCCACATATCTTTACAAATAGTCCTTTCACTAACTACCCCTCTTGAGTGAGCTACCTTTTCCTGAAGTAAACGTAAAGATAAAAACAGCAATGTTTCATGTTTCTACTAAAGCAAAGGTCTACATTTGGAAAAGTACCATAATAACCAGGGAAACAGTCTACTGTAGAAAAACTATGCAAAACATCCATTACTTTCCTGTTTTATTTGTGTGTTTCGTACAGTAGCATTTTACACCAAACAATTTGAAATATGAGACCAGTATCTCTTAGGACCTGGATAATTTTGAGATTTGAGGAGGGTAATTATTCTGCTTTAAAGAAGAAATGCATTACTTCCAAGAGCCCTCAAATGTTGTCCAGGATAGTATACAAATTTGTCTTCCCCTTACAGCTTCCATTTATCACCTATGTAACATGTGCCTGAGGATTTTAAAAACTTTTCTTGGGCAGGATCATCTTCATTTAGACAATACAAGGTGAACCCTCCCACTCCAGCCTGTGATTTGAGGTGTAGTATAAAGTCAGATTCAAGATAAGACCAAAAGAGCTTGACATCTGCAGCAATTTGTCATTAGACAGGAATAAATTTAGAGAGAATTAAGTTAAGACTTTACTGCAAGAACCTTTAGGGTACAAGCTTTACCACAAAAGGCTAGATAACTACCCCCACTATTTCTATGCCTTGCTTCTAGGATTTTATACAACAAAATGAACAAGCATAAGGCTCATTCACCATTGCTACTTTCTAGAAGTAGGTTTGTTTTAGAAACTGTGGTCCTGACTCACCAGAGGTGAAAATGAAGGAGGGATGGAATGATACAGGTCAAAAAACAGCTGCAGAGTTGAAGAATCTAAGAATGCTGGAAAAAGACAAAGGAGTGCGTTACTGAGTATGTCTGCTCGTTGCCAGTGGTACACATGGGACTATGTATCAGTGGACATCTCCCTGCTTTCCTATCTCCCAGTGTTTACCTCCTTTCAAAGTGACAAGGTAAGAGGGGCTTTTTGTTTCCCTCACTGCTGTTTTTAGAGAACTAGGTTTTAGCTCCTCTAAGAGACAGATTCATTTTTCTGACTCTCAGAGAACTTAAACCAATCAGGACTGTGTTCAAGTTTTATCCTAAAGAACACAGAATAAGAACAAGTTCTTTTATTTCATTTTTAAAGCTAGAAATTATGTCAAATGAGTAAGATCACAGAGGTCTCTAGGTGATTAATGTAGGAAGGTCAAAGTTACATTCGTTAGTAACCCAGTAACTAAAAAAAGGCTCTGAGGCTGAGGGATCTGTAAGATTCCTCCAACAACCTCTTCCTCACTTTATCAAGGCAGATGCTGACCTTCTAAATTGTCTCTAACAACAAGCAAAGGGTTGTCATCCCACAGACGCTGTGCAGGTCTGAGCAGCAGCAGTCTGTCCCAGGTGGTAAAATTCTGTTACCTGATCTCCAGCTGGTGGGGATCTGTACTGTGCACAGGTCATCTGAGGACTCGTCAGTAGAAGTGCCGATGAAATCAAAGTTTAGGCAGTTATGAGTGAGTTTGAGCAGTTGCATGAGCAAGCCATGCTGACTTTCATCATTCAAGTTTAGATTCTTTCCTGAAGCCTGTAAAAGTGACCACATAATGAGCCCCAAACAATCACTCCTCTCTTCCCAGCTTGCTGCCAGACTCCTGAGAAGGCTGTTAAGCCAGAAAAGGAGGGCAGTATTTCAACTCAATAAAGCAAGTTTTCCCCTGCAAAAGATGCTGTACTTCCATCACCTTAACGTCACTATGAAAATCCTAGATCCTTATTTACTATAAAAACATGAAACTGGTATTTAAAGACCTCCCTCTTTGGACACTTATCCTTTACGTGTTGTAGACACAGTGACCACAAGGGATTCTGAAGCAATATGGGATGTGTGGTTGTTCCATTTGCTATGAGATCCTAATAATTTCTGGATAGCGTCTGTGAACTCAGTGACCGGCTGGCTAACTGTTTTTGACAGTATCAGTGGGGAGGAGTCAATCCTCAGTTTTCTCCAAAGCTTTTCCCCTCCAGGGGGTACAACAGCTTTTGCCAGGCAGCTTGCCCAACCTGAGGACTGTTTGGGAATTCTGAGGTAGAATGAAGTAATTGAGGAAGATGAAGATCATTAAATGGAGCAACAGAAAGAATCCAAACTTGCTTCTAAAAGTTGACACATAATGGAAAAAGAGACTGAAGACAAAAACAAAACAAAAACAAAAACCCAACTCCCCCAAACCCCCCACAACAAAACAAAAACAAACAGCCAGAGGCTAATCCCATTTAGCTTTCTACAGAGAGAAGCTTCCTTACACATTGTTACAAATGTGTAGAACTCATAGGTGAGCATTGTTTTCTTAGTTCAACTCTATCCATAAATGAACCACAACACCAATTTTCTGCTTTAAAACAGGTAATTTCCTTATATGATAACTGTCTACCCCTTCAGGATATGAAATCTAAATGGATGTTAAAAATTCAAAATCTACTTTTCCTTACAGATGTTGCTTGTTTATTTGCTGCCTGTAACTCAGCAGGGGGCAGGGGAGCTGGCCTGTTTCAGTATGCTAACAATGCAGCCTGAACCTACTTTCAGAGCACTAAGAATCCAAACACCATAAAGCTAACATGCCTTTACTCCATGAAGGGAGATTTTATGTGCGTATAAAAAAAGCAAACAGCAAGTCCCAAATTCTGTGCTATACTAGATTCCTTGGGATATGTGTTCATTTACTGTGCTTTGCTTAGGGGAACAGCTCTGAAATAGGGCAATTCCAATCCTTTTCCTAATGTCAGTGGTCAGCGTGCCACTTTCTTCCGCATCTCAGAGGCAGGTGTCGTAGGAGAGATCGTGATGGTTAAAGGGCTGCACCAACTCTCAAGGGGTTGGCTTGGAGCTGACCCCTAACAGCTCCCCACTCATTCTCATCCTTTCAAAGAGGCCTAGGAAGGAGGACCCAACCTACAATCTTACCTGTTTTAGTAAATTGCAGGAAAGTGTGAAGATATCAAATAACGATGAATCTCGGAAAGAAGAGGCTATTTTTCTGTGCTTGGTTAAAGGATGGGTGGTGTCTGCCTGTGCAAAAAATAAACCAATCCAAGTTTTAGAATTAATTGCAAAGAAAAAAAACTTTCATGCAGACTTCAAATAAACTAGGATTTCCAATAAAACCAACTTGTATATACAAAATACATTTTTAATGTTTAAATCACCATTAACTTATGTATAGTAAGAGGATGCAAAGGACAATAAGCGGCTAACAGCTAGCCAGGATCTGTCTATTGCTTACAGATGGAAGACGGAAAGAGAGATGAGTATCTCCACTGCAAAGTTTTAATTTCCTCTGCACAAGGGGGTAAAATTTAACAAACTGCTGGCAGATATTGCTAATAATTACTAGCATGTTGTATTGTGGCTTAGTCTCAGAAACAGACAGTGGCAAGGCTTGGGTTTGGTAAACAATCTGCTCAGGGCTAAAGTTACCATAGAATTTCTACAACAGTCATTAATTAACTAACAACCATGAACTTAGGATAACTGACAATAGCCCACAACATTCTCTGCCTTCTCTAACCTATTTCAACATGTAGTCTCTATCCCAGAAGTGAGCACTTAAATTGAATGGTTGTATTGGTCTCTCATTTTTTTCCTCTGTTCTTCTCTTTTCAGCCAAACTTTAAAGGTTTCTGTGGTTAAGGACTCCATCGCTGGCTTCTTTAGTATGCCCTCTATTTCTGACACACAGACACTTCAGTAAGGGAACAAAGGAATTTCAAGGTTACCAAGGGAATTTTTAGTCCAACCACCTACCGAAAGCTTAAATCTCTTCTATAGACCAATCAACTCATTCAAGAGGGGGCTCATTAAAGAGTAATGCAGCACTCCCCTTGATTCTCTCTCTTTTTTTTTAACGCTTTATCTATAAGTAATCTCTACACCCAGTGTGGGGCTCAAACTCACGACCATGAGATGAAGAGTCACATGCTCCTCCTACTGAACAAGCCAGGCACCCCTCCCTTGATTTTATTTCTAAGTTCAAACACGAACTTAGACAGAAAAATGCTGATTTAAATCTGACAATCCCCTCCCCCCAAAAAAACACAAACCCAACAGAAAATTGAATTTTATAGTGGTTCAAAATATTCCCCAATTCTAGCTTCACTGTCACTGTATCATCATAAATGTCTTGAATATTATTCCATTGCTAGATTATGTACCATATTCCAAGTATGCTGATCATAATAGAGAATAATTACATTAAGTACATTACACACATTTCCATTAAGAAAGACAAAAGTTTGAAGTTTTCTTTTTTAAAAATATTAACATTAATGTATTTTGTGGGGCCAAGCTTCAAAGAAGAGAACATTAAAAAAAATTTTTTTAAATGTTTATTATTTATTTTTGAGAGAGAGACAGAGAACAAGTAGGGGAGGATTAGAGAGAGAGGAAGACACAGAAGCCAAAGCAGGCTCTAGACTCTGAGCTGTCAGCACCGAGCCCAACGCAGGGCTCAAACCCATGAACCATGAGATCATGACCTGAGCCAAAGTTGGATGCTTAACTGACTGAGCCACCCAGTCACCCCCAAAAAGGAGAACATTAACTCCACAATCTCTGTATTTAGTTAATGCATGCTTTACTACTACCACAAAGGTAATAGCAGTTACATTAATAAGTTAGTTGTTAAGAGCATAGGTTCTGGAATAAGACTATGTGGGTTCAAATTCAGATACTTTTGCTTGCTGACTGTGACATCTTAGGCAAATTATTTACCTTTATGTGCTTCAGTTTCCTTATATAGAAAACGGGACAACCATAGTACCTACCTCACAGGACTACTGTGAGAATAAAATTAGTTAATATAAGTGAAGTCTTCAGAACAGTGCCTGTCACATAGTAATCACTCAAAAGTATAAGCTATTATTATTTTCTTTCTTTTTTTTTTTTTTAATTTTTTTTTTTTCAACGTTTTTTATTTATTTTTGGGACAGAGAGAGACAGAGCATGAACGGGGGAGGGGCAGAGAGAGAGGGAGACACAGAATCGGAAACAGGCTCCAGGCTCCGAGCCATCAGCCCAGAGCCTGACGCGGGGCTCGAACTCACGGACTGCGAGATCATGACCTGGCTGAAGTCGGACGCTTAACCGACTGCGCCACCCAGGCGCCCCTAAGCTATTATTATTTTGATAATGATTGATCACAGTGGGGATCACATGTGACATAGAATATAATATGGACTCCAGATTTTAAATGGCTGTAAGCTGATGCATTTATAGTAGTACTAACAGTTAAAATTTCTCAGGGTTAATAAAAATGTCTGCATAAATATGCACCATAGCAACAGTGATGCCAATGTAATTAACAGCTGACAACCGAAGGGTGAGATGTCACAATTAATATTAATACTGGCCTGTTCAATAATTATAAAATTTTAGCCGGATATAAAAGTAAATGACTACCAAAATAATAGCCAGAGCGAAAGAAAGCCACTGGTGTTTCCTCTGTAGTAATCTATAACGTCAATGGATACTCAAATAATTATTTGGTATTTAGCACAATGTTTTATGCATTCTAAAAAGATCCCCTCACAAATCTTTAATAGCACATGGGAACTGAGTTTTAAATGATTATAAACACATACTAATGTATACAGAAGTGGCACACAAATATTCTGGTTCCACTTTTGTGGTTCCTTTTTTGGACTCATTTAACAATTGTTTCATTAACGTTTTGACTTAGGACTGTTCCTCCCATCTCTCACAATGAACCTTAATTCCAGCAAGGATAGCTAGCTGATGGGAGGATCAAATATTCTGGAGACAGAAGAGGACCAGGACATTAAGAATGAGGAAGGTTGCACTTACAGAGGAAAACCCAATGGAACTATTGTTTCAAAGGGCATTAATCACTTACCGCAAAAGCACACAACTGCCAAAAAAGATCATCCCACACATAGCAGAAAACACCAATACTGAGAAAAAATATGGCACTTACTTCAATGAGGAAGGCTGTAGCACTTACTTGATTAATTTCATTGGTTAGCTGAGATAAAATTGTGACGCCAATGATGCAGTATTCAACACTATCCTGGAAAAAAAAACAAAAACAAAAACAAAAACATAAGGTAGAAGTTGGGATGTGCAGCTTGATTTCAGCAATGGCAGTGCACTCACAATTTTGAAATGGCACAATCCTGTGTTGCTATCAAAACTGCCTGGATAAGGTAGCAAGGAATTGCAGTTTAAAACTATTGCTTTGCTGGGGCGCCTGGCTGACTCAGTTGGTTGAGTGTCTGACTTCAGCTCAGGTCACGATCTCATGGTTTGTGAGTTCAAGCCCCATGCTGGGCTCTGTGCTGACAGCTCAGAGCCTGCAGCCTGCTAGGGATCCTGTGTCTCCCTCTCTATGCCCCTCCCCTGCTCATGCCTCTGTCTCTCTCTTTCTCTCAAAAAGTAAATAAACATAAAATAAAATAAAATAAAATAAAATAAAATAAAATAAAATAAAATAAAATAAAATAAAATAAAACTATTGCTTTGCAGCACACAAAACCTAGCAGTCATGCAGGGAGACTGCTAAATCTGCCTTTATCAACATTGAGGCCTTTTGTACTTTAAAAATACTCGTATTACCTCATATCCATTATACAAAGAGAAACTGGCAAAATACATTTAAGATAAGTGACAAATGAATGCATAACATAATTTACAAAGAGACTACATACAATAAGAAAAAGACAACCAGATTTTTAAAATGTACATAAGATATAAACAGGAAGTTCACAGAAGAAAATAGGTAGTAAATTAACAAATGAAAATTTTGTTTTGTCTCATTTATAACTCAAATGCTGAGATACTAATTCTTTTTAGCTATTAAATTGGAAAAATTAAAAAGCTGAGCTCGCAGGGTGAAGGTACGGGAGAAAGGCAGACACTCTTTAATTGCTGTAGGAAACAACTTTTTTTGAGGATAATTTGGAAGTATCTTTGACAGCCAAAAACGCACATAGCCCTTTGATTGTATAATTCCATGGCTAGGAATTCACCCTTCAAACACACTTACTCCAAATATGACAGGTATATATATTCTAGGATATTCATTCAAGTGTTTACATAACAGTCAAAATATAAAACTAAACTAAATGCCCACCTATATAAGAAATTAGTTAACTAAATTATGGTACCTTAAGATTGGAACAGAGTTTGTGCTGACGTGTAAACACGCAAAGCTAAGGCATATTAAAGGTGAAAAAGACACAGAAGAGAATGTATAAGATAATACCACTTTGTGTAATGTTTAAATGTGTAATGTTTATTACATATGCGTATGCAAGCTGCTTCTCACATTCCTATTACATCAGATATATACATCTTACCTGTAAAAACCTTGTGACATCTGTGATTGCATTTCTGAAGACATAGTCATCCTTCTGACAGTCAAACCAGCCCAGTTTTGTGATCCTGGCATATAACTGAATAAGCGCTTGCGTCACAAAAGTCGCCAACTTTGGCCGAGTGGCAAGGTAGTTGAGCACATAGTTCCCTACAAAACAAAAGAAGTCACATAAAGCAAGCTCTGCCAGGGAAGGGCAAACATCTTTAAATATACGAAATGTCTGAGGAATGGTAAATTTAGACTATTTCCCCTAAACCTCCTGTAACTCTTGTTTTTGTTGTATTCCCTTAATTCTTAATACTACTGAGAAAATGGCACTTTGAATTTAAGATTACTAGGCTTTCCAATTCAGGATTTTATACTTGTCACAATGAAGACCCTGGAGTATGGCCGTTCTGAATGTACTTGAGCTTGAATGTACTGAGCTTGTCTGCACAGAATTCAAAATCCTTAACAGTTGTTTTTTCTTAGTTATTAGTGGCAGTAAAGGCTGAACAAAACAGTCTGATGACAAAGGACAGGACTGTCCCCCTGATGACAAAAGGGAGGACTTAGACTTATCTAGAAATAATTATATAAGGCCCCTAATTCTGGAAAAAACCTGGATTCTATATATTTTTTATGCTCAGCAATTTCAGAACATTATCAAACAAGCAACACGAATTTAACTATTATTAGCACATCATTAAACAAACTAATTTCTTGAAGGAAAAACCGATAATTCTCTACTTACGAATATCTATGCGTTGCTCCAATGGTAGAGGGTTGTTTGTGCGTGATACAAGCTTTGTAAGGCATGTAGCTGCCAGTAACTGGGAGTAAGAGGACTGTGAAAAGAGGGGGGAAAAGACTCAGAATTCAATTTTATTGAATTAGTCGGTCATGAGGCTTTTTATTTGGATATCTATGCTTAGATTGAAGAAAAATTAATCAGTTTTGCCATTTTCTTCGTTTCTCTGCATTTTAGAGGGCCTCAGGAAAAACGAGTCCCACACGTAGTACGTGTTCACTTAACTGATTTCAGTTACGAACAAGGCAGTATGAAGTGAATGGCCTGATCAAACTGAACCCAGTGCCACTTCTGTATCACTTACAGGGGGTCACTTCAGAAAGATATTAAGAAGACAGATCTCTTATTTAAACTGAGAAATCTTCAGTCAAAAGCCTTGTTATAATGATGCTTCAAAAAGTTTCAACTCAAAATATTCCGTAGTATACCATTAGAAAGTTTAAAAAAAAAAAAAAAAGCAGCATTAGAGGAAGTCATTACATTAAGCTGTACAGTTAATCCTAAACTTTTATCTTCACAGCAGCATAACTAGCAATCAGATACAGCTTTCCAGAATGTATATGGTAGTTTTAAAGTAAATTTATAACAATTATTTATGAGAAAGAAAAATTATGCCCTGTGCAAGGGAATAGCATTATCATATTCTCGTATGTGGATTTTATGAATTTTAACCTTATGGAGAATCAAGAGTATTCTAACTGATCATAATGTATAAAAGGGAGCCATGTACAAATTCTTCCATGTGGCTCTATTATAATAGTGTCATGTAACAGTGACAGACTCAGAACTATTAAAACAATTTAATTAAGGTTTAAGGATAATTTCCCACGACACTAAAAGTCCTTAAGACAGCAGGCTATCCATAGGCACTGCATAATGCCACCAGTTATAAAAAACTTTATGCTTAAGAAAAAAAAATCTATAAAAAAATCACTTGACATGTGACTTTTACTCAACAGCCCTGAACATGGGTTAACTGATTACAGCAGGTGTGTCAAATCACTAATAACGCAAGAGAGGTTACTCTAACTGCAGAATAGAGCATATAAATGTAACTATACATTATATAACATCTAAATGGTTTTCACACATAATTCCAATAAATCTGCTAGGTCACTCTAAGAAGTCAATAGAGATTAGAAGGAAGCACCCACTATAATTGTGTTTAGTATTGCACCAATTTATTCCAGCCTGTTTTACTTACTGACTGTCAACGTGAGGATCTGGAGTTAACGATGTCAGATACGATAGGGTGGGGCCCCAGTGGGAGTCACCTGTAAGAGCTGGTTGTGCATCTCCCATAGCACAAATATACAAATCTAAGTGGGTCAATCCTAAGACTGAGCGACTGGAAAGCAATATACAAAACACTACATGCAGAAGCAGAGCAGAGCACTCTACAACCTCTGACCCGGGTCTCTGTAACCTTCAGATATTTGCTGCTAGTCGGGATTCTGACTCTCGGTGCCCTTTCATGATACCCTGGTTGGATTCTTACCCTTCCCTTCCTAAGATCTTCATCTTGCCTAAAATGTTAACTTAATCAAATTATGTCTCATTAACAGCATTATATTGATCACCACACTGCCATTTTTAAGCTGGAAGGAGCTCTGATTCCCTTTTTAAAAACTGTAACTTCTTGTAGTTTTCGTTGTCAAGATTTTCCCCAACCCCTCTGAGGCAGTAAGCAGTGACTCTGGTACAGAGGAGGAAGAACAGAGGTGACCAGGGAGCTTGTACGCTGTGTGACATGGGCTATGTGGGTAAGAAAGGTCTGTCTTCTTTTTTTTTTTTTTTTTTTATTTATTTTTGGGACAGAGAGAGACAGAGCATGAACGGGGGAGGGGCAGAGAGAGAGGGAGACACAGAATCGGAAACAGGCTCCAGGCTCCGAGCCATCAGCCCAGAGCCTGACGCGGGGCTCGAACTCACGGACTGGACCGCGAGATCGTGACCTGGCTGAAGTCGGACGCTTAACCGACTGCGCCACCCAGGCGCCCCAAGGTCTGTCTTCTTTGTAAAGGATATGAGGTGGTACTTAAGTGTGAGAAACAGGAAAAAAAAAGTCCCAGAAATTTGATTCAAGATGAAAAATGAGAGAACAAGATATATTTCAGTGAGATTTTCCTGATGGGGCTGTGTGTCCTTTTGTTGTCGACCAGGCAGCTGGCTATGGTGCTTTTTAAAGGTGAAATTAAGGAGGCAGAGGTACCTAGAAGAATTAAGGAACAAAACTTATCCCAGTCCACCCTTAAACTTAGAATGTATTTTCCTAAACCTCTCTGATCCTACAGGATTTTTCAAGCCTTACGTACACTTCCTCTTTCGAGGAGCAGCTGGCACTTGCTCAGGCAATCAGGGCTGTTGGTGAATTCAACCAAGGCTTTCTCTGCCTGCAGTCGAGTGGTTGTGTCTGTTGTTTCATAGAGCTGTTTGCACAGATTCTCGAGTTGGGCCAGGCTCTGGAAAAGATCAGTCAAGAAAGAAATCAGTCTATACACACAATGTACTGTCCTCAAAGCCACTAGACAAAGATAAGTAATAATCAATGGAGAGAGACTTGCTTTTCAACTCTGAGGAGAATCTGGGTGACCTTTATCTAATAATAACTATTTATAGCTTTTTAAAAATTTTATGCTTTAGAAGACAAAATGATAAAATACCTAAAATGTCTATCTATACTTTTTTAGTCATTGCCTTAAAGATCAATCACAAACAATACATTTTTCATTGCAAATACCCATCCTCCTAAGCTTTTCCAAAAGGCTTTCAAATAAAAATTCAGAATTTACTTGCTCTCCCATCAATTTCAAAACTCAATACTAGAGGCATTCCTGTAAAATTAAGCACATAAACACACAATGTGTCACACATCTTTAAATAGTTTTAAATATTTTCCCTTTGCCTAGTAGTTATTAGCTTACAATTCTGTGTCTGAATAAATAAAGATGGACAACCTCTCTGGGAAAGCTTCAGAATGCATGTACGCACCTTCCTCCCTGGATCCCTCATGTTTAAAGTTCAGCAGACTCTCTTCTCTTGTTGTACTTTAAACTCGTGCTTCAGCTCCAAATTTAAAGTGGAAGGGTCAAAATACATTCAACCCTAGCATATGCTCAGACGGAGATAAGATGAGGGAAACGCCCCCAAACAAACCCTTCTCTCCAAATCTTGAAACAGTTCCAGGGAGGCAGGAAGGGGATGGGTGTGTGCTTCAGTCAGAACCCAAAGGGATGCAAGTCTACTTCCACTGAACGTGGAAGTGTTGAGAAGCAAAGAGGAAAGAAACCTGTAAGAGTGCACTTAACTGTCACCTCTCACTGACTGAAGAGGAGGGCAAACATCTGTTAGTCTTTAAAGAAATGGTTTGGACTTTAAGAAGAAATCTGAGCCTATTTTCTACAATAGCAAGCAAGATTTGGTTTAAAGAGTTTGAGGGATCCTACTATTAGAAATGACAATTCTGACAAGAACAGAAATAATAATAATAATAATAATAATAATAATAATAATACTAAACAAACTGACCTGGGTAAATAGTCTAAAATTTATTACACAGGCAATCTGCTCAAGGCTTTTCACCATCAATTTATTTCATTATGGTGTTAACTTTATAAATCACAGCTTTTCCACTAAGCAGGAAAGCCCTTAGGGCAGGATACCTATTTTACTCAACCTGATTAAGAAAATTCAAACATTAACCTAAAGAAAACAAGAAAGACAAGTACTGACACTCTTTTTTTTTTCAACGTTTTTTTTTTTTTATTTATTTATTTTTGGGACAGAGAGAGACAGAGCATGAACGGGGGAGGGGCAGAGAGAGAGGGAGACACAGAATCGGAAACAGGCTCCAGGCTCCGAGCCATCAGCCCAGAGCCTGACGCGGGGCTCGAACTCACGGACCGCGAGATCGTGACCTGGCTGAAGTCGGACGCTTAACCGACTGCGCCACCCAGGCGCCCCCAAGTACTGACACTCTTAAGATCAGGGGTCTTGCTTCCGAGAGCACAACAAACACAACTGCTACTCCAAAACAAAACAAACCAGACACCCTTCAAAACATCTTGGGACTCTGATTAGCCTTATATTTAATTTGTCCCTCTCTGACCTCCAGGAGTCTCACTTAATAACTTCTTGAACTTAAAAGCACAGATAAAACTGCACTTGCAAAGTCAGATCTCGATGAAGTTCCTCCATAAGTACCTGATTTTTTCACAAGCTTATAAACACAAAGAATAAAGTATAAGACTAATTAATTACATATAGTCCATAAACACATGTGAAAGCAATATGGTTGCAATATTGGCCCACAACCCTACTGACAATATATCAGTTTAATTTTAAATTTTTATTTTTTTTTGAGAGACAGTGAGCAGAGAGGGAGAGAGAATCCCAAGCAGGCTCAGTGCATCAGTGCAGAGCCCAACATGGGGCTCCATCCCACGAATCACGAGAAGATGACCTGAGCTGAAATCAAGAGTCTGATGCTTAACCAACTGAACCACCCAGGTGCCCCAAATCAGTTTAATTTTAAATCCCCAAGTTCACAAGATTTTGTTTCAGCCTAGCAGGCTGGGTTCCCCCCCCCCCCCCAAAAATGATTCATTTAGGGGCGCCTGGGGTGGCTCAGTCAGTTGGGCATCTGACTTCGGCTCAGGTCATGATCTCGCGGTCCGTGAGTTCGAGCCCCGCGTCGGGCTCTGTGCTGACAGCTCAGAGCCTGGAGCCTGCTTCAGATTCTGTGTCTCCCTCTCTCTCTGCCCCTCCCCCACTCATATTCTATCTCTTGCTCTAAAATAAATAAACATAAAAAATAAAATAGAATAAAATGATTCATTTAAAAAAGGGGAAAATTTATTTTAGAAACAGGTAACACAGAAACCATCAGCAGCCTCGTAAGTCCACAGCCACCACACACTTGGAGCTTTCCAAAATCCTGAACAGGATACTCCCTAAATAGTCATGCTGCTTAAGGTATAATTACTCTCCTTAAAGTCTCATCAAGCAGTTCTGGTAGCTCCCCCAGTGCATCTCTTGTTTATGTTTACTATAACAAAGTTGTTCACATGACAATGGCTAGGCATCTGTCACGGGTAGTTCCTTACTGCTAAAAACCTACATGCAGGTTATGGTGGGCCTTCTTGGTTGTTGTTTTGTTTTGATCTGCTTTAATTCAGGAGACAAAAACATACTGCAGGGTAAGTCTGTTAATGAGTTCTCAGCTCAGGAAACAAGTCTGTTTAAAAACCAAAAAAGTAATTTGACCATTTACACAAACAGTTTGAAGAACTATAGCTCTATTTCTGTGTCTCCAGAAGAACAAATGGGAAACAATTTTCTTTTCCCAATTAGTGAAAACATCTAAAACCCACAGGGTTAAGAGTCATTTTATTTGGGTTAACCCATTCTACCCATGGAAGGAGAGGAGAATGAGACATTTATCTTTATGCTCTTTTGGATCCTAATGTTTCCAAAGCAAATCTAACAGTCTTTTGAATCACCTTTTTTGGGACCCTGAATAAAACAATTTATCCTGCAATTATCTGATCAGCTATTAAATTTCACATTTAGGATAGCAACAACACATCACAGCATTTTTTCCCTCTGCACAGTAACAGCTGTATTAAACCTTCTCCCACCCACCAGCTTTACTGAGGACATCTATTACATGACGCCAGTTCAGTCACAGAAAAGCCTCCAGAGAAGAATGCCTATTTTCTATTCCTGAGTTTGCCAAATGTATAATCCACAAAGAAACTTCCATCTGGTCCCATTGGAACAGAAAAGCAAATACGAGTGAAATACTTCACAAGACTGGAAGGGTTCTTCCACTAGCAAAGTACTAGAAACGCGAGGCAAACTCCCAAACCTAGACCACGTGGTTAAGATGAAGGTACTGAAAGAATATATCGTCATTAATATTTAGCAACAGTATTATTTTATATAATCTTTCAAACTTGAATAGAGAAAATGCAGCTCATTTATTCTCACTTTTTAAAAGTTTATTTGGAGAGGGAGAGCATGAGCAGGGGAGGGGCAGAGAGAGAGGGAGAAAGAGAATCCCAAGCAGGCTCCACACTACCACTGTAGAGCCTGACACGGGGTTCAAACTCACAAACTGTGAGATCATGACCTGAGCTAAAGCCAAGAGTGGACACTTACCCGCCTGGGCCACCCAGGTGCCTGTTAGTCTCATTTCAAAAGAAGGTGCAACCAATTGAGACTAGAACACTCAGAATATAATGATTTACCTGAAGAGTTTCCTTTAGATTAGAGCAAAGTGAAGACTGTACATCAGATACAAAGCAGAATACCTTGGAACTTACTTAATTTTTAAAATATTGCTTTTTATAAAGCCTAACAGTATATACTTTTAAATTTAAGCCTCACTGCTTAAAAAGAATTCACCTGGAGATTTCCAAAGACTAGGATAACTCACCTTTAGGAAGGATTTGATGACATTCCCAATAGTGCTGAGTAGTGAACTAGAAAACAAACATAACCCTTGGAAGACTAGTCAGATTTCCAGGTTTTCTGCAGAGCACATTCTTAATCTGACAGCCACCAGTACCACTTGAAATGATGAGAAACTACCATTTTGTTACAAAGTGTGAAGTACAGGCTCAATCCAGTGAATTTCTCATAAAAAACAGTAGATTCACCAATTCAGCATCTGGATTCTGATTAGGATGTCTTAAATATATTTTAAAAAGCTGCTGAAAAAAAAAAATCAAGCCACTTTCAACTGCTCATAAACTACATTAATTTAGATCTTCTTTAGTTGGAATTTTTCTGTGTACTAGGAAAACACTGTGCTAAGTAAATTAAAAATGCATACTGAAGGGCACCTGGGTGGCTCAGTCGGTTGAGCGTCTTCGGCTCAGGTCGTGATCTCACGGTTTGTGGGTTCAAGCCCCACGTCAGGCTCTGGGCTGACAGCTGGGAGCCTGGAGCCTGCTTTGGATTCTGTTGTCTTTGTCTCTCTCTGCCCCTCCCCTGCTCGCGCTCTCAAAAATGAATAAATATTTAAAAAAATGCGTACTGAAACTGCTAGGTGAACCATTTTAAGCATCTATAAGTAAGGTTAATAAAATTGATATACTAATTTATTATTTATTGTTTCAATAAGTCATTCTTATCATCAATAATGAGTACCCAATTATCACAGATATCTTTTAAACTCCTAAAGATGCAGTAACATGTAGTTGTTAGGTTAAAAAGCAAGTGACAAAGCTGTATGTAGGGTATATCATTTGTGATATATGTTAGCAAATTCACAGACGGAAATCTGGATGAATACAAATCAACCAATGATCTGGAATATGAGATTATGGGAAACTGTCAATTTCTATGTTATGTATTTCTGTAACTTTTGAAGTTTTGACTATGACCATGTATTACTTGTACGCAGGCACCCCTCTTCCCCAACAACTATATAAATATTTTTTAAAAGGGCAAATTTGAGCTACATTCTTTCTAAGTTAACTCTTCTAATTAGGAACATATTACTAATTAACAGCTGATTCTGTTTACCATCAGAATTCATAAAACCAACTAAAAAAACCAAAAAGGCAAATGGCTATTCCAAAAATGAAATTTTTAAAAAGTATGTCTCTATTTATTACTTTTATTTTACTCTTTCTTACCAAGAAATGCTGTAAGTTCAAATGCTGGTAGTTTAAATGGCCTAAAAAATTCCACACAAAGTTTCCTCTTGTTTATAAAGTTATCTAGAAGGCAATCTTGTGGGCCAAAGCCATTCTGGTTTTACACATATATCAGCAGATCTCTAAGATGTTATACATTGCAGTGGAGTCAATGGAGGGAAAGGAGCTAGCCCGAATGAGAATGTTTATATATGCAAACTACTTATTTTTAAAAGTTAAAGAGGGGTGTCTGGGTGGCTCAGTTGGTTAAGCATTTGACTACAGCCCAGGTCATGATTTCAGGGTTCGGTTCATGAGTTCGAGCCCTACATTGGGCTCTCTGCTGTCAGCACAGAACCCACTTTGGATTCTCTGTCCCCACCCCCCCTCCTCTCTTGACCCCTCTCCCACTGGTTCTTGCTCTCAAAATAAATAAATAAACTTTATGTAAAAAAAAGTTAAAGAAAAAAGTTTACAAAGCCAGTGCACTTTACAAGATATCCAAATGGCCAATAAGCAAAAGAAATGGTGCTCAATCTCAATTATCAGGAAATGTAAAGTCAAACCACATGAGACATCCATCAGAATGATTTATAATGGAAGAGCGAAGATCTAGCATTGGTTAGGATGTGAAACAAGAACTCATACACAATTGTGGAGTCTGAACTAGTTCAAACATACTGGCAAATTGGCCACTATTAAAGCTCAAAATATGTATACTCTATGACCTAGCTATTCTACTCCTGTGTATATAATTAACAGAGATGTGTGCTAAATTCACCTCAGACAAAACAAAAAAAACCATGTAAAAGAATGTTCATGGCAGCACTAAATGTAATCACTCCTAAATGGAAAGCCAAATGTCCATCAACAATAGTATAAATATTTCATTTCTTAATCTGGGTTCTGGTTACACAGGCACGTTCATTTTGAGAAAATCCACTGAACTGTGTAATTTGTATAATTTTCTGTATGTGTGTTCTACTTCAATGAGAAGCTTTAAAAAAAAGATAAATGAACGCCACAGTTTTCCCATAATTTTCCAGGTATTTACTCTCATCTATTTCTTTCTGATATTAATGGAACAGAAATTTATCATAACCGACAGCTACACTTTAGATTAGAATGCTGTACTTTTATACCAATTCATGCTTTTAGAACCGTAACTTCCATCATTTTCTCAAGAAATAAATAAGCTAAGACTTCTGGATGCATCTGGGGACATTCTATGTCTGAGAGTACTAAGAGAGTACTAAGTACTAAGTTTTACTGAGTAAAACTTTGGTTGCAGATGCTGTGTAATGTCTACTGCTGTGAAACAAGATAAAATATGAATTTCCAGCAAGTGATAATACTACGTCAGAGGCTTGCAGGCATTAGATAAGGACAGCAAGTCTGCTAACATATGAGACCGCAAAATTCTACTTAGCCTCAAAATACTAATCAATTTGAACTTGTAATAAACATGGAAGATCTCTGCACTGTGGGTAATAGGCAGCCAAAACACATGTAAACAAGCTATTTCAAGAAGTAAACAGACAGATTAACTGTGCTTGGTCACTTAATGGTTTATTGACTTATAAACTTGACTCAAGCATTTTCATTTAGCCTGTCAGTAAACTCTGGTTTTGGTTCCTTCTCATAGTCACTCACTGTGCACAGGAATGCAAGTTGCAGTGTAAGCTGAATCCTCTTAAGTACAGGTCTCAAACTGCTGGTGGCCTCAAACCGGCCCATGGACATATTTGCTTTTTGTCTTATAGTGTGGTTTTAAAGTTTGACATAGTTGCCAATATTTCATAATAATATCTGTTTTTCGAGCTTCCAATGAAAAATTCAAGGATCTGATAACACTGGGCCTGCATTTTCAAGTGTCACTAATCAGATGACGTTTGTCTCAGGCAGGCTCTCTTTCCTTCACCAAGGTGCCTGAGTGTCTTTGAGTGCCTCCTCCCCCTGCTCTAATGTAGATTTGTCTCATATCAGTGGCTCAGTACAGGATGTCAAGGTTAAAAAGTAGTGAGTAGTGGCAGTTGATTTTGGCTTAACTCTGGTTACTCTTTGCTGAATCTGGTTAAAACAATCTTTTGAGTACAAGGAACGACATAAAACTTAGAGAAGTTAGATTGAGAGTTTAAGCAATTTGGATAATGGCCTTCGTAATTAACTGTGTGGGCAAGTTAATCTCCTGAAGCTTCAGTCTGCTCATGTGTAAAATAGGTGGATTTTATTATATTATTTTAAAAAGACACTCCCAGTTCTAAAATTCTGTGATTGTAATATACTATTCTTCCTCTTTTAGTTATATAACTAAATCAGATTTAAAAGTAAGCGAATATTAAAATTAATTTAATCATGAAAACAGGGCAAATTATCTTAAAGAGAGAATTACACTTAAAAAAATCAATCTGGTAACACTCTTGCACATCCCTCTCATGACAGCATGGGAGCTTTACTCAGAAACCACTTCAATGACCTAGCAGAACAAGGATCCTTTTGGAGGGGAGGTTCAGTACAGTGTAATGATTAAGACCTTAGATGCCAGACAAAACCCCACTCCTCTATTTACTATACATAGCTATTTACTAGCTATGGGAGTATGAATAAGTTACTCAGATCTTTCAAATTAGTTTTCATTTCTTTTAAATAGAAATATTTACTTCACAAGGCTGTAAAAGTCAGTAAATTAACTGTTAATGACTGAGTTTATTACTGGCTATTATCAATTATACTAGCTACTAAAAACAATGGGGGCACCTGGCTGGCTCAGACAGTAGAGCATGTGACTCTTGATTTTGGGGTTGTAAGTTCAACCTTCATGTTGGGTGTAGAGATTACTTAAAAATAAATAAGAACATTTTATTTTATTTTATTTTATTTTATTTAATTTAATTTTATTTTATTTTATTTTTTTTAAATTTTTTTAACGTTTATTTATTTTTGAGACAGAGAGAGACAGAGCATGAATGGGGGAGGGTCAGAGAGAGGGAGACACAGAATCCGAAACAGGCTCCAGGCTCCGAGCTGTCAGCACAGAGCCCGACGCGGGGCCTGAACTCACGGACCGTGAGATCATGACCTGAGCCGAAGTCGGCCGCTCAACCGACTGAGCCACCCAGGCGCCCCTAAATAAGAACATTTTAAAAGCGCATGCACAGGGATGCCTGGGTGGCTCAGTCAGTTAAGTGTCTGACTCTTGATTCTGGCTTAGGTCATGATCTCACAGTTGATGAGATGGAGCGCTGTGTCGGGCTCTGTGCCGACAGCACAAAGCATGCATGGGATTCTCTCTCTCTCTCTGCCCCCAGCTCGTTCTCTCTCTCTTTCAAAATAAATAAATAAACATTAAAAAAATAAAAGCTCACGTATAAATGCATACAAAAACTGCACTATTTCTTCTAGAGGAGTCATAAATGCCTTTCCCAGTAAGAGTAACTAGGGTGTTGGCAATAAGTGCTGATTTGTGGATTCCTTATCTGTGAATTTGTCCACTTGCTAAAATTTATTTGTAATCCCAAAATCAATACTTGTGGCAATTTTGCGGTCATTCACGGACATACACAGAATTGTGAAAAATGTGTCACTTGACACAGCATCCTTTTTGTGATTTGTTTTTTGCTTTTTACGTGCTTTTTTTTATTTTTGCCATTTATTTTTCTTTTGAGAAAACTATTTTATTATTTACAATTTTTGAAGTGTTTATTTATTTATTTGAGCAACAGTGAGAGAGTGCGTGAGCATGCAAGAGGGGGAAGGGCAGAGAATTCCAAGCAGGCTCTGTGCTGCCAGCATACAGCCTGGTGTGGGGCTTGATCTGGCAAGCTATGAGGTCATAAACTGAGCCAAAACCAAGAGTCTGACTGAGCTACCAAGGCGCCCCTATTATTTAAATTTTTTTTTTTTTTTTAATTTATTTTTGAGACAGAAAGAGACAGAGCATGAACGGGGGAGGAGCAGAGAGAGAGGGAGACACAGAATCAGAAGCAGGCTCCAGGCTCTGGGCCATCAGCCCAGACCCCGACGCGGGGCTCGAACTCACGGACCGTGAGATCGTGACCTGAGCTGAAGTCGGACACTCAACCGACTGAGCCACCCAGGCGCCCCTAAAAATTTTTAATTAAAGTATAGGTAACATATTTGATTTTGTTCTTTAAAATGGCTCTCAAGCATAGTGCTAAAGTGCGGTCTAATGTTCCTAAGCCCAAGAAGGCTGTGTGAAAATGCATGTTAGATAAGCTTACTCAGACATATTAAATATGGTGTCTTTAAACAGAAAGAGAAAAAACAAAACAAACTAGAAACATTAATAAAATGAGGTTATAGGTTGACTGGCTGATGAAAATATTGTGACCAGAGGTCAGCAGAAACCTAACACTGTATATCCTCTGGGAGCAATGTTCCAATATTTGCGAGTTCAGTGTTCTTGGTGACTCAGACAATAGAACCACCATGAATAATGAGGACCAACGGTATTTCTGGCACATTAGGTAGTAGTCAGTACATGTTTCCCCATAGAAAGATAACTATATTGTCACTGTTATAGGCATTTGTATCAAACAGACATTTCTTAATTTACATAGCTTCCATATTAATGTCTATAAAACTTGAATTCTTGCACAGTTGACTCAAATGTTTGCTGAAACTGCCTTTATATTATTTATGCATTGTGATTTTAGTTAATGAGCAGTAATGAACACACTTGATGGAAAAGACGATAGTGTGCATAAGTGTCTGGCACATAATCAGAGCTTCATAAAAATGTCTTGTATAAATGGTTAAGCCTAATTTTTAAAAGCTTCTAAAGGGACTTTGGGTTAAAATGGCAGATTGACCACACATCTAATTTTGTTCCATCCCAAAGCCCAACTAAAACAACACTACTGGGGTCTTAGTATTTTTGATAAGTTAGATTCCAGACACTTTCACTCACCCCATGCCTCTAAATGACTGACCCTCTCTCTCTGGAATGGAAGACAGCAAGCCAGTCAAAAGCATATCTGAGGATATGGGCACCATGTAGCTAAGAGGTCAATTATACAGCCACAAGGACACAGAATCCTATGGAATCTTCCTCTCCTGGGTTTCTTCAACCCAGAAATGCCAGCATCCAGACAGTACTCTCTAGGCAGGAATTGGGAAGATTTTCCCCAAGAAAGGCAATACTTAAAGACAAATGATATAGGGATTACCCAACAAATGGCACAGTCAGATCCTCCCCGTGATGCTTCAAGCAAACAAGCCTCATTCCCACACTCAGAATTTCCAATTAGCTTTGTAGTCTCTTAATCTTAATTATGAGCAAATAATCAAAAATTACTAGAAACCTAAAGAAGGCCTTTAACATGGACGACAGTATTTAAAACAATAGGCCCAAAATGGAGTCGTTTATGCTAAGTCCCATGTCACCAAACTGAGACTTAATTACGGGTTGACTCTCCCAGGAATGGAATCTTAAACCAGTCAATCAGGAAATCATCTGATCAGCACTAGTTAGGTAATCTGCCTGATAGACCCCTGCCATCCCCTAAAGGAAAGTAACTTTGCAATAACCAATCCACTTTTTTGGTCTACTATGACTTCCTTGTTCCCACTTCCTTCTTACCTCTAAGTCTTTTATTTTGTGCAGCAACTGGGAGCTCCTTTCTGTCTGCTAGATTGGATGCTGCTCAATTTGAACTAATTTTCGCCCAAATAAACTCTTGCAAGTTTTAAGATGCCTCAGTTTATCTTTTTTTTTTTTTTTAATTTTTTTTCAACGTTTTTTATTTATTTTTGGGACAGAGAGAGACAGAGCATGAATGGGGGAGGGGCAGAGAGAGAGGGAGACACAGAATCGGAAACAGGCTCCAGGCTCTGAGCCATCAGCCCAGAGCCTGACGCGGGGCTCGAACTCACGGACCGCGAGATCGTGACCTGGCTGAAGTCGGACGCTTAACCGACTGCGCCACCCAGGCGCCCCCTCAGTTTATCTTTTAACAGCAGTGATCTAAACAAGCAAACAAAAAGCCAATAGAACAAATGGAAGCTGTGCAGGGAGAAGGAAACTTGAAGAAAAAGAAAAAAAAGAGATGGGGGCAGGGGATAGAAAAAATACTAAGCTCACCAAAGAGATAAGAAAATATATTGCAACTATGGAATAAAAACAGGATGCTCTAAAAAAGAAACATTCAAAGAGCATAAAAAGAGATCTCAGAAATTAAAAATATGATAGCAGAGAAAATATTCTATCAGAGGGTTGGAAAATTAAGTTAAAGTCTCTTAGAAAGTAGAATAAAAGGACAGAGATGGAAAATAAGAGAGACAGATAAAATCAGAGACCAGGTTCTGGAGGTCCAACATCCAAGTAACAGGAGTGGATAGTAAAGGAGAGAAAATTATCAACAAAATAATTCAAGTTAAGTTAACTTCTTAGAATTGAAGAACATCAGCTGCCAGAAGGAAAGGGCCTACCAAATGCCCAGCATCACATGTGAAAATCAAGCCAAGGCACATTGCTGTGAAGCTTCAGAAACCTGAGGTTGAAAAGAAGATTCTACAAGCTGCCCAGGGGGTGAGGGGGATAGGAGTTGGTGGGTCAAAAAATGAAAACAAAAACAAAACCCAAGCCAGGTCACATACAAATCATCAGGAATCAGATGGCTCTGGGTATCACAAAAGCAACACTAGAAACAAGCCAACAGAACAACATCTGCAAGATTCCGAAGGGAAACGATCAACACAGAACCTCAAACCTACCCCAAGCAAATAATCGAGGGTGAGGGTGGAACAAAGCTATTTCAAATATGTGAGCCCCAACAACCAGCACCGGTGCTTCTATGGAAAGAAAGTGCTTCATATCAAAATAAGACTAATCCCATATATAAAGGTAAGCATGGAATGCAGAAAATGGGAACTCCCAAAGCTGCAGAGACATCAAAGAAATCCCTGGAGGGATGGGGAAGGGAGATCCTAGGATAACTGTGAGATCCATCCAAGCAACCAGGCCTTATTCAAGCAAAGTGGCTCAAGGAACATGTCTTCTTCAAGAAGACATCACTAAGTTCCCTTGAGAATACCTGGGTAAGGATTCTTATGCTAAGATTTCACCTTAATCCACACTGAAGTGGAAAAGCCCTCCACTGACAAAGTAACAACTCTCTATTAAACTTAGGAAAGTTTTTCTATAGAGCTATGTAATTATTTTAAACTAACATTCTAAGAACAAACGCAGTTGTGCAACATTAAAGGATGGCTTTGAAATTAATACTGCATTGTATGGTTACTAACAGCATTTAAAAAATCTGTAATAGGCTTTAGGCATAAACATTTTGCACCCTATGATTTATAAATGGAGTTACGATAAGAAAAAAAAGGAACAATATACTTGGTTTTTGCCACCTTCACTTTCTTTATACATAAAGTTGTCTCTCAAATGCCTTTTATGGAACTTGATTCTGTCATGCTGACAGTATTCAAAGACCAAAACAATGTACTTTGCTATGAAAATGGCTAAGAGAGTAGACTATGTAGGCCAAGCAGATCACCTTACGAAGGGAAGCCAACACCCCAGCCATGTGGGAACCCAAATCTGCAGTATAAAACAACATACCTTTAAATTAGCTTTTTTGCTATATTACCATCTCCCTAAAACCTCTCTTTTTTTATTTCCCAGTGGGCTCTATGCCCAATGTGGTGCCTGAACACACAACCCCCTAGATCAAGAGTTGCCAACCAGGCACCTCTCAAACCTCATTAAAAAAAAAAAAATCTTTTTTTAAAGTTTATTTATTTTGAGAGAGAGAGCCAGGGGAGGGGCAGAGAGGGACTGAGAGAGAGAAAACCCCAAGCAGGCTCCATACTGATAACGCAGAGCCTGATGCAGGGCTTAAACCCCCAAATCGTGAGATCATGACCTGAGCTGAAATCAAGAGTCAGATGCTTAACCGATTGAGCCACCCAAACACCCCTAAATTTTTTTTTTTTTTTTAATTTTAGAAAGAGAGAGCCTGAGTGGGGGAGAGTTAGAGGGAGGGATAGAGAATCCCAAGCAGGCTCCACACTCAGTATGGAGCCTGACATGGGCCTTGATCCCATGACCCTGGGATGATGACCTGAGCCAACATCAAGAGTCGGATGCTCAACCGACCGAACCACCTAGGCGCCCCTAAAACCTCATTTTTAAGAGCACATCTACACAGGGAGAACAATCCTATAATAGTTCAGTACTCTTGTTCACAGTGTTAAACCACGTCTCTAACAATTTAAGTTGGAATAATAATGTCTCCTGATAACATCAGATTTTTTCCTTATAAATTTAATAATGATTTTCAGCATATAGCAAACATGGTCAAACAAGATAGCCTGCTGGTTAAAGGAGCCAAACTATGAAAGTTGTACAGAATTTCACTTTATTTAGTCCTGGTTTCCAAGAGTGATTTGTTTTTGAGTTCTTTATTAAGTTATACTATAGAAGCATGCCGTTTGGCCAGTGTACATTTATTATTTTAGTTTTGTGTTTTTTTAAAAAATGTTTTATTTATTTTTTGAGAGAAAGAGAGAGCAGGAGAGGATAGGGGAGGGGCAGAAAGAGAGGAACAGAGGATCTGAAGCGGACTTTGCGCTGATAGGCTGACAGCAGTGAGCCTGACATGGGGCTCTAACCCATGAACTGCAAGATCATGACCTGAACTGACGTCAGATCTCAGCCAACTGAGCCACCCAGGTGCCTCTAGTTTTGTGTTCTTAATATCAATTTGGTATAAGATTCAAACTTTAGAGTACTGGGAATATTTTGTACAGAATCATTTAAAAATATTAAAAGTGGGGTGCCTGGCTGGCTTTGTAGGTAGAATATATGACTCTTGATCTTGGGGTTGTGAGTTCAAGCCCCATGTTGGATACAGCCTACTAAAAAAATAAGTAAAAAACAAAACATAAAAATAAAAAAAAATATTAAAAGTGCCATTTAAACACTGATGGTAGGGGCACCTGGTGGCTCAGTCAGTTAAGTGTCTCTTGATCACAACTCAGGTCACGATCTCACAGTTTGTGCATTTGAGCCCTGAGTCAGGCTCCGTGCTGACAGTGTGGAGCCTGCTTGGAATTCACTCTCTCTGTGCCTCCCCCTGCTCTCTCTAAATAAATAAACTTACAAAAACTTGTAATTTTCTCTCTCTGCTGCTCCTTCCCCTGCTCTCTAAATAAACTTATAAAAACTTGGAATTCTCTCTGCTCCTCTGCCCGCTCTCTCTCTAAATAAATAAACTTATTAAAAAAAAAAACACACGCTGAATTGTATATAATAAAGCAAAGAAAGGGATCAAACACAGAATCACCAATTATCTTAGGCCACCAGGTCACCAAACTTTATTTGTTTACTGTAAAACATTACAATGACTAAATAAAAAGTGATTTTAGATGAAAGCATTTACACTTAGTTTTCTTAACAGGCTATCCAAATAAATATGACTGGCCTGGTATTCAGGGAACTTCAGGAGTCTTAGGGCTTTCCCCCTTCTTTTTATGTTGCTAGTTTTTAGAATTTCCATGGCTAACAGGAACTGCATTTACAGACAGAATCTATTTTGCTTAAAAGAATGAAACAGACTGGGAAGTATCTTTGCAAAACATATATCTGAGAAGACTGCTATCCAAAATATACAAAGAATTCTTAAAACTTGACAATAACAGCCCAATTAAAAATTTGGCAAAAGACCTGAACAGATACCTCACCAAGAAGATATACAGATGGCAAATAAGCATATGAAACGATGCTCCACATCATATGTTATCAGGGAAATGCAAATTAAAACAATGACAAACTGCGACATATCTATTAGAATGGCTAAAATCCAAACCACTGAAAACCCCAAATGCTGGCAAGGATGTAGAGCAATGGGAACTCGCGTTCACGTAGAGCAATGGGAACTCGTGTTCATTGCTGGTGGGAATGCAAAATGGTACAGCCTCTTTGGAAGGAAGTCTGGCAGTTTCCTATAATACTAAACATACTCTTACCATACAATCCAGAAATTGCACTCCTTGGTATTTACCCAAAGGAGTTGAAAACTTATGTCTACACAAAAACCTGTACGTGAGAAGAGCCAACACTTGGAAGCAACTGAGATGTCCTTCAATAGGTGAAAGGATAAATAAACTGTGGTACATCTAGACAGTAGAACATTATTCAGGGATAAAAAGAAATGAGCTTTCATGCTACAAAAAGACACGGAAGAACCTAAATGCATATTACTATGTGAAAGAAGCCGATCTGAAAGGGCTACATCTGTACCATTCCAAGTAGATGACATTCAGAAAAAGGCAAAACTACAGAAACAGTAAAAAGAGCAGTTGCAGCCAAGAGTTTGGGGGGTAGAGAGGGATGAAGAATACGGGGAGCCCAGGGAATATTAGAGTGCAAAACTACCCTGTATGATACAGTAATGATGGATGCATGTCACTGTATGTTTGTCAAAACCTATAGAATGTACAACACAGTGGACTTTAATCATTATGTATCAGTACTGGCTCATCAATTGTAATGCAAGATGTTAATAAGATAAACCGTGTAGGAAAGGATAAGAAGGTATGTGGGAACCACTTTCCCCTCAATTGTTCTGTAAACCTAAAAATTCTCTACAAAGTATGTTAAAATATACAGTCTATTAAAAATAAATCTAATTTGACAGTTTAAAAAGTGCTACTTTCCCTCCTCAAATTTTATTTTAATATTGTCTGGTTTACTAACCAATGTTCTGTAATAAAACATGACATTTTATATCCTAGCTTTCACCCTCTTCATCTGACAGAGCAATCAAATGGTTAAAATTCTCTAGTTTAATACACAGACATTATAACACCACTATTCATGTTCAACGACAATGTAGTTGACAGCTCTAAATTAATTTTTTAATTAAAAATTTTTTAAATTTTTTATTATTTTTTTTAGGGAGAGAGCTGGGGAGAAGGAGAGAGGGAGAGAGGGAGAGAGGGAGAGAGGGAGAGAGAGAGAGAATCTTAAGCAGGCTCTAAATTCAGTATAGAGCCTGATATGGGGCTCAATTCCATGACACTGGGATCATGAGCTGAGTTGAAATCAAGAGTTGGATGCTCAACATACTAAGCCAACCAGGCGCCCCTAAAAATATTTTTTTTAGGTAAGCTCTATATTCAACATGGGGCTCAGACTCATGACCCCAATATCAAGAGTCACATGCTCTACCAACTGTGCCAGTCAGGCACCCCTCTACAGATCTAAATTAGAATCCATACTGTACCTATCTGTAAAAAAATATTCTCTGCTAGAGGATCTATGTAGGAAAACTCTTTAAAAGTTAGATTTATAAGATCATTTCAAAGGAATGCTCACTTAAAATCACTTACTGTGGGGCGCCTAGGGTGGCTCAGTCAGTTAAGTGGCTGACTTCGGCTCAGGTCATGATCTCATGGTTTGTGAGTTTGAGCCCTGCATCGGGGCACTGCACTATCAGTGCCTGCTTGGGATTCTCCCTCTCTGCCCCTGACCCACTTGTGTGCGCACTTACTTTCCTTTATTACCCCCTACCACCCAAATATTATATACATATAGAAAAGATCAGCAAAATATATCTTGGTTTGTCTTATGGGTCTTCTATT
Source organism: Panthera pardus (assembly GCF_024362965.1). Classification (NCBI taxonomy): domain Eukaryota; kingdom Metazoa; phylum Chordata; class Mammalia; order Carnivora; family Felidae; genus Panthera; species Panthera pardus. Next base: position 36,201,066 of record NW_026526688.1, read on the forward strand.
TTCTATAGCATTTTCTGTCCTCCTTTCAAAATTCTGAATACAATTCTGGTACATTTCAACAACTGAAAATATTTTCTCTGTAAATTTCTGCAGCTTAATCACCCATTTGTCTCAGTTTTTAAAAAACCAAAACAATACTCGCTTCACCTGAACAACCAAGGTTATTGTAAATTTTCACGGATTTGTCACATGCAAACAACAAAATGTGCAACTAAAAAAAAAAGTAATGTGTGCAACATACCAATAAACTTATTTTTGGACAGCCCTGATGTCTTCATCACAAACTTGTTGCAGGAAACAACTAGTGGTATTTTACCACCTCTGACATCCTAAATTGGTATGTGTTTTCTGAGCTAAATTCTCAAAAGAAATAGGCGGGCGAAAGGCATTTGATATCCTAGAAAAGAAGACAAGTGACATTTGCTAAACAGGTTACTAATACCAAGGAGGAACTCTAACACTGGGGGGATGATACTGAACAATTTCTATTTAAATTTGTTAAGACTGGGTTGGGTTATTGCCAGTCACTCCTATCTTGATTGTTGTGTCTGTCACCTTTAAGGATTCTCATTGTTCAAACAGTATCGGGATCTTCTCTTTCACAGTCAACACAGGACTCACAGTTAACTGTACACTTTATATACTCATAATTAACATAAGATCTTAATGTAAGTTCCAGTACCATAAATACCATAAATACTCTTCAAAAGTAATTTTCCAAAAATACTGGGATGAGAACACGAGGCTATGAAAAACCATTAGGAGTAGCTGGAGACAGAAACAAAACAGTTGATAACACATCTATATGGCTACTGGCTTTTCCAAATGTGATCAAATGCTGGATGACTGCACCAGTATTTTAACTACATGAGCAGAATGGCAGACTAAAGAAAAGAACACTGAATTTGAAAGTCAGGAAAGGAGGGTTTTAACTGGAGGTTTCATGGGCAGCTCTGCTTTAGGACTATTTATGTGATAGGGGAAGTTCCCCAACTTGATACCTCTATTTGATCACAGAGAAAACAGGCTCCATTCATTCAGTGACAAGTATGTGAGTGCCTGCTATAGGCCAAGCACTATTCTAAATGCCTGAGATACATCAGTGAACAAAGACCTCTGCACTCTTGGAGGTGACACTACAGTGAGGAAAGACAAATCATAATAAACGTAATACATTAACTACAGGGTATGTTAGAAGGTGATAAATACTATGGAAAAAAATGAAGCAAGGAAAGGAGGATGAAGAGAGTATACATGGGATGGAGGTAGAAGAGGTGCAAGGTTACAGAGTTCAGTAGGGTAGTTAAGGTAGGCTTCATAGAGACGTGAAAAAATGATCCAAATGTTTAGAAAGTGAGTTAACCAATGAGGTAAGCACATCAACTCACAACGCCTAATAAGGATTCCCTATGGATAAGACAACACACATGAGGACCTCAAAAGGGAAACACTATCCCTTGGCTGGGTACCTATCAAATGTGTGTTAATCCTTGTGCTATGTACTTATACATGTCTCATTTTCTATACAAAGTTAGGATATTAAAATCCTGTTGGTAGTTATTCTCATTTTTTTTAAAGTAAAAGGCAAATATAAACTTAACATGAGTTAATTTAAATTACCAAAAAAGAAATAGGAATATATATGTATATACTGTAAGCATGCATAATTCATCCAACAAATGCTGTGTTTTTTTGTTTTTGGAAATTAACAAGGGCCTATTGCAAGATACTTCCAAAGAAAGTCCATGTAACATTTGTAGGCTGGTAAAGATAACCTGAAACCAAGCTGACAATCTAGCAGCTGAAATTAAAAACAACAGTAGTAATCCCAGAAACAGACATGATGTAACCTAAGCCTCTCAACATAACCTCACCAACATTTCTTACTTATTTGATGGGGAGAACAGTTTACTCTTCCTTTTAGAAGAACAAAAATCAACTCCTGTAGTTTAGGAACATGAAATATTTCTTCACAGAATGGTACTAATGCTAATTAAATCTCAAGGCAAGTGTTTCTTTGAAAATGTCCATAAGAGCCTGTGAAACAAATGAGATTAAAGAAACTACTTCTAAGGATGTGAAATGACTTTGAATCCATTCAGCCCAACAGGAAACAGAAATATTTTAGGAGTTAATAAGCAAAAGGCAAAAAGCAAACCCATCGAATATGTATGCTTTTTGTTTGTTTGTTTAAATTCTAAACCAAGACAAGCCAAACTTAAATCCCAGTAAGAATGACCTTAAAATTACCTTCTGGAACTTAAATCTCTGTTCCTACTTTGCTAATTAGGTTTAAAGCAAAGTGCTCCTTAACTGTACATTTTCAGAAAGTTAAAAGACTTTCCAAACTGTAATAAATGAAAGTTCTGTCTGCATTTCCCTACCAAAAATAATCAACAGTGCTCAGTAAAGTTTAGGACTAAACAATAAATGACAGTGAGACTCAAAGACTGAGGTGGAAAGCTTTTAAAGAACCCTGCCCTCGGCATGAATAAGCTTTATGGGACTCCTGAAAGAGTTAAGAGCAGCAGCAGAGACACCTTAGCTGTCACAGGGGGAAAGGAAGTCCTGAAGCCTTTAAAGCCACAGTTAACACTACTTTTTATACCACACTGCTTCCCCCATCCCTGTCCCCGTCCCCATCACATTGCTTTTAACCAATTAAATCTCAAACGCCAAACCTGTCTGTAACTACTTTGGCATAATGAATGCGCAAATATAACTTTCATAAGTACAGCATACAGCAAGAATGTCATAGTTGCTTGTCAGTTTCATGTTATTCAATATGTAGGCTTTGGAGAAAGGCAATGACAGGCAATGACCTAAGGATAATGTCCGGGTCAGCCTTTTATAGTTACTGGAGCAACAACTAAATCCCCAAGAACAAAAGTTGGTTAAGCCAGGAAAGTCTGTGTTACATAAGGAAGAAAAGACTTCCACTTAATTATAAATGTGGAAATTAAACTTCACAGAGTGAGAATAACATACTCATTTTGCCTAGAATGTTAATTTCTGGAACTAGTGTGTCAATGTATGAGATTTTCTGAAAAGTGTAATTCAACAGTTAAATAAAAATCAGAAGCAGGGGGCACCTTGAGTTTGGAACACAGAGATTAGCAAAACTTTGGAGAATTATTTTGAATTGTGGGAACTTTTGGAACCCTGTTCCTATCTCAGGACCTTTCATTTGCTATTGTTGCCAGAAGTCCCCAGGCCCAGGTTATTTCCTCGTGATGACTCAAACAATTACATATGAGATCACACATTCAGTACCTATACTCTCTAGGGTACTGGCTTTTTAAAGGATCCCTGGAGGAGTCAGATGTTTTCTTTTAAATAATCCCACCATATCCTTCCAGTCTGAGAACATGTCATTACCAGAGCCTGAGACATCTTCTGAAATATAAAATATTAAAATTCAGGAAGATTTTGGCACAGATGCTTTTGATAGGATGTTGAATTCTGGCTTACAAATACTCATTTTTTCTGGAAGAGATGAATAAAAAAAACCCCAAAACAAACCCAGAAAAGCTCATTTCCTCCCCTTGTATTAGCTTCAGCCATGTGAAAATGCCAAATATCCAATCATTCCTGGAAAAATGGCAGGTTTATGTGGTTCAACCCAGTATATAAAAATAATACTTTAAAATGCCTTCAAAAAACAAAACAAAACAAAACTTTCAAAGAGCACTTTGAAATTTGTGTTCTGTTTCTAATTAAGGGCTGGGTTTCAATTTTATTTTTTAAAATTTTTGTTTATTTTGAAGTAATCACTACACCCAATGTGGGACTTGAACTCACAACCCTGAAATCAAGAGTTGTATACTCTTCCAACTGAGCCAGTCAGGGGCCTCTCGACTTCAATTTTAGATCAATATATTAGGGTGAGTGCGATTACAAAGTTGGTAAACAAATCTGACTTGAAATCTACTTATTCTAAAACTACTTTCACTACTCGAAACAAACCGAGCCAGCCAGGTGCCCCGATTCTTGTTCATTTCTGCAGATATTCCGTGTGTGCTTGAGAAAAATGTGTTTGTGTATGTCCATCAAATCCAACCTGTTAACTTGTGCTCATATCTTCTGTAGCTTTATTCTTTTTGGCTTCTTGCCCTATCAATGACTGAGTGACTTTTTACTATGATAATAGATTTAGAATTTTGCCCTATACTTTTATTAGTTTTTACTTTATATGTTCTGAAGCTATTTCATTAGGTGCATACAAGTACAGGAGCTGAATCTTGTTATTTAGTGACTTTCTGATCGCTTCTCGGCCTTTTGGCTAAGATCAAGTGTAGTGACTTTCTGATTTCCAATGGCTTTTTTTTTTTAACCAGTTATTGTTACAAATTTCTCCTGCTACTTTGTAGATTTACTGTTGATGGTGTCTTTGATCAAGAGAAGTTCTTAATACAGCCCATTTTATCATTATTTTCCTTTATGGTTAATATTTTGCTTGCCCTGTTTAACAAATCTTTTCCTATCCTAAGATCACAAACCTATTCTTTTATACTATTTTTTTTAAAAGTTTTGTTTCTTTTACTTTCACTTTTAGATCTAAAAGCCATTGGAAGTGAATATGTTGTGGGAGTGGTGGTCAAGCTTTACTTCTTTTATATTACTATTATTTTAAAAATGTTTATCTTGAGAGAGACTGAGTCAGCAGGGAAGGGGCTGAGAGAGGGAGAGAGAGAATCCTAAGCAGGCTCCACACTGTCAGCACAGAGCCCAGTGCAGGGCTCCAACCCACAAACCATGAGACCACGACCTGAGCCAAAACCAAGAGTTACACACTTAACTGACTGAGCCACCCAAGGGCCCCTTATAACTTTTAATCCACTCGAACAATCAGACTTTAACTGAGATTACTTAGTACTTGTGACTACTAATGTACCCTGAATTCATTCTTCCTTCTTCCTTTCGGCTTTATTTGTCCTACTTTTCTGCTTTTTCTTTCCTTTTTTTTGGATTAAAAATTTTTTTTGTTTTGCTGGTTTCTGAAATCTATTTTTCTCAATACCAGTTATCTCACACTCTTAAAAAGTCCAAAGTTAGGCAATAATTCATCCCTCCTTCTGAATAACACAATGGCCTTAGAACACGAACTATGATCAGTTCTCTCCTATATTTATTATTGTTCATTATTTTGGTTTTGTCTTTTTAGTCCTAAAAATTAGATTACTATCATTTCATATGCTTGTACAGATTTACTTGTATTTACCAATTTCTTTGCTGACCTTTACTTCTCACATAAACAAATTCTTCTTATTGTATATTTTCTTTCTTAACGGTCCTTTGTAGAAGTTTTTAAAGTAAAGACTTACTGATGGTAAACTCAGTTTCTGTTTATCTAAAAATGACTGACCACACCTTCATTCTTGAAAGATTCTTTTCTTGGGGATACAATTCTAAGGTGACATTTATTTCTCTCTGTACTATCTTTTGGCTTCCTGGTTGCAGTTGAGATGTCTCTCTTCCATTCTCTCCTTGTAGATACTAGATATTCTGTCCTCCATGTCCCTTAACCGTTCATATTTTTCCGGTACTTGTCTCCCTGTGCTGTTTTCTGAATAATACCTTCAGGTCTTCCAGTTCTCTCTCTTCCTCACTGTGTCTAATATACTAATCTATTCACTGGGTTTAAAATGTCAATGGTTACATGTCTAAACTTATACTCTACTTGATTTTTTTGTCAAATATATCTTGTCATTTTTGATGATCACTCTTTGCTTCATTAAAAAAAAATTCATTACTTTGTTGGGGCACCTGAGTGGCTGAGTCGGTAAAGCATCTGACTCTTGATTTTGGCTCAGGTCATTATCGCATGGTTTGTGGGATCAAGCCCCATGTTGGGCTCTGTGCTGACAGTGTGGAGCCTGCTTGGAATTCTCTCTCTCCCCCTGTGCCCCTCCCCTGCTGGAGCCTGCACGCACTCTTTCCTCTCAAAATAAATAAACATTAAAAAAAAAAAATTTCATTACTTCAGGGGCACCTGGGTGGCTCGGTTGGTTAAGCGTCTGACTCTTGGGTTTTGGCTCAGGTCATAATCTCTTAGTTCAAGGGATCAAGCCCCGTGTTGCTGTGCACTGACAGCACGGAGCTTGCTTGGGATTCTTTCCCTCTATCTCTGCTCCTCCCCAACTCATGTGCGCACACTCTCTCCCTTTCCCAAAATAGATAAACTCAAAAAAATTTATTGCTTTGTTAAGTATTTCACATGTAGTTTATGTTTTAATTTTCTGTCTGATGATTCGCAGTATCTGTGAAGTATCTAGGGGTAGGGAGGGGAGGACAGAGTAATCGAAAACTGCTGCTTCTAGTTTCTGTTCAAGCTTACTTACAGGGGACTTTTCTGTGTGTGGGATAATATAAATTCATAATTGGTCAATGTAAATCTATGGAAATTTTGAGTACCTATGTTTCCTTGTTTCTGCTAGTAGTGGCCAGGGACTGCTAACAACTCTAGCTGTTTCCTAGGGTCCTGGATTTAATGCAGAAATTTCAGTGTCGGTTTCTTCATTTTGCAGTAGGAACAGTTGTTTGGTTTTGGCATTTGACTCTAGAGTGACTTTCACATCAACACTCACTACCAACACTCCAGTTTGAGTGGGTTCATCAAAATTAATTAATAGGGCTGGGGGGACTTGGGAGATTCCCCTTACTCCTTGGAAGCCTGTTAATGCTTATTCAAATTCTAACAGATCTACTTATGTGATAGTGACAGGGTACTTCAGAAAAATTAGTTTGCCATACAACAGGAAAGGGCACACTATCTTCCTACTCATTTTTGCTCCCAAGGAATTTTCCTTACTTTTTTGGTGTAAGTATGTAAAGTAAGTAAATACTATGTATTTAAAAAGAATTATTTTAATTTTAACATTTTACTAAGCATTTTTGAGTGTCGTGTAGAAGAATTTTAAGTAATGTACCCTGCCATTCTGCTAGAAATTTCAGAAGTCCTGTTTTTCCCCCCAAACATGTTATACTAGATCGCTCCCATTTTATACCCATGTAGTTTTTCTATATCTACATGTAGATATAGAAATATTTATTTGTATAAATGTTTGTATAAATTTGTATAAATAAATTACATTTACTTGTATAAAATTTTATCTTGTTAGATTTGGAGAATTTTTCTAGTCAATATACTGAGATCTTTCTAGTTCTTATTATCAAACAATACATCCCTTCACCCTGTATATAAACAGCCTATTAAATTTATATTCCAGCAGTTATTTGTTTACATGATCATTTTATTACCCTTTCAGATTAAAAAATAGGAACTATCTTAATTACTTTTTTTTTTTTTTTTTTTTTTAAGTAGGCTTCATGCCCAGAGTAGAGCCCAATGTGGGGCTTGAACTCAGGACCCTGAGATCAAGACCTGAGCTGAGATTAAGAGTACGACGCTTAACCAACTGAGCCACCCAGCATCCCCTTAATTGCTTTTGATTTTTGAACCTAGGAGGTATTCAATAAATGCACACTGAATGTCCTTAACTAAGTTACTGGTAAAAATATTAAACACGATAAGCCCATGGTCAGAGCCCTGAACCTTAAGACAGGCCTGGTACCTAGCTATCAATGGTCCATTAATTAGCACTCTTTGTTATGGTCATGCAACTAGTTATTCAACTCAAAGATTCAACAAATATCTGAAACTGTATTAAATTTCACATTTCAGCCAATTATCTAAGGTCTATGACAATGTTCTGAGAGATTTTATCAAATGCTCTGCTGATATCCAGACACATTCTATCTACAGCATTTCCCTTTTCTACTAGCCTTATCAACTCATCTTAAATCTTTCATGAAGCCTTTTTGAATATTCAGATCAAACTGAGCTCTTTTAGTACAACTTTGAACTCAGCAACACACATTTTTACACTTTATATGCTGCCTTACTATTTTTTTGCCTTACTATTTAATGAATTTATAAATTATCTTCCCATGACATTTTTTTTGCTATTTTAAAACTATTTTAAAAGAATTCTATGCATGTGATTTAAAAATTCATACAGTAAAAAAGGATTTTAAAAGAGTATCTTCCCTCTACCCTAATCCTTTGTTTCTTCTTCTAGCGTCAACCACTGTAAAAGTTGTTTTTATCTTCACTGAACTTTTCTTTATACCTGCATAGCTATGTGTGTGTGCCCACAGACACAAACACCTGTTTCTACACACAGAAAATATGTTCTTACACTAACAGGAACTTACTGTATTTAGTTTTAGACTTTGCCTTCCTAAATTAATAACACAAATGGGTGATTTGTTCCCATATCCACACATACATATACCTTACATTTGAAGGGTGACACAGAATCCCTCTAATCTAGCGTAGTGATAAACTGTACCAATACAACAGAGTGATGCTGAGTGCTCCCTGCATTCCTCAAAAGCTGTTTAGGGTCTGGGACCGTGACATTTAACACAGTATTGAACAAACAGCAATCAATCAATAAATAACTGCTTTCCTACAGAATGTCTTCTAAATGTATGATATTTGGGGAGAAAATGAGAAATTTCATCTCTAGTCCCACCCTCACTAGGGAAAACAGAAGGGAAGAAACAGGAAATAGAAATCTTATTTCTTCAAACAAAGTAGAGCAACAAACACTTGTGAGAGAGATGTATTCAGTTAAAGCAATCCAGAGAAGGAGCCTCAGATGATGCAAAACAGAGTATTTTGAAATACATTGTCAATCACTATAGCATACTAACACTACAGCTTTAAATATTTTATTTGATGACACCCAAAAGGAACTTCCATAAACGATCAAGTTCTTAATTTGTGACAAGCCTGGGAAAGCCACACTGTATGCCAATTCCTTAAAAATACAAGAAGTTATTTCATATCCTTCTCAAGAAATGACCAAGCTGACTAGAACAGCTAGTGAGAAACCATGGAGTTCTCTACTTCAGTGGTTCTCAAAGCATGGTCCATGGACCCCTGGGAGTTACTGAGATTCTTTCAGGTTTAAGATCCAAGCTATTTTCAAAATAATACTAAGATGTTATTCACCCCTTTCACTGTATTGGCATTTGCACCAATAGTGCACCAATGGCACAAAGGCAGTGCTGGGTAAAATCACTGGTGCCTTGGCACAAACCAAGACAGAGGCATCAAAGTGTACTAGCAACCACTGTGGTCTTCATTGCCATATACTTATTTTTTAAAAAGGCCAGTTTTCACTTAAGAATTCCTTGATAAAGGAAGAAGAAAAAATATTTTTATTAAATCTCAACCTTGAGGATGTATCTTTTTAATACTCTGACAAATAGGAAGCACGCACAAAAACTTCTGCATACCAATGAGTTTTCATGTAATAAGTACAGTTCAGATATGGTTTCAGAGTCCATATTGCAGCTAACCTTCACAAAACCATTCCTTGTCAAAGAGGTATTGAAGAATATCCATAATTATCTGGATTCTATATATTCCTCCTTTTTCCAACTACATATTTGTGTGAGGCTGGATTTTGTTCATACACTTCAACCAAAACAATGGATGGTAATGGACTGAATGCAGAAGTATCAGAATCCAGTTCTACTCTATTAAGCCAGATATTAAAGAGAGTTAAAAAAAATACAAAATGATGCTATTACTAAATTTTTGTTTTGTCTTAGAACACTTTTTCATAAAAATGTTTATAATGGGTTATGATTGTTATTTTAAATGAATTAATGAACATATTCTAAAAATTTTGTTTTAATTTCTGATAAAGCAAATACTGTAACTAGATTAAATCACATTAACAAAAGCTCTTTGGGATCCTCAATAACATTAAAGAGTATAAAGGGGTCCTGAGACCAAAAAGTTTGACAATTGCTGTAGTTAATGAAAAACGTCACTTTGGTGAACCCTGTTCCACTTTACACACAGCAGGACTTACAAACTGATTTTTCTTACTTAGCAAGAAATACTTCAGAATACTATTTGCTACCTGCATATCTTCTCCAATATTGTGATGTAGGACCTAATAAATTATTATAAGGTGAACACCATTCAAGTCCAGAAATAGAATTTTGCCAAACACCCCAGAAGCCCTTTCTATGTTGCTCCATCCCAATCATAACACCTTCCCACTCTTGCTGTAAGTAACCTGACTTTTATATTAATCACCTCCTTGACATTTTTTTATTGTATGCTTCCCTTGACACTGCAGTTTTGTTTTGCCCATGTGAAAAAATTTTGGTGTCTTATAAGGTCTCTTTTAACCCATAGGAGAGCCAGTATGCCCTCCACCTCCCTATAATTTATCTAGTGAAGGACCCAGGCTGTTTCACCTATAGAGTTCCCCAGGTTTGGATTTTGTTGACTGCCTCATCTTGGTGCAGTTCAGCATGTTCTTGTTTTAGTATAACCTAAAAATTGACAGATGAATCCAGAAAGTGGATTACACTCAGGTCCTGTTGCCTCTTTGACAAGACTATAGGAGACACTTAATGCCCAATTTGGTCTTTTTGCAATCTTGGGAGCCACTGATGCTCGCTGCCTATATCTATTCAGTTGGTGGGAGACTGTAAAATGGTGATTCTTTAATTTTATAATTTCTTTTTCATTTATTAACTGGAATATATTTGTAAAATGATTCTCTCCCTCAGCTACTACTTGGTTACCTACATGTTCAATTCATATAGAAAAAACGGGAAACACTGGATTCTTTTCCCTTGTAAGATTTCAAGATAATGAATTGGTTTCCTATCATCCTCTGAAGATGACCAATCATTTCCCTTATTACTTTTAAATATCATTAAGAATTAATAGATTTAAACACCTTTGATTAATCTTGCTGCCAAATTTTCAAATAGCACATTTGGGCCACGAAGAGCTAGATTTATACATTAGATTTTAGCTGTGCAAAGATCAGCTTCACACCTCAAAACATACCTTTCCATAAGCAAAGGCATTTTAGTTATGGAAAGGGCTGACAACTAATTAGTTCTTAAATGAAAAAATTCAGGGTAGATTAAAAAATATGATTTTCTTAACACTTCCATGAAGATAAGTTCAGATAAAATTAAAAAGTCTGAGAAGTGTTTCCTAATTATATTTTTAAAAATTCTTTAGTGACTTCCCCTTGATTTTCAGAATACAATGAAATCTCTTTAGCTCAGCTGATAAAGCACATCACCATTTGGTCTCTGGGCTCATCTCCTGCCACTCTGTTCCACTAACCCTTTCATCTTTTTTGGTAATATAAATAAAAAAAATTGCTTTGGTGATGTTTTCCTGATATGTTTTAAAAATTATCCATATATATCTAAACACAGTTCATATTACAATTACTTTTATAAGAATCTGACTCAATTAACTTTGGCATTAAAGGAAAAAAACACCATGACTCAACTGTTGGAAATACTCTCAAGTAATCTTAAAAATCCAAAAATAAGTTATTGCTTAAAAATCATGGGCACATTCTATAGACAAAGCCTATATCCACCTATTTTTAAGTTACAAAGATATATAAGGAACAAAGTGAGAATAAAAGAGCTGGAAATGAAGCTATTCCACTTTATTATCAATATGAAGTTTCCAAAAGGGAGTAGTATCATGTTCCCAGTGGAAAAAAGAATATGTAAACAAAAATCTAAAATGAGACAGGAATGAGATTTTCCCAAAAAGATATCTTCCACGCTCCAGGGCAATTATTGTAAAAATTTTAAAGCAGAAGAGATTTAAAATGCCCATGCTCCTCATTCTCATGAAGTACACACAGACCTCAACAAGATTTCAGAAACAGTCTTAGTGTTCCATGAGTTCTCAACAGGAATTTTATAATGATGTATTTCCATTCTTATGACTGTTTATTTATTGATTATTTATATTGTAAAAAAATAATATAAGCATATTTTGGATCATTTGGTTGGTCACCTTAATACCAAGTACAGTCTTATGGTTTTGTCACTCACATACCTGCTTAGGGTTGACTAGTGCCAATCAGTTATACTTTAATAATTGAGGGCTAATTAAAAAGGTGCAGAGGTAGACTTAATATGTAAACAAGGTGTCCTACAAAGTAAAGGTCAAGTTATAGAATAAATGAAAGTCTCCTACTCCTCGAATACAGGAAAATGGTGGGAGAACTGGGTTACATGGCACACAGCTGTACTGGCATGCTGAACTCAAAAGAGGACTTATAGAAACTTCTTAATGGGTATAGGGTTACTTTTTGGGGTGAGGACAATGTTTTGGAATTACACATTACTAATGTTTGTACAACAGTGAATTATATATTTTTAAATAGTGAATTTATGTTATATGAATTTTACATCAATAAAAAAGAAAGAACACAGAACACAGCAATCAGTATTACAGACATCATCACTTAGCATATTAAATGTTATGTTGCCAACTGGAATATAATTGATCTTGTGGTTTGTTTTAAATTTTTGACTCATTTATTGTTGCATAAGAGTGATAGCCCTGAGGAATTTATGCCTAGTTTTATGTTTGTTAACATCTCTTACATTAAAACCAAAATAGTTTAATTCAATGTTGGGAATTTGTGACATACCATTTGCCCTTTTAAGACAGACTATACAGTAGGAAATTTTGAGAAAATGTTATGAAAGATTCATAAACATGATCCACATCCTTTTTCTCTGAAACTTTAGTAATAAAACAGTTTAACAAAAATGGGAACTTAATACAAATTTTATCTCTTCTTTATAAACTACTCTAAGACCTCTGAAGATTCTTATTTACCCATGTAACATTCCTACTGGCAAAAACTGAATACCACCAACTTGAACATAGCTATTCAACAAATGTACAATGCTTTAAAAAAGAGGAACAAAAATACCAAGAATCAGGCACTGAGTAACAGAAATTCAGGTTTCCATGCTGATCCAGGGTACTTCAGTTTCTGTTGATCCTTTACAATTAAAGTTACTAGTAAACAGGTTCTAGTGATTTTCTTTTATTTTTTATTTTTTTTTCAATATATGAAATTTATTGTCAAATTGGTTTCCATACAACACCCAGTGCTCATCCCAAAAGGTGCCCTCCTCAATACCCATCACCCACCCTCCCCTCCCTCCCACCCCCCATCAACCCTCAGTTTGTTCTCAGTTTTTAACAGTCTCTTATGCTTTGGCTCTCTCCCACTCTAACCTCTTTTTTTTTTTCCTTCCCCTCCCTAGGTTCTAGTGATTTTAGCAAGACTCTCAGTAACTAATAAGCTCAAAAAAGGAATACCTTCCCTGCTTTGACCATGGTAGGTTGTCAGGCAGATGGGGACACTGCAGTGACCAGAACAGTGATGGGAACAGAAATGAAACAGCTAAGAGCACTTCAGAATCCTAAGCAACTAGACAAGCACAGTTTGAAAAGTATACTAAGCTCAGCTCCTATGAGGTCAGTCAGCAAAACATCAGATCCAAGTCTTCCCTATTACACGAATACTAAGATTGAATCTTCTTGGTAGTAGAGAAATCAAAAGTGCTTCTGCCTGAAACATAACAGATCAAGATGTTTTAAAGAGCAAATAAAAAGTTTATGAACTCAAGTGTATTTTGGAAATACATTAAATAAGCCCAAATAAGACTGATTGATTCATTCATTCAACCAATATGAATTTATGTGTGCTTTATGGTGGTAATTTATAATCCACCAATAATTATGTAAATGACACACATTACTGCGAACATTTTCCAGCCATGTTGAAAATTCCAGAAGATATGCAAGTTTGAAATTTTTTGAGCTCTTATTGTGGTAGACATTTAAAAATAACAGTTCAACTTCGGAACTCATAGATTTGATTAGTCAAAGTCTGACTCTGTCTAGAGTGACAGGTTCACAGGTTGATGACAAAGTAAGTTTTTATTTTGCTGATCCTGGTATGTAGTAGCAAGATACTTATGAGTAGCAAGTAGCCTAGCTACTCAACATTTACCTCTCAACTCTTGATTCATCCTCAAAAATCACCCCAAATGAAGCAGATATTATTTCCCCTTTCAAATGAAGAATCAGAAAATTCTGCATATAGAGCAGTTCATGTTTGACATTGGCTCCTAATAGAATTGCACAAATAAGAGAGATTCCAGTTTGGGAAATGACAAGTTAAACAAAGCAAAAAACAGTTTTCAACTGAGAATTTCTAAGGGTCCTTCAGTATGCTAATGTACACCATGAATTTTTAAGAGAGAGGTACAATATGTAGTTTCCCAACTTCTAAGACCAAATGCAATATGTAGTTTCCTTTTGTGCATTGAATAGGTGACAGACCAGGGAGCCATGAAATACAGTACTTAGCAAATGCTGCTACTGTGATCTCACAAAATTTGAAGATTTGTGGAAGTATGGGGATTAGTCTTTTGAGACTATCACAGAATATGTATAGTTTAATCATTACAGTATCACTGGTGAAGACACGCATCACACATAATCATTCTTTATAAGGCAGAAATCTAGTGACCTGGATGTTATGATGGATTGCAGATTCTAAGATTTGAACTGCTTCTGTGAAACAAGAGGACAAAAACCGTTCTGTCAATCGTATCTTCTGGATGTAAAGAGAGGTCATGGTGGAAGAAATAATTACCGGTAACCCCTAAATGACTGCTAATCAGAATCACTTGGGGGTGCTCTTAAAATCAAGATTCTGATTCAGTAGGTTGAAGCAGGGCCCCAGGTGATTCTCCTAGTGGCTGACCTGGAAGACGAACAGTGGAGAGCCTCGTTTGCAAAAGAATAAAATAGAAGGGCAAGATGCCTCCAGCTCCATCTCAGAAGGGAGTCCGGAAACAGTAAATCATGGACCACGACTACAAGAATTCAATGTTTAGTGTATATTGCAGGACTGTACAACTGAAGTAGTTCATTTATGGGTTTGAATTTCTACTCTGTAACTTACTAGCTGTGTGAAATTAGGCAAGTTACATAACCTCTTTGTTATGTATAGATGGATTTCCCCATCTATAAAATTAAACTAATAACATGGACCCAACTGTGTTGTCATGAGGCTTACATGAGCTACTGTATAAACACACATAGCAAAGTGCTTGCTGTGTGAAGAGGGCTCAGTATATACTGCTGTTCCTACTCCTGACCAGTACTCTTCTGGTGATCAGAAGGAAAGGAAAGGAAAGGAAAGGAAAGGAAAGGAAAGGAAAGGAAAGGAAAGGAAAGGAAAGAAGAGCCCTATGATATTGTTTCAGGGAAAAACACTGCATAAAAATGTTTTGCGAAAGAAGGCCCCAAGGGACAGAATAGATAGTAGCAACTAACAAAAATAAGGAAAGCAGATTTAAGACCCTAGGATTTGCAGAAATTGAACAAAGAAAGACCCTGCCCATACACAGTCCTTACAGGGACTCTGAATGGGCGTGAGAGCAGCCACAGATTCAGTTAGGAGGCAGTCCCAATACCTCAGACAACGTTTCACATACAAGAAAACTAGAGCTCTGACAGTGCATTTGCCCAAGGTTACAGCACTACTAAATGGATTAAAATTTAGGAGGGGGCAATTTTAGGAGGGGGCAAATCCAATGCCCCCTCCACTAAACTAGACTGTATGAAAAAATAAATTCCTCTTAAAGTCCTATCTATGAGAAAGAAGCAAAAAGTCAAGCTGTTTAGTGAAAATGAATATACATACCAACAAACACATAATGAGTCTATTTGTATTCAGTGGAAAAGGAGGAGTGTTGGCAAGAGATCCAAACTTGGAGCTTAATACTCAAGTTTTAATTCTAGCTCTTGCTGATTGTGACTTTGGGCAACAAGCTTAATTTCTAACTAGTCTGCTCACCTGGAAGAAGCTTACACCTTGACATAAAAATCAAAAGAAATAATGTATTTGAAGATACTTTGCAAATTAGGTTTAGACTTCTGGTTCCAGCAAAATGCAAACTAGTTAGCTTCCAACCTTCCTGACATAAACATCTAGAGCTGCTATTTAAATAAGGCAAAAATCTTTTTAAATGCATGGGTGTGTAACTAAAGAGCAGAAGAAGAAGCCAACTAGGGCCAAAAACTAAGAGAACTAAAAACCGGAGAAGCAAGCATGCCCTGTGACTGTCCTGGTGCAGATTGGGCAAGCTGGCTTTTGGTCTTGATGATCTGAGGGCTTTTGACATCATGCAAGGACTGGAGATGCTCTGGGCCCGCACTGGGAGGGGAGTTGGAACCAAGTCCCCAGGGATTCTTGATTCATGCTAGAAAATAAAGCAGCTCAAAAAGAAGGAAGAGTAATAATAATGATAGCAAAATATTAGTAAAATCTGCTCACCAGATTGGGAGATAATAAGAAAGCCAGTCTACCTTAATCTGAACTCTGAGTAAAGGAAAAAAAAAATCCAAGAATCTGTAACCAAGGACCGGTGTCACACCATAGTTTAGGAAATCTAGGAAATCGCAAGTCACGAAACTAACATGTAATTAGTTAATTGCCTTTGAGCCAATGATGCTTCTGGGCTAGGTGGAGTAAATGCAAAACTTCTCTAGAAGAGGGCACCTCCAATCCAGACCATGGAGGTTCCCCCCTAAAGTCTTTATTCCAGTTTAGCTCATAATCTAAGGCTGAAAACACACGAAGAAGGCAAGAATCAGCAGACCAACAGAATTTAAACCTCTAAGAAATTCCTGTAAGATAATATGACAGTGATGAGTACAGATGTTAAAGTGATCAAAACCTTGAGAACAAGCCACTGAAAAAAAGAAGAGGCAGATTTGAATAAAGATGGAATAAAACTGTGAAAATAGAAAATATAAGCCAATTAAATCAAAAGCTTCAACAGACAGGTTAAACACCTGAGTAGTCACAGCTGAAGAATGAGTTAGTGAACTAAAAGAGAAATCTGTAGAAACTATACATAAGAGAAAAGAAATAAAGACATGAAATATGAGAGTGGTGAAGACATAACAGGAAACAGAATGAGAAGATCCAACATATGTCTAAAAAGGCTTCCAGAAGGGAAGACAGCAAATGCAAAAGGCAACATTCAGAGAATTTTCCAGAACTGATAAAAACTACAAATCCCCAATTTCAGAAAAATGCAACACGTATCAAACAGATTCATTAAAAATCAACCCACCGGCGCCTGGGTGGCTCATCGGTTAAGCATCCGACTTCGGCTCAGGTCATGATCTCACCGTTCATGAGTTCAAGCACTGCATTGGGCTCTCTGCTGTCAGCACAGAGCCCGCTTCAGATCCTTGGTCTCTCTCTCACTCTGCCCTCCCCTCCCCACCTCTCAAAAATAAACATTAAAAAAAAACAACAACAAACCACCTGTTTTGTAGCAAAGCATGTAAAACACAGAGAAAATCTTAGAATGACCACACAATTTATTCTTTAAACTGGGACACTTGTCAGAGACAAATGTTAAACCAGATGGGACCCCAAGACAAAAGGAGGGAAACATTGACACCGTTCTAGTCTATAAGTCCCAGCCGAAATGCATAGTTTTTATTAGAGACACAAGGAGACCAACAGAATTCCTGACAGCAAAAGACAGAAGACAATGAAATAACCTTTTCAATGGGTGAGAACAGCAGTATTGTTTCTCTTTATTTCTACATCGGCTATACAGTCTTTCACAAGTGAGGGCTAAATAAAAACATTTCAGACAAAAATGGACTCAGTTTCTTGTTCAGATTGTTGAAACAAAAACAACGGATGATATGAGAAAGAAGGAAATTCATTCCAGAAGGATAGCACAGAGATGAAAAAAAAAATTCTATGAACATTGTTATCAATTAATTAGAAAATGGTGACAGAATGAGAATTTAGAAAATTACAACTCACCATAAATGACTCAAGAAAGAAAAGCAAATCTGAATAGAGCTACTGCCCCACCTCTAAAACCCATGCTAGATGGTTTTATGGTGAATAGTACCAATCATTTTGGTACTAACACCAATCTTATTCAAACTGTTCCAGAGAAGCAAGGAAAAAAGGGAGGCAGGGAAGGAGGGAAAAGAAAAACAGGCAACCTCCTCATCGGAATCTGAGGCTAGTATAATCTTGATACGAAAAAAAGACAAAGGGAGAGCATACAACGACAAAGGAAAATTATAGGCCCATTTTCATTTATGAACAGTTACAAAAACCCTAAGTAAAATATTAGTAACCCAAATCCAGTATGATAAATTTGACAAGCTGATCCTAAAATTCACATGGAAGAGAAAAGGGCCAAGAATAATGGAGAGCATTTTGAAGAACAAGAAGTTTGGGAGCACCTTAAAACTTATAAAGCTCCATCAGGACAGTATGGGGGGTGCCTGGCTGGTTCAGTTGGGAGAGCAAGTGACTCTTGATCTTGGAGTTGTGAGCATCAGCCCCACGTTGGGTGTAGAGATTACTTAAATAAATAAAACTCAAAAAAAAAAAAAAATTGAGGCAGTATGATTACGAGCACAGGGATAGAGAAATAGACCAATGGAAAAGCCAGACCACCTGAAAGGAAACTTACACCACATATGTGGCAATACAGATCAGTAGAGAAAGGGTGAGTGAACTACACAATAAACAAGGTTGAGAAATTCCATGTGGGAAAAAGTCAAATTATATCTCTTTCCAAAAATGAATTTTCAGTAGATAAAACTGAAAGTATGATAAAAATGTAAGGTTTTACTTTTTCACATAAATAGCAATATATCCAGAATAGAATGATTTAACCAAAGGACATTAAATTTTCTTCGAAAAAATAGTTTGATTTCCTGCGAATACGAGAATAAATGTCCCAGCTAGGTGAAACTATAATAAGGCATATGCACACATATACACGATACACCAAAACACAACTTTAAATGTATATGTACATAACCAGTACACTCCTTAGGGATAACAAATTATCTTGGGGAAAAAGGGTGTTCTATTCAAAAGACAGTCTCCATTTATTAATGCAAATATCCTTATTTTGGTCATTTAATTTCTCATGACTAATTCTCACAAACAGCTAAACTGAAAACACAGGAAGAAAAAAAAAATCACACAAATAATCACGATCTACTTTACGGTGCACTTCCACCTTTTGCTATTATAGCCCCCACAACTGAAAATTAGAATCAAGATACTATACCAACTTTCACTCCTTGCTTTTTCCATTTAATTTATAGAATGAATACTTTAATAAATCATTCAAATCTCTGAAAACCTGGTTTGAATGCCTGCATAGCAACCCATCACATTCTAACGCTTGCTTGCTTATCTCTGTAGCCTTGTCTCCCCCACCTCTGGTGCACTAAGTTTCTGTTAGCGTGGTCTCTTCCAGTTCTGAGTAGAGGTTTCCTCCCTCAGGGCCTTAAATATGTCATTTCTTTTTCCTGCAACACTGTTCCCTTCCTTCTCTTCATCTCCCCACCCAATAAAAAAAAAAAAAAAAAAAAAAAGAAAGAAATCGGTACTCTCAAAAGATTTCAGTACACCTTTTCCTTCCTATCACTCATCACAATTTGTAAATTTATATTTATTGGTACAATTTCAGGAGTATCTATCTGTACAGTATCTACCTGTATCGGACCATGCCGATTTTGTTCTTTGCTTTATCTCTGGTATTTAGCAGTGTCTGACCCACAGAAGTGAAAGATACAATTAAAACATTTTCTAAACCCATTTTTGTCTAAACCTTCCTAGGCATGATTACTTGTACTTTTTCTTTAATTGTGCTAATTGTATAACAAAATTAATATTGTTATGGTTTGAGAAGTTTAAATTCTTACATTACCTCTAAGAAACAATAATATAAAGCTAGCTATCCTAGCTCTTTTAGAGGTCATATGAATTTTTTAAATTGTATCATCATACTCTAAGATTCCTTCTAGCTTAAAAATTATGTGATTCTAATCCCATTTCATTAACCTGTTAATGGTATCATTCTGATTACCATGGACATGTAACACGATTATTGCAGTCATAAATGAAACATTCTAAATATTCAGTTGTGTGTAAACAAAAACAGTACACTTGGTGGAGAAATGTTAACTGGCTTTAAAATGCTTTCTTAATACACCCACATAAATAAAATATAATATTAAACAGAAGGCGAGCTACTGTTATACGTCATTACAATAGTCTGCTTGAAAACAGGGGTCAGGGCAATATTCCATTGTAAATAAATCTGTAAATGTGATTGGGAAACTAATGATTTGAAGGCTTGAATTAGAGGAATTTTCAAATGGTAGCCACATCACCGATTAAACACCAGTAACAATATTAACTTTATAAAATCTAGGAAAAGAGGAAGATATTTCAGTTGTTTTCTCAAACCTCAGTAAAATACAATATACAAGAGGCCAATACTTTTTTCCCCTATAGAATATATCCTTGATTCTCTAAAAGTCAATGTGTACATTAAATACACATTACAGCTAACTTTTCTTTAATGTCCCATTTTTTAATGCTATTTCTTTATATCTTGTATATGCTCGTATATCACAGGTATCAAGAATGCATAGCCTGTAGTTTCTTAGCCTAGCTGAGATGTAATATTCTGAGATATTAAGACAGCATGTCCTCTAATCTGTTGAGACTTGCAGTCTAACTACTGATAATAAACGTTTAAAAGTTTGCTAGTAAGAATGAAAGATTTCAGAAATAAAGGTGTACAGAAGACAGGGTTTTCACCGGCCTAAAAATTCAGGAGATAGCTTCTCAGCTCTTTTCCCATGAGAAAACTCCAAACACCGAACACACTCCTTTAGAAGATTCAACAAAAAAGAAGCATAAGAAACTCAAAACAGAACATTAAAGGAAAAAAGATAAAAGCAACCACATATACTTAATCTTGGAACCCTGAACTTTGATTCAGAGAGGGAAAGAATTCAGAGTTCCGTATTTACCCTCTGACAAAAAAATGTAAAAAAGACTATTAAGTAAATGTTTTTAAAGAAGTTTTGGCATACACTCCCCATACATGCTGGCTTTTTGATTCTCTGGAATTCTAAATAATTTTTCCCTTAAAATCTTGTACAATAATCAATTTGCTTCAACACTATTATATGATCTATGAAAAATGCTTTCCAGGAACTTATCAAGTCAGCAAATAAGGAGGACCAGGCTAATTGCAAAACAAAAGATTCAGAACAATCTTCTAATAGAAGGAACAGGAGGTTTTAAAAAAAGAAGTCTTTTCTGGGTGCCCCTCAAACACTAGTTATGATGGAGAAATAAAGAAAAACTAATCTGTTTTCCAAAAGTTAAAATGGGATGGGGAGACAAAACAGACCAAGGGCAGATCAAGGAGACTTAAGTTTTAAATGCCTTAACAATGACATCTTTAAGAGGTATTGATGGCCCAACTGGCGGGTTAGCTCAGTCCGGAGAGCATGAGACTCTTAGACTCATGAGACTGATGGTTAGAGAGTTAACATCGTTAAGGTTTAGGGAAACTCCTGAGAATAGCACTCTCCTTTTTTTGCACTAAACACATGCCAATTTCACTGCTGTTTGTCAAAAAGTATTTTACTCCTGCTGAGGATAACAGATTTTGAGGCTGTTCCAAAATATAAATGAGAATAAAACATCAGGGTTTCACTTAAGTTTTACAGTTTGCTATAAGACTTACTAAGAAACAGGACAGGTGTATATTGTGAATAGCTAACATCTGAAGGCTACTGAAATGGGCTTTCACTATGATTATGTGAGTTCTAAGCGAAGTTGAAAAGGTAAACAATTGTCTACTGGGTATCTTTACTCAAATGTACACCAGCACCTCAAAATCTGTGTGTTCAAGACTGACCTTACTACTTCTTCAACATACTGTTCATTCACTGTCTGCTTAGCTGCCCAGAAATGTAGAAGCTTGCCTTCTCACTTTATTCTTTCAAACTTTCAAATCCCACCAAGGGTAAAACTCCATAATATTAATCTCCCATCTCCTATCCTCAAAGCCATGACCTTAATTCAAGTCCCAACTGCTTCTTGCATAGGCTACTGCTTTATCTCCTAATTTGTCCACATCCACTCAGTTTTCTATACCATCAATGCAGTGATGCAATTATTCCATCACTTCTACTTAAAAACCTTCAACTACACATCTACAAATTCCTTATTATGACATTAACAGGTTCTTCATGTTCTGGTTTTTTCCTACCATTAAAGTCTCATTTCTCACCTTGCTCTTCTTTATTTCCTATAAAGCAGCGATATTTAATTGCTTTCATTTTCTGGAATGTTCCATGAACATATACAGCTTTCCTTATGGTATTCTCTCTGCCTGCTATGCTCTTAAGGACCTGGAGAACTTTTTATTTTTATTTAATTTTATTATTTAATTTTTTAAAAGTTTATTTATTTGAGAGAAAGAAAGCATGTGCGAGCAGGGGAGGGGCAAAGAGAGGGAGAGAGAGAATCCCAAGCAGGCTCTGCACTGTCAGCACAGAGCCCAACGCAAGGCTCAAACCCACAAACCATAAGATCATGACCTGACCTGAAATAAAGAATAAGACACTTAACTGACTGAGCCACCCAGGCACCCCAATTTTATTTTAACATCTTTTTAGATCTGGCTTAAGCACTCACCACTTTAAGAAAACTTTCCTACTCTGGGGCACCTGGGTGGTTAAGTGTCCAACTTTGGCTCAGGTCATGACCTCACGGTTCATAAGTTCAAGTCCCGTGTTGGGCTCTGTGCCTGGAGCCTGCTTCAAATTCTGTCTCCTTCTCTCTCTGCCTCCCCCCCCCCCCCACCCCCTGCCTAAAAAATAAATAAACTTCAAAAAAAGAGAAAACTTTCCTACTCTCCAAATGACATTAGTGTCTCATTATGTTCTATGCATACATGTATCATATCACCTATTATCATTTTATATCCCTTATTGGCATACATTTCTAGCTATTATGGTCCTGGAGCATAGTCGTTGGATCTTATTCATCTTTATATTTCCATTGCTTGGCACACAGCACACAATCAAAAACTATCAGCAATGAAGTAATGACTACTGATCTGTGTATCTTAAGTTGTCATTTCTCCTATCTTACCAATTCACCAAGACGATGATACTATTCTAAACAACATTTGTCAAATAGCTAATAGGGGACACATTTAGGGCACATATGAGACACATCAGGTCAGTTCCAGGATGTGACAAGGACTATGAAACCAGAAATGACAAAAGTTGTTTAAAAATGTATCTTTCTGGAAGCCTCTAAAACACCTGTTACACATTTCCTTATGTCTATATACAGGAACATCAATAGAACACCCATATGCTACTTTCTCAGTGTTATCTGTGCATTTAGATTTTTACTTCAGCATAACATTTATTTCTAGGATAGATCGTAATGACATGACTAATCAATCACAAAAACTTATAAACATCTCTACGTTAAGAATAAGATATCTAAAGGTATAATAATTACATAATTTTCTTTTTTTGGCCAAAGAAGAGAGTGACCATTTGTTAATATATTTATTGACCTCCACTTCACTATAATCAGTCTTGTCTGCCCCCAAGAACAGAATCACACAGAACAGTTCCCAAGTGATGTGAAAGAAAGCCTTTAAATTCAATCTTAATATAGGACACCTTAACCATTTTAACTTAAAATATTTTTGGGTTATTTTCAAAGCTAATGCTATCATTATGAAAAACTTAAAGGACAATAATATTTTAAAATCAGTAGCTGAATGGAATCAGAATTGCTAGTATTTCAGACTTAGCACACTGAATCACTGATTTCATGGTTTAATACCTTCCTCAATATTCCCCACCTTATCGTGAATGGTTTCAAAATACATGGGAATTTTAGGGATGCCTCGGTGGCTCAGTAGGTTGAGCGTCTGACTTCGGCTCAGGTCATGATCTCCTAGTTCTTGGGTTCCAATCCCACAGTGGGCTCTGTGCTGACAGCTCAGAGCCTGGAGCCTGCTTCAGATTCTGTCTCTCCCTCTCTCTCTGACCCTCCCCTCTCACGCTCTCTCTCAAAGATAAATAATAAATGTTAAAAAAAAATACACGGGAATTTTAGAAAGTTTGTTTTTGACAAGTGCTTTGGGGAAGAATACATGCTTAGAGTGTTTTTTGTTAAGGTCCTAAAAATACGACTTTCTATCAGTAAAATTCTGAATTTCAAAATATGAGTTGACTGTTTCTTCTCCTCACTCAGCTAAGAGAACAGGACATATCTTAGGCTCATAGTATAAACAGTAAGTAATCTTAAATACCTTACAAAATATCCATTTGCATTTACTTACCTAGGAGAATGAGGATCTAGCTTATTTTTACAGGCACCCAGTAAAGATATTCTATAACCTGTATTCATTCCACTTCTGCTTCCATTCCCTTTGGTTCAGTAGCAAGTTTTTCTTAGTTTTTTTTTTTTTAATGTTCATTTATTTTTGAGAGACAGAGAGAGAGAGTGTGAATGAGGACAGGGTGGGGGGGGGGAGCAGAGAGGTAGGGTGACATAGGCGCCCCAGCAAGTTTTTCTTAGAATAGTACTATCAAATAAAAGTTTCTGTGATAAAAGAAATACTTTACCTGCACTGTGCAATATGGTAGTCACTAGCCACATGAGGCTAGTGGGTACTAGAAATGTGGTCAACGTGAATGAAGAACTAAATTTTTAAATTAATTAAATTTAAATAGCAACATGTGGGTAGCAGTTATCATTTTAGTCAGTGTAGTAGAGATATCAGAATGCCACTGTCAACAAAAAGTATAGTCTGATCTGGTCCCTATCAAACTGGCCTTGGGTTAAAACCATGCTGGGCCATTCCCTCCACTTCCCAAAAGTCAGGCAATAGATATGAAGGGACAAATACCCCAACAGTCTGCAAACCTTTTCGGTAAAGGGCCAAATAGTATTTTAGGCTTTGTGGTCCAGTAAGTCAAAAGGTCTCTGTCGCAACTATTCAGCTCTGCCACTGTAGCATAAAAATAGCCATAGTCGGGGCGCCTGGGTGGCTCAGTCGGTTGAGTGTCCGACTTTGGCTCAGGTCATGATCTTGTGGTTTGTGGGTTCCAGCCCCGCGTTGGGCTCTGTGCTGACAGCTCAGAACCTGGAGCCTGCTTCAGATTCTGTCTCCCTCTCTCTCTGCCCCTCCCCCACTCACACTGTCTCTCTCTCCTTCAAAAATAAATAAACATTATAAAAAATATTTTTTTAAATAGCCATAGTCAATTTGTTAAAGAACTTGCACAGCTATGTTCCAATAAAACTTTTATTTAAGAACACTGAAATTCAAATTTCATATAATTGTATTGTGTGCCATGAAATATTACTTAGATTTTTTTCAAGCATCAAAAAAACGTTAAAAACTTTCTTTAGTTCTCAGGCCATACAAAAACAGGCTGTGTGGGGCCAAACTACCAGCCTGGTTTGCAAACCTCTGAAATACCTGAAGAGTCAGGGAGTGCAATGAAGAGATACTCAACCCCCTTAGTTACTGAGGAAATGCTAGCTGAAACCACAGTAAGATCTCACTATAGAATGGCAATATCAAAGGTTGAAGACATGTAACACTTGGAATTCTTAGGCACTGCAGTGAGAAAGTAAAATGGGAGTCACCTGAGAACACTGACAGTTTCTTTAAGAAATTAAATATACCATAGGACCTAGTCATTCCTTTCCTAGGTACTGAACTCAAGAGAAATGAAAACTTATGTCTACATAAAAACTTGTATGTGAATATTTATAGCCCTTTTATTCAGAGGGACTTAAACTGGAAACAACCCAAATATCTCCCCCCAGGTGTGAAGGTATATATAAAATGTGATACATTCATACAATGGAATACTATTCAGCAACAAAAAGTAGCCAGCTACTGATACTACCCAATAACCCGAATGAATCTCAAAATCACATGCCGAGTGAAAGACTTCAGAAACAAGAGTACAGGGGCGCCTGGGTGGCTCAGTCGGTTAAGCGGCCGACTTCGGCTCAGGTCATGATCTCGCGGTCCGTGAGTTCGAGCCCCGCATCGGGCTGTGTGCTGACAGCTCAGAGCCTGGAGCCTGTTTCAGATTCTGTGTCTCCCTCTCTCTGACCCTCCCCCGTTCATGCTCTGTCTCTCTCTGTCTCAAAAATACATGAACGTTAAAAAAAAAAATTAAAAAAAAAAAAAGAAACGAGTACACAGTAAGTCTACTACATAAAATTCCATTAAATGCAAACTAATTTGTGGAACAGAAAGCAGATCAGGGTTGCTTGGGGCTGAGGGTTGGGGAAAGGATAGATGGCAGAGTTAGGAGGAAATGTTGTGTATTCTGATCTTGGTGAAGGAGTCATAGGTATGTGTTTGTACACCTTAGATGCATGCAATTTACTGAACACATAAAGATGATTTAAAGGAAAATCTGACTCTACTGGCATCAGATTTACACATAGCAATCTTTATGAATTGATACATTCACTTTTTATTTTTAAAAATAATTTTAATAATTTTAAATAATTTTTTAAATAATTTAAATAATTTTATTTTTAATAATTTTTTGAATAATTATTTTTAAATAATAAATTTTTAAATAATTGTTTAAATTTAAGGAGTTGAGTAAGCAAGGGATAGATACAAAATTAGTTTGAAGTCTCACACTATCATCATTTCTTATGGGAAATGTGCCTCTTGTACCTCCAAGGCACATTAATAGTAACCCAAATCAAAAAACTTTGAGGAAAGGTTTTAGGAATTCTGTGAGCCGAAACCTTTCCTGTTTACAACACTCTGCTCTCCCTGTTTGGAACACAGATTTTAAGTTAGACTACAATGCAGAATTCCAAGAATTAGTAAATAATCTTTTACCTTACAACAGTTTTTCATTTGTAACACCTTTGGGATAATGTCTTTATTTTAAATACACCCTGTTGCTCAGATTCAATTTGTTTAAAAACACTTCATTACAGGTCTTTTGAAAGCTGGATGAAACTTGCTCATCTCTACAACGTTATCAGTTTAAAATATTAAGAATAAAGAAAAAAAGGTCCCATATCCCAGTAAGTTTTCTTTATTCTTTCAAATTCTTGGGTATTCCTCAGACTAGTTTTTCTTTTTTTAAGTTTCTTTATTTATTTTTGAGAGAGAGGGAGGGAGGGAGGGAGGAAAGGAGAGAGAATGAGAGCGGGGGAGGGGCAGAGAGAGAGAGGGAGACATAGAATCCAAAGCAGGCTCCAGGCTCTAAGCTGTCACACAGAGCCCGACACGGGACTCCAACCCATGAACCTTGAGATCATGACCTGAGCTGAAGTCAGATGCCTAACCCACTGAGACACCAAGTGCCCCTCCTCAGACCAGTTGTTGACAAGACCATGACCTTACAGGGATTCCTCAGATGGGTCAATGATAAGCTGATGATTAAAAAAAAAAATCATCTACTAACACAAAACAAATGTTTTATTTTTTTTTTAATTTTTAAAAAAATGTTTAACCTTTATTGATCTTTGAGACAGAGAGAGAGAGAGAGAGAGAGAGCATGAATGGGGGGAGGTTCAGAGAGAGAGGGAGAGACAGAATCTGAAACAGGCTTCAGGCTCTGAGCTGTCAGCACAGAGCCTGACTTGGGGCTCGAACGGACTGTGAGATCATGACCTGAGCCGAAGTCGGACGCTCAACCAACTGAGCCACCCAGGCGCCCCCGTAACAAATAATGTTTTAAATAATTTGTGGCCACACCTTGGGCAAAATTTGGATGAATTTTTTTCAGCCAAGTACAGACATGTGAAATATACATCTGGCTTCCCAGATTCTTTTCAGAGAAAACTATTCTGTTACAGCTTCCTAAAGTCAAATTAATTTCATGCTTGACTTTAGACCATGTCCTTTTGGGAGAAATAAAACACCAAAATTCAGGAGCCAGTGGAGGTGAATGAGGTTAAAAACCTAAGCCCTGAAATGATTTCTGCCAAACTTAAGACACATACTTTCAAAACTCTGCAAAGAATTCTAAAGAGAACTGAAATATATCCTTTTAAAAACCCTGTTTTTCGCTTTCCTGGACTTAAACACAACCCTTTTAACTGTACAGCTGACTCAAGCATTAGGGAAAAATATCTAGCATTAACTCTCTCAATTCAGAGACTACATACTTCAAGTACTATGACTTACCATACAAAGTATCAAGGAGATCAGTATTTTTGTCCAAAACAAGTTCCTACGCTTAAAAGTTAAAAGGCCACCATAGCTAGAAGATTACAACTTCCTGAAGTAGCACAAGGGATATTTCGTTAATCTAACTGGTTTCAGAGGTATTTATAGGAAAGCATTCGAATTGTTTTTCATCTAATTTTTATCTGAGAGGTTTAAATCAAGGGACTTAAAAAAAATTTTAATGTTTTATTTATTTTTGAGAGAGAGACAGAGTACTAGCGGAGGAGGGGCAGAGAGAGAGAGGGAGACACAGAATCCGAAGCAGGCTCCAGGCTCTGAGCTGTCAGCACAGAGCCCACGCGGGGCTCAAACTCATGAACCGTGAGATCACGACCTGAGCTGAAATCGGATGCTTAACCAACGAAGTCACTCAGACGCCCCTAAATCCAGGGACTTGTAAGCGAGAATCAATTTTTAGTCTACTAGCATCAACATCTAACTAATAAGTGTCAATTTCTTGTCCCAAAATAAATGTTTTTCACTTATTGTCCAACTAAAAGACCTCTTTACTTATTATTTGAGGCATAATAGAGCTCAATTTGTGAAAAGTGTCAGAGTTCTTCAGTTCCTAAGAAATACTCTAGGAGTTTAAAAAAGGGTAGAGGAAGACATATTTAAGACAGATGAAATGGCCAATGTTTATAGCAGCACTCTCAACAATAGCCAAATTATGGAAAGAGCCTAAATGTCCATCAACTGATGAATGGATAAAGAAATTGTGGTTTATATACACAATGGAGTACTACATGGCAATGAGAAAGAACGAAATATGGCCCTTTGTAGCAACGTGGATGGAACTGGAGAGTGTGATGCTAAGTGAAATAAGCCATACAGAGAAAGACAGATACCATATGGTTTCACTCTTATGTGGATCCTGAGAAACTTAACAGAAACCCATGGGGGAGGGGAAGGAAAAAAAAAAAAAAAAAAGAGGTTAGAGTGGGAGAGAGCCAAAGCATAAGAGACTGTTAAAAACTGAGAACAAACTGAGGGTTGATGGGGGGTGGGAGGGAGGGGAGGGTGGGTGATGGGTATTGAGGAGGGCACCTTTTGGGATGAGCACTGGGTGTTGTATGGAAACCAATTTGACAGTAAATTTCATATATTAAAAAAAAAAAAAAGATGAAATGGAAATGTTAGTATGAACATAAATGTTTTAGGAAAACTCACGATCCTGTAAATATGAATTAGGAACATGGTGGTTTATTTGGGAGAGAATGGTAAGGATGATAACTGGAAATTCTAGCCAGAATGCTGGCAAGTGTAAAAGACTGAACAGATCACCTAATCCAGGCTCAAAGAGACTAAATGAGTTGCTCAATTAAATGGCACAAAAGGACTTAGCAGGATGCCTGGCTAAGAGATGCTCAATCAACGTTGGCACCTCCCTCTACCCTCCCCCAACCAAGATCCCACACCACTTAAGTTTCACAATAACTATCACCTAAATCTTCCAACAGTTCTCCAGTCTTCACAGACACCAGGGCCTTTCACCAGCCTCTATCAAGGAAAATTCCATTACTGCCATCTCTACAATATCCACCTTAGAGAGTTGCTATAAGCATTACATGAGATCATGTAAAGTGGCAAGCAGCTGAGTCCAATAAATGCTAGCATAAAGGTTCCATGTCTGCCTTCTCTCAAACACATCCTTTCCACGTATGGTAGTAAATGTGTGAGTGCGAGTGCGCATGAATATTTAGGAAGGGGTGAAGAGCCAGGGATGCAAATATGACATACTTTAAGACCCAGTTTTTGACAATTCTCCTCCTTTCCCCAGGATTTTTATATGCTCCCTGGGTACCAATCTCATTCCATTGCGAATTCCCTGCTTTAGTCACTATAAACGGGAGGGGTGAACTCAGATGTACTGGAATGGGGGAAAAGTAAGGGGAGTGGTAGTCCCCACATTCAAGGACATGTTGAGAAAACCATGGTTTCATTACAAATTCACAACTCAATACCCTGAACTTGGTATTACTTCCCCAATTAAAATGCAAGGCCCCTGAAAATAAGATACCACACCTTGTACTTCCTTCCATGTATCCACATAGTATTAAGAACAGGACATTAGCAGATGCTTAATAGTCACTACTAATCAGCCTCAAGAATGCAATATTTAAAAATTCGATCTGTATGTAACACTCCAGAAACACATACTGTGACCCTGAACTATCCTTTCACATGGGTCAAAAGAGAAACACTTATAAATTAGTTTCTCAAAAAAATGTGGTAAGCATTTTTATTTAAAAACAAATTTATCTTTAAATTCTAGTTCTAAGGTTCATGAATGGCCTGAAACTGCAGGCAAATTTTTGTGTAGGTATGTTTTTCCTCCCTGTAGAGCACACAGCTTCCATCATTCTTAATAAACAAAAACAAAACCAAAAAACAACCCAAAAACCAAACTCCCCCCGAAAGCTAAAGAACCACTGCTCTCTACTGTTTTCCCTGGCTTTAAAGTTCAAGCTATCATAGATAGGCCTTACTCAACTTGAGTTCTAAAATCATATTAAAAAATCAAATGACAGGGTAGTAGTTACCCTTAGGAAGATGGATGTGTGGGTGGTTTTGAGGGGGCATCAGAGGGACTTCTCAGGCACTGATTATATTATGGATGTGGATGCTGGCTACACGAGTATTCGCTTTCTGAAAACTCATCAAGCTGAACACATGATTTTTCTACCTGTCAAAAGGCATATTTCACTACAGGTTAAAAAAAAAAAAACACCACAGTAACAAAGATGGGTTATTTATACAAAGCAGACATTACATATCGTAAAAAGTGAAGTCCTTAAAAATAATGTGCCAGGAGAGGCCCCTGTGAAACCTCTAGAAAACAGCCAGTGAGGAGCACAGTGGCCCTTAGTCCAACAGCCTGCAAGAAACTAATTGGGCCCTGTCAGTGATCACAGGAGTAAGCTTGAAAGCAGATTCTCCATCCTCAGTCAAGCCTTGAGATTAACTGCAGCCCCAGTTGACAGCCCCACTGTGAAGGACCCTAAACTAGAAGGGTCTAGGTAAACCACTTCCTGATTCCTGACTCTGAGAAAACCTGTGGGATATGTTTGGTGTTTAAAAAAAAGATGATGCAGTTTCTAAACACTACCTTCCTTATACACATTGAAGTGAACAAAGTAGTCTCAGTGGTTGCACCTACTGGGACATTAGCTTATTGGTTTAAATTGGCAATATTTCCTTCTTGAAAAGCTGTGGTACAATATTGCTTTCAAAACCCAAGCAAGAAAAAAGAAAATACAGCTGGTGATTATGAACATCAATTTTTGCATCAAATGGAAGTTAATCTGTCTTTAAGATACAGAACAGGGATCTTCTCAATGCTTCTTTCTTCTACCTCCACCTAAATTAGAGATTCCATTACAATAATATGTTTTGTGTTTTACTGCACAAGTGTTTGAATAATAACACATGCATATCTTAAATTTTCTGAAGGCTTTTCTCATAAGAGAAAATATACTAAGGTCAGAATTATCAAGTAACTATAAATATGTTCTAAAATATACACATATTATTTGTATAAATCCACAAAAGAGGGAGATGCAGTGAATGAGGGAATGTAGCTATTCCACTATCATCCAACACAAATGTAGCATATTTTGAAATCAGTGTATTAGTTCTTATATCTGTACTTTTGAATCCTGCCCAAAGAGAGCATCAGAATTTGACATTTCAGCAGTCCTGTGTCTTTCTCAGCTCTGAATTATCTGCAGTGCACAATACAGCAAAGGGCCTTGTACACATTAAGCTTTATGGTATCACTGAAAAAAAGTTGCAGAAGTTACTGAGTTTTTCCATTTAAAATTCTTGAAGTGTATGAACTACCTTCTCAAAATGGACTACCCATAGCTCCATTTCCTTGCATATTTTTAAAAGCTGAAAATACAACTATTAACTTTGCTATAATCAGGCCAAATAAACCTTTGCACTGTTAAAGTTTTAACCTACCAGTTGTAACAATTCTTCTACGTGACTCCCTAAAGTTACACCAGTTGTCAATATTTAATTACTCAGCCTTAAATTTAAAATATAATGACTATCTGAGGGGCACCTAGGGGGCTCAGTCAGATAAGAGTCTGACTTCAGCTCAGGTCATGATCTCGTGGTTTGTGAGTTGAAGCTGTGCGTGGGGCTCTGTGCTGACAGCTCAGAGCCTGGAGCCTGCTTCGGATTCTGTGCCTCCCTCTCTCTTTGCTCCTCCCCCACACATGCTCTGTCTCTGTCTCTCTCAAAAATAAATAAACATTAAAAAAAATAATAAAATAAAATGACTATTTGAAAACAGTATCTTCTGTTATTACATAGTCATAATGCAGAGTTCAGTAAATCATACTTTAAGACTGTGTGTGAGGCCCAGCATAACAATAAATCCAACAAAATCCCAGAACTATTCTTCGTTTATACTATCTTATAATAATTATTATATATTTAATATACTTACATACTTGAAAGCATATATGTTATATATAATATTATATGCTCTTTCCTTTTCCTTCAAGATCCTGAACACCAGCGAGCACTATCAAAGCTAACATCTGATTCTTCTTAGTCTTTTTCATTATCACCTCTGTACACTAAGAGCTGTCTTCTTTTTGTATTAACTAGCTAGTAACTGAAGATACTGAATCCTCATTAATTTCATCTAACTTTATTTTTAAAAAAAGGGAAGGGAGCAACTGAAGATAAATACAAATGAGTTTGCTTTTTTTTTTTTTTTAACAATTTTCTGTAATCACTGCTTGCATGGCATTAGATAAGATCATCAAAGAAAAAGGAATCCATCACAGTAGGTTGATTGCTTATAGCTACTCTTCTAAAAAGGCTTGACTATGACATTGACAGAGTTAAAAGACAGATCGAATATTATAATTTTCTCATTTCTAGTGTTTTGTGACACTTAAATCTTCCATAAAACACCAATCAGAAGAGACGCTCAGGACTCCAGCCTGAGAATCATATGACACTTGCTTAGTGTCAGTAAAAACAAAAACAACAACAAAAACAACAACAAAAACTACAAAACTGCTCACCCTGGTGGTTCAGAAAAGTACTAGACATAAAATGACTCAACTATTTAGTAGTACATAGGAAACTTTCATATAATCACTGTCTTGAACCTGTAATAGGCTCCTTTTTAAACTTCATGTTCCAGGAGTGTTAGGAGAGAAGTACCCCTCAATGAATTTCAGAATTGTCTTTCATCCTTTCATTCCATACCAGGGAAAGAGCATCTTTTTCTTGGGAAAGTTTTCTACTACAATAAAGTATCAGGCTAAAATCTGTGAGTTTCCAACACTAAAACTAATTTAGTTGTCTAACAAAGAAAAGCAAAGTGCCCCATTCTAGAAAGAAAAAAAAAATCTCTCACAAACTTATTCTGTTGCAATAAAGATCACTAATTCAGAGAACAACACACTACAACTCTTAAAAGTAAAAGAAAACACTGGCTGGCATACCCCTCTTTGTTTTGAAAAGTTAATAAATTTTATTTAGATAGATTCTTATTCTTGGGTGGATGGGAGAAAAATATCACCTTACTAAAAATAGGGTAGACCCTCCTTTGAGCCAAAAATACTAGGAAGATTACTTTGATGCACCTTAACTTTTGTGAGAAATGCCAGCCTTTCCGGTTCAAGATGTGGGCCAGATCATATTAAGAGATCCTTCTTACAGGAGACAGACCAGATGTATATTCATAAAAGTAAACTGACTTCCTTTGCTTTCCAAAGGAAGCATCCAAAGCATCATTCAGACAGGCTATCTATTCAAACCATGTTTTGGAATGTTCTGGACACTATTTTATCCCCCAGAAGATAAGAACACTAGACTCAAAGTCAAATGCCTTTGGTCAACTTGACTTTAAGTAAATCTCATATCAGTTCTATAGTTTGGTTTGCCTTTATTTAACAAGATAAATACTTCTTACCTACCTACACTTTTAGGATGGAAAAAAAATTTTTTTTTAAAAAATCACATAAAATTCTTATTGTTTCTTAGCAATGGTTGCTATAAAACTCAAGATGCTACACTATTACTACCATTATCACCTTGTATCAAGTTTTACTGCTATTTCTGAATTAGGTCATGATACTGGCTTTAAAACACAAATCTTGTGGTCCTCCATCTGTGGTTGCAATTTTTAATAATTCTGTCCTGATAACTTGCCCCTCATAGACCAAAGACCTACTCCACTGATCCCTGGACTTGAAAATTAGTGCCTTCTCTAATTAAACAGACAGCTATCACACCACTCTAGCTTCTTGTAGACATTATATCAGGAATAAGATCATTCTTTGTACTTGAGAAATGATACTTTATAGTGTGCAAAATAGGGCGACACTTCTTATGCTCTCTATACTTCCCACAACACAAAATCTGTGCAGTTACCTAGAAAATCTGAAGGCTTCTGACAACAGACTTATATCAATAACTGTCATAAAAATATCAGATCTAGAGCATAGAGAGGAAAAACTTTATCGAGTTTGCAAGAAATAACCCTGCCCTCCTCCAGCGACTATTAGGTTTGGTGTGGGCTGTCCTTTCCTAGGGCCTGTGCCCTGTCTTTGAAGAAAAGTGGCTTGGGCCCAAAGCAAGCCCGGGCCAGCTCTTGAGCCTGATCAAGACCCTCCACAGCAACGTCTGCACCCAACATTACATCTCTCATTTCAGACACACCCCCTCCACCCCGCGTTTCATAGGAGGTGTGGGCACTCAACTCCTTCACTATGGATGGGGGACAGGAGGGCGGGCGGGCCCAGGCCTGAGCACCCATTTTGGAGGACCGGGGCGCTCGGTCCCATAGGCTGTACGATTAGGAGTGTGGGAGCGAAGGGCGTATCCGTGAGAGGGGGAAGAAGGTCGGGGGGGGGGTGGTCTCTTATATTCGGGGGCGTGAAGAGGAAGGCGGCGGGAAATACTCGGGAGAGCCAGGTTTGTCAATGTGAGGTTTTCTTTTTGTTATTTGTTTAGGGCTGGCGGATGTAATTGGGAAGACCCCTCAGTCCACAGCCGACAAGGGGGTCTCCCTCCCTAACCCGTCTTGGGGGGCAAGAGGACTTGAGGAAGGCCTCCTCCCAGCGGGAAGACAGTGACTGATAAGCGATGTAAGCTGTGCGCGCCGGGGCACGGATTCCTGCACCTCCAGCCCTGAGCGAGAGGCGTGGGACCGGGTGGGAGGGGATGGAGGAGGCCCCCGGCCCAGGAGGCGGGAAAGGCCCCGGAGCTCCGGGACGGGCGGCGGCTCCGGAACCCCGAGTGGCGGTGGCGCGGGCCTGGCGAGCCCCGAGCCGGCTCGAGCCCTTTGGGCCGCGTGCACCCCCCACTCCCCACTCTCCGCGGCCGCCGCCTCCCCCCCGCGGCTCCTCTCACCTGCACATGATCCGCCATTTTGCTCCATTCATGCTCCTCTCCGGCCCCCCCTCCCCCCCAGCGCGCACCTCGGCCGGGGCCGCTGCCGCCGCCGCCGCCGTCGCCGCTGCGCCTGCGCGCTGGGGGCTCGTCGCGCTACGCTCGCGGCGTAGTGCTGCTCGGCTGCGCAGGCCCCGGCG
Source organism: Panthera pardus (assembly GCF_024362965.1). Lineage (NCBI taxonomy): Eukaryota > Metazoa > Chordata > Mammalia > Carnivora > Felidae > Panthera > Panthera pardus. Next base: position 36,236,663 of record NW_026526688.1, read on the forward strand.
GCCGGGGCCGCGGTTGGAGAATGCGCAGCGCCGTTGGGACGGCGTAAAGGCGCGGGCAACGTCAGCGGCCCGGAGACGCTGGGGGTGGGAAGAAGGAGCGGGCTGGGGGAGCGCGAAGGGAGGGGGAGCCGGGGGAACAAAGCTTTGTTTACATGGTTTTTAAAGGGGCCGCGCTTGCTCCGGCGGGTGGGCGGGCGGTCGGGCGCTGGAGCGGGAGTTGGGGGTGCCTGCTGCTTGGCGGCTTGGTGAGGGCTCCAGGAGGGGGGCTGGGACCAGTCCCCGCCCAGAACCTACCACCTGGTGGAGTCCTCTCATCTCCAGTGTTCTTTTGATTTGCCCCTGGACGCCCCCATCCCCCGCCACCGCTCAGCTGCTCTGACAACACGCCCTGGAGGGGTCTTCCGTGCTCCCACAGCCGGTATCCCCCCACTTAGGGTGTCTACATTATTCTTTACTTTCCAGTGAACTGCCAAACTCGACCGAATTTATGTCTGTGTCTTTCTAGCTTTCTGCTCCAGTGGGCGAGGGACATTGCTCTCTGATCCTGGGTTACCAGCAACTCAAATAGTGACCTCCTTGTTTTCTTGTCTGTCCTTTTCTCCTCCATAAACATTCGTGGAGATAACCGCCAAATGGTGGTGACAATGGAAACGTGCAGAAGGCACAGTTCCAATCTTCACAAATAGATTATTATGTTAACCGGTACTCTAGGCTGCCTCCTGAGAGGGGTCAGATGCTGGGAAAGGTGGAGGTGGTGGGGAGAGATAAAGGGGCTTTAGGACCCGAGGGCTCAGTCTGACTGAGATAGCCATCTCCTTGGGTCAGATCAGGTCATTCTCTGCCTGCTGAGGCCAATTTCATTCTTTTCCACAAGGAATTATCAGTGTTAGATAATGCTAGTTTCTGTTTTCCATTGGAGTTCACTCTGGCTTCCAATCAAGGCCCCCAGATTAGATTTTCACTGGATTCTGAGAGTACTGGTTGTTTAAAGTTTATATTGACTGGGAGCTAACACCTGAAATCAGAATGAAAATGGTAGTGAATTACTTTCTGTCGTGGATAGAGTAGACTGGTGCTCACCATTCATTTCAACCTGGGTCCTCCTGGTGTATCCTGGTTTGCAGAGGTAGGACACCTAAAAACTACATTACCCAGACTTCCTTGCAGCCAGGGTTCTGCATGCCCGACTGCCTCTGCCAATTAGATTCACTGGGAGAAGATTTTGGAGGCAGAAGTGAGGCAGAAGCTTTTGACTGTTGCTTCTGGCAAGCCTAACCCCTGGAATGTTTTGTGTTGTGCTGTGTTCCAGTGTCCAATCATAAGCCTCCTGAATGTACTGAACAGGGATGGTGAGTCAGGGGCTTCCTGACCTTGGCATAGCAGCTGCAGTGGTATATTCTTGGAGTCACAATTGCAGGGGCAGTCTTCCAAGTCCTTACTTGCCTGATTGGGTGGGAGTAACAGCTTTCTGTGGGCCAGGCCCCCATCCACTCCCCCACCAGTCCTCCTTCCCACACTTAGTTCTCCCTCTCTCCTCCTTTTGTCAATAAATGGTACCACCCGTTACCCAGTTGCTCAGCTAAAAACCCAGGAATTATCTTGATTCCTAGCGTCTCAACAGTTCCCCACATCCAATCCACTTGCAAGTCCCATTTAATCTACATTTAACACATGCCCAAATCTGGCCACTTCTTTTCATCTCTACTGCTAACGCTCCGGTCCAAGCTACACCACATTTTTCTTGAGGTCCGGTAATAGATTCCGAACTAGTTTCCTTGCTTCCTGTCTTGCCCTGTGATAGCCTATTTTCCATACAGTGGCAGAATGTTATTTTATTTTATTTTTTAATGTTCATTTATTTTTGAGACAGAAGAGAGCGTGTGCGAGAGCGAGCGAGCGAGCGAGAGAATGTGAGCAGGGGAGGGGCAGAGAGAGATGGAGACACAGAATCCAAAGCAGCCTCCAGGCTTTGAGCTGTCAGCACAGAACCTGACATGGGGCTCGAACCCATGAATAGTGAGATCATGATCTGAGCTGAAGTCCAACGCTTAACTGACTGAGCCACCCAGGTGCCCCATGCAGAACATTATTTTAAAATAATAAATTAGGGGTACCTGGGTGGCTCAGTGGGTTAAGCATCTGACTTTGGCTCGGGTCATGATCTCACCATTTGTGAGTTCAAGCCCTGCATTGCGCTCTGTGCTGACAGCTCAGAGCCTGGAGCTTGCTTCAGATTCTGTGTCTTCTCTCTCTGCCCCTCCCCCACTCATGCACACACGCTCTCTCTCTCTCTCTCTCTCTCAAAAATAAATAAAGATTAAAAAAAGTTTAAAATAAAAATAAAATAATACATTTAGATCATTATTCGCATGCTTAAAAATCCATAAGTAGTCTCTGTTGCATTTAGACTGCATTCCAAATCTTTGCTGTGGCCCAAGAAGCCACATGATCTGATCTTATCTCTACCATGTTCCCTCTTGTTAACAATGCTCTGGTCATTCTGGCCTTCTTGAGGCTCCTCACATTTAGGGTGTTCCTGTCTCAGGGCCTTTGCATTTGATGTAAATTCTGCCTGGAATATTTTTCCAAATCTTTTAAGTGGCTAGTTCCCTGCTTTCATTGACTTCTTAGTTCTGTTGTTATCTCCTCAGAGAGGCTTTTCTTACTACTCCACTGAAAGTTGTCCTCTGCCCCGATCCCTGTCATACTTGTAGCATTGATCACTGTTCAAAGCTATTTACTTGCATACTATTTTCACCGTCAGGGTCTCCAATTAGAAAGTAACCACAATGGGTGTGCCTGGGTGGCTCAGTCAGTTGAGCATCCAACTTTTGATTTTGGCTCAGGTCATGATCCCATGGCTGTGAGATCGAGCCCCTCAGCATGGAGCCTGCTTAAGATTCTTTCTCACAAGCATCCACTTGTGTGCGCTTTCTCTCTCTAAACAAACAAACAAACAAACAAACAAAACATGAAACAGGGATTCTGTCTTGTTTATGCTGTGTCCCTAGTATCTCTCTGTACATAATAGATGCTCAATAAATAATCTGAGTTAATTAATTTATTTATGTCTCTGTCTCATTCTGTGGTGTGTGTGGGTTCATATCAGAACACACAGCATTTGAAATGTTATGTCAATGTTAAGTAACATGATTGTATTCTATTATAAGCCCTTCTCAGAGAGTTTCCAGCATTGGGTCTCTCTTTACTTGTACCGGGAGAAGTGAAATCCTACTTAATGGAGAAAGGGAAGGACTAGGAACAAAACTTGAGAGACTGGTCTTGTGCTCCCTTCTCCACACTCAGGAACCACTGGGGTCAGATCTTTCATGACCCCAGGTCACTTATTTCTTTCCTCAGTTCTCCATGCCTCTCAGGCTTGTGCCAGCTCCATGCCCATTGTACACTACTTCTTTCCTGCTGTGTGCCCAGCACTACCCCTGGGGTAGCTGCCCCACCTGTCCATTGCTTGGGACTCATCTAATCTGCAAGCCTGCCCAAGGAATCATACACAGTCTCTGCTTCTTCCTTCCTTTTTTTTTTTTTTTTTTTTGCCCCCAAAGATAAGCTCCCAAGCCCTTTTGTGTTAAGGATTTAGTTGCCAATCACTGGTGAGAATGATAACCAAAAGTGGCAAAGTTCTTGGAACTGTGTCCTCTGACCTGCATGGTTCCTAACCCCTGTTCCCAGTGTAAAGGAAAGGATTCCCTGGCTTATATTGAGGCACAGGTGAGGTGTGGTGTCCCTTCATTTCCAATAAAAGCAAAGAGGAGCCAAGGAGCATTCCAAACCCCACTTGTGCCTCAGCATAAACCACTGAGACTCTCCCCCTTATGGTGGTTTCTCTTCCCATCATTGGTGCCTGGTAACCTAAGGGCCTCTAATTTTCTGCCCCTCTGCTGTGTCTGGAGCTATGTCTTCTGGGTCTCTGCTCACAGCATTCACCTGTGGCCAGCAGAAAGTAATGGGGTTCATACTTCCACTGCAGGGACCCCACAAGTCCACCAGGAAAAGTGGAAGGCCCTTAAAGTGTGTCACTCATAGTACACTCCTGCTGTTCCAGCTGTTCCATCTTCTGCAGACAACAGCCATAGAATTTTTGCATCTACCAGAGGCAAGGGATGGCATGTGGTTGTCTGGAATACCTGGGGCTCAGGCCTCCAGGTTTAAAAAGCTTTCAAGTAATCTGGTAAGCTCGGGTGCCCCCCTGTGGTTCTGAGTAGAATGTGTCCAATTTGCCTTAGGGAAAGGTGATCAGAGTAAGGCAGGGGAGGGATATCCTGTTACCCTGTTTCTCAAACTGAGATCTGGCCCACCCGCCAGCTGTATCAGCATCTCTGGTCTCACTCCAGACTTGCTGTATCAGAATCTGCACTTTTAACAGGATCTGCACATTAATGTTGGAAAGGCATGGCTCTGGCAGCCTCCAGGATGGCCCTGAACACTCTGCTTTTCTCATCTCATAAGGAGATGCTGATGGCCAAAGACCAGACGGCTCCTAGGAAACACTGCCTTTCCTTAGGGACTGGAGAGATGGAGTAGACCCTGCCCCATTTCCATACTCCTAACCACTTCCCAAGGAGCTTTTCATACACCAGCATCCTTGGTTTTCCCTTGATCTCTGGATCAACCTGTTCAAATCCAGGCAACAGGGCTGAGTGCCGTGAGGTTTACATGACTCAGCCTTCTCCTCCCAGAGCTCATAACATTCATCTTTCAAAGCTGTTTTGGAAAAGCGCACGGCATTTACAGCAGATGGCCTAAGCAGTGCATTGCTCTGTTCTCCTTCCCAAGGCAAACAAACCCCTGTGGTAGAGAAAATGGCCCAATTATATAAGCACCCATTATGGGGTTACCCCAAGAGTGCTGGTCTAATTCTCTGGTTCCCCAACATTTCTGCACCATGCCCCATCAGATTGCTTCTCTAAACCATCTGGTTCTAAGTTAAATATTCTCTGGGAACCTTAGATTTCCCCAAAGCAGTGTATCTTCTTGCATGGAGTCTGGATTCCATTTAGGTGCCAGCAATAAAAAGACCATCAGAATAAAAATCAGGAGCCCTGGTGCTTTCTCCTGTCCCCACCAGTCCTGTGACTTCAGAAGAGTCTCAAACAGGTGGGTTCATACCCGCATTCCCTTTTCCAGGGGTAGATATTATGGCTGGTGACCATTGTATGCCTGGAAGCTTTAGTAACTAAGGAGCATTTTTGTTTTGGCAACTATAAAGCTTTTTTTTTTTTTTTTTTTTTTTTTTTTTTTTTTTAAATATAAGAGATTGCTATTGTAACTTAAAAACACAATCAGATAATCTCCAGATGAAACTCTAGTGCCTTTATAATGCTCACAAAGGCTGGAAAGAAGGTGAACTCCAACCAGTTGGATGGGCTCTGGGAACATAGCAAGCTTCAAGGTGGGGATGTTCATGTTTCTAGAATCCCAAGAAGGTGTTGTAAGTGTGTGGTGTTGACTGGGGCAGGGAGTGCTCCCCTCAGAGTGAAACACAGTTGCAGCTGTGTGTGAAAGTGGTGAGATCTGTCTGATGTGTCCTGTGTGCTGGGTGGGTGTATGTGTGGCTAAGCTCTTTCTTACTGAGCTGAGAGACCTGGGTTCCGGTTGGTGGCCTTGAACACCTTCCTCAGATCTTCCTGAGCCTCCATCCAGTCATTTTTAAATTAGGGACTTAGCCTGGTTGATTTCTAAGTTTTCTTCCAGCTATGTCATGCTGAACATCCAGCTTGTGTGTGAGGGCCTTTTGCTACTGGTTTTACTGTTGAACTTGGTTCTGGGTCTCTTTGTTGCTATAGGTCAGCCCTTCCTTGTTTGGTTTGACTCCCCGGCCAGCTTCTGTACCTGAGTTGTTGCTGGCTGAAAAGCTGGAAATTGGCTTTTTGGAAATTATCTTACTCAATGAAAATGCAGGAAGCTTGTGCATGAAACTCACTCGGCAAACACACACACACACACACACACACACACACACACACACACACACACACAGCAAGAAACCACAGGGCCTATTGGTTTGGGTTTGTCATCATCGAGCAGACAAGAACATTGCAGAAAACTCTAGGCAGAGAGGAAATGAACTAGGGGGAACCCACGGCAGGGAGGAGGGAAAGAGGGCGGGCGTGGAAGGAGAGAACTGAAGTGCTGGGGCACCGTCATGGTGAGAGGATGGAAGAAGTGGCAGTGAAGCAGGGCCCCCTGTATCTTCTGCAGCAGCAGACTTTTGGAAAGGTAAGGGCAAGGCTGGGCTGGGACTGGGTAGAGGGGCTGGGGGGGTTGCTGCTAGAAATTCCCGGGGATGAGAGGGAGCCCCCGAACGTTCCAAAACCTGTATGGGAAGGTGGGGACTGTGCCACTCCCCACGTTAGACCCTTAGCAGCCACTGGCTTCCCCAAACAGGCCCCAAGCTGAGTTCTTTGCAAATGGCTGTTCGCCAGTGGGGAGGAGGGTACATGAGGGCTCTGACTCCATTTCTTGCCTCTGAGGCTCTGTGGTAACACGGGGATGCTTTGGGAGGGAATGGAGGGCAAGGTGGGGGGATAATTTGACATTGCTGTGGAAGTTCCTTCTCCCTTTCCTGCCCCAGTGGGATGAGTTTGGCTGGTGTCAAGCTTGAGCCGGGGTCTCTGTGGCCAGCCTCCTTTTCCTTCCTTGGCCTCCTCGAATGAGGAAGTCCTCTGTCCCTCGGCTGACCTGCACAAGGGCTTCTCTGTCTCTCTCATGACCCAACCTGTCAAGGGGTGAAGCAGGAAGGTTCCATAGGGTTGACTGAAGTTCCTGGCACAGGGTTTTCTGTGGGGCCTCACACAGAGAGAATGATGAGCTCTGGTCTCGACCCTCATGCCACCCTCTCATCTCTCCTCTGGGCTTCAGGGACTCACAGGCGTTTTGCCTCTGGACTCGGATCTTGGTTGGGCCTGCCTTGCAGTCTGTCCCCATGGGGCTCCCTTCTGACTCTGCTTTTCCACTCGCTGTCACTGCAGGCCTCTTTCTCGGCCGGCCGTGTGGGGCGGGTCTCCAATGCTCACTAATTCCTAAGGCTCCTGTTATCCCCTCTGACTCCTTGGGTCTATTGTGATCTTCACCTCTCTCTCTGACCCGAGTGCTGCCCCACGCCCTCTCCCTTGGTTCCTCGTCTCCCCATTGATCACTATCTCTCCATCTCTGGGTGGCTCCCTCCCCGCACCTCACCTGCCATGCGTCTGGGTTCAGAAATGGCGCCGGTTTGGGGCTATGCTGTATGGAGAGTCAGGCTGCGCCTTGGCCCGGTTGGAGCTCCAGGAGGGCCCTGAGAAGCCACGCCGGGGAGAGGCCGCCAGGAGGGTGATCCGCCTCAGTGACTGCCTACGGGTGGCTGAGGCTGGCGGGGAGGCCAGCAGCCCCCGGGACACCAGCGCCTTCTTCCTGGAGACCAAGGAACGCCTGTACCTGCTGGCAGCCCCCGCTGCAGAGCGCAGTGACTGGATGCAGGCCATCTGCCTCTTGGCCTTCCCTGTGAGTCATCCAGTGATGCAGAAAAGGCAGGGGCATGCAGGTGGGAGTGGGGGCACTCGGTACTTGCTGTGGGCAGGTGTTCTAAGAGCCAAGGTCAGGATGTTGGGGGCGGTTCCTGGCGGGGGGGGGGGGGCCCAATCCAGAATGCAGACAGGGACAGCAGGCTGAGTGTGCTCTGGAGGGAGTCCTGGGCCACAGGTGGGGCTTGGCATTGGTGACAGTGGTGAGACCTTGGCCTCCTCCTCAGGGCCAGAGGAAGGAGCTGCTGGGGCCGACGAGGAAGGGCAGCTGGCCCTGCATGGAGGAGAATGAACTGTACAGCAGCACGACTGCAGGTGAGGGGCTGCCTCCCCTCCTGGGGCGCCCTCCCCAAGGGTGTGGTGGGGAGGAGCTGTGGGCCGGCGGCTGGCCGCCTCTGAGTCTTCCTGCCCTGTGGTTGCCCCCAACCCCGACCAGTCCCCTTATCGGCTTCTCTGCATCGTTTCCGGGAGTGGCCTGAGGTGGGGGAGCCTGGACTGCCTCCAGCGTCAGGCCTCCCCCACCCCCTCCCCATCCCCCTGTGGCTCATTCCCTCTTGCCCAGGCCCTGATGGTGGGAGAGGGCAAGGCTGGGGGATCCAGTGAAGGTGCTGCTTTTGAACTCTCTGTCCTGGGGACCTGAGAGAATGTCTGAGAAGGTTTTAGTTTTATGGATTTAAAGTGTCCTGTGGCAGTGGAACTTTCTGCTGATGAAGCAGTCCCTTTTTGTGATGTGTCTAGCCCACTGACTTGGGCGTGTGCGGGGAGCAGATGGGCACAGGGTGACATTCAAGCTCCACCTCACAGAGGGCACTGGATGGCGTCAGCAGTGGGTGGGTTGGCTGCAAGCTGGGAGGGTAAGGTCGGCTGCACCTGCAGCTGTGATAGCAGGTCTTGGGGAGGAGGCTGGGTAAGGGCAGGAGATTAGATGGGGAAGACAAGGCTGTGACTCTGGCAACAGGGACAGGAAGGATGTGGGCACAAGGTCGGGGTGCATGTGGCCAGGGCACGATGCTGACTAGGGTAGGAGGTGGAGGTACCTGCATTTTGGGGAATATGACCTGTCACAGGGCAGCTCAGCCTCCAAGATGCAGGCTGCAGGGTCAGGAGGCACATGGATAATATGTTTTCTGGAGTCTTCTGGCATGCTTATTTAGAGCAGAGTTGAGGCAGGCCATCTGTTTCCCATGAACTGCCTGATCCACCTCCCCTCTCTGCCCCCCCCAGCGGCCCCCCGCAAGGAGTTCTCTGTGACAATGAGACCCACAGAAGCCAGCGAGAGGTGCCGGCTCCGGGGATCCTATACCCTGCGGGCTGGAGAGAGTGCACTGGAGCTGTGGGGTGGCCCTGAGCTGGGCACCAAGTTGTATGAGTGGCCTTACAGGTTCCTGAGGCGCTTTGGGCGGGACAAGGTGAGCAGGGGCTGCCTGTGAGAGAGGAGATTGTCAGGGAGAGGACAAAGGGGCCCTCAAAGGAAGAGAGCATGGGAGGAGGAAGGGAAGACAGATAAAAACCAGCAGAAGAAAACAGCCAGTGGGGAGAGAGCCAGGGGAAGGAGAGGGAAGGGGGAGTGGGTGGGGACTAGAAGAACCAGAGAACAGGAAGAGGTAGGGAGGTCAGAGGAGTAAACAGGGGCTGGTGTTATTGAGAATGAATATATACCAACCTCCACACTTGAATGGATGGCAGGGAGAAGGAAGGGACAGGAGAGAGGGCTTTGCTTGTTAAGGAAAAAACCCAGAGGGATGGTTCACCCCCCTCTGGGTTTTTTCCTTAACAACTTGGGGAGAAGCTCTCATGGTTCTTGTGGAAGGAAGTCGGAAGTGACAGGTTTGTGGTTGGGAGCTGGGTCTGGGAGAAGGGACTCTACTGTGTGGACTGGCCAATAATCTCCCTTTCCCTTCCACCCAGGTAACCTTTTCCTTTGAGGCAGGCCGGCGTTGTGTCTCTGGAGAGGGCAATTTTGAGTTTGAAACTCGGCAAGGCAATGAGATCTTCTTGGCTCTGGAAGAGGCCATCTCTGCCCAGAAGAACAGTGCCCCTCCTGGGCCCCAAACCCAGCCAGCCACAGTCCCTGCGGTGCTGCCCCGGCCAGAAAGCCCCTACTCCCGGCCCCACGACTCACTGCCATCTCCGTCACCTACCACTCCAGTCCCCACCACCCGGCCGCGGGGCCCAGAGGGGGAATATGCGGTGCCCTTTGATGCAGTAGCTCGTAACCTGGGGAAAAGCTTCAGGGGTATCCTGGCGGTTCCTCCCCAGTCCCCAGTGGACCCTCTGTATGACAGCATTGAGGAGCATCCGGCCCCACAGCCCGACCACATATACGATGAGCCTGAGGGAGTGGCTGCCCTGTCCCTGTATGACAGCCCACAGGAGCCCCAGGGTGAAGCCTGGAGGAGGCAGGCCTCAGCTCACAGGGACACCAGCAGCCTCCAGCACGTCTACCCAGCAGGGCAAGACTTTTCTGCGTCTGGCTGGCCACAGGGAACGGAGTATGACAATGTTGTACTTAAGAAAGGCGCTAAGTGATGGGGGGCAGGGGAGATGTTGACCTTATCGAATGCCGGTGCTGAAGCTATCTTGTGCTCGCTGGGGCACCAGTCAGAGGCCAGTGTGAAGGAGTGGGAGGACGACCACAGGCCTCCCTTCTAGTTTCTTCAGGTTACTTCTCCTGGCCACTGCACTCCAGGAACTTCCCTCTGCTCCTTCCGGAACACTTGCCTTGGCCTGCCCTAGTCTGGTTTGAGGAATTGTCCCTCCCAGGGCCTGCTGTGTGAGTCATCCTCCCAAAGCAGGAAGGGGGCCCTAAAGAGACACACCCTCCTCCTACCCCTTTTCCACTTCCTCTTCTGTCTTTCCTAAAGGAAGCTTGGGCATTTAGGGCAGAGGACAAAAGGATGTCAGCAAATTGCCCTGGTTTCTTGCCTTATACAGGCATCTTCCCTGCTGACGTCCCCTTCAGGGGACCACCCCGGCTCCAGGCACTGGGACGATGGCTGCAGCTTTATGTAGGTTTTAGACTTCTCTGTGGCATTAAACACATCTGGAATATTTCTGTGTGGCATAAGTGCTGTGGGATGGGGATGGGAGAGCCACAGCCCTCTTGGAGACATATGCTTCAGTTGACCACCATGGACACCTTCTGTCCTAGCAGCAAGATCTTCTCTGGGCCTAAGCTGGGTCCCAAGCATCTGTCCACAGAGTGTGTGTGTGTGTGTGTGTGTGTGGGGGGGTGGTCTGTGAAAGTCGGGGCACTTTGGGAAAGAGGTTCAAGCATCTCTAACCCTTTGCCAGCTTCGAGTCAACACCAGGAAAGTAGTGGGGAAGCAGAATGTATGTGTGAAGAGCTGGACTGGAGGATGGGAAGAGTAGGCACTTACTGGACCTCTTATGCATTATAAGTGAGACTAACCAGCTGTGTGGCCTTGGATTGATCCCTTGCCTTCCTAAGACTTGCCTTCTTTGTTCACCATGTAGCGTTCTGAGAAGGCTTCCTGCTCTGTAATTCTCCATAGACCCTCAGTATCAGGTCTATCACTTCTCTACAGGTCAGCTTCTATGCCCTGTGCCCTCACCCCCCCCCCCACCATCAACACCTGCTTTTGGTCCATGTCTATGTCATGTCATGTCATGTCAATACATTTCTGCTACCAGCCAGTTCAGCCAATGTTATAGAGCATTGCAGGGCTCTAGACTGCCCTGGCCTCAGGATGCCAACATCCCAGAGCAGGCTGAGACAAAAGCACAGATGTCTGTTACAAGACATTGCATTACATTAGTGCTGCAAGAGGTGAATCAGGGTCCTGGGGGCCAGAGAGGACAACTGTTCACTGGAGACATCTAAAGAAAGATTTCATCTGGAATGTGGATCTTCAAGGGTGGAATTTGATGAAGATTAAGGAGTGTGTGTAGAGCATTGTGGGTAGATCAATGAGCATGAGTGAAAGTGTGGGGGAAGGTATGGATGTGCTCAGAAAAGAGTTCCACATTCAGAGTATACGGAACATGTGGCCATCTAGCTGGGAGGGCAAGTTCCAACCATGTTGTGTGTGTGTGTGTGTGAGGGGGGTGACAGAGGGAGGGGGAACGACAAGACTTTTGAGCAGAGAGTCCCATAAGAGCTGTGCATTAGGGCAATAACTCCACCATCCCTGTGGGAAATGGACTGGGGATAGGATGGTTTGGGGCTGAGTTGGAAGGAGAAATTCAGAAAAGATTGGATTCAAAAGATGTTGAGGTAGGGCCTACAGACCTTGGAGTAATATTGGGTATGGAACTCAGAGAAATAGAGTTTCTGGAAAGATTCAGGTTTGGGGAAGAAGGCGAGCTTCATTTCTGACATGTAGAGGTTAAGATGGCTTTACTGCACCCAGCTAGAAGAGTCCTGAAAGCAGTTGGAAGGGAGCTCCAAGGCGCAGGAGGGAAATGAGATAGAGCTTCTCAGTTGCATTGTGATCTAAGTTTTCTCTCAAACCATGCCTTTGCCCCTTGTTAAAGGAAGTTGAGCCAGTGGGTGAGCAGGCTAGAGAGAGTAGCAGGTGGGCTTCCTGGAGCCCTGCCTCTTTTGTCTGTGCCAAAGGGCTGTCCCTATTGCCATCATCCAATACCAGCATCAGAATAAATTTGAGGCAGGCAGGAATGCTTAAGGCCTTTAAGGGATTCGATCGCACCCCTCTCCAGGCCAGGGGCAGGAGTTGGGGGGCTCTTAGGCAAGGATGCCATATTTGTGATTTCCTTCAGGTAGCCCTTGAGGTGGACGTCCCAGCTCAGCCCACCAGGGGGCAGTGTTACCCTGTGGAAAAGGCCACTGGGGGCTTAGCTGCCAGGTGTGGGGGCTTGGTCCCGAAGGAGGGAACTTACATGTTTGCTACCCAGAAGATTGGAGGATAGCTTGAGGAATCGTCATGTAGGAGCTTGCCCCTTCAGATGCTCAAATCCCACCTGGAGCCCTGTGGACCCTGCCTCCTAGAAGTGTGGGACCCTAAGCTGAAAATTGCCCCCTCCCGCCTCTTTCCTCTCCTTGGAGATCCAGGGACTTGTGAGTTTTGTTCTGATGCTAGCTTTGCTCAAAAGGGAAGTGGTAGATTGGGGCCCTAGGGAAAGGAGGTGTGAGGGCTGGGAGGGCGGGGCAAGTGGAGCATTTGGGGAAGTTGGCAGGGGTAATGAAAGTCCTCGAGGCAGTTGTTAAGGACAAAGACCATGCTATCTGCGTCCCTCTCAGAAGGCATGACCAGGTGGGTGGGTCCTCCTACAGAAAACTGTGTCAATGCCAGCGCAGCCAGCCTCAACTGTACTGTCGCCTGTGACATGTGCATCATCCCTTAGTCCACACCACATACTGGCCCCACCTAGAGCTGGGAGCTGGGGGGAATGACAGACTCATCCCTCCCCCCCACCCCTTGCAGAGCCCACGCACAGAATAGTTATTCAGGAGATGGTTAATAAGGGGATTAATGGCCAGGTGAGCCTTAGGAATCCATCTCAAACAGAAGCACAGAGGTAAAGCCCTCCTTGAAGTGTTTCTATGCCAGCCTGGCTGTCAAAGGCAAATTCATAGGTGAGGAAACAGACTGGTCTCCAGGGGACAGGGCCATGTAAGACCAAGTGACAGTTCTATAAGAAAGGTTCTCTTGGCTCCAGGGTCTGCTACCTGGCAGCTGTTATGATACCAGGAGATGCTCTCCTGTGACCAGGACACTTAGAAACTTCTTATATTTGCTCATCATTATGCAGAGGTGACATCAGGGCAGATGAGAATGGCATCATGAGTGGTGCCCAGCATAGAGATGTGTACACAGATTCATATAACTGTGCATGTACCCACACAAGCATAGTATATAATTCTTCCTGTTTCTTTTCTTCTCTCTTGCCTCCCTTTGTATTCTCTTTTTTTGAGAGCATGAGTGGTGTGTGTGTGTGTGTGTGTGTGTGTGTGTGTGTGCCTGTGGTCTACACTGTAAGCCTGCTCTCAGGCTCATGGTGGGGGTATCCAGGGCCCCTGGTGAGTTCCCACCTTGCAGCTTCAGAATATACCAAGGTCCAGATTGCCTGGGCCTCTCTGCTCGCTCAGATTCCTCCCTAATGGCTATACTCAAGCTGTTGCTGCCACCACCTTTCAGCCGTGATGCTAACCAGCCTCCTGCCTCCTGCCTCCTAGGCACTGATTCAATTAGCCAAGGTGCCCACCTTCTGCAAAGGCCATTTATAAAATCAGCTGGGACAGCTGGAGACCTCAGGGAGGGCAGGGCTGAGAAGCAAGGGAGGAGGTAAGTGAGCTGAAAGAGGGAGGTAGAGGAATGGAGGGGGGTTCTGGGCAGGGGCATCTGATCTGATTAGGCATCAGGCTGGCTTCCCCTGGCCAGCAGCTGCACATCACTGCCCTGCTCCAATCCTCGGCTCCCAGGCCAATCCAATCCTGGCCAGCACAGAACAGGGCCCATCCATCTCCCTGCCCTGGCCAGCCATGTCTCTCTCTTCCCTGCCTCTCTCTTACCTCTGCAGCCCTCTTCTTGACACTAGCTCCTGGATCCCTGGGCGAGACACAGGTAGCTGGTGAGTTCGGGAGGGGTTGCGGGTGGTGGAGCAGCAGGTTCTGAGGGATCTGGTCCGGAGCTGGTATCCCAGAGCTGAGTTAAGTAATTCGGGGACCTGCACCCTGGGACAGGGTCAGCCTTCTGCTTTCAGAGAGAGCGGGGGAGGTTGGTGTGAAGGTGTGCCTGAAGGGGCGACAGCCATTGGGATAATAATAATGTTCTTGAGTTTGCACAGCATTTACAAACTACTTTGGGGGCAGTTTGGGGTAGTCGGTTAGGCACGCAGACTGCAGCCTGACTCCCTGCATTCAAATTCTGGCTCTGCTGCTTGCTAGCTATGTGTCTTTGGGCATCTGCTCTGACCACCTGTGTGCACATCTGTAAAATGGAGATATAATAATATGTTTCTCAGAGGTTTGTTGTGAAGACTAAGTGAGGGGACAGACACAGAGCTCCTAGAGCAGCGCCTGACACACACAGAGCTCCCGTGTTATCCACAATCTCATTTTACTTCCAATGGCACGGCAAGGCCGGTCAGGTAAAATGTGCCCAGTTCATACGCAAGGTAACAGAAGCACAGAGAAGCAGAGCCCCCTATCTCTGGGGGAATGAACCTGGGCTTTGTGGATGAGGGAAGACCTGGTTGGGGAGGAGAGCTAGGACTCTGATAGGAAGGAAGAATATTCAAGGAGAGGGGAGGGGAACAATGTCAAGGTCTTTCAGGACCTTTCTGCCCAGGGTAGGTGGCTCCTCCTGGGGGGACTTGGCCCACATGGGCAGAGCCGCACTTGCTGGCCCTATGATGCCCAGAAATGGGAGAGCTTGGAAGGGAGCTGCTTCATAGACTAGAAGGCTCTGGCTTGAGGCACAGCTGGAGGGCAGAAGCTGCAAGGATGTCTCCCCCTTTCATCTGAGCCCTGCACCCACTCATGGCCTGGCAGCTGGGACCCCAGGGCAGGGGCAGACTCCTTGCTGGGTAGGGGCACCTGGTGGCCTGGCTGGCATGGCCTGCCGACTGGTGTGATCAAAACACAGTTGTAGGGCTGCTGCCCGGCAGCCAGAAGAGGGGCTCTGGGAGGGGGAGGCTGAGGACAAGGTGGCAGAAAGGACAGAGACTCTGAAGGAGTTTGACATCTTTCATACTGGGCTTCAGATGTCCAAAGGGCAGATTCATTCTTTATGTAATGTATTGTTGTACCCCCAGCACCTATGGCAAAGCCTGGCAATAAAGTAGGCACAGATAAGTATTTCTTGATGGAAAGAATGAAGCCCATTTTACTTGGGAGGATACAGGGGTCTCCAGTGTGAATGATTTGTGGAACTGTGGGACTCCCCACCAAGAAATATTTTCCCCGACTGACTTCAGGAATATCTCATCACCAGCCTTTTGGGTTCCCCCTTCCTCTCCTAGCAGGCCTCTTTTAAGATGCAAAGTGAAGGGGTGCCTGGGTGGCTCAGGTCAAGATCTCATGATTCCTGAGTTAGCACTGACAGTGCAGAGACTGCCTGAGATTCATTCTCTCTCTCTCTCTCCCTCTCTCTCTCTTTCCATGTGCCCCCCCTCTACTCGCACGTGTGTGCGCTCTCCCTCTCATAAAATAAATAAACAAACTTAAAAAAATAAATAAAATGCAAAGTACAGTTGGGTGAGAGACTCAGGCCCCTACTGCTGGAGGCAGGAAGGAAGGGCTGAAGGTGAGAATGGTCCGACTCGGTCTAGAGTAAGGGGTTGGTGGGTGCTGCATCTCTGATGCTTCCTAGAAAGACTGTAGCCAGGTGTACAGATGCAGGGGGCACAGATAGCGCCCTGGGCTCAGGCCGTGCTTTTTAGCAGGAACCCTGCTAGAAACCCTGCAGAAACCCTGACTAGGATAGTGAACTGACAGGTTTCCTCTGTTGATGCCCACCTGTCTTCCTGTGCTCATCTTGGCACCTCAGCCCCATTCTTCCACAGCTGGGCCCTCTGAGTGCCCTGGGAGCTGAGAAACCCCTCTCCTCTGACATTTCAAGGAACAGAATATCTGAGCCAGAAGGAGCGTTAGCAACCTTCTCGCCTGAGTCCTTGCCTTTCACTTAAGGAAACTGAGGTCAAGTTAACTTTTTATCCCTCCCAGAGGTATTTACATTTTATTAGAATTTGTTTATAGTTGTGCTTAATGCTAAGGAACAGATTGCTGATGCTGAGTCATGTGATACCCACAGGGAGACCCACCTAGTCTTTTAGGTGCATAGGGGAGGGACATAGTGGCAGGAATTCCTGGTTCCGCTTCTCTACTATCTCTGAGCAAAGCTGTTTTGCTTCTCCAATGTTACCCCTACAAGTCCCTGAGCAAATGCCCAGGGGTATGAGCCAGAGGCTCAGGTTAATTAAGGGCAGCTTAGACCAAGGCTGTTCATTTTCTGCTGGTTACCTCACTGATCCATATAGGAACACTATGCGGTCATATTCTCCTTCTATTTTCCTCCAATAACAACCTCCCCCCCCCCCCACTCCAAGTTCCTTGCCTGTGTTATCCTGGACCCTGATCCCCAGCGGCAGCTTTCCTCAGCCAGGTAGCAGCCAGCTCTGGGATCCCCGGTTCCTGTTTCCACCTGCAGACAGGAACGACTTGCTCCATGAGCAAGGATAGCATGGATTGGAGGGTTGGAGATGGAAGTAGGGGAGGAGATGGAGGCTGGAGAGGTAGATGGGATGGACCTGGCTGGACGGGAAGGTGGGGACATAAGAAGGAGCAAACAGAGATGGTGACCAGGCAAGGAACAGGAGGTTCCAGCAAGATGAGGAGGGGGGATCCTTAGGGAGCTTCGAGGAGAGCCATTGGGATGAGACCACTCTGCTGGTCACGAAGGAAGGAGAAGCCTCAAGAAGTGGTGGTTTGTGAAAAGCAGAGTGGTTACCAAAGCCAGGTTCCAGTTCTACCAGGTGCTTGGGAGGCTGGTTTGTCCCAGCCTGGGAATATGCCTGAGAACCAGTGAGAAAATTCCTCGTTCTCAAGGACTGTTGGCTGAGTTGGAGTGGGAACCTGGTGGGTGTGGGTGTTTAAGGTGGTGCTAGGGGAGGGCTTTAGGGGGTCAGGGGAGCATAGGCAGCCAGGTGGGTTCATCTGGGCCTGGTTGAGCATGGAGTAGGGTAATAGAGCACTGAGCAGGTCCCCTGGGAGGCTGGAGATGAGCCTGCAGGAAGTAAGAACTGGCATTTCGAGCCAGGCATCCAGTGTCTGGGGTCTGCAATGCCAGCTAAAGAACTGACCAGCCAAGCCCAGCCCGAACCTTAGGCAGAGGCTGGGCCACCTGTCTGCTGGCATCTGGACCCTCAGGCTTTGTCAGGTCCTGATAGACAACCTGTGTTCCCCTGGTACTTCTTTCTTGCTTGGCTGGCCCAGCACAAGGTCCTGCTTCCCAGTAGACAAAATAGTTACCTCCTTAAAAAAATAAGCAAGCAAGCAAACAAAAAACCTTTTGATTCCTTTGATGGTGATGGCAGTGAGGCCAGCAACAATACAGAGGGCTCTGTGCTTGGGGTATCTCTGCTTGTCCAGCATCTCTGTGCTTTTAACCTTGTATGTTCATGAGGGGGGGCAATGTGGGATACTAGACAGAACACTGAACTAGGAGCCCTGATCCCTACTCTGCCACTAACTGGCTATGGGATGCTAGGCAGGTCACTTTCCACTCTCTGGGCCTTGTTTATCTGCAAAATGATAAGGCTGGATTAGAAGAACTTTAAAGTTCCCATTAACTCTATAGTCCTTTGTTTTAGGGAAATTGCCCAGGACAGCAAGTCAGCAGAAATGACTTTGACAATATGGGTTCAAAATCTTAATTTAAACATATAGTGGGCCCACTGCTGGGGCTCAGACATGTTTGGAGAACTGGTAGGGTGGGTTCCATAGAATGAGAGACAGAGGGACTTCCTGGAAGAGAACTTACCATAATGGAAGGAGACAGCATTGCAGCATCTCTGTGCATGGTTGTACAGGTTGGGCAATGAACAATGCCAGAGGGTACCATTCATAATCAAGGCTCAGGTGAGCACGACAAGCTTGGCCAAGGAATAAAGCACAAGTTTTCAGGAGATGGGGTGTTTTGAGGACTGTATAACATCTACATGGCCACCATGCACAGTGCCACAGCCTGTGCACTGCATAAGTCTAAGGGTGCCATTCACATAGACCACAGTGGAGCTGTGCTTGGGTATATATCTCTCGGTCTTGTCTTTCAGTATCCCCTCTTTTCCTTGGAGCACTGGCTGTACCTTTGGGTATTTCCTGCAGTTGGGTTTGAGACAGGAAAGGGAAAGGGAGAGTTTCCCTGCTTTGCTCTAGGATGCCAAGTACTGTCAACAGATCCAAGGGTCTAGTTAGTGTCTTAGGAGTTTCTGGTGCCCAGTAGACACACAAGTGCAGGAGTAGAAGACATACACATGGTGGCCTCGGTGGAGGTGGCATCAGTGCTGGAAGACAGGGAGCCAGTACCTGGGCTAGCCATAAACACCTGAGAGGCACTTTTCGTGGACTGGGTCCTTCATTAGCAGCTGCCTGCAAAGGGCTGTAAAATCCTGTATCACCTTCCTTGGAAGGTGGTCTTAGAGCTCTCCCTCCATCCAGCTGCCTTTTCTCCCTCCCATGGTGCCACCTGGGTGCACCCTCTTTTAGCTACCCGGAATGTCTCTCTCCAAGTTCAAATCATCCCTGACCTGATTACTTCTCTGCTCCATGTAGCTTCCTTCCATGCTTCTCCTCTCAGCCGTGGGTCTGGTCCTCTTTGTTCCTGTCACAAAGGGAGTCATGAGGAGGAGATAAAAGCTTTTATTTGTGGAAGTCATAATCAGCCTCAGAGGCCCTTTGTCATAGTGTATCATATCATCTCAAGCACTTGGGTGGGTGGGTGCCAACTGGGGCTGTGGTGACCATGGCCCCTCTCCTGGGCACAGGGCTTCCTAGAATCCAGAGCATTCCACATTCTCCTCTGTTTGTTTGTTTCTTTTTTCCAGAACAGTGAGTGTTACTGTATTTTACAGATGAGGAAACTGAAGTTCAGACTTGAGACTTGATGACTTGCCCAAGGTCATGAGTCTCCTAAGTGGCCATTTGCAAACAGCCCAGCCCTTCCCAGCATGCCCAGAACACCCACGCGAGGTGAGGTTGCACCAGGCAGCCTTGGAGCAGTACTCAGTCTCTATGGGAGAGTCCCCCATTTGTGACTTGAAGACTTCTGAGAGGCAGTGTGGCAGGGTGGGAAGAGAACTGGCCCTGGGACTCGCTCTTGTGCTACCTTGGGCAAGTCACTTCACTTCTCTGAGCCTTGGTTTTCTCATCTGTAAGGTTGGCTTAGTCACACCCATCAGCCTCATGGGGTTGCCGCGTGGCTTAAATAAGATCACGGGAAAGCGAGTGGAAATTGTGTGCCACTCTTCAATCACAGATCATTATCATCTTCCAGAGTCCCCTATGGCAAACAAGTGCCTGACCTCTTACCAGCTCCTATCTCCGGGGCCACTCAAGATTCTGGGAGGCATGAGGCTGAGAGCAGTGTGGATGGGACACAGGATGGCTCCATGGGTGGTGGTGGAGGCTAGGAACTCTCAGATCCACCTGTCCTTGGTTTGGCCAGTTGGTTCCCTTTGGAGCTTGGAAGAGGCAGCACAAACAGCCAGATGCAGCATAAAGATGTCAGGGCAAGAAGGAACCTTTGGTGCCTGTGGGAGGCTGACAGGGCACCAGAGGCTTGAGCCTGGCTCCTTAAGAGGCTGCCCCTTCCTGCTGATCTAGACAAGGGGACAGATGATGCATGACCTGAAGAGGAGGGGATTGGAGCCACAAGAAGAACTGAAATGGAAAACTGACCAGGTGGCAAAATCTCCGGGAGATCAATGGAGACCATCTGAATGGAGGGACTGCAGTTAGGGGCCTGGCGGCGAGTGGCTGGGCTCTCCAGAGCCTTGTGTATGCTGCCCTGCTCTCAGAGAAGAGAACACTTCTGGTTGGAGTCCTGGTGCCATTTCCCACCCTACCCCCACTCTAGGGTAGCCCAGATGCCTTCTCTACTACCCTGTCCCAGGCTCTGCTCTGTGGTCTCCATCTGAGAGAGCAGACTGGCAGTTCAAGGTATGCACCTGATGATGCTGAACACATGGGAATGTGAGCGTGCATTTCTATTGCAGCATCTGGATGCAGTCACCTTCTGAATGTCCCAGACTTGTCATGGCTGGCACTTGTCATGGCATGGCTTGTCACTGCTGGTTTGGGCCTTCAGGGCCTCCCCCTGTCCCTAGAAGGTGGGACTGCAGGAGGGGCAGCCCTATTACACCATCATCTCCTTCTCCAGGAGGTCTAAACATAAGACAACCCTCATCAATTCACAGTACCCTCAAGAGGGGTAACAGAATTGTCTCAGCAGGCTAGGGTCCTTGATGGACAGGCTCAGACATCACCCACACGGGGGATCTTCCTGAGTCAGAGAAACAATCTGAAAGGCTCTTTCTGCTTTCAGAGGTCCTCCCAAGGACAGGCTCTGGGCTGGATCCCCTGAAGCAGCCCAAGCGTGGCTTGATCAGAGCTGTTGGATGTCCTGGAGGTAGGAGACAATGACCTGGGGCACAGGATTCCTCTCCCTGGGGCCCAACAATGTGCTTTGCACACATAGGATGTTTGGTAAGGAGGGCTTCATTGATTGGCTCATGAATCCCCTTTGCTTTGTGCAGTTTCCCGCTTCATCCATAAACATTCTGGCCTTTACTGTAGGCTCTGAAGCCCAGAGTGCCAGCATGCCAGCTCTTCTGGGCACCTGAGGTTTTGAGCCTAACCCAACTGAAATGCCAGGAACCTCTGGAAGGTTTGGACTGGGCCACTCCTCCTCTGCTTGGGAGCCACTGCTCTAGACAGCCATAATCTCCTGAACTCACTACTGGCCCTGGCTGCATAGACAAAGACAAAATGAGGCCTTCTGTGTGGGGCCAGGCTGGGGAAGGGGAGAGAGCTGGATAGCTGATACACCTTTCTCAGGAATCAGGGAGAGCTGAACTGGACTTTAGAGAAGGCCTAGCTGTTGGTTGTATATTTCAGGGGTCTTACTCTCCACTTTGTGTTCATCTGCTTTTAGGCACTCTGAGCAGGGCAGGAGGGGTCCCCAAATATCTCCCCCATATAGTCCACCCATTATAGCTTCACTCCATTTGCTCATGAAAGGTTTTATCATTTCTAAAGGACTCCCTTATAAAATGCAAATACCTCTATAAAGTAGTCATGCCTTAAGTTCATTATTGGCCAACATCTTAATTATTATCATTTTAGCAGGACGTAGATAACAGCCAGAAATTTGGTCTAGATAGAGGTATCAGTGTGCGTGTGCATATGTGTGTGTGTGTGTGTGTGTGTGTGTGTATGTTTGAGTTGAGGGCAGGACATATGTTTTCCACTCATTCAACAAGTATTGATCAAGCACAGGGGAAGTGCCAAACAGTGTACTTGGTCCTGGGGATGCAGAGGGAACAGAAGATATGAAAATGTGCCCTTGTAGAGTTTACATTCTTTTGGGAGAGGGGGACAATAAACAAATAAAAAACAAATAAAATTTATGGGGAGTCAGTTTGTGCTCTGGGGAATAGTCAAGCAGGGAAGGGGATAGGACGACGACTGGAGGAAGGAGCAAATTATTGGTAGGGGGTTTGGCTATGAGGAAGGGCTAGCCTCTTCACTTTGTCTGCATTGAGACTGGAAAGGAGGCACTCACTTTCAGGTGTGCAAGGGCCAAGGGACCTTCCCTCTGTCCCTGCCCACCTCCTCCTTCACTCAAAGCCCCAAGATCCATAGAGCTTTTGGGTCCCAGCAGAGAAGACTGTAGGGAGCCAGCCCCCTGGCAGACTACCAGCTGGAAATGTTCCCTGGGCTGGCAGGAAGAAGGAGTGAGTGGAGCTTGCTAGCTCTGGACCAGCCAAGGTGAGTGAGAAATGTGGTGCTTGCTCACCTCGCATGGCTCATTACCCAGCCTTAATCTGGGCTATTTCTCTCTTTTTTCATACCAATATTTGAGGGGAGCAGTGAAGCTATGTGGAGTTATAGGGGTCACTCTACATCAGAACGTCAAGGCTTGGGATAGCATTGTGGTGGGGGGGGGTGGAATGGGGAGGGCACAGGATAGGTGGGCAGGGCTTGTTTTAGAAAATACCTGGTTTCCTTCCTACCCTTCTTCCTTCCCTCCATCCTTCTGTCCATTTCTCCATTCATTTTACCCTTCCTCCTTCATTCCATCATTGAGGTCATCTCTCACTAGGTGAGGGGGCAGGAAAAAGAAGCAACAGATTCTTGCTTCAAGGGGGAGATATTCAAAGTGTGGTGTGTTTAAGTGCTCAGGGGTCTACAGACATAGCACCAGAGTATAGATGCCTGACTCGTGGAAGGAGGCCTGACTCTACTTGGGCATCAAGGAAGGCTTCCCGGGGGAGGTGATACAGTAGCTGTGTTCCCAAACTGGGAGACTAGAAAAGGGTGCTCCAGGCTGAGAAGCCCACAGGTTCGATCACTGGGTAGAGGGCTGGCTTGGAACCTAACGGACCGCCCCTGTCAAGAAGGAAATTTGAAGAGGGGCATAGCAGGTCCAGTGGGCAGGGCAGGGAGCAAGTCTGGAGTGTGCATGCCTCAGGGAGCTGTGCTCCTCATGGGCAGACCCAGCAGGATCATGGAACACAGGCATGTGTTCCGAAGGAGAGGGACAGTTCAGTCCAATTCAGTACAGTCCAGTCCTTTGGACTGGAAACAGGCTGAAGGGGCCAAGAGACCTGCCCAAGGTCCCAGAGCAACAGACAGGGAGGCTTCCATCCCAGGGCTCTCCTGAGGGTGCCTCCTTTGAGGCTGTTGTCAAAGGACAACAACAGCGCTAACTGAACCTTTACGGTGGCAGGCACTGTTCTAAAGGCTTCCTGTGTCTTCACAAAACCCCCTTGAGGTGGGTGGGAACCTGAGGAAGAGCAGGGAAGCAGCTTGCTCAAGGCCGCACTGCTAGCATGAGGGAGCAGGGTTCATACTGTCCCCCTGGAGGGGACGTGGAGAGATGGTGCAACTGCCCTGCCTGAGCATTGGTGGTCTTGTCACAGTTCTGGGACCCCCCACACTCCCTGAAAATCCTCTCAACTCTCCAGTCCCCCTGTTGCTTATGATTTTTGCAGACCCTCCAGCAGAGATGGGCAGCAGATGCTGGGTGGGGGTGGGGTGGGGTGGGGGGGATGCAGAGACCATTATCTGTAGCATTCACTGATTTCCATGGTGTCAATATTCCTTGTGTGGCCATTCCTCAGCTGTCAGTTTGACGTCAAGTGGCTTGCAAACCTCCTGAAAATCTTGCCATCGGCTCTCAATGTGGAGCAACCCCAGAGCAGTGCAGCAACAGCCCCCACCTTCCTTCCCGACCCTGACCCCCCACACAACCCCCGACCTCAAGCCCCCCTCTGTCCCTTCGCCTGCCTCCTCACACATGGCCTCTGATTAGACTAGGTTCACATAAACGGGTATGATTTGAAAGTTCTCATCTTAGGAGGTTTGAAAACGGTTTTATTTCCTCTGCTCAAAAAGAAATAATGATAAAAGATTCATGGAGCGCTTCCCACTGTAATCATTTCCTGGAAGGGACCTTAGTGATTTAGTTCAAATCTTGGTTTTATAGATATGGAAAGTCTGCCCCGAGAATGGAGGGACTGGCCCAAAGGCACACAGCCTGTAACTCAGGAGCCACGGTGAGAAGCCAGGTCAGGCTCCTGGTCCCCTGGCTCTTTCTTCTGCTGCATCTCAGCACTATTCTGGGTTCAGTAGGGAGACATCCACGGCAGACGAAAGAGAAATGCAGGATGAAATTTGGCTTTGCCACATACCAGCCTGTGGCTTTGAGCCAGTATCTTAAATGCTTTGAGTCTTAGCTTTATCATTTTAAAATGCTGATCTTATTAATACTTGCCTTCTGTATCTCACGGGGGCGTTGTGAACACCAAAGGAGATGAATAGGTAGCAAAGTACATCTAAGGGAAGGAAATATAAATGGCTCTTAAACATATACGATGATGTTCAATCTCATTCAGAATAAGAGAAATACAGATTAAAATTACACTGATAAATAATTTTTTCACCTATCGGATTGGCAAGAGGCCAGAAATTTAATAACACGCTCTAATGGTGAAGTTGTGAAGAAACAGGCACTCTCGTATTTCTCATGGGAAGAGAAATGTGTATAAGTTCTATGGAGGGCAATTTGGCAATAGCCATCAACATTATAAATACACATATCTTCTGACCCAGCAATTCTACTTCTGGGAATTTATCCTACAAATATATTTGCCTAAGTGCAAAGGGTCTATGTTTATGGCTATTTGTTGCAGCCTTGTTTGCAAAGGGAAAAGATTTACAACAATGTAAATGTCCATCGAGAGGGGTCTTTTTAAGAGACTGTGGTTCACTCATGTGAGGAGTATTATGCAGCTATAAACAGGAAATAGAGGGGCGCCTGGGTGGCTCAATCAGTTGAGCGTCCGATTTCAGGTAAGGTCATGATCTCACGGTTCATGGGTTTGAGTCCCGCATCGAGCTCGCTGATGTCAGTGCAGAGCCTGCTGTGGATCCTCTGTCCCCCTTGCTCTCTGCCCCTCCCCCACTCATGCACTCTCTCTCAAAAATAAACATTAAAAAAATTAAAAAAACCCAGGAAATAGAAAGTTTTGTATGATATATAAGAGATACTGTCAAGTGCAGAAAAGCAAGCTATAGAGCAGTATGTACAGCATGCTGCATTTTGTGTTTAAAAAAGGAGGATATAGGAATATTTGTGCCCACATTGTGAAATTCTGGAAGGATCTCTGAGGAGCTAATAACAGGTGGCTACTTATGGGGGATGAGGTTGGAATCTGGAAGGATAAGATATGGAGTGTTAGGGAGAGTCCTCACTGTTTGCCTTCTCACATATAGTTTTAATTTTTTGAACCATGTGAGTGCATTAACAATTCAGACATGTAAATAAAACATAGCCTTGTAAACTGTAAAGCACCATGCAGTTGCTAGTTACTTGGGCCATTGCTAATGTAAAAATGAGCTAAATTGAGTGACCAGGACCAGAATCTGCAGGAAGGCAAAAGGAGAATGTTTGGGGGTTTTGGAGAAGGGCGGGCAGTGGCAGTGGGGAGTCCTGAGGGAAAAGTGTTCCTTCATGTTGCATGGGAAGTGGCCAGTCAGTGTGACGCAGGAGCCCAGGGTTGTGATGAGGGTTGCAGTTTCTGCCCAGATTGGTCAGATTGGTGGCAGTCTGTCACAGCCAAGCTGCCTCATGCATGACGTGTAGTCAAACAGACTACCGAAACAGGGTAACGGCGCTGAGCCTCCACAGTTTGCTCAGGCATTCTGGCTGGAGTGCTCCGGCAAAGAGAGGCGTGCTAGGCTGGGAAAGGGCTCTTAACTTGTTGAGTTCTTACCGTGTGCCAGGGGACGGGTGTGAGTGCTCTGCTGGTATTTGGCTGCCTAATCCTTTCACAGTGCTTCAAGGTGGCCCAGTGATTATCTCCGTTTTATAGATGATGAAACTGAGGCACAGAAAGGCCAGGCACTTTATCCAAGGGGCAGCGGTGGTGGAGCTTGCCCCTGGTTGCAGGCAGCCTGGCTCTGGTGCCGTCCTCCCAACTGCTGTGGGACACTGCCTGTGGGGGGAAGGTCCGCGGCTTCCTTGTGTCCTCCTCAGTACCATGTCTCCAGATCTTGGTGCTTTCTCCTGCTGTGCCTGGATTAGAACATCGTTCCTGGGTCAGAAAAGAGACCCTTCATATCTGTGAGGGGACAAGGAACGTCCTAGAGGGGGCCTCTTCATTCCTACCAGATACTGTGGGCACCATTGTGGGGCTGCTGACCCCATGTCCTGCTGCTTCTTCCTCTCCTCTCGGAGGGGCATGAGGGTGAGGATGGGAGGCATTAGAGAAACCCTCCCTCCCCCTTACATCTCTGACATCCCAGAAACAAATCCTAGAAGACAGAGGCCTCTTGTCAATTAGTGTAAGGCAAGGGCCTTGC
Organism: Panthera pardus; assembly: GCF_024362965.1. Lineage (NCBI taxonomy): Eukaryota > Metazoa > Chordata > Mammalia > Carnivora > Felidae > Panthera > Panthera pardus. The sequence goes on from NW_026526688.1 coordinate 36,262,751, forward strand.
TATCTGTGGAGGGATCTGGGGGAGAGGCGGGGCTGCCTGGCAAAGTGAGAGCATCATGTCTCCAATTAAAGTTGTGAGGATTCATCTTCCAACTCAGCCCCCCTCAGAAATTGACATTTATTAGGTTGTCAAAGCTGATTTTTCTTCCTGGCCCTTTCCTGCCCCCAACTCTGTGCGTGTGTGTGTGTGTGTGTGTGTGTGTATGAACATGCATGTAAATAAATACCTATATTTTGCTTTTTAAAAATTAAAAATGTGGTATTTAGCCCTATCAGAGATTCAGCTACTTGATTCCTGATAGACTGGATGGCAGCTACCCCGGGAGCAGGGGTCTCCACAGAGGGGTGAAGAGATCTGAGATAATGCTAAGCCTGTCATCTGGGAGAGAAGTCAGACTCATACGGAGATGGAAAGAGCCCACAGTGTGACTTTAGAGGTTTCCCACACCACCACCCTGAAAATATCTCTCCTCCACATGCCAATGAACCTGGAATTCCTCTATTGGGGCATCAATTCAAATTTCTATGAATTTATTCATCCCTTTCCTGGGGTCTCTTTCAAAGTGAAATTCCCCAAGAGAGTCACTAACATCCCAGAAGCACAGAGTTCAGAGCTGAAAGAGATTTTAAAGATGGTCTCATGTTCTCTCAGAGAGAGGAAGCTGAAGTCTGGGGGGGAAACTGGGGGATCCGCCCAAGGTCACTCAGCACATCAGTGACAGTGATGTGGCCATCACCCAGATGCTCTGACTCCAAGCTCAGTGGGTCCTGGTTTATCACATCAGTTTTCTTTGAGGACAAGAGGGAGCCTGGCCATATGTAGCCCCTGACCCCCAAATAAGGGAAGGCCAACAAGGTGGGAGGGGGTGGGGTGTGATGGAGAAAAGGTGTAGAAAACCAAGACTGATGTGAAGACAATTTTGCCTATGTCATACTTTTTTCTAATCATATGTGTTGCCATTTTCATTTTATCTATTTTGCATTTGTGATTGAGGACCTCAAAGATAGCCGTGTAGCAGCTAGCCGGTCTCGGCTTTCTCTGAGACGATATATGCCAAACTTCAATCATCATCCTACCTTTGCTGTTTTTGCCATATTTTTATGCCACTTTTGTTAATATGATGATATCTTCTTCAGATGAACTCACTTTAAACTTTATCTATTTAAAAACAAAACTTTGTTTTACTATTGTGTAAGGAAAACCAGTTATCACTTGCTAGAAATAGATTGTAATCATAAAAATAAATATAATGAGATCAAAACAAGGTTATTAAAATTTAGTTAGGTGCCTTTCCTGCCAAAAGCTCTTAGCCTGAGGACTGTTTTTGCTTTGTAAAAAGGAAAATTAGCAAGTGTTGGAAAGGCATTAAAAACCTGCTAGCCCCAGATGACAGCCTCTGGAGGTAACCAGGATCTGTGTTAACTTCCTCAGGCTTCCACAAACAGGGTGGCTTAAAGCAACAGAAACTTGTCTTACAGTTCTGGAGCCCTGGAGGTCTGGAACTGAGTTCAGTAGGACCATGCTTTCTGAGAACTGCAGGGGAGAGTCCTTCCTTGTTGATGATAGCTGTGGGTGGTTGGCTGGCAATCCTCGCTGCTCCTTGGTTTGTGGCCCTGTCATTCCAGTCTGTGTCTTCATTGTCACATGGCTTCTCCCTGTGTCTACCTCACAAGGCCATCTTCTTATAAGGATGACAGCCTTGTTGGATCAGGGGCCCACCCTACTCCAGTGTGACCTCATCTTAACTAATTGTATCTGCAACAACTTTATTTCTGAAAAATGTCACATCCTGAGGCACTGAGGGTTGGGACTTCCACATATCTTTTGGGGGTGGGGGTGGGGCAGGAGGGTGCAATTCATTCCATGATAGGGTCTTTGAGAAAGAATTGAAAAGGGAGAACTTTTCATCATCTGGTCAATGCTATTGAATGCCTGTCCAAGGACCAGTATTGAGACTCAAGGGGGACTTATGGGGCTGGGAAGGCTGTGAAGTTCCCCTGTCCTCCTGGGCTAAGGAGTGTGGAGGTCTACGAAGCTCTCAGGAGCAGGTGGTGTTCTTGATGCCTGAATGGATTTTTCCTACGTCAGCCCTGGGCCCAATAGGTGCCCCCACAGTTGGGGTGAGTATACTCACTGAGGACACTCAGCCGCTCTTGGGTCACAAAATCAGCATCATAGAGACCTCTTTGTAAGCAGCCAACATTTACTGAGATTCTCTTGAATGCAAAGCACTGCAGGTCCCCTGACTGTCACTATGCACAGTGTGGTCTCATGGGCCCACCATGGGGCAGCAGGACAAGGGGAAAGATCCAAACAGGTGGGCTAGGTGGGTGGGGGTGGGGCAGAGTAGCAGATGTTGTGGCTTCTAGGACAGAGAGGCCACTGCAGCTCCAAGGGGAGTTTCTTGGAGGCACAGGTAGGAGGATTTTATTGAGCACCACTAGTAAGGGAAGTGGACAAAGTCCCTGCTTTCCTGAAGCTCTTCTGAAGTTGGGGGGAAGGGGAGATATATAGCTGATACACCAGGTGAAGGGCTAAGGAGAAAACTAGAGCAGTCTAAGAGGACAGGGAAGAATATTCCCAGCAGAGGAGCAGCAAGCACGAAGGTAGGGGTGGGACAGCAGAGGCCAGTGGGGTTGGAGCAGAGTGAGTGGGAAGAAAGAGGCAGGAAGGGAAGGTAGGGAGACTATGGGTTGCCGGGTTGTGGGGCAGGGCTGGTAATTCCACATGGGTAAGGATGTTGTATTTTCTCCAAAGTGGCAATGCAGGATTTTGAGCAGTTAGTAATCTGACCTAATTTTAAATAGATCACCCTACTGCTGTGCTGAGAATAGTCTTTGAGAGGCATGTGTGGAAGCAGAGGGAGGGTCTTATGGTGATCCAGACAAGCTAGGGTGTTTTAGACCAGGTGACAGTGGGGAAAGTGATGAATGGTAGTGACAAATGACTGCATTCTGGATATTCTTTGAGAGTAGATCCAATGAGATTTACTGATTAGATCAGCTGTGAGAGACAGGTGTTAAGGTTGACTCTAAGATTTGGGGCCTGAGCAGCTAGGAGGATGGAGTTGCCATTTACTGAGATGGGGAAGGCTGCAGGAAGTACCGGCCTGGAGGGAAGATCAAGGGCTCTGAGTGGAGTCCTTAAGGTTCGTCATGACTTTCAGGTGAACATGGTGGGTGGGCAGTTGCATACACCAGGCTGGAACTTAGCGGGGAGTCTGGACTGAAGATACACATTTATGAGTTAGTAGAGTTTAGATGGTATTTTAAAGCCATGAGGCAGAATGAGCTCACTGTGAAAGTGAAAGCTAGGGTTTGTAAAAAAGATAAGCAGTTAAAGGATTGATCCCTGGGGCACTGCAATCAGTAAGGCTAGGAGGACCGAGGAGCAAAGACGACAGGGAGGGGCTGCTGGTGATGTGAGACAAGAACCAGGAGAGACTGGCTGTCCTGGAAGCTGCGGGGGGAAAAAGTGTTTTGAAGAGGAAGGGGTGTTCAGCCTGTTAATTAATGTTGCGAGTGGATCACTGTTATGGGAGGGAAGACAGAGAGAGGCATGAGTACAGATCCCGTGGTGAGAGTCTCTGTGTTCTGGTTGCTTCTGTCTTCTCAGTGAAGTGAGAGTCATAGGCTGAGGATGAACAGTAGGAATGAAACGTTGGAAGTTTGAAGGGAGCACACAGGAGAGAAAGGGGACTCAGGAAATGTGGGATTGCTGAGTGGCACTAAGTGCCTGCTTGACAGGTGGCAACACCAGAATTTCTGTATTTGAAGGGGTAACACAGATCTGGTCAGGAAGGGAGCTTGATGATGAACCTGTGAGGCACCACATAAGGCTGAGAAATCTCAGTCATCCACATCAAAGAGAAGAGGAGCTGAAGGGGTCGAAAACTAAGGCAAACTCCTTAGAGATCTTCCATAAGCATGGGAGAAGGAGCCTTCTAGGTGGGGTGACCCCTATAGCTGAGAACTAAGCCGTCCCCTCTACACAAGCTGTGTGCAGTCACACGAGTGTGGTAGTGGGTGAAAAGGAAAGTACAAGACTAGGTGGAAGCACACCAGGTGACATGGGGCCACATCACCTCATCTGTCAGAAAAGAAACTCTTGTGACACCTTCTTCTTACTCTCCCCTTTCAAAGTACCAGGTCAGACATTTCAGCAGATTTTTCTAAGAGCAGAGCCTGCATCTTCAAAGTACCTTAGCTAATTACACACACACACACACACACACACACACGCACGCACACACAACTTCAAACATCAAAGTAGTCATTGTGGGCCGTGAACTTATTGCAAAGATGTTGCCATGGCAGAAAATACTGCTGGAACTCCTTTTTGGAAAATCCAACTGAGCATGTGACACGCTCTCTGACTGTTCTCTGTGGGGGTCAGTCTTTGCATTCCAAGGGTAGATTTGATTTCTGGAACAGCCTAAAGTCATTTAGAGCCAAGTGTGATGACTAAAATTGGGGATTAGATTTCTTTTGGCCACTGATGAGGTCTGATACAGATAGACTAAAACTAGTCTTGTCTTGTTTAAAGGGGACAATACTTCTTTTAAGGGATTTAATCAGGTATAGTATGTGAAGTATCTGGTGTAGTTTTTGATCCATGGCAGGCATTTCATAATTGGTAATTATTAATATTCCTAAAACAGTGAACCTGAAATGAATGGAAGCATCACTGAAGTAAATGATTTGTTCCCCAAGGTGATGGCTTTGAAGGGACAGACTTTATCTAGAGTGACGAATTTTGCTAAGTCTGTTAGAAAAGCAGATTTATAACTTTATAATCATATCTGTTCATCTTTATCAACCTTGCAAGGAGGGGGATAAAAAGCTCCATATCAGAGAAAAGATCAGCTGGAGGAGATCATGGGCGAGAAGAATAATGTCAACCCTTTAGTCACCCCTTAGGACCACCCATGTCTCCTGGTGGTTCTTGGTTATCCAGCACTAGACATAGTGGGTCACCAGGTACAAAAGAGACCAAACGTGTCCTCTCCCTTCCCCACTGCTGCCCTCAATGCTTTTCTGCTGGTTTGCTGATGCAGGGAAAAGCTCTAGGATGAGAAATTCTTGTCTTTGGCTTAAACTTTCAATCCTTCAGTACAAGAGCAAATAATCAGGAAGAAGATAGCATGGGGATAACTTACAGCTTTGTGTGAAGAGGGTTACTAACTCCTTTCCTGAGACCAGGTGTTGACAATGCGAGCGTAGAGACAGTGGAAGGGCCACAGGTGTTTCTGCAAAAGGGGTACGGAAGGAGGAGGCGTCACCGGGAAATTAGAGACACCAAAGGCAAAGTACCTAATGTTTCGTTTTGTGCAGACCCAGACTTGCTCTGTGCTTCTGTCCCCAAGGGGCACATAAAGGAGCTTCCCAGCCCACGGCTATAAATGATGAAGGCACTCAGTGATACCTGCTGCCATGGCGAACAACAGAAAGACCTGGCCCTCATCTGGATTCTGCTTTAGCCAGGTCAGCAACTTTGGTTGCTCCCTCTCTGGGCCTCAGTTTCCCATGAAAGAAAATGGTGGCTTAGGGCTGTATCAGTGTTTCCTAGACTTTTATTTTTTACCTTGATCTGCCATAAGAAATGCATTTTACATTAAGACCTAGTGTATGTATTCATAATGTGTGTGGATACATACGTAATACACACACACACACACACACACACACACACACCATACATATGGTATCAAATTGACAGGTCATGCGTGACCAAATGAAACATTATTTCTAGGTATATCTGTGAGAGTGTTTCTAGGTGTGTCTGTGAGGATGTTTGTGTATGAGATTAGCATTTGAATCAGTGGACTCAGTAAAGTAAATTGCCCTCCCCAATGTGGGTTGACACCATCCAATGCATTGAGGGGCTGAATAGAACAGAAGGAACTGACCCCTTTTTCCTTCTCACTGCTTGAGCTGAGTCATCTCATCTCATCTCCTGACCTCAGACTGGTATTTACACCATTGGTTCCCCTGGTTCTGAGGCCTTTGGGCCAGGACTGAATTGTGCCACCAGCTGTCCTGGGTCTTCAGCATGCAGCCTTCTTTACTGTGTGTTAGTTTTTCATAATAAATATTTCTCTCTCTCCCTTCCCTCCCCCCAAACTTGTGTGTGTGTATGTATGTATGTATGTATGTACGCATGCTTGTATATCTTATTCTGTTTCTCTGGAGAACCCTCACATACACATTTGTGTATATACATATCTGTGTGCACATTTCTCTATCATCTTTCTACTTCTCTCTCTATGTATATCATCTATCTATCATACAGCTAACTAGCTGGACAAAGATTACAATACTTGTAGTTTAAAATACGTGGGAGTAGATGGTTGATAATGTCCTTTCTAATTCTGCTATTTTAAGCTTATTCCTAAGGCAGTCTTTGGGTTGAATATGCAGTTAAAGGCTGTAGGGATATGTCCATGCAGAGCTGTTAGTACAGGGTACAGCTTATAGTAAGTGCCCTGTGACTGTCTGTTGTTACTTTTTTTTAATGTTTATTTATTTATTTTGAGAGGGAAAGAAGGGGGGAGAGGTAGAGAATCCCAAGCAAGCTCCGCACTGTCAGCGCTGATGCAGGGCTCCAAACTCACGGACCACAAGACCATGACCTCAGCTGAAATCAAGGGTTGGACGCTTAACTGACTGAGCCCCCCAGGCACCCCTGTCTGTTATTACTTTTACTCTCACTACCTGGATTGGCTTCAGCACCTTGGAGCCCACTTCACTTCTCCCCCTTTAGCTTTTCCCGATAGGTACTCTTTTCCTGCTTCCTGTAATTTTTTAATTTTATTTGAGTATAGTTGACATACCATAGTATATTAGTTTCAAGTGTATAACATAGTGACTCAACAAGTCTATACATTATAATGTGCTCACCATAAGTGCAGCTGCCATCTGTCACCAACAATGCTACTACAATACCATTGACTATATTCACTATGCTAGACCTTTTACCCCCATGATTTATTTATTCCATAACTAGAAGTGTGTATCTCCCAGTCCTTCATCCATTTTTCCCACTTCCCACCCACCCCTGCCTCTGGAAACCATCAGTTTCTTTTCTGTGTTTATAGGTCTGATTCTGCTTTTTGTTTGTTTTGTTTTTTAGATTCCATATGTAAGTGATATCATACGGTAGTTGCCTTTCTTTGTCTGACTTATTTCATTAGCACATACCTTCTAGTTCCATCCATGTTGTTGCAAATGGCAAGACCTCATCCGTTTTTTATGGCCAAGCAATATTCCATTGTATGTACACACCAATTTTCTTTATCCATTGATCTATCAGTGGACACTTAGGTTGCTTCCATATTGTGGCTATCGTAAATAATGCTGCAATAAATATAGGGGGGCATATAGCTTTTCAAATTAGTGTTTCATTTCCTTTGGGTAAATACCTAGTAGTGGAATTACTGGATCATATGGAAGTTCTATTTTTAATTTTCTGAGGAACCTCCATAATGTTTTCCACGGTGGCTATACCAATTTGCATTCCCACTAACAGTGCATGAGGGTTCCCTTTTCTCCTCATCCTTGCCAACACTTGTTATTTCTTGTCTTTTTGATTTTAGCCATTCTGACAGGTGTAAAGTGACATCTCATTATGGTTTTGATTTCCATTTCCCTGATGATTAGTGATGTTGACCATCTTGTGTTCTTTAATTTATGATTTTGAGATTATTTCTCTCCACACCCCAGCTTTACTGAGGTATACTTTACAAATAAAATTCTAATATACTTAAAGTATACAATGTGATGATCTGATATATATATATATATATATATATATACACACACACACACACACACACACACACACACACATATATATATATATATTGCAAAAAGATTTCCATAATCAAGTGAATCAACACATTCTTCATTTCACATACTTTTTCTTACTTTTTTCTTTCCCTTTCTCTGTCTCTTTCTTTCTGAATGTTTAAGATCTACTCTCTTAGCTAATTTGAACTATATGATAGAGTATTAACTATAACCACCATGCTATACATTAGATACTCAGAACTTATTCATCTTATAACTTTTACCAACCTCTCCCCATTTCCTTATCTCTCGCTATCCCCCAGTTCCTGAAAACCATCATTGTACACTGTTTCTATGAGTTCAACTATTATCTTTTTATTTCACATAGAAGCGACATCATATGGTATTTGCCTTTCTCTGCCTCTGACATATTTCATTTAGCAGAATGCCCTTCAGGTTCATCCATGCTGTTGCCAATTGCAGAATTTCTTTATTTTTTGAAGGCTGAATAATATTCCATTGTATATTTATACCACATTTTCTTTATCCAGTCACCTGTCAGTGGAGACTTAGCTTGTTTCCATACCTTGGTTATTGTGAATAATTCTGCAATAGAGACAAAAATACAGAGATCTGAGAGCATTTCTTTAGTGCTTTATCTGTAGGAATTCTTTGATGTCTAAGTTTGAATTATGTTCCTTCAGAGAGGGTCTGTGTGTTTGTGTTTTTCAAGCAAAACCACTTTAAAATAATTTTTTTGTTTTGGCGTCTCCCAGCTGGTACAAGTTTCAGCCCCCAATCCACCTGAGAGCCAGTTTTTGATTAGGAATTATCAGGGATAGAGTTATCAGGGAGAGAGCCAAAGCATAAGAGACTCTTAAAAACTGAGAACAAACTGAGGGCTGATGAGGGGTGGGCGGGAGGGGAGGGTGGGTGATGGGTATTGAGGAGGGCACCTGTTGGGATGAGCACTGGGTGTTGTATGGAAACCAATTTGACAATAAATTTTATATATTAAAAAAAAAGTAATTATCAGGGATATTCTACCCAGAGCAGAGACAGGCAGGGGTGGGGTGGATTTGTTTAGAAGGTAGAGGTGTCCCGGCTTTGTGATGGGGTCTTTCATGTGCCTCCCATTCTTCTTAAGCCCAGACCTTGTCTGGGCTCCTCCTTCCTCTCTCAAGCTCCTTCCTTCCATGTTGATCACTAAAACCCAAGCTCTTGGCTAACGGAATCACCTGATCGCCCCTCACCTCAGACTTTAGTGGGCACATACGTCCTAAGATTGGGCTTTCTGATGATTTTTGGCCTTTCAGGAATTTTATTTCCCCCAGCTCAGCTATACATTGATGAAGTTAATTAATTTTTATTCATCATATTTTTGTTCTTTACCAAGAGAATTTTCTGCATATCTAGACTGTTGTATCACCTGAAGTGAAAGGTCCTACTGAGTACTTCTCAGCAGAGAAATCTTACACCACAAGGGCCAGCGCTCTTACAACAGGCAAAGAAGGATGCAAATCTGAGATTTGTGAAGCACTACCTCCAGCAGATGGCTAGGTGGAGAAACTCTTGCTTTAGGGGTCTGGCAGGGCAGGGATATGGAGGGGCAGGGGTCCGGAGGGGTGAGGGTATGGACGCGCAGGGGTATCGTGGGACAGGGATCTGGCGGGGTAGGGGTATTGCAAGGCAGGGGTATGGACAGGCAGGGGTATGGACGGGGAAGGGATACCTCGGGGAAGGGGTACTGTGGGGCAGGGTATGGCGGGGCAGGGGTATGCTGGCGCAGGGGTCTGGATGGGCAGGAGTATGCTGGGGCAGGGGTATGGAGCAGTAAGGCAGTAATTTGACAACCCAGAGCTGATCTTTGAATAGGGGCGTAGTTGCCTGAATTCCCCATCACTTATTAACTGTGACAGTTAACTCTGAACTTGCTGTGTGACTTTGGGGGGTCAGTTTAACCTCAGTAGTCTTCTCTGCCCAGTGGAGGGAATAGTTGTACTGCCCAATAGCGCTTTTGGAAGATCAAACATGCTTAAGCTCCTAGCATCGTGCCTGGCACACACCAGTTTTCTATAAATGTTGGCTGCTAATTGTTTTACTTTTCTTCTTGGTTGCCTTATGGCTATGGTTTTCCCACCATCTGAGAAGGCTGTAGTCCCTGCACTTGGCATCTGGGGACCCAGTTCACTGTCTAGCTGTGTGAACTGGGACATGCCACTTCACCTTGCTGTACTCTTACATGTAAGCACTCTGCTTATCTATGAAATGAAAGGGTGACCTAGCTGGTTTCTAAGGATCTTCCTCTCTCATAGTCTGGGATCCTAGTCAGAGGGCTGTGAGAGGAGAAGCACCTGTCAACACGCAGCATTTCTCCAGGCAGCCCTCACTGTCCTGCCAGGTTGGATTTCCCAGAGCCCATCTGTAAAAGTCGGATCTTAGGAATTTGTACGTATTTTCCCACGGGAGTAGTTTTTAGGTGGTGATTGGCTTCCAGGGCTAGCTTATAAAGCCCAGCTTAATCCACAGTGAAGGAGGAACACTGCATTTACATTGGAAGTGGTGGAAAATAAAATGTTCACAATACTAGTAATTTACAAAACAGGAAAATAATTCCATTGAGTTAGAACTCATTTTTTATTTACCTAGAATTCTGGTGCTTGAGGGAAGCAGGTTAATTTAGGACAGGAGGAGATCTATGGAAATATGTTGGGGAGAGTCTGGGCTCTCTCAAGGGATTTAGACTAAGGCTGATGGCATGGGTTCTTTAAATGTCTGATTTTGGTTAAAAGTCCAAAGTTTCCTCCTATACAACTTTATCTTTTCCTTGAGATAACAGTGACCTAAATCCTCCTCTCGTGTCTAACGGTTTGGACTTACCATCGGAAAGCGGCGAGGCAGAGACAAGAAGGGAAACAGGAGACAAGAGGCAGGAATCATCCCAGCATCACCAGTGTGACCCTCCAGCGTGTTTTATTGGGCCTCTGCCGTGTTGGCCCACATAGCAATGATTTTTATAGTTTTAAATTTTTTATTTTATTTTTCCATCTTTACTGAGGTGTAAGTGACAAATAAAAATTGAATATATGTAAGGTGTATGACTTGATGTTTTGAAATAGTACATGTTATGAAATAATCACCACAATCAAGCTAATTAACATACCTAACACCTTTCATAGTTAGGTGTGTGTGTGTGTGTGTGTGTGTGTATGGGAGAAAGAGAGAGAGAGAGAGAGAGAGAGAGAACATTTAATATTTACCCTCTTAGCAGATTTCAAGTACAGATCTTCCTTGACTTACGATGATGGTTTTACATCCTGATAAATCCATTCTTAAGTTGAAAATGCACTAATGCATCTAACGTACAGAACATTGTAGCTTAGCTGAACCAAACTTAAACAGGCTCGGAACACTTACATCAGCCCTCAGTTAGGCAAAATCATGTGACACAAAGCCTATTTTATAATAAAGTGTTGTTGACTATCTCATGTCATTAATTTCATACTGTACTTCAAGTGAAAACAGAATGGTTGTGTGTGTACAGAATGGCTGTCAGTGTATTGGTTGTTGACCCTCATGGCTGGCTGCAAGAAAGTATTCTAGCTTATTGCTAGCCCAGGAAAAGATCCAAATTCAAAGTTTGAAGTATGGTTGCTACTGAATGAGTATTGCTTTTGCTCCATTGTAAAGTTCAAAAATCATTAAGTCCAAGTGTTGTAAGTCAAGGACCATCTGCATACAATATAGTACCCACACAGCATTTTAAAGGAAAACTTACCTGCCAGGATGTTAAAATGCCATTAAAAAGCATCCAGATTTCTGACTATGGGACGCCTGGCAACTTGGGCCATGGCACTGAACTTCCACAGGGTGATGGTAGGCTGATACTTACCCAACCAGGTCCTCTTCATTTAATGAAGACATATTCTTGTTGGCTCCTGTAGGCGTTTGAGTTAGAAAATCCCAAGTGACATAATTTAAAAAGAAGAAAGGGATTAAAAAGAATGTAAGTGTGATTATGCATGGAAGAGATGCTCTGAGAGGGAGTCAACTAAGGGAAGTAAGAAAAGATGGAAAGAGAAAAGGGGAGGTCAGTCTTGCATCATCACTGAAAGCCAAAAAGGCAGGGGAAGGGAGGTCAGGTCAGATAGTTTCTCCTGTGGCCACCAGGCGGCCTTGCAGCCCAGCACAGCTAGGTTGTTGTCTGAGGGAACTTGATGGCAGGGAGAGGCAGTGTGCCAACGTTCCATATACTTCAACGTACATGAGGTTTCCAAGTTAAGAATCAGGATTTCCATGCTTGGTTGGCTATTACTATTCTCTGAGCCAAATCCTGGGTTCCCAAAGGAAAAAAATGTGCCTATATTTCTGATGTAAGGACAATTGGACTGTGGTACTGGCACTCTCTTGATCATTAGGGTGGACTTGGCTGACCTTGCTGATGGAGTGGGGTTTCCTTTCCCCTCGCTGTTCCAGGTGGGGCTGAGCACAAACTCTGTGCTGGTCACAGGTTGGGGGACTGCCTTCTCTTAACAACGTCACCATTAGATGCTTCCTGTCCCCATCCCTGTGTCACTCAGCAGCTTCTGAGTTGAAGTTTTGGAGAACACTAGTTCCACCTGGGGAGCTTGTTAACACGCTAAGGTCCATCTCAGACATTATGGAACAGATTCTCGGGGTCTGGGGCTTAGGAATCTGTACCCATAGATGATCCTGGCATGGGGGTCCCTAGCCTGCATTTTGAGAAACAGGTTCATGAAAGTCAGTAGGACATAGTATGGAGATTAGAGTTTGGGCAACACTTCCCTCAGTTTCCCTATCTGTAAAATGAGGGTGGGTGGGCTCGCGTCTAGGTGCTCTTCCAGCTTTGTGAGCCGGAATCTGATGTCCCTGCTGATCGGGTGGGAGGATTCTCCAGTTGTGGAGATTTGTTTCTCCTCTCAGACATGCCTGTCAGAAGGTTTGTGTGACTTCAGCTGGCCACCTAGGGGCTCAGAGGGTTACTTCCTGCTGCTCCTAGACCAGGTGTATCGGCAATTCTGTCTACAGATGCTGGGGAAGGGCCAAGAGGTGAGGCTCCTGAGGACCAGGGAAGAGTCTGCTTCTTAGCCTTTCTGCACGCTGATAGCCTTTCTACTCTGGGAGCATATGCTACAGGTCTCTGGTGCAGAAAGAAGCTGTGTCTGAGACGTATGGCAGCCGAGACCTGCAGGGGCTGCTCCTGGTGTGAATGTGACATGGAGCTCTTTATGTGCGTCTATGTTCCAGTGGTCCAGAGTTTTCCTTCAGCTCATGGGATGGAAGTATTATGGACTGATTGTGTCTCCCCCAAGTGTATATTGAACCGCTAACCTTCAATGTGACTGTATTTGGAGATAAGGCCTTTAGGGAGGTAATTAAGGTTAAATGACGTCATAAGGCTGGAGCCCTAATCCAACAGGACTGGTGTCCTTATAAAAAGAGCACATGCGCGCGCTCTCTCTCTCTCTCTCTCCCCGTATGAGGACACAGTGAGAAGGTGGGTGTCTGTAAGTGAAGGAAGGGAGGTCTCACCAGAAACTGACCTTGCTGATGCATTGATCTCAGAATTCTAGCCTCAAGAACTGGGACAAAATAAATGCCTGTTGTTTAAGCTACCCAGTCTCTGGTATTTTGTGATAGTAGTCTAAGCTAAGACGTGAAGGAACACTTATTCCTTCATCCATTCAAGCAGGTAGTGCATTTATACATAATGGATTATCTATAAGGAATCAAATTTGTTTGAGCTTCAGGTGATCACCACAAAGTCACTGTGGGTCAAGTTTTTTCCATCTTGGTGCACACTTTCCCAGAAGCCTCACATCCACACCAGCATTTGAGGGCACAAGATGCAGGCCCTTTAACTGTTCCCCCCAAGTTACTACTGTTTGGCACCAAAACATAAAAGCCCAAGAATTCAGGTGCCATTCCGTGGTGTTGCTTGAGTGTGCACATGGACATGGGGCCGCATTCGTGTGTGGAATTGCTTGTGACAACACCAAGTTTTTAATTATGTATAAGCCATCTCATAGAGATCTACACAACAAGGCCGCGGTGTGCCCATGAGTTTGGTTCCCACATACATTTGTTTACATATAAAAGGCTAGATTTGGGGTCTGGAATCTGGGTTGAAACTAAAATTTTGCTTATCAGCTTCACAATCTTAGGCGAGATAGTCTCTTCTTCTGTGAAACAGAATGGGACTGTTTCTCAGAGGTGAGGGGGTGAGGACCAAAGGGCAGGAGTGAGGAAACCCCCGCAAGCCAGGGAGCTGCTCTTCTCCCCAGAGGCTCTCTGCTGGCACCCTGTGGCTGGTTGCTTCTCTTACCCCAGAGAGGAGGTGTGCGCACAGGCTGGCTGTCTCCTGCCGGGCCTAGGGTCCCGGGGCTGTTGCCATTCTCCATTTTTCATTCCTCCCCCATGTGCCTGCGCCTGGCTTGTACTGGGTATTCAACAATTATTTCTGAATATATAAATGAATGAGCGGCACATTGTAGACACTCAGTGCCCAATTACTGAATGAATGAGGTGTCTTGTGGGCCCACTGAAACATTCTAGCTAGGGTCTTGTCAGCTGGGTCAGAGATGGGGGGATACAGATGGGAACTAACATCTCTCAAGTAGCTGACCACTGGGGACAAAGCACATCTCCCCCCATTGGGAACCAAAGGATAGGAAAGGAAGCTCTCCGAGGATGCACTCGAGCTTGCTAGTGTCCTCAATGTCAAAAAGGAGAAAACTGTCATCTCTCTGTTACACGGTCCTTAATAGCTTCTGTTTATTGAACAGCTACTATGTGCCAGGCACCATGCTGGGTGCAGGGGCTAAAATCACAGCCCAAACTGGCCATTAATTATCTCACAAGAGGCCATTATCTCATTTAATCTTCAGAACAGCTGTGTGAACACTAGGTGAGTACTCACTCGGGAAAAAGGTTTATAAACTGTAGAGTGCTATAAAATGTCAGCATTGCTATGAGGATGATTAGTTTTCCTCCCCGACGTCTGCAGCCTGCCCAGCGGCCTCCCAGTGTAGCGTTGGCACCCACCTTGCCTGTCTCCTTCCCGGCTAATTGGGGAGGCTCTCCAGGCCTGATTTATGCGGACACTCACACATTCTCCCACTGAACATTATTCTAATCAGACACCTCATTATTGGAAGGCTGCCTCCTCGGGCTGCCTGGACAGGGTTATTACAGGATATTATACAGACCATTTGCATGGCCACCTTCAGGTCATTTCCATCACTTTAAGCTACTTACAGGCCCATTTTCTTCCCCATAATATTTGCCTAATTCGATTACTCCACGGCCTCAGCTGGCTCAAAATGGAATCAGAAGTTACACCTGGGAGCAAAGTCAACTGGATCCTGACACACCCTCAGTACGTCACAACTGTGCTTCCAGATCTGAGGGGGGACTTAGGAGTCTGGTGGGGCAGGGGGAAGGGATACCTTGACAGACCAATATTTTATAGTTCCAGAAGATGCAAAGGATCCTCTTCTAGTCCCTTGAGTTCATCTTTTGTAAATTCATTCAGAGCCCCCGTGCTTCTCCAGCATACACCTTAACACACTTGACTCCAGTAGAATGTGTAATGTCTGCTTTCCTGCAAGACAGAAAGCTATGTGAGGGCAGGGACTCTGCTTATCTTCTTGATTTTTGTGTCTCTAACATCTGGCACAGCACCCAGTGTACAATAATCGCCCAATAAATAGATACAATCTGGTTGATTGCCTGATGGTATGAGGGTCCTTCATTGCTTTCCACCTTCTCTGATAGGAATGTACCTGTGAGTTGGTGCTGAAGTCCCTCTTTCTGTTGCATTGCTTGTGCTCCCTGGTGTCTGGGAATGATGGACCCAGTTCGTTACTTCTGCCCGTGTACTGACACTGTGCTGGGGGCCAAGTCTGGGAGCACAAAAGTCTAGAGCAATGCTTTTCAACTGGAGGCAATTTTGTCTCCCGGGAGTCATCTAGCAATGTCTGCAGACATTTTTGGTTGTCACGAGTGAGGGGATACTTCTGGTACCCAGTAGCATGCCAGGGATGCTGCTGAACATCTTACAATGCACAGGACAGCCCCTGTAATGAAGAACGATCCCACCCAAAATACCAATAATGGCAAGGTTGAGAAATGCTGCCCTACAGTTAGCCCAACACATTTAACAGAAGGAAGGACAGCAGGGTCAGTTGGACTCTTGTGGCATTTGAGGGGGTCATTGTAGGACACCTTCTCTTCCTTGTCCCAGTTCTGGACCATGAACCAGGCAGAAGGAGATCAAAATACTTCTTTTATCACCGAGAAGACTGCCGGAGGCTGGTGTCTTAGTCTGTTATCTGAGGGAGATTGATAATTCTACACTCCTGAGTTGAATTCATTCATCTCGCTTGACAACATAGACCTCTGTACAGGGCCTGGCGTGGCAGAGAGAGAAAGAGGGCGCTCACCGCACCGCACTGTGCTCACCCAGACCCTCTCCCCTTGCCAAGAAACCCTTCTTTGCCTGAAATGGCAGCCAGAACAGCCAGCCCAGACGAGATGAATATATAAAGGCCTAGGGAGAGTTGACGATTCAGGGTCTCTCCAGCTCAGGGTTCCACCTGGAGCCTGGCCTCTGGTCTCCTTCTGCCCTGAGACTCATGGCTTGTCAGCCTTTGAGTTTACATTCCAAATCTGCAAAATAAGGAAGATCATAGGTATTGTCTGGTTTTGTTGTAAAAGTCAAAAGAGTCACGATTGAAAAAGTGTTTAATGTTAGTAGGAGACAGGGCCGGGCTGAGCAGGCAGGGAGCTATTTGAGGCGGGCGGCTAGTAGCGGAGCATAATCACGCACATAAATAACTGCAGCCCAGACAGGAAGCACGGGGGAAGCCCGACTCTCATGGGCTTTCAGAGAAGAAAAAGCTCATGCATTCAGCTCTAGGGGAGCAGTGTGTAGAGAAGCAGCTTTGGATTTGGGCCCAGAGGATGGTAGAAATTTTAAAAGTTAATAACTTACTATTTTCATTATTATAAAAGCAGTATGTGCTCGTTTAGAACATTGAGGAAACACAGACAAATCAAAGAAAGTACACTTCCTTTCTAATCCCATTGGCCAGAGTTAATCACTGGTAATTCCAGCTTGGGAACAAATGTGCTTATGTCAACCTTCCGCCTGCATTAGTGAACCCAGTATCTCCGCCCTGGGCCTCCCCCTCCTCCTGTCCCTGGGGGGTTTGCTCAGACTAAAAGGGTCAACCCGACCTAAAAGCCAAGCAGAGTGCCTGTGGAAAGCCACTTCACAGGCTGCAGGGATGTCCCTTGCCTGGATTCCAGGGTTGCAGCTCTTAGTTCGCACACCTCCTTAGGCATTGTATTAGTTTGTAAGGGGTATCGTAAGTACCACAACTGGTTTAAACGAACAAAGAAAGAAAGTTATTTTTGGAACTTATAACCCTCCCAAGGGCTTTAATATGATCTTCAAAAGGGAGGGAACCTTCCAAATCATGACTAAGACTGAATTTTTTGTCAGTTCTGGAGAGCGAGTTCTTGTGGCCAAGTTTAGTTGGATTTAGACAAATGAGTAATGTGACATTTCTTGTAGCAGAGTGTCGTGGAATGAACCTGTACCTGTTGTGCTGGGGGGTATCAAAGGTAATTTTTGTCAATCTGGTGGGTGAAAACTGTTCTTCTTTGACACGGCCAAGCAGAGAGGAAGCTTGTCCAAGCAGACATTGTGTGGGGCTGAAGATCAATGGGCAAAGGATCAACAAGGGCCAGCCAGAGACAGAGAAGGGAAAAGGGGACTGAGGGGAACCTCACTTCCACCTGCTAGCTCTGTTGCCATTCAGAGAGGCTTGGGTGTCATCCTTGCCCCACAGCCGACTCCACCAGGCTGGTAGCGTAGGTGCTGGCCATGAGGGAGACTGGGGGAGGCACACGCTAGCTTGTCTCCACTGTGGCCTCTCAGCATGCCCGTACAATCCTCATGCACCCACCCTCTTTGTACTTCAAGAATACAAACAATAGAGAGGCTGCTAACATAAGGAACATCCATTTACCCATCACTGTTTTGTGAAATTTTAACAGTTGCCATAGTTGCTTCATTTTTTTTTAAATAAAATATTACAGATTCAAGAGAAGCCCCCTGAACCCTCCTTCTGATCCCATGTCTGACCTTCTTCCCCAGAGGTAATTACTTTTCAGAATTTGGAGTTTGTCATCCCACTCATGATTTTCGACTTTTGCTACATATGTGTGTTTCCATAAACTACACACACATACGTACATATAAAGTTTTGCATAACTGAAAGTGTATACAGGCAGTATTATACTGAGTAAATCTGCAATTTGCTTTTCCCCTCAACATTATTAAGGCTTATCTATGTGATTCTTATAACTCTGGTTTAGTCATTTTAAGTGAAGTATAATATTCATCATGTGACTATACCAAACTGATTTGTCCATTCTTCTGTCAAGGGATGTTTAGATTTCTTTCCAATCTTTTTCATTGCTACTCTTGAGCACCTAAGTATTCGCTTGTCCGGGAAACATGATCTCCTTATGCTGTGGGTGAGAGAGTTTTTCTAGGACATACACCAAAGACTTGAATTTCTGGGTTGTGGAGGGCATACATCTACTTTACCAAATAGAACTAAGTTGTTCTTCGAAGTGATGTCCCATCAAACTGTGTAAAGGTAGCTGTTTGTCTACCACCACTTGACATTTCAGACTGAAAAAATGTTTTTTTTTTAAATTTGGTGAGTATGAAAGTATCTCCCTGTGTTTCAATTTATGTTTCAAAAATTATGAGTGAGGTTTAACATCTTTTTACGATTATTCACATTTGGGTTTCTTCTGTGAATTGCCTACCCATTTTCTGTGCCCATTTTTTCATTGGGTTGTTTGTATTTTTCTTATTGGTATGTAGGGATTTCCTGCATATTCTGACACAAATCTCCACAAATCTATTCTTGATTGCATACATTACAGCTATCTGCTCCCACCCTGTGGCGAATCTTCATTTGTTCATGGAGTTTCCTGTTTTGCATAGGTCTTTAACTTTTTTTAATTAAAAATTTTTAATGTTTATTTATTTTTGAAAGAGAGAGAGAGGGGGAGAGAGAGAGAGAGAGAAAGAGAGAGAGAGAGAGAGAGAGAGAGAGAGCATGAGCAGGGGAGGGGCACAGACAGAGGGGGATACAGAATCTGAAGCAGGCTCTAGGCTCTGAGCTGTCAGCACAGAACCTGATGAGGGGTTCAAACCCACAAATGGTGAGATCATGACCTGAGCCCAAATCAGATGCTTAACTGACTGAGCCACCCAGATGCCCCCTTTCTTAATTTAAATTTACCCCTTTCCTTTTTCTGGGAGAAGCAAGGACCTCTCAGTGACAGTGAAGGGGGAGAGAAGGGACCTGGGTGCTTGGGGACTGGAGGCTCCTGGCAGGAATGAGGATGTGTGTAGGTCCCGGCTGGCAAGCCTTCTTCAGGGTGGGGGTAGGGGCTGCATGATTCTCAGACCGCTGGGTTTGTTGGAGGCCTGTGGGTTTGGGAGGTGATGGCCCGAAGATCCTTCTAACTAGGATGACCATATAATTTTTCATTTAAACTGGGACACCTTTGTGATTATAAGGGGACACTATTACTAATTACAGTGGGACAGTGGAAGTAAACTGGGACTGTCTCAGGCCACAGGATGGAAGGTCACCCATTTTCTGGAGTTTGCATTCCTAGTTCTTACACTCAGTCTCCCTTTGCTGGTTTCTGCCAGTCTTTACCCACCTCTGTGCCTCCCCTCTTCCTATTGCCCTAGAGGGCTTTGGGGCCCTTTTCCAGCCACCTTAGAGCCTTAACGTCACCTCTTCATAGCCCACTGGGAAAATATACTGATAGGGAGACCAGCCTTCTGTTCAAATCCTGCTCTACGAAAGTCCCCTGTTGGCCACCAAGGCATATGTCAACTCTCCTCTGAGTTCCTACAGCACTGGTCCTGCATTGTTGACTTGGATATTTAACTTGTAACCTTTGTAGGCATTGCCTCCCCCCATTAGCTTGCAAGGCCCTTAAAAATAAGAACATGTTTCACACTTCTTTGCCTCAGTTCTTCCAACCTGTCCCTGAACTAAAAGTCCCCCAATCTGTTCTGCTTCTTGGGTCGGGGGAGGGGTCCATTCTCTGTTAGGGGAGCAGGTTCTTTGTTATGGTTCTTCTCCACAGCATGTCGTGTTCCTGCACTCTTTACCACGTCTCATCCATGCCTCCATCTTTGCGGTCATCTCCCCCCTCAGTAGGCTGATGTCAGGGGCAGTTTTCTGGCAGCTGGCATAGTAGCTGGTTCAGCACATCAGCATGTGGAAGTGCATCTTCAGGCTGAAAGATAAGCATATAGTCATAAATGCCGAGCAGAGCCTCTCATTTCAGGGATGCATACATTGTGGCATAATTAAGAGGGAAGGCTCGTCCTTGGGAAAGATTTGCAAAAAGGGTTTATAATTGCAAGGACAGAGAATTAGTTTTAAGGCTTCTTGACTTTTGTGATAATCTCTAGGGCTTCTTTATCAATTTGTACCCAGATGATGTTGTTCTCAAGTCATAAGCAATTGGCTTATCAGTCTCTCTGGCATCTTGTGGCTGAGCATAGCCCAGATAGGGTTAGGTGAAGCGCCACTGGTCAGAAGTGGTGGATTGTGTTTATTATAATATCCCAGTGCAGACTTAGAGGTCTGTAATTGCTTGACATTCCTGGAAGTGTCCTTGGGATGGCAAGCCCAGTACCATGGGACATTTTCCTAGTAGGAGTTAAATTGGTTTTGCAATTGTTGCTTCTTAAGGAAGGAAAGGAAAGCCTAGAAATGGAGTCGCCTCATGAAGGCTGGAAGCTATTGTTTCCTTTCGAGAGCAAACATGTCACGGATCACATAGAAAGACGCTGCTTTGTGGTGGGGGAGGCGGAGGGGGGGCTATCTGTGGCAGCAATGATGGTGCAGTCTGAGAAGGTGACAGTGAGGTCCGATGTCACATTTCTCTTGCTTTCACTTAGGACACTGATATGTGTAGACAGTGTGGGCTTTCATGAAAACCTCTCATGAGTTTATTTTTGCTGATTTCAAGACCAGGGCACTATCCAAATATGGTTCTCCACCTGGAGTTGTTGATGCATGGGGAAATTCTAGGGGCAGCTCATGCCCTACATTTTCAGGTACTTAACTCTGGGTGTTATTCAGTGAGTGATGATTATTTGCGGGTCTCTATGGATTTCCTCTCCATGGGCTTGGGCAGGGTCCAGGAAGAGGGAGGAACCAAGTCACTGCTGTGCCGGTCTGTACATGTCCTACTGTGTTAAAGGCCTCAGTCACGGGGCACTGTGGTCTCTATAGTCTTAGCAAACCATTGGGCATTAGCAGCAGCAATACTCATTGGGTTCGTGAAATGTTTCCAGGTCACTGATTTGATGATATCCCATGCTTTGTCTTTTCACAGAGACTTTAACATTCTGTATTTTAGAGGTATTTTATTTATTCGGGTGCTAGGGACACAGCAAATCAGCCATGGCCCCTGCTGTCATGGAGCTTGTAGTTGAACAGTGGAGACAGATTTTAACAATAAAGCGTGATGAGGGCTAGGAGAGGAGAAGAAGGAAAACAATGGGTATCTGTTGCAAAGTAGCCTTGGCCCTGACTTTCTTCACAAAGGCCCACTTCTCTGAGGCCATCTGAGGAAGTTTGTTGGCTCTAGCCTCTGATGGGGCTGTTGTAATGCAAACTGGGGCCTCTGATTCCTTTCTAAGAAGCTTTGGCCCTGCCCACTCATCTGTTCCCAGAGGGTCACACTGACAGTGCGTGGCTTCTGGACAGGTGCACTTTCGTCATTGCATTGTGGAATGAGCACTCTGGACCTCAATGGTTGTGCCAAAGGGTGGTGGGGCGAGCCAGGAGGGCATGCTTGCTGATACCGGAGGGGCCCTAAGCCTAGCTGCTGGCCACTTGGGAGCCACACCTCTAATAAGCACACCTGGAAATGCTGCACAAGCACAAGATTCTCATGTGCACAGCTTGTGGCTCCCTGACAAGTGAAAATAAAGACCCCTGAATGCTAAGTAATGGGAACCCTGTACGCAAACCCTGTACATCCTTACTGGGGCCCGAACAGTGGAGACTTTCAGTCTTCTGTTCTCTGTAGGGCTTTGCTCTCCCAGCCCTTGAAGCTGCAAGGACAGTGCTGGGGCTACTGTTTTAGGACGCAGAGGCAGATATCTGGATGCGCACTCCCTGAGCCAGCAGGTGTTTCTGTGCTCTGTGCATCAGGGTCCACTTTTACAGTGCAGCTCACTCCTGGAACGTCTGCAAGATGGGGTTGTCATAACAAGAAGGCACATCTGCTGAGAGCTTTCTGTGTGTCACGCACTGTGCCAAGGCTAAGTGCACTGTGCTAAGTCATCTCATTTAATCCTAAAGCCCTCTGATATAGGTACATCTTCTTCCTTCCATTTTATAGAGGAGAACCTTGAGGCTCAGAGAGGTTAAGATGCTTCTATAGGCAAAACAGTCTGCACACGGCTGATCTGGGATGGATGGAAGGCTTATGCTAGTCCAAAGCCCAGCTCCTTTGGCTGCCTGTGTCAGGCCACATCCTGCAGTCTGCGACTGGAGGCTTTCCTTAGACCTCATAAATGTCAAGGTTGAGTTAGTTAAAAGGTGACAATGGAGGACTTCACTGTGAATTCTGCATTGCAGGGAGTCGGGCAAACTTATCAACTGAGAAATCCCCCGGACTGCAGCGTGAAGGAAGGCCTGGTTTTGAGTCGAGTGCTGCAGCCCTAACCAGGCGCTAGACCCTTTCCCTCTGACAGGATCCAGCCACGGAGTCATTGGCAACCAACAACTTCAGTGGCAAGTCCACTGCCAGCATGTGTGTCCTGGGTGGGTCCCTGGTGTCCCCAGGTGCCCATGAGCTCTGGCTTTCCACCAAGCTCAGCTGGGTATAACTGGTCCAGCAGTGTGGCCCTGGCAGTTCAGCTTTTCAGTGGGATGGGACCCACCTGAAAACTAGCCTTGTTGACTGGGGCTCTATCTCTCTGGGTAACTTTTTTTTTTACTTTTTTTATTTTATTTTTTTTTTATTTTTTTTATTTTTTAATATATGAAATTTACTGTCAAATTGGTTTCCATACAACATCTCTCTGGGTAACTTTTACCAGCTCTTCTAGCTGAGACTATAGATAGGAGATGTTTTCTGCACCTCCAAGCACTGGTTAGGATTCTGCTTAAACCTAGACAGACCTCTCTGAAATTAGTGAGGACTCCTGCTAGGAAACTATGTCCATTGGAGACATGGACATCAATAGTAGCTGACTGGACTCAAGTTGGGCTCTGTGATTGGGGCCCAGGGGGTAGGGTGGGGCCAGCTCGCCACTGGGTCTCTTTCCTTGGATCCATAATTGTTCTCCTGCCCACTGATAAAATCCTAACATGTCTTGCATCTGAGGCTCATGGATTCTGCCAATTGATTCTATCATAAGGTCCAAGCTTCTACACAGTGAATGATGTTACCCACGATAAGCATGGTTTTAATCATGCCTCCAAAAGTTCATTAAATGTCATGGTCTTAGGTAAGATGGGGCTGGGAGGGCGATGGGAGAGAAAACTTGTAAGCAGCAAATGTCTGGGCCTTTCTAGTGGTCAGGGATACAGCCTACTTCATTTCTGGACACTGTTATTTCTGAACCTTTAAGACCGTGTTCTTAACTGGGTGAGATTTTGCTTCCAAGGAGAGAGTTAGCAATATCTAGAGACATTTTTGGTATCACAGCTGGGGACTTGCATTGGCATCTACTGGGTAGAGGCCAGGGATATTGTTAAACATCCTACTATGCACAGGACAGCGCCTTAAAACAGAGTTATCCTATCTAAAACATTGGTAGTGCCGAAGTAGAGGTGTTTCTTCCAGTGTTGGTGGAATGTCTATGCTTGAGGCCAGGGGCCAGTGTGAATCTGGGCCATTTGTGTGCAGAGGTGTCCCCTCTTGTTCTGGTTTGTGGTACCTTGTTTTCAACCCACCTTTGTCCTTCACTCACTGCCTCTACCCAGACTATGCACTTCCAGCCTGGATGTGTGGGCATGTCTCATTCATCCTTGTCCCTTAACCTAGAGTAAATATGTTTGTTGGACAGTCAAACAGACCTTAGTGGAGGTCTATCCTTTGGGGGAGTGATACTCCATTTTGTCTGCTTAAGGATAAAATGAAAGCTTACTGATTATCCTGGGTTGAACAGTGTGCCCCCACCCCCAGTTCATCTTCACGCGGAACCTGTGATTGTGACTTTAGTTGGAAATAGGGTCTTTGCAGTGTAATCAGGTTAAGATGAGGTCATACCGGATTAGAGTAGGCCCAAACCCAGAGACTGTGCCCTGATACAAAGAGGGAAACTTGGACACGGAGATGCACACACAGAGAAGACGGCTACGTGAAGACACGTGTCGAAATTGGAGTGATGGATCTGTGAGCCAAGGGTGCCAAGGGCGGCTGAAACCACTGGGAGCTAGGAAGGGGCATGGGAAGATTCTCCCCTCAAATATTTGGAGATGCCTTCCTTGCTGATGCCTTGATTTCAGACTTCTGGCTTCCAGAATAAATTCTGTTCTCTTAAGTCATCCAATTTGTGGTAATTTGTTGCAGCAGATCCAGGAAGTGAATCCGCGGACTTGTAGATCCCAGGAAGTTGTCAGACAGACATAAAAACCTTCTTCATACCTCAGTGTCTTCATCTGAGGCAGAGGGTCTCTGTTTCCTGGGCGATTACTGGCACCAGTGTGGACTTACCTGTCTGCTGTCATCTGGCCTTGTCTTTGATGGTGCCCACATTCGTTTCCAGATAATGTTGAACCTGGTTTGTGGTGACCAGGGAAAGTTCATCCCATATTGTAAAGGAATACAAATGAATGTGTGTTGTGAGCTGCCCAATACCCCCATTTCTAGCTCCTAGTTAGTCTTAGTCTGGCCCTAACTTCAGGTTAGCAGGACCTTCTCTCTCCTGGTGTCCTGGGCTTCCAGTGATCCTCAGAACTTATAAGTGCCCTATGTGTTCTCAAGCAACAACCAGAGGCTTAGTGGGTAAGGTGTGTGGTTATAGGCCGATGGGCTCTGGCTCCCTATGGGTCTGCCTGTCCAGGCTGGCCCTTGTGAGTCAAGTGGTGGTGTGCTGGCTTCTGGTCTGTTATCACACTATGCCAAGATCTTTATATGCTGTCTCTCCAGCAGTTGGGCCTAACAGTTTTCTGGGTCACAGACCCATTCTGGAACACTTATGGGGATGGGATCCATAGTCCAAACCCATGGTCAGGGCCCCTTCTCCCAACACCTACCCCCATCTTCCTCCTCACTGTCTTGACTACCTTTCTTTTAAGCCTATCCAACAATGGCCTGGATTCTCCTTTTTTCCTCCCACGATTGGATTTGAGAGCCAGACAAAAAGGATCCTGCCCTCTTGTCACTAAAAAAGAGCTGTTGACTCACTCTTTAGGCTAAGAAAGCCCCAGTTCTTAGAAACATAAAGGCCATCCTCCTCTCTTTGAGGGGAAAGTGAAAATGCTTTCCATTTCTCCATGGAATGAGAGAAGAATTTCTTGCTAAAGAAGCAAAAGCTAAAACCAAACACAAATTGACTTCTCTTGGGTTACCTGACCACCAAGTGTTCAGCAGTATTCTCTGTTCTTTTTCTTTTTAACTTTTAAAAAATGTTTATTTATTTTTGAGAGAGAGACAGAGAGAGAGAGAGAGGGACAGAGGATCCAACGGGGGCTCTGTGCTGACAGAGGGGGCTCGAACTCATGAACTGTGAGATCATGACCTGAGCTGAAGTTGGTTGCTTAACTAACTGAACCACCCAGGTGCCCCAGCATTCTCTCTTCTGCATTAAAAACGGGCTTCTGTGCTGCCTCAGAGATCATCAAGTTCAAAATCCTCATTCTGCACATGGGAAAGCTGAAGCCCAGAGAGGAGAAGTGACTTGCTCAAAGCCACCCAGGTGACTTGTGCCAGAGCTGGGACCAGAAGCCAAGTCCCTCAATTCTGGGGCCATTTGGGTTGACCTCACCCCAAATTACTGGGTAGGGAAACTCAACAGGTAGAAAACATTAGGAAAGAATCCCGGCACATGCCAGCACACCTAATCTCTTTCAATGGCAGGGAAGACATTTATCCCCTGACCGCCACTGGCTGGTTGATGCCCTGGCTGGAAATAATGATGATGGCTCCCATTTGCACAGCACTTTATATAAAAAAGTCTTTCTCTTCTATTGCCTCATTTGATCCTTGTGTTACACTGTAAGTGGGCAGGGCTAGCATTGCTGGTTGCCACTCTATAGATAATGAAACCAAGGTTCAAGAGGTTGGGTAAAGTGCCCAAGGTCACACATGTACTGTAGAAGAGGAATTAGAACCCAGTCTCCCCACTTAAAACTCCTGGAGAACCTGGCTTGGCAGCTGCTTCTCTAGCCTCTTCTGCTTTGCCTCTCTCTGGGAGTGCCAGGCAAACACTGACCCAGGCCCCTACCTTCCTCCTGCCTGCTTTCTTCCTCCTCCTCTTCCATATCCATGGCCAAGTTATTCCTGGCACCTTTGGTCTGGTCCTTCTTTCTGTCCTTTTATCCTTCAGGCCCCATACTCCCGTCGCCTGATGCAGGCCTGGCCCCTTAGACAGGTGCTGGTTGGTTCGCACACTGCAGCTTAGATTACGAGCAGATTCCTGGGGGGTGGTGAGGGAGAGAGTCTGGGACAGGGCTCTGGACTCTCCCTGAGGTGGGGCACTGCCCACTCAGACACTCTCCATGGCTGGGTCTCAGTTTTTCCCTCTGCAGAATGGAGAGGGCTTCTCCCTGCCCTCTCAGTTTGGGGACTAATTCTGCCAAAAAAGGGTTAAAAAATATAACTGAGCTTAATCCGAATGGAGGTCTGGTCTGTTCATTTGCATATAAGCATCTCCTCCGCCCCCAGCCCTGGCAATTTGCATCTCATTATCCAGGTGCATCCTTGGTGATTTCCCTCTAGACTGGTCCTGCCAGCTTCAGCTCTATCTCTTTTCTGGCCCTTAGAGCCTTTCTCCTGCTCTCCTGGCCCCAGAGGGGCTCTTAGGCTGGATAGGCCTCTGCAATCCTGGCTGTAGGCTATTCCCCTGGTACTTGATTTCCCCTCTGCAGAGCAGTCTCCAGGGCCCAACCAGGGAAATGGCAAGCCTGAACTGGGGCCAGTATATATGTTTTTAGGGGGAGGGGGCTGGCATAGGAAGAGGGGGTGGCTCTACCTGTCCATGTGAACATAAAAGGCACAGAGTATATTTGTCTGTGTGTATGTGCATGTGTGCATGTGTGCACATGCACGTGCACACACACACACACACACATGTGATATACACGTTCACTTTGACCCCTCTGTTCTTTTGCTTCCATCTCTGGTTATCTTTATGCATCTTTTCTTTGGCTTTAAAACAGAGTTTGACATGAATTTTATGTGACATCACCCAGGTAAAATGTTTGGGGGATGCTAGAGAGGCAGGGACAGGTTTTGTGTTTTGTCCCTCACCCTGCCTCCCAGGGGCAGACCCAGGGCCCTGGGATCTCCTAGTGCAGCCTTGCTCTTCTCAGCACTGGAGTCTCCCCAGGGAAGCCAGCCCTATAGACTCCCCTTTCGTCTTAGCCTTGAAATCAATTGCAATAGGCGGCTGGCCACAGAGGTGAGTGGAGGGCCCTAGGGAATCAGCAATTGTCTACAGGGAGGAGAAGACCCCTTGTGGAAGGTGCTCAGGGGCCTCCCTGGGGCCACACGGTTTGGCCACCCTCCATGTGCTCAGTGGCACTGCCTGACTGCTGAGTCAGAACAGACTCTGCTCCTGTGCAGAGTGGACCAGAGGGTGGTGAGTGATGAGCAGTGGGCGGGGAAGCAGGCCACTCGTACTGATTACTAACAGGCAGCGTGTGCTGGGGCAACAGCACCAGGTGGCATCAGGCAGTGACATCTAGTCCCACTTCTTCCTCAGTGAAAGCTTATAGGGCACCTGCCAGGGGCAGGGCCTTGCGTTGTGTTCATCTGTGGGTGGGGCAATGAACAAGACAGACACGTGACCGCCATGGGGTGCACACGGCCTGGTGGTGACTCAGACAGGTGAATGTGGAGGACTTGGATACAGGTGGAGAGGGGGAAGTTCAGGGTCTGGGATGGTTACCTTTATGTGTCAATTCAGTGAGGCCACGGTACCCAGATATTGGTTAAACACCAGTCTAGTTTTCACAGTGAAGGTAGTTTTTACATGAGATTACATTTAAATCAGTAGACTTTGAGTAAAGCAGATTACTCTTCAAAACGTGATGGGCCTCAGAGAAAGAGGGCCTTAAGAGAAAACAGACTGAGGCTCCCCTGAGGAAGAGAGAATTCTGCCAGTACATGGCCTTTGGATTTGAGCTGCAACATTGGCTCTTCCTCGGGTCTTCAACCTGCTGGCCTATTCGGCAGATTTTGAACTCACCAGCCTCCGTAATTACTTGAGCCAATTTCTCTGTTTCTCTGGAGAACTCTGACTAATACAGAGTCCTGTGGGAGAGCCTAAGAATGGATGGGGGCATGGAAGGCTTCCTGGAGAAGGCAGGCTGGGCTATGGTATGTCTGCAGTTAAGAAAGAGGAAGGAAGGGTGTTGAAGGCAGTGCACCGAAGAAAGGGGTGGTATAGTTTGAATAATGGCAGCGGGCCAGGCTGGCTGAGCCTAGAGTGGGTGCTGTTACTAATTAGCTCAGTGGCCTCAAGAAGGACCCTTGGCTTTTCTGAACTTCAAAGTCCTCCATTACGAAACAGAAAGATAGTCCCAACAGCCTCTTTCAGAGAGCTGTGGGAAGATGCAAAAGAGATGCTGAAGGTGAGCAGAATGGCAGATGATGAGGAGCTGAGGGATGTGAGGGACTGCACAGTCCCTCTGGGGGTTTGGCAGGCAGCGTGGCCATGGTTGTGCAGGCAGGGGGCCTGGTGGGGCTTCCTTTAGGCCTGGAACATGCAGGGACAGAAGCAGTGGTCCCAAGGGTCCGCCTGGCTGAGGAGGCAAGAGAAGGAGGATCTTCCCCTACTTGCTGCAGGGACCTTCTGATCTTAATGTTCCCTTCTATCAAATGGGGGTGGTGATCACTTAGGGTTGTCTGGAGAATCAAATGAGATAATGTGCACATGGGAATAGGCTGGAAATGAATCAAGTGATAGAACACATTGGGTTATTACTGTCAGTGGTCAGAAGCAGAAGGATGGTGAGCAGGGCCTGGCCAGAGCTGAGTTGAGACAAATGAGGACCCTGTGGAACAACATTTGAGGAGGGGCTCCCGCCTCCCCCTGGTGCTGACCTTACAGGTTTTGGCCCCAAGAAGCAGTGGCTCCTTAACTGTTGTTCTGTAGGGGACTCACCCACCTCCCTCTAGCCCAGGCCTGGAAGTGAGAGCTGGCATAATTCCTATAGGAGAGACGGGTGCTTTGGGTGGCCAGTTGGATTTTAATATTCCTCTCAAGGCTTCATTGATGTTTTTGCAAGTGACGCTGTGCCCAAGGTGGCAACGTGGCACTGGCTGGAGTAGCAGGTTCCTCTAGCGTACTGGTTCCTCAGAGGGGGGTGGGTCTGGAGTTATAGCACCACTGGGGAACTCGTGAGAAATGCAAATTCTGGGCTCCACCCAGATCTCCAAATCAGAAACTGGGATAGGACCTGAGAAGCTGAATCAGAAACTGGGATAGGGCTCAGGAAGCTGAGTTTAACAAGAGCTGCAGGGGGATTTGTGTGAGCATCACCGAGCTATGGACTGGGCCTTTGGCAAGGGTGGGAGGAGCCTTATTAATTGAAACCATTCACCAGCACGGAAAACAACTTTTTCCTTCCCTGTTCCTCCTCTGCCACATTTCCTCCCTCCTTTTTGTCTCTCTCTTCTCCCCACCACTTTTTTTTCAAGACTTGAAATCAACTGCCACGAGAGGCGGTCACAAAGATTCTCGGTTTCTCTGAGCTAGCTTGAAGAGTAGAGTCTTATTTCTAACACTGCTTATGCCTCAAAAAATAAAGAGCAAATGACTCACAAGTATCTGAAGAAGGTTCAAATACTATGAATTAGAGGAAAATGTAAATTTAAGCAATTGAGATATGACCTTCAGCTCCTCAGAAAGGTAAAAGTCAGGAAGGTGGACAAGACACAGAGCTGATGGGGATGTGTGAGGACAAATCCTCTCCCGAATCACAGGTAGGGGTGTAAACTGGTTCACTATTTTGGAAAGCAACCTGGCACACTTGGTACTATTTTTTTTCAATTATTTTTATTGATCGCACCTCACATAGTGCTTCCTGTGTTTTAGACACCGTTCTAGGCAACTTACAAACACCGACGAACTAATTTAACTGAGTACAAGTCTGTCTTATGATCCTTAGCTCCTACTCTTAGGAATGGATTGGGAGAAGGTCTTGGACAGTGATAAAGGGCGAGGGATAGACTCTGTTGTTTGTGGCAGAGGCAAGCTGGAGGCCCTTCTCGGTGTCCATCAGTGGGGGGTGGCTAAGGGCAGTGATGGGTGCATCCTTATGGGTCCTAGGTAGTGTTGAAATCATCTAATTAGACACCTACAGCAAAGATAGATCTCGATAAACAGTGCTGACTGAAAAAAGCAAAATGCAGAATAACATTCATAATACAGTGCCATTTATGAAAATTCAAAACACATATTCATAACAATGCTCCATAATTTACAGGATATATGCATATTTCAGGACATGCAGCAACATACTGGAGCAGGTGCCTGTGTGGAGGAGGCAGATTCAGAGTGGGGACAGGAACGAGGGGGAAGGGAAGGGAGGGAACCGCACTGGGACCCTGTTCTAACTGGATGCTGTCTTAATAATGTGCTAAATGCGAAGGAGTGGATGATCCCAATGGTCTGAGCCTGTGGTCAAAAAGGAAAAAGAGAAATGAAGCCCCCCTTTTCCCTGAGCTTAAAAATCAAGGAAAGCAGGCCTGCGGCCAATGGGCTGAGCATGCAAGGGAGGTGTAGAGTTTGGCCAGAATTTGACTCTAAAACTAGTCACGTAAATCTCTTAAAAATGGGAATAAAAATAAATAAACCAATAAGTTTTTATGACAGCCATGTCACGTGTTCTAGAGTGACTGGCCCTAGGAGACATTCAGTGGTGACCTGCTTTGCTGCCTTTCAAGAGTGGCATTCGAGGAGGCCATCCATGCCTTCCTTGGACAGTCTTTCTAGGCCGCATGTTGGCTGCTGTGAGAGGTCAGGGTCAGGGTAGGCCGTGCGGCGGGGGAAACTTAGAAACACAGCCTCATGTCCGTGTTGACTTTTATTTAGGAAAATTTCACGAATATACAAAAGGAGAGAGAACAGTAGAAGGAAGCCTCACTCCCACCCCAGGTTCACCAGATATCAACTGATGTGGCTTATCTTGGGAATTTATTGATAAGGGGACCATAGTTAAGGATAATAATCATGCCTTACATTTGTATAGAATATTACTATATTTCGTACACAAGCATCTTTTGCATACAGTATTTCATTCAGTTTTCATGGCAAGCTATTAGCTGGATGTTGTTTTCCCATTTTAGAGATCAAAAGACTGAGGCTGAGTGCAGTGAAGGAGCTTTCTGAGATATATCTGCCATGCACCGAGCCTGGGGCAGGCCCTGGGCGCTCTGGCCTACAACCAGCCCTTTTCTTCAGCTCCACGAGCATGAGGTCCCTGAGCAGCCCTTGCAGTCATGCTCCCCAGGTGGCTGTGGATGAGCCCCTCCCTGCTCTGGGCCTCCCCTTGTGGCCTGGGGAGTGTCTGTGTCCTACTCTGCCCCTCTTGGAGCTCAGTGCCATCACTCCCTGGTGTGCCCTACTTAGTGGGAAGTGGAACAGTTTAGAAACAACCCAGAAAGCAGAGAGAGCCAGACCACACAGTCCGGATGTCCCCACTCCAGAGGCCTAGTGCTGGCTCAGGGCCACTGGGCAGAGAAAACAGCTCCCAGGAGGTGGCAGTGCCATTGGGGAGTGGGCTGGGAGAGAGGCCCCTAGTTTTCCCCTATTTCTACCCAGAGCTCATTTTGGCTGCTGGGGCCGAGGACTGGAGGGTGAGTGGCCCAGGAGATGCTGAGGAAGAAACAGGGAGAGTTCTGCAGCTCCCTCAGGGTACGCTCAGCCCCCAGTCAGTGCTGAGACCAGGTTCCAGAAACAGATTTCTTCTTTTTTTAACCACTTTTTTTCCCCATGGTGACCCAGTTTTGTAGCTGAGGCCCCAAGATACTCTGGCCACGTCTCTGAGTTATTTTTCTGGAGGATAGGCTCCCTAGCGAGTCCTTGCTGCCTGCACTGTGGTTGGTGGGCCCAAGGTAGGACACCTGGCATCTTCTGGGGAGGGGAGGGCCCCCAGGGCTCAGGGCTATGGAACAAGTGCTCCAGGTTCACCTCCTCTCGTCTGGAGCCCTGGCTTGGTTTCTGAGACACAGATGGAAACTTGTGCTCCTGAGTCCTCATTTACTCGGCAGGGTACCTCCAGAAGGTGACCACATGTGGGAGAGAGAGCGGTGGACAGGAGGTGATGGTGCCAGCCAGAGATGCAAGATCCAAGGACCAGCCAACACCCACACACTGACTACTCCCCGCACACGCAGCCCTGGAGTGTCCAGAGAGCTAATGGAGCTGCAGGCGTTAACAGGAGCTCCTTGGTTGTGGGGTGGGAGCTGGAGGTTGTGCCCGTGGGGGCAGATGTAAAGAATTCCTGTCTTGTGACTGATGCGGACTGGGGAATGTGGACACTCAGGAGGAACAGGGTCACATCCCTGCCCTCAGGGATTTACATTTAGTTGCATACACACGCATGTGCACACGCACATGTAGACATACACCTGCTTTCACAAGTAAATAAGGACACACACATAAGCACACATACACGCATATATAGAGACATGCCCATAATCTCACACAGATAAAGATGCACACAGACATGCTCACAGTCTTGCCCAACACACACACACACACAGAAGTCACTGAAAAAAATTAAGCACTTAGGTTCTGTTGTAACAGGCGTGTGAGAAGGGATTAGTCCAGTTAGAACAAATGAAGAAGATTTTACAGTGGGAGTAGCATTTACATCTTCTACCTTGTGCACAGGGATGTGCAGGAATGGCATTCCAGGCAGGGGGAAAGTACAAACAAAGGGGTGGACACTCCCATGAGCCTTGTCTGCCCAGAGGACCCTGCAGGAGATCCATCCGCCTGGGATCGTAGTGCCCAGTACGCCCCTCGTGATGTGGCTGCAGAGTGGCTAGCTGGGGGAGATAAAGGCAAGAAGAACTGGCTGCTCCAGACCCAGGGAACCTGGGATACCCTGGGTTTCAAGTGCTACTGTACTTCAGTTGGTTAGTCCAGGCATCCAGGGGAAGGTTCCGAATTCTTTAGTCAAGCCCAGAGGTGGGAGCAGGTGCGGCAGCGAGGCCTTGGTGGAAGCAGTCGTTGTGAACCCAGGATGCCTCTTCCACTTTTCCCATGCTTGTCAGCGTCTCCCGTACGGAAGAGGGATAATGGCAGCTGCAACTCTGAGGGTTGTGGTGGAGACTAGATGAGAAGGGTAAGCTCCTTACCCCGGGTCTGGCACTCAGGAGGTATCCAGCGGTGAGAACACTTTCACATTTACGTGGTGCCCTCCTCATTCATCTGGCTGATGCCTTGGCTTCCCTTCTGCCCAGGACCACCACTAGTTCTGGATCTGGGCCTCTGTGCTCCAACCCACCCTGGGCACACCTGTGACCTAGCCCCGAGGGCGATGTGCCCATGGGGTCTGTCCGGCTCTTCCTGTGGGAGCAGGGGCTGTGGCATATTTGGTCCTCATATCCTTAGCACCCTGCACCTGTCTCGCAGGACAGGCTGAGGACCTTCTCTGAATGAAGGAATGAAAATGTGTAAGTGCTTTGTAAATGGGTAAGGATTTACAAAAGTTAGTTAATGTGCTTCTCCAGAGAGTGAGCCTTGGGCAAAGGCATAATGAAGTAAACAGAGCTGGATTTCAAGACCAAGGCCAGGTTGGAGCCGGGCCTGCGGGACAGTGTGGGGAGCAGAGGGGGGCCACACCCGCCACTAGCCCAGGGCCCAGAGGGCAACCTGTAGCATCCTTGCAGGGGAAATCTGCCTTCCCTCCCATTTAATTTTCTTGTTCTGATTATAAGGTCAATCATTGTAAAGCACTCAAACTTCAAACAGGAAAGAAATACTTAACACATGTAACATGAAAAGTAAACATTCCCTTCTTCTCCACCCCTGTGCCTGTGAGACAGCTAGGGTATGTCCTTACAGCCTTCCTCTGATTTATCCACTAACTTTGATTGATTGATTGTTTATGTTACAAAAGCAGGGCCCTGCTAAGCGTAGTTCTGCAACTTCCTTGTATCACCTAGCAACGTACTGGGACATTGTGGGTTTTTGTGTTTTGTTATTGTTGCTTTCACCTATACCACATTCTTTTAAATGACCCTATAATATTCTGATGCATGCAGGAGGTACCACTTATTTAACCCAGTCCTTGACTGATGGACCTCTGGATCGTTCTAATGGAAATTGCGTTTTGAAGGAGGCCTGAGTGGTGAGGGCGGGATGCAAGCATAATGCTCTTCCTCCTTCGCCATCCCTGTCTCCTGGCTCTGCCTTTATGAGGTGGCAGAACCAACTATCCCAGCCCCCATCCCTATCCCAGGGCCTGTGCCTCTCCCAGAGGGGTTGAGGGGACACCTCTCCTCCTTTTTATAGCTTTGCCAACCTGATCCCCGTCCCCTGGGTCTGTTTGTCTTCCTTCACCAGGGTCAGGTAACCCCACCTGCCTGGCTCAGACGTTGTTTGCTCAACCTGTGGGTTTTGAGTAGTAGAAGGTCTGGACACATAAGCGGGACCTTGGGGCAAACAGGGAAGGCCAGGGCAGGATGAAGCCAGGGAGTTGGGCGGGTTGCTGGGGTGGTGGTGATTAGGTTGGCAGGTTACCCTCTTCCAGGAAGGGGGCAGCCAGAGAGGAAAGAAGCTGCTGTTTCTTGTGGCATTTGGGGAATTTGACGATGCAAATGAGGCCTCTGGTGACTATGAATATTCATTAGGAGTTCTCCCTTCCAAACAGTGGGAATTCTTCCAGGCTTGCTAATGAACCTGGGAAGACAAAGGGTGGGAAGTGGTCCTTCTTCACTCTGCCTTTCCTCTCTCCCATCCTCTTCTTGTCCCCTCCTAACCTACTGGGTGCCACAGAGGCGGAAGCCAGGAGCGAGGCCTGGGTTCTAGGTTTGGTCTCCAATTTGTGGGCCTGACCTGTCTGGGCCTTCTTGTCCTTCTCTTCTCCCATGAAAATCATGACCAAGGCCACCCTAGGAAAGAGCCTGAGGTAGAAACAGGGGAGAATCATGGGGAGCTGGTTAGAATCCCAGGTACTGTTTAAGCAGGTGGGGAAATTGAGGCTTCAGTTGTAAATGACTTGCCCAAGTTATAAGGCAATTATGTGACAGCATTGGAGTTAAGCCCAGGTATTCTGACTCAGGATCTTAACATCTTACCTCCCTGCTCACCCCTGAAGCCTGATTAGACCATTTGCTGAGCCCCCCACATGCCTAGTGTAATCCCTTCTTGGAATCTTTGCGTTCCTGAGTCTAATCCACTTCTGGGAGGCCTGCCCTGTGCACCCCAGCCCACAGCCACCTCTGCTTCCTGAACTCTGTTGCCCTTCTTGGCTAAAACAGTCACTCTACACTTGGCACAGACATCCTGGCTGAGCTGTTACCTTTTCAGGGGGGCACCTATTTCCTGAACTTTAGGGTGGGGCCCATGTCCTATACATCCAGCTGGAGGTTCAGGGGGTACCTACTTTCTGAATCCAAATTGGAGCATGAAGCCTGGTGAGTATGACCATCTTGTGGACCACAGGAAAGAATGTGTAAAATCAGAACTGTCCAGGTTAGGGTAGCCAGTAATAAATATATGTGCGTATATGGAATCACAGAATGAGACAGAGAGAAGAAAGGAATCACAAAGGACATCTCCAGCCCAATGGATTTGATCTTTCTTCTTCTTCTTCTTCTTTTTTTTTTAATAGCCAAATCTTTTTTTCAAATGAAATCTTGCCCGAAGCCTGAAAAATAAGAGAGACAAAAGCAGGGCTGCTCAGGTGCAGGACGAGATGAGAGGCCTGGGGTCCCCTTGGTAACTCCTTCCCTTGTCTCCTCAGCAACATCTGAGCTCACTCATTACACAGATAGGCTGAGGCCCAGAAAGGGACAGGATTTGTGGAAGTTACACAGTTTGGTAGTAGCAGAGGCAGAATTAGAAACCACGTCTCCCTGGGAGACCCTGTCTACCAGACCCTGAGTTTTTGAGGTGCCCCTGGGATAAGTTCTGCGTCAGCCAGGTGAATGGGTCTCCATTCCTCTCTGCCTGCCCTTGACAGCCAGGGGCTTTTGGATACAGTGGGCTGCAACTTTTGTCTCCATGGACGTTTTAAGAGTAGAAAGGGAGAGGGTTAGAAGGAGGTGTGTAGGCAGAGAGGAGGGGAGGAAGGCAGGGCACTGTTCCAAGTGGAATTTGATCTGGATAATAGTGCTTAGCCTCTGGATCTCATTTGGTTCAGGAAGAGGGATGGGAAGGGGGTGTGGGGGAACAGTGCTGCTGCTCTGTCTCAATGAGGGAGGAAAAGGAATCAAGGAGTTTCACAGAGCCTAAAACCCAGCCCTGTGCCTCTGTAGACTTCACTGCACCATTAGTGCTGCTGAAGGTGGCGGGGGCAGGGGGGGGGGAGGGGGAAGGCTGGCCTGTCTTGTGGCCCCCTCATTATGCTCCTAACAGGCTCCTGTAGATGTTTATTGGCCCAAATCAATTGATCAATTGTTTCCACCTGCTGTTTACACTGAATGTCTCTGCTTCTCTCCCGTGCCTTTGATTGTTCCTTCCTGGTTTGGGGGTCCTTCCCAGCTGTTCCCCTTCTCCTAGGAATTTTGGAGAATTCCATTTGAAGCTCCTTAAAGGGGCCCTTAAGCACTTGGGGATGAAGATAAGTAAATAGAAAGATGTGGACTGGAATAATAGGGGAAGAAGGATGGATATTGTCTCTCAGGGAGGACTTTCTCTCACCCCAACTGTTTTTGGAGACCTAAAAAGCAGGCAGGGTCAGGTCAGCTGGGACTAAGGGGTCCAGGAGTTCTGGTTGTACCTATGTTTTTTGGGTTAGTCTGCACAAATTGTCCACTGCTACTCAGTGCTTCAGTTTCCCCACCTAGAGTAAAGATGGTGTTCTCATCTTTCCTGCTTTGTGAAGCTGTTACAGGGTGACTCTTGTTACTTGTAATTACATCATGGGGGCCCAAACAAAGCACAGCAAATATATTTGGACATATTGCCTGCACCCCTTGGAGCAAAAGGCAGAGTATAGCCACAACCAGGGCAGGGGTAGGGATGGGGGGGGGCCCTTTACCTCTCAGGAGAGTTGCCCAGAGATTAACTAGACTGCCCTAGGGTGGTCTGGAGAAGTTGACTTGGCCTCGCATTGCAGCAGCCTCTGAAAATGGAGGTAGGTGAAATAGATCAGGAGTTCTTCCCCAGGAGGCCAACACATGGGGCCAAATGTGGTTGCCTAAGTGGGCTACACCTTTAAGCTCCCCTTCAGGCTGGGCAAGGATGCTAACGGGAAGAGGGTGCAGTCCCTTTCAGTGTCCTGGGGTTTGGTGGTGAGTAGTCCTTGTTGTCTAGGGACTTCCCATGAAGCACATCTTTCCATGGTCTCTCACAAAGAGACTCTAAACAGAGGATCTTGTGCATCAGGACATAGCATTGAATATCATCAAATGCTTCCAACAGACTGTATCTGTATATAAAGTCGCTTTGTTTCTATAGAAATTGAGTGCCTAGAATCACTTAGCTGTGTGATATTGCATATCACTTCCTTTCCCTGAGCCTCAAGTTATTCATCTGCAAAATGAGAGGGAAGAGGTGATGAGAGGTTGGATCTTATTATCTCTAAGGATGTTCTAGTCCAAGAATATCTAAGGATATTCAAATCTAAGAATCCTTGCTACTTGCTGAAGTGGCCATCTCCTGTTCTTGTGGTTTAGCAACTGTCCACCTATTAGATCCCAAGGCAGCCCCCACCATCACCTCTTTCCTAAGGCTGAGATGTTGCTGGTGGCTAGCTGATCATGATCCTTGGAGTAGTACCTAAACCTTATTCTACAGATCTGCATGGTTTTTCCAAGCTATTTCTGCCTTCTCAGATGCAGATATTGTACTCTTCTGTCATCACCCACTCATCCATCCATCCATCCATCTACCCATCTATCCTAAAAATGTTTGGAGTGCCCAAGCATTCTACTAGACATTAGATATAGAGAGATAAGAAGGCTAGCCCTGACATCAAAGAACTTAACTGCCAAGAGGTTGTGAACAGGCAATATATAGCAACTATACAATACAAAGCACAACAGTGTTTTGAAGTTAGCCCTAGATTTGATTTTTGCCTCCACCACTCATTTGATAGTTATCTGTGTGATGGTGAGTGAGTTACTTAACCTCCTGAATCTGTTTCTTCATTTATAAAGTAGAGATAATAACACTAGGCGTATTGAATGGAGACATAATTCTCAATAAGTATTACTTCCTCTCTCCATAAGAGAGGTACAGCAATATCTTGATGAGCAGAGAAATATACAGAATTGTTGAATCATTATAATATAATAATTATAATATAATATAATGTAACTGTTAATTATACTTGAATAAACAGAAAGAAAGAAGAAAGAAAGAAAGAAAGAAAGAAAGAAAGAAAGAAAGAAAAAAAGAGATACAACAAGTGTGGCATGGCAGCACAAGATAGGGAGAGCTTCCTGAGGTCCAGGAGCCCCAAGAAAGAACTCCCAGAATGGCTGACATCTGGAGAAGCATTGAAGCAAGAGGGATTCTGGTGTGAGCCAAGATGAGAGAGTGCAGGACATCACCGCACAGCAAGGAGTAAGCTTGATCAAGGATATGTGGGGAGCACTGGTGGCAGACACAATGGAGAGTATGTTGGGGCCAGGTAGGGAAAGCATTGACTTCCAGGATCAGGAGGAAGCCTTGGTTAAGGAGGCCGCAGGGGGGTTTTGAGTAGGAGAGGAGTCATGCCCCTTGGTTCCCAGGGCAGAGCTAGACTCCAAAGCCCTTGGTGACTAAGTCATGACCTTCCTCTGGGAGCTGGAAATTGGGATCTGATGATGAGATTGCAAGATCAGGACTAGCTGGGTGAACTTGGGTGAGTCGCTTGGGTGAGCTGCGTCCTTAGAGGTGAAAGTGGAGGAATGGATGAAGTAATCCCTCCGGCTTGGAGTTCCGTTGTTGGTGTTTCTTCTCCAGTCTCTTTCCTGCCTGCCTCTTCCTACTCTCCCTCCTTCTCTCTGTGCCTCGTCCCTGCCTGCCTTGCCAGTCCATTTCCTGTGGGCAGAGTGGAGCAGCCAATTTGCTTTATCCCTTGCTGCATCAGAGCAGAGGGGGTGGAGGGATCAACACCTCCTTCCTGGGTGCTGAGCATCCCAGCTTTGCTGTTAGGGAACTGCTGCCCGTGAAGGTGAACCGGCCTTTGCCTCCCTTCAGAGTTCCTTGGTGAGCTATGAGCTGAAATGGGCACCCCTCTCCCTTCCCCACAGGGGACTGGGGGAGGTACTGGGAGGGGCAGAAGGCCCTCGCCAGACCTGGAGAGCCATCTGCCTGGGTCAGAGAGTGCCCAGCAACTAGGCATGTGGGGGTTGTCTTAGCCTGAACCCATCTGAATCCTGATAGAGGGCAGCCAAGGATAGTGGAGCTCCTCTGGTGAGTGGGAGCAGTTGTTTGGTGGTCCCCACCAGACGTAAGACCCCGGCCTTGGGGAGAGGTTGGGTTGGTCTGACTGGCAAAACCTTCCAAGCTGGTGCCTATGGCTGGGAATCTTCCATGGTGGTGGTGGTGGGGGACACAAAGGCAACAAATGGTATGTTCAGATATCTTTTCTTCCCACCTGGACAGAGCAGGTCACACAGCCAGAACTAGCTTGATGGCTGTGAATGGAGGAATCTGCCCACATCAGGTTATTAAAGGTTACAGGGAATACTTCCTGTCCCCAAAATGTTTCTCCTAGCATACCCTGAGCCTCCTATTAAAATTAAGCACTCCTGCCAGAGGCCATACCTTAAAATGACATTGTTCCAGGGCACCTGGGTGGCTCAGTCAGTTGGGTGTCTGACTCTTGGTTTCAGCTCAAGGCATGATCTCATGGTTTGTGAATTCGAGCCCTGCATCAGGCTCTGTGCTGACATTTGGAGCCTGCTTAGGATTCTCTCTTTCTCCTCTCTCTGCTCCTTCCCCACTTTATCTCTCTCGCTCTCTCTTTCTCTCAAAATAAATAAATAAACTTAAAAAAATGACATTGGTCCACAGTTCTGTGAATATTTAGTGATGGCCAGCTGAGATCTGGAGGGGCCTGTGCCGATGGCAAGGGGGAGTGCCAGGGGTCTCAGGAGAAGGGCACAGAGACCAGGAAGGGTGAAAAAGACACTGTTCCCTGACCATATTCCATGCCTACAGCCACCAGGAAGTTCTCTGTATCTGGTCGGTCTAAGGAGCTACCAGCCTAGATTCACCTGCGGCTGAACCTAGAGGGGCCCCCACGATGCAGTGGTGAGAGGGGCTATGAAATCAAGCAAGGTCTGGGGTCATGTTTGGCTCCTTGGCTTTCCAGCTGGGTCTCTTTGAGCAGGTAATTTATCCTCTGTAACCTCATTGTCATCATCTGTAATACAGTGTGTTATGAGGGATAAATGAGATAATGTGAAGCATTTAGAACAACACTGGTCACACAGTGGGTACACAGAGGAACAAAGCATCTTGCTAATACTACAGGACAAGTTTCCAGCCATGTTCCACAGTGCTCCTCTCTGCCTATTCCTCCAGCTGCCCATCAGTCTATCTTTCTTACTAAGCTTCTTTTTATCTGCCTTTTTTCTTCCCCTCCATCACTCAGCTCATCTCTCTATCTCTGGCCGCTGTCATGTTATCTCTCTGCCTATCTTGCTCTCATCTCCAGCTCTCTGCCTGTCTCCGTCCCTCCCAGCCCCTCCACCCCCATCCTCCCTCTCGCTCTGGCTGTCTCCTTGCCATCTGTTTGGCTGTCTGGTAAGCACTTGGTGGCTCTCCACTCCTGCCAGTCACTATCACTTCCTCCCCATCGCCCACTCCTTTGGGATTTCCCTAGTTGAGCCCCTCCCCCTACCCATCTCTCTCTGTCCCCTCTTTCCCTCCTGAGGCCCTGACCCAAGCCCCTTCCTGGTGGCAGAGGCACCCCTTCCCAGCACCCTGCCCGGGGTAGGTGGCTGCAGAGTGGAGCAAAGCCAGCAGATGAGGGCTGAATGCAGTCTCCAGAGGTGAGGGTCAGTCCTGCTAATTCCCCCGCTCTGGGTGGAAGATGTGGAGGCTTCATTCAATTATGTCACATCCACTCAGCTGCTCCACCCGGATGATGCAGTGCAGCCTGCTGGCCCTTCCCTGCCAGGACCTAATGGAGAGAGATCTCCTTCAGCCTGGCTCACCACAGGGGTCCTCCTGGAGCGGGGATGGGCCCAGCCTGTCTGGCCTCAGACTTCTCAGCTTGCCATGATTCGCTGCTCACCCTGATTACATCCAACAACTGGCCTCTGGAGTTTGTCCCTCTCACCTTAATCATTTCGGAATTGGATCTCAGTGCTTCTCATTCCATTACTGCCACCCTGCCTCCCCCACCTTAGCTGCTACCCGCAGGAGCCAGGCAGGCAGGCCCTGCCTCTCCCATGAGTTCTGAGGCCCTGGGGGTAAGCAGACCAGGGAGGTGACTGAAGGGACACAGGGTTTAAGATCTGGGCCAACGCTGCCTCTGTAGTCTGAAATACAGGCATGTGGGCATTGTCATGGCATTTCTTCTGGGCATAAGGTCTTTACTGACTAAAGTCTATGCCAGGTGCTATAAGAGATCCCAGAGAAGCTCTCAAATTCTCTCCCTTTCCTCAAGAATCTTAGCCCTAGGAGACAAGGCCAACAGCATGAGACAATTAAGGGCAATGACGACTACAAATAGAATTAGATTCTAAGAATGGAAAGTCAGATAACCAAAGAACAAACATTGATTGGAAATTCTTTCATGTGTGTTGTGCTGTTTGTTCCTCACTAATCTGTGAGGAAGAGATTGTCGACATTTTCAGGCGGGGAAACTGAGGTCCAGAGACATTGAGCTTATCTGAGCTCAAGGAGCCAGCAACTGAGCTCTTGACAGAGCCTGTGGTCAAGGCCTTGGGGCCCAGTCCTTCCTTTCTCACTGTCCCTCACAGGCTTGGGTGGTTAGGGAAGGCTCTGAGGCAGGACCCAGTGGGCAGGGGGAAGGTGGGAGGACACATCAGATGGGGGGGGGGCAGCTTGGGCAGAGTTCAGTAGCAGGAATGAGGACGCTAAAAGGGTTACACAGAGAGCACTGCTGTGGGGCAAGCTGTGGGGACATGGGAAACAGGGGCCTTTGCACAGGTCTGCAGCACGACAGTATCTCCCCCTCAGTCTGTTGTCTCCCTCTCTGTAGTTCTGTCTCCTTGCCAAGCCCCTGAGATGGGGCCTCCAATAACTCCAGGAGGGAGTTTGGACCTCAAGCTTCAGTGGAGGGGATCACCTTCAAGAGAATGACCAGCAGACTGGTGTAATGGGATGAATTATGTCCCCCCTGCAAAAAAAAAAAAAAAAAAAAGATATGTCAAATCCCAACTTCTGGTATCCAGAAACATGACCTTGCTTGGAAATAGGGTCTTTGTAGGTGCAATTAGAGATCTCAAGATAAGATCATTCTAGATTTAGGATTGGTATCCTTATAAGAGACTGGGAGGTTTGAAACACAGAGATACAGGGGAGGCAATGTGACCACAGAGGCAGAGACAAGAGGGATGTAGCCACAAACCAAGGAACATAGGAGCCACCAGGATCTGGGAGAGACAAGAAAAGATCCTCCCTTCCCTACCCCAGAGCCTTTGGAAGGAGCACTGCGCTGCCAATACCTTGATTTTGGACTTCTGGCCCCCCAGAACTGTGAGAGAATGAGTTTCTCCTGTTCTCTGCCACTCAGCTTGAGGTGGTTTGTTACAGCAGCCACAGGACACTGATGGAGCCGTGGACATACCTGTCCCCACTAGGAGAGTAGCAACCAGCAAGGGCTGGTGGGAGCTGCATCTGCAGGTGCAGTACGGAGACCCCCGAGACCACAGTGGGCACCCCCGTCACACGGGTCACAGCACCAGGACTGGCAGAGAATTCAGTCCCTTGCCCCTTGCCTTTGGTGCAGAGGGTGTGCTGAACCATACACAACAAGGAGCCTGAGGGAGGCAATTTTAGGCCGAACAGAAAGCAGCCTCCAGACACCATTGAGCAGTATGTACATGGAGCAGTTCGCCTCTAGAGAGGGAAATGCACTTGCTGGAAATACAAACGGGTCCACTGGGGGCTTCACTCATGTGGAGGGTGATGGCTCCATGATGTAACATGAAAGGATGTTTCAGGATGAGGGTGCGGGAAAACAGCTGCCTGAATGTGCTCCTTCCCAGAAATCAGCCCGCAGGGCCGCTTCCTGATGGAGTACCCGGGCTGGCTAAAGCAGGGTTTTACTTCAGTTGGGAAATTCCGGGCCCTCAGAGTATAGCGAATCCAGGCCACTAGTTCTGGAAGAATGAGTGGATTTTCCACCCACACCCCCTCCCTAAGACCCAAAGAAAGGGACTCGTATAAGTACTAACACACTGGTTTCCCCGGTAGCTCCTGGACTCCGTTCCACTGAAATCTTAAAGAGCAGAATTAACAAGACAGGCCTGAGTTTTGTTTCCAGAGCAGTGATTGAGAACTCTCCATGGAGGTCGACATTGGGAGAGTGAGACCTGGAGTATGTCTGGGAGTTAAGACGAAGGAGGCAGTATCTGAAGACAAGGCAGAGGATACAGAGCTCCAGGGCTTGAATTACCCTCGAAGGCTCCCCATCTCGGAGGTTGGAAATGGTTGGGTATCCCGACATACACACCAAGGAGGGTGAGGAGATGAGGCTGTGGGGCCATTTATTTGACCACAGGCCTCAGTGCCCAGAATGTTCCTCTCTTTCCTCCCTGCTGATGGCAGCTTTGTTTGGTTATGGCTTTTTCCTCTATGAAGAGTGAGATGCTCTCCAGCACACCCTCTATCTGAGCCATTTTCATTTACCACAGTCTCCTTCCCGCCTCCCTCCCTCCCTTCCTTCCTCCCTCCCTGCTGGTCGAAGTGAGACCCAGAACCCTGTTGGTGCCTGAGGCCTCCCTCCTGCTTCCAGTTTATTCTTTAAGAGGTATGTTTATTGAGGACTACCTCAGTTTCTCTCTCGATACCAGGGAGAAAGTTATATGGCTTTGTGCAGGACTGAAACAGAACAAGGTCTCCCTAACTCCTTCTATTCTTTCCCTCTCTAGCTCTA
Source organism: Panthera pardus (assembly GCF_024362965.1). Classification (NCBI taxonomy): domain Eukaryota; kingdom Metazoa; phylum Chordata; class Mammalia; order Carnivora; family Felidae; genus Panthera; species Panthera pardus. Next base: position 36,307,053 of record NW_026526688.1, read on the forward strand.
TCTCCTGGCTAAGCCCTTTCTTCCTCCTCAGCTGGGAAGGCAGGCACATTCAAGGCAGTGGGATGCCAGCCACGTTTGTGTGTGTGTGTGTGTGTGCACACGTAGCTCAGCACACTAAGCACACCCTGTTTCTGCTGGTGGACCCTGTTTGCAAGGTCACTATGCTTCCCCTTTATAGCACACCCTCATCAAGCTTTTAGAGCAAAACAAGCCATAGGGAGGGTTTCTGGTCTGCATCCAAGCAGTACTCTCTCTTGCTCTCCTCAGGCCTCCCCCACAACTGTCAACCTCCACAAGGACCACATTATGCCCAATCTTTTACAGCCATTGTCTCCTATATCATTACTGCTGAAAGGGCCTGAAAGGAACTGGCTCACCCCTTGTGTTTCAGATGATGATGCTGAGGCTGAGGGAGGGACACACAGGTCTGAAGTCATGCCTGGCAGAGCTGGAGTCAGGGCCTGGACCAGTTATGTATATACCCAGGCAGGTTATATTTTGGTGCCCTTCAGATTGGCTTTTAACATTTCTTTAAATTTATTTTTTAATTTTAATTTATTTATTAAACATTTTTTGATGTTTATTCAGTTTTGAAAGACAGAGACAGAATGCGGGCAGGGGAGGGGCAGAGAAAGAGAGGGACACACAGAATCCGAAGCAGGCTCCAGGCTCTGAGCTGTCAGCACAGAGCCCGACGTGGGGCCCAGACCCACCAACTGTGAGATCATGACCTGAGCCCAAGTCTGAGGCTTAACCGAAGAGTCACCCAGGTGCCCCAGATTGGCTTTTTTTTTTTTTAAGTGGGATTGGATTTGGTGCCAGAGAGAAGTGTTTGAGGTTTCCTACCCAAGCCCTGTCCACTTCAGTGGGAGCGGGGATAAGTTAATGAGGAAGCGGTATGGAGAGACCGGAGTTATTTGGCACCATTTTACTTCTTTATCCCAGTGATGTTTTTGTGCCCTTTACAGATTCATACCCACTTGACCTGACTCTTTATGCAGCCCGGTGTCATGAGAACCCCAGTCTCCTGCCTCACCTCTCCAGTCCACCCTCTCCTTAAATGCTGGCATCTCACTCAATGCACTGGGATACCATGTGCTGCAGGGACTCCTGTCTCCAGGGGATACCAAGACGACCCTGTGCTCTCTCCAAGTGCCCTACCTTGTCCCATTACCCGCTTTCCTGCTCCTCTGGCTGCCCCTCGCCAGCCCTCCCCTTTCCTCTGACACTTACCTCTTAGAGATCTCTGGCCTAGAAGCTGCTGCCACATTTTCTTCCCACTTGTATCTCTAAAGCTCATTCTTCAGACCCACTCATTCTCATGGTGATGAAAAACTACATCCACATCTAAGTCTCAGCTGTATTTCCTGTTCCCCCATGCTGGCTCTGGTACCACCACCCCCACTCGTGAGGAACATGTGAAATGTGACAGGGGCCACCATACTTTTGCTCAGTGTGTCTGATTACTTGAAAATTTCCCATGAGAGACTCATTTCTTTGGCTTAAATGCTAATGCCCCTAGGAGTGCTCACACATGAGGCCATTACCAGTGTTGGTGTCTTGAAGAATAGGAAGGGCTTTGTTAATGAAAATGAGAGGGCATCTACATTTTAGCATAAGCTCAGAATATAAGAGTGAGGCATACTGTTCGGGAATCTGTAGCAAGTACAGATTGTCTAGGGCAGGGGTCTGCCAACTTTTTCTGTAAAGGGCCAGAAGTAACTAGTTTACAGAGAGTAAAATCTATCTGTAATAGTCTTTGTGGATCATATGGTTTCTGTCTCACCGACTCAATTCTGTCGTTGTAGTGCAAAAGCAGCCATAGGAGTGTTACGGGCTGCGTTGTGTCCCCCAGATCCATATGTTGAAGTCCTAACACCCAGTATCTCACAATGTGAATGTATTTGGAGGTGGGTCTTTAAAGAGGTGGTTAAGTTAAAATGAGGTCAGAAGGGTGGGCTTTGACCCAATATGACAGGTGTCCTTATAAGAAGAGGAAATTTGGACACAGACAGATACAGAGGGCAGACCATGTGAAGACACAGTGAGAAGATGGCCATCTACTAGCCAAGGAGAGAGACCTCAGAAAAAACAACTCTGCCAGAACCTTGATCTTGGGCTTCCAGCCTCCAGAACGATGAGAAAATAAATGTCTGTTGAGTAAGCTCCCATCTGTGGTACTTTGTTATGACAGCCTTAGTAAACCAATACAGCAGTATGTATACAAATGAGCGTGGCTGGGTGCCAATAAAACTTTATTTGTGAACACTGGAATGTGAACTTTGTATTATTTTTAAGCATCACAAAGTATCATTTTTGGGGGGTGCCTGGGTGGCTCAGTTGGTTAAGCGTTCAACTCTTCTTGATTTTGGGTCAGGTCATGATCCCAGGGTTATGAGACTGAGTCCCACGTCAGGATCCCTGCTGAGCATGGAGCCTGCTTAAGATTCTCTCTCTCCTTACCACCCCCTTCCCCTGCTAGCTTGTGTTCTCTGTATAAAAAAAATTCAAAATATCATTCTTTTGATTTCTTTCCCCATCATTAAAAAATGTGAAAACCATTCTTAGCTTATGGGCTGTACAAAAACAGGTGGTGAGCTGTGCTTGGCCTAGGGCTGCAGCCTGCCATTTCCTGACAAGAGCATCAGACGTGACCAGGGTGAGGGTGAAGTTGTGGTTAGGAGGGTAAGCCAGCTCCATGTTGGGCAGTCCGTTCACTGTGAAAGAGGAAGCCTCAAACAGTCTAGAGCTGGGGAGTGACATGACTGAAACTGGATTTTCAGGGCAGAGATCATTCTCCTTGCTGCAGATGGAGATAGGAGCTTAGTGAGTCTGCTTTCGTGCTGAAGCCAGGGGGCTGCCAGTGCAGCCGAGATTGTCAATTGCGTTCTCCAGATTTCTCTCTTCACTCTTGCCTGCTGGAATATTTTGCAATCACGTAGTGAGAATCTTGTCTCCAGGAATTGCTACCCATCTTTCTCCAGCTGTCTCCCCTTTAGAGTCTCTGGTCACAGGACTGCAACCACCTTTTCTCTAAGTGACTGGAAGCTAGGCTTTCTAAAGTCTGTGACACACATCCGTCTGCACCACTGTTGTCTTTCTGGGCTATTCTGAGCTCTAAGATGAAATGCTCACTTTCTCCTAAGCTCCTGTCTCACTGTCCATGGTTCCTGTCATTTTCAGTACTCAGTAATTTCTTCTTTGTGGATCAGACTGAAGACTGAGAGGGCTGTTGCCTTTGTTACCTCCTAAACCTTCTGGGGATGAAATTGTGAACAGGCGAGTCAAGAAGTGATGAAATGCTCTGTGTTTCACAGAGTGAGGTTTATGTGTATTTGAGTCATTGCTAATGTGATCTACATTAGGGAAGCCCCTTCTGTTCTCAAACCTGTGGAGGAAGAGTCCAATGACACTCTCTATCTCCCTAAACCTGGTAGGTGGTACCATTTGGCAGTGATCTGGTCCTGAAAGGTAGGTTGGGGGGAAGCAGGGAGAGGTGACCCTCTATGTTCCACAGAGGGAAGAAAATCTGGCTTGGAGAAGAGGCAGCCCACCCAAGGCTCCAACAAAGCCAGCAAGCAGCACAGTCTCAGTGCACTGTAGTGTTTCACAGTCACCAACACCCCAGAATCCCTGCAGGGCCTGCAGGGTTCCAGGGTTCCAGAGGAAGTGCCGGCTCCACAGCCAGTGCTCAGTACGTCTTGTCAATAGTTTCTCTTACCCTGCCTCCTGTCCCCTCCTCACTGAGCTTCATCTCTAGGCAGAAAGGGCTCTCACTATTTTCTGTTTCTGGACCTTTGCATATGCTGTTCTGTCTCGGGACGCCTCTCCTCCTCCTGTCCTTCTAGATCCTATCAGTATCTGGGGCCCAGAACAAGCCCTGGCTCCTCCCTGAAGCCCTTCCTACCCACCCGAGCTTCCCCTTCCTCTAACTCTGAAGCTCCTGTTGTCTGGAGCCTTCACTGGCATGAACCACACAGCCTCATTACATCCAGTGCAAGGTATTCAGCATGTCATGAGTTTCCTGGTTTCCACCAAAAGATCACAAGGTCAGGAATTAAGTCATTGAGGTTTTTGTGTCCCCATCACATTTAGTACAGACCTAAAACAGAGGCTGTTCAGTGAGTTCTGCAGGCAGCTGGGGAAGAAGGAAGGGGGGAGGAGGGCAGGATGGGGGAGGAGGAAAGGATGGTTGGAAGGAGAGAAGGAAAAACACTCAAGAAGGAAAAACACTCAATGCTGAAAACCTTCGTGTCTTTGGACAGGCAAAAGTGCCCTCTCTAGGAAAGGACATTAGTGGGGAACCGCAGGGTGCGATGTGGGTAAGTGGCCAGCAATGGGCTTGGTTCCAGGTGGCATGGAACCTGGGAAGGACCAGCTCTTTTCTGGCAGTTATAGAATCTGAGGGAGGGGCACCTGGGTGGTTCAGTCAGTTGAGCATCTGGCTCTTGATTTCAGCTCAGGTCATGATCTCACAGTTTATGAGATCAAGCCCTGCGTTGTTGCACTCTAGGCTGACAGTGTGGAGCCTGCTTGGAATTCTCTCTCTCCCTCTCTCTCTCTCTCTCAAAATAAATAAATAAATAAACATTTTTTTTTTTTTTTAGAATTTGAGGGAATGTGTGCTGGTAAGAGGAGGGCAAAAGAGGAGGGTCCTTTCAGGCAATCACTGCTTCTATCATATTTCTGCTGGTGGTAGTGAGTGGAGGTGAGCCGGGGTCCAGGGGGTGATTGTAGGGGGTGGGTGTTGATGCCTTTGGTGACAGGAGATAAATGGATCCATCCCAAAGAGCAGCTCCTTTTCTAGAAATGTAGCAGTTCAGCTCTTGACTTCACTGCCTTGGAGTTTTAATTAAATGTCAAATATAATTTAAGACTACAGAGCTGATGGGTGTATGAACATGGAGTCTGGTGCCTTATCTTTGTGGGTATCCCCACCACATACCTAATTTGGGGGGTTAATTGATCACTATTTGAATGTGACATGAGAAAGCATTTGATTTCCCTTCTCCCCTCATCCTTGGTTTTGAAATAATAGTTGGAAGGGTAAAAATCAAAAACAAAGCAAAACTTGCATATATGTTACATATAGGGAAAGAACTAACTGATCGGTTTGTAGGTAATTGGAGACCTACAGAAATATGTATAGCTGATCTGTAGTTTTTCTTTCCCCAGTCAGGCTTGGGTGGCATAGTTATTGCTCCATTTTCTCTGCTCAGTGCTTGGTGCCTGATGATCTCACTAAAGCCATCCCATAAACTTCCCCTACCCATTTTGTGGGAAAAAAGAGGAAGGATCCCGTGACACCTCTACAGGTTGCCGGATGCAGTCAGCCACCGTCCCCAAGATCACTGCAAAAAGTGAGACCAATTTCTCCACTTTCCTTGTGTAGATGAGGATGCTGAGACCCGGAGAGGGAAGTGAAGTCATTGGCTGGGTTAGTGGCAGACCCAGAAACACAACGGAAACCTTTCTGAACAGTTTTAGCAGTTGTTTGAAGCAGTGTATGTCCCACAGAAATAATTAGGTAACTTCATTTCAATTCAGTTCAACAAGTATGACATGGTGACTATATAAGAGACTGTAGGGAACCCAAAATTGTACTGGACACTACTCATAGGAGACATCTATGTCTTTAAGGGGGTGGTAGTTCTTCCTTTATATGATCGATGCAGTTATTCTCCAACACAACTATGTTATTTTCTTGTTTGAAGCTATGTACACCTCTCCTTTGAACTCCTTTGCATGGTGAAGTGGGCCTTTTACTTTCCCTCCTAACCTTCCTCTGCAGCCTCTTTCCTGCCAATCTATGCTGCACACTCCATCCTCCAGCCAGACCAAATTCTCACCAGTCCCAGGCATGACTTACTGCACAAAGCTTCCTCTGCTGAATCTCCACTTGAGTTGGTTAGGATGGTGTTGAGCTGCAAGTATAGGATACTGGCATAAAGTTAAGTCTGTAAGACCTTATATTTCTTACATGCCAAGAAGACAGGCAGTTGCCATATGTTTGGCTATTATTCAGTTGTGCTGTCAGAATTCCAGGTGCTTTCTCCCTTTCCACTCTGCCATCCTTAGCTCATTGGCATTTTGTTGTCCTGCTCAACAGCTGATGGTCGCAAGATGGCTCTAGTGGCTTTAGGCATCACGTTTGCATTCAGGGCAAGAGGAAAGAAAGGGACAGGAGCAAATCCATTTCTCTTTTGCTCAGGAAAGCAAATGCTGCCCCAGAACCTTCCCCAACAGATCTCCTTTCACTTCTTATTGGGCAGACTGGGTTACATGACCATTGCTGGATACCAGAGAGCCTGGAAAGCCAAGAATCTGGCAAGGGCAACAAGGGAATCATGACTGGCTTATGGGAATGGGTTGATGTCTCCACTCCCTCAACCCTCAAGTGGGGATGACTTTGAGGTGTGATTTACACTATTTCCCAGAGCTTCTCTGTGGGCTTGAGCTTCAGACTCAAGTAGTGGGGTAGTGGGCTTAGCAAAACATATCTTCTGGACCATTCCTCTTTACCTCACTGGTGTTCTCCTGCACCTCCCAAGTTAGCCACATTGGTCCTTGACCCAGGGTCTGCTACCAGGGTGATCCAAACTAAGACATGGTCTTAGTCATCTAGGGGTTTCCAGAGGTCAGCATAGTGCTGACTTTAGAGTAGACCCCCAGAAGTTCCGTGGAGTGAGTAACTGGATAGCCAGGGAGGAAAGCTTAAGCATAGTTAAGTCACAAGGCAAAATGTCTCATGCAGTGTTGTGGCAGACATTTAGTGTTCATCTATGTGCTTCTCTCTGTGTTTCCCGTCCTCCGTGCAGTTAGGTGGGAGCTAGTTGACAAGGCCTGGCCGATGGCTGGGAGGGGGGATGACACATGTCGCTGTGTACAGCAATCTAATTCTCTCTTTCCTGCTATGGTTACATGGAATTTGTGCATAGACAAAGCAGGCAGTGCGCCATGATGCGAGCAGCCTAGATTTCTGAATTCCTGCTTGACTCCTGACCCAGGTGGGCTTTGTATGAGTAGGAAGCAAACCATGTCAAGCCATGGAGATTTTTTGTTGTTGTTGTTATCACCGAGTAATCTAGCCTAACCTGCATGATTCATTCACCAACACTTACTTTTGAACTCCTCCTATTTGTTTCCTGGTGCTGGGGAGAGAGGTAAGTGGAGAGGCCGAGTCCCTGTTCCCATGAGCTTGTTGTCTCGGTACTTAAGAGGTGGACAGTTCTGACAGTGTTTTGCCAGTTCATACCTGGCAGACTCCTGGGGGTGGGGAGTGGTTGTATCTTGGCCCCCTACCCTCTCTTTACCACTTCACTCCAGACATCTTTGGTGGAGAAATTAGGCAGATTATAGGTTTGTGGTGCTACTGAGGCCAGAAGACACTAATATCCAATGCTTTCAAAAAAGTTTTGATTGCAACTCACAATGGAAAATATAGTTTACATTTCATTAGTATGCAATGCATGCATATGTATATGTACATGATATGCTGGGATCAATATCACTGGCAATATATTCTGATATTTTGTATTCTATTCAATTTTGTTAAAGAATACTCATTGTGGCCCACTGAATTGATTTCCATGACCCTCTATTGTGTCTGCAGTTTGAAAACAAAATGAGTCTATACAATAGAGACTTTAGGAAGCTAGAAGGTGGTGGCGGTAAACACTGTGGCCTTGGGATGGTCTGGGATGGTCTCCTGTAGGAAAAGGCCCTTAGGCAGGTCCTGGAGGATGGGCAGGAGCTGGATCAGTAAGGGAAAGTCATTGTGGAGAGAAGACTGAGCAAGACCTTGGAGGATAAACCTAGATGTTTGGGGAATAGTGGTTAGCCCACCTGTAGGGGAGCAGGCATATGGGGGTAATGGGAACATGGAAAACAGGCAACAGTGATACTCAAAATCACTGATACCTGGAATATCTCTGATACCTGGAGGAACATGGGCTTTGACCAATCAGAACATACACCAGCTGTACTCTTTCCTGTCCTGAGCAATCGTACAAAGGTAAGCCTGACCATCTTTCTGGAAGCAGGACACACAAACAAAGAAAGGAGTTAGTTGTGAACAGGGGTGGAGGATGGTGGTGGAGCTGGGAATGGCAGGTTTGGGTACCAGAAACCCTTATGGGATAGAAAAACATATCTGTATTATTTTTTTTAATGTTTTTTTTTTTTTTTTGAGAGAGAGAGAGAGAGAGCGAGCAGGAGTGGGGGAGGGGCAGAGAGAGAAGGAGACCCAGATTCTGAAGTAGGCTCCAGGATCTGAGCTGTCAGCACAGGCCCTGACGTCGGGCACGAACTCAAGAACTGTGAGATCATGACCTAAGCTGAAGTCAGATGCTTAACTGACGGAGCCACCCAGGCACCCCAACATCTCTGTGTTATTATATTTTCAAATGTTTATTTATTCTTGAGAGTGAGAGCCAGTGGGGGAGGGGCAGAGAGAGAGGTAGAGACAGAAGATCCCAAGCAGGCTCCACTCTGACAGCAGAGAGCCTGATGTGGGGCTCAAACTCATCAAACATGAGATCACAATCTGAGCCAAAGTCAGATGCTTAACTGACTGAGCCACCCAGGTGCCCGCAATCTTATTATCTCTTTATATGATTCCAAACCCCTCAGGATTCTGCACATCTCATTCCCGGGTGAGGATCCTGTCTGGCTGAAGCCTGGGAGAGAACAGGACTCAGTGAAGGTCAGGGGCAGGTCACAAACAGGAACACCTGCGTATGCTGGGGCAGCCAAGGAGGCAGCCTGCTGAGATCCCTGTGCTCAGTGTTGCTGGTCTGAGGACTGAGGGATGCATCGGGGATCTGGCTTTAGGTCCAGCCAACAAACTTCCTTTGCCATGAGTTTCAGGATCTAATAAAGGAAGTATAACAATGTCTTCCCTGCTGACCTCAGAATTATACCATGAGCACATGATGATGAGCAGTTAGAAATCACCTTGGAATGAAAAAGTGGTTTATGAGCATAAGCACTGCCTTGGGGGGTAGGGGGAGCACTTTCCTCCCAACTTGCCTAAGGAGGAAAATTTTTGTTTCAATAACACAAATGTAATAGAACTGTCCAAAGTACATGATTTCAGCAATGAAATTTGTGGGACTTAACTCGTGGTTCTCTTAGTTTTATAACAGTGTGAAAATAATACATTTTTCATCAAGATTAGAAATAAAAACAATAATAAAAATCTAACATTTATTGTGTGTTGATTATGTGCCAGCCACTATACCAGGTACTTTGCATCTCACTTAATTCCCACAGCCAACCTCTACAATGCATACTATTATCATCTTCATTTTGCAAAGAAAAACGATGCAAAAGCTGGTATAACTCAATTGATGATGACATGGCAATTGTTCCCACCTCCCGGGGAGAGCCCAGAAAGATGCAGCACCCCTCCACCCGTAAGTGATCCGTCATGCTAGGCCTAAGTCCACAAATGCAAGGTGCGCTCCTCTGCCCCAGCCCCAAGCTGTGTGGGGCTGTCTTCCCCACAAACACAGTCACATTCTGCTCCCACCCCACACCCCTCTCCTCTGATTTCTCCTTGCCAAGCCTCTTAACTTCCCAAGAACTTGGGTAGGAATGTGGTGTATGGGGCAAGTGCTCTAGCAGCAGAATAATCCTGTCACTTTCTCTGAGGTCTGAGCGATCCTCTGGTTATTCCAGGACAGGGCCTGGAGAATGGGGAGGGGAGGGCAGCCATCTGGGAACTAGACTGGGAGTCTGTGTTCCTTCTCTCTCCCATACATATAGCTACCAAAACCCAAGGGAGGCTTACCGCTTCTACTAGGTCTTCCCTGAGATTGCATCAATTCCAGGGGCCTCCCCATTTTCATCTGCTTTTCCAGATCTCTCCCACCCCAAGTGCCCTTGGAGGGCAAGCTCCAGGCATACCTCCTCCATGAACCTTTCCTTTGTCTTTTGTACTCAGGTGCATCTTTCCTTCTTGGTAACCTGTTGACATTTGGCCACATGTGGTCTTTAGTGTTCATATTGTGAAGAACGTGTTGAGTTGAATACCATCAGTGGGGACCCATGGCTGGGACATTCCGGGAAGTATTTTTTAGGACTTCTCCCATTGGGAGAATGTGTTTACAAACTCACTTAGGCTTGATTCTGTCTGCCCTTGATAGATATTTATGAGAAAGGATGGTTTAGTGACCTTGAATTCCTCATTTATTACTTTTTAACTGTATGCCATTGGGCAAATCAGTCCATTTTCTCACCCCCAAAATTAGGATCATGTACCTCAAAAAGTGGTGGTGAAAATTAGAAATAATTTATGTAAAGCATATAGCACAGTGCCTGGTTTCAATAAATGGTCTTGGGGTAGTAGAATAAACCAGGAATTGGGAGAACTGAGTTTTCATCCTAGATCTATGACTATTCAACTGAACTTGAACAAGATATTTCTCTCTTTGGAGCCTTGGTTTCCTCATTTGTGGAACTGGCATATCTGGATGATGTTCGAGATCTCTTTCAGTTTTTTTCCTTTTGAAGTTTTTATTTAAATTCCAGGGAACATACAGTGTCATATTAGTTTCAGTTGTACAATGTAATGCTTCAACACTTCCATATAGTACCTGGTGTTCATCACAAGTGCAGTCCTTACTCCCCATCACCTATTTCACTAATTCCTCCACCAAACTTCCCTCTGGTAACTGTCACTTTCTTCTCTAGAGTTAAGAGTCTATTTCTTGGTTTCTCTCTCCCTGTCCCTGTCCCTTTATTCATTTGTTTTGTTTCTTAAATTCCATGTATGAGTGAAATCATATAGTATTTGTCTTTCTATGGCTTATTTCAGTTAGCAAAATACTCTTTAGCTCCATCTATATCATTACAAATGGTGAGATTTCATACTTCTTATGGCTAAGTAATATTCCGTTATATATATCACACATCATCCTTTTTTCCCCTCAGATCTAGAGTTAGGGTTTAGGTTAAGGCCAGTGTTGGGTTAGGGCCAGGGTGAGGCTATGTGTCTGGTAACCTGTAGTTCAGAGACCTCTCCAGTGTGTTAGGGTTAGGGTTAGGGTTAAGGTACTGGTTAGGATTAGGAGTTGGTGGTTAAGGTATGTGCAGGATTGCAGTTCACAATTGCTGTTCTTTCCTTTTTTTCTCCTCCAAGTTTTCACTTAAATTTCAGTTAGTTAACATATAGTGTAATATTAGTTTCAAGAGTAGAATTTAGTGTCATCACTCCATACAACAGCTGGTGCTCATCACAGTAAATGCCCTCCTTAGTGCCCATCACCTATATGACCCAGCCCTCTGCTTTCCTCTAGTAACTACCAGTTTGTTGTCTAAAGAGTCTCTTTCTTGGTATGCCTCTCTTCCAGTTCTGATATTGTCTCTGACCCAGCATCTCCCCCCGCCACCCCCCACCCCCACCCCCCCCGCCCACCAACACCTAGATGAATGAGCCCAGGAAGACACAACTGGCTCCCAAGAGCTGCATTTTGAAGGAGCCTACTTTTCCAGAGGATCTGGTTGATCTCTCATTTGTGACTGGGGAAGCTTGGGCTCTTCGCTGGGTGAGGCATGGCTTGGAGAAGAGAGAATGGGCAGGAAGGAAAGAGGGAGGGTGTCTGAGAGGAAGATGGTGTGACCTTGAAGTTGAAGTCCTGTCATCAGCCCAGAAATGACAGGTTAAGGAGGGGCTCTGGTGTGCTGCTCTTCTCAAAGTTAATTACTATAATTATGAGAAGACTTGAGTCTAAGCCTTAGATTTCCTCCACGTAAAACTGTGTCTTTGTGGCATCCGCAGACAAGGACGTTAGCGAACTGGCAGTCAACGCTCCATCAACTCTCCACGCAGGGAGGGCCGCCGCTGACAGATGGAGGTGTGTATGCGGCATGGGTCAGAGCCTGCTGAGCACCTTCCCGCGTGCCTGGCTCCCCTTTTCCTGTGATCACATGGCTACTCAGCTGGTCACAATTACAGAGATATGAAGACATCTATTACTTCCTGGGGAGGGACCAGGTGGTGGAGAGAGGGGACAGAGCAATTCTGAATGAGGAAAAAGAAGAAAAGGAAAAAGAAGATGGCACATCCATGTTAGAGGGGATACGGGGTCCTCTCAGTGCAATCCTGGGGGGAATGCAGTGTGTGTGTGTGTGTGATGGGGAGTGAGGGGCAAGGAACATCTGGTGGGGCTTGGAGAAGCCTGGCTTCCACGTAAGGATCTTACTCATTCATCAGGCCCCGATAGCCTGGAACCTTTCCTGATTTTGGAAATGATTATTCAGTAATTTCAATGTTGATTCTTGGCAAAATTCCAAAACAGAGGACTGAAACTGATGATTTGTGAGTTCTTGGAAAAGGAAGGTGATTGCTAGAAGCCAGCATGAGTTCACTTAGAACACAGCAGATCAACCCACCTCCTTTCCCTCTTTTTGACAGCCGTTAGACTGACAATCAGTGTGGCAGGGTGCTTCTGCTCAGCACAGGGTGGAGGGTGGTAGGTGAGGGTTACCCTTCGCCCAATGTTGTTCATGTGCACATGGGACTTAGGTACTGTGGGGTGGGTGGCCATGTAAGCTATCCCTCTCTTAAGTCTCTAATTTTATCCTGAACATACACAGGAGTGTGGGGGGGGGGTCCCAACAGAGATGAGGGAAGGGGACACCATGCCCACACTGCCGCATTGGATGATTGCATCTAAGGCAAGAGCAGCAAGGCTCTCTGGGAGGACCTCACCAGTAGATAAGGGGAGTCAGGCTTGGGCCCAGGCCCCCAGGACCATCGGCACAAGGCAGGGGGATGTATGTGGGGTGGGGTGTGTGGGGAGGTGGCTCTGGATTCCATGGTGGCTCAGGGCTAACTTAGAACGCTGGGGGCCTGGGAACAGCTTTAGACCCAGGGCAAAACTTGGGTCCTAAGTAGATTTGGTGTCCTCTCTCTCATCTCAGAGAGCCATCATAGTCCCCGCAAGTCAGACAGATATCTATGGCAAGGCCAGGGAGCAGACCTAGCCTCTGAGTTTCTGCTTTCTTTGCAGGTAGCAGGTAGCCTCAAGGAGGGCTGAGTTTTAGACAAGTGTATACAACCTTGGGAATTCTTGGGAATCTTTGGGAATCAGATTCTTAGTTAAGTGGGTGGGGACTCAAAGCCATAGTAACTTAGGCATGAAAGGAAATGTGACCCCATTTTATACTTAGAGGCTGCTGAGACCTAGCTACTTGGGTTGGTCTATCCTTGAACACACAGTGTAAAATCACTCATTGGAGCCTTGTGAAGAAATGACAAAGAGTGAACTTCATTTGATAGTACATTTTGGTGGACCCATAGCTGCTAGGTAACTGTCCTGAAAGGGGATTGTTTACATCTCAAATCTCAATCTAGAAGGGAGACTCCTAGTATTGTGCCACAGAACTCAGTCCTAAACTCTCTTCAGTTAAATGATGTCATTGATGATGTGGGTGAAGACACAGAGAGCAGGATTATTAAATTTTTAGATGACAGAAGGGATAATTGAGGTTCAGAGAAAGAGCTAAGTGTTTGAAAACATCCTGATAAGCTGAAATGATGCCTGAAACAAACAAGATGAAATTTAACAGGGACAAATATTAAGCCCTATATTTAGGTAATAAAAATGAATTATGTAGGTACAGTATGGGGAAGCAGGATTTCAAATTAAAATCCTTCAACTGGGACTCATTGAACAGCAAATTGCCTGATGGAGGCAGCAGAGAGCAGCTGCTTTATGGAGCTCGCTAGGGGAGTGGACCAAGCAGGTAGGGATGCAGCACCATGGGACAGGCAGGCCCGAAATGGGCAGGGGAGGACTGATTTGTAGCACCCAGTCTCCAGATATGCGGGTTGTCTGAATCCAAGTGAGGCTAGGCTCCCTGTGCCTTGAGTCACTTTTGTCCTAGGCTTGCCTGTCCTGGTCAGTCCCCTCCTCAGCTGGGGTCTGCCCAGTCTCTAAAGTGGGGTTTAAAAAAATTTTTTTTAATACTTATTTATTTTTGAGAGACAGAGTGAGACAAAGTAAGAGTGGGGGAGGGGCAGAGAGAGAGGGAGACACAGGATCGGAAGCAGGCTCCAGGCTCTGAGCTGTCAGCACAGAGCCCAACATGGGGCTCAAACCCACAGACCATGAGATCATGACCTGAGCCGAAGTCAGACACTCAACTGACTGAGCCACCCAGACGCCCCTAAAGTGGTTTTGCATGTCCACTAGCTCAGTGAGGGGCAAAGACTGGAAATGACACACTTATAGAGATGGAAAACAGATTAGTGACAGCCTAAGGTTAGGGGGGAAGACAGGGGCCAGGAGGTATTTGTGGGGGAGGAGGAGGAGGTGGTGAACTTTGTGGTGACGGAACAGTTCTGTATCTTGATTGCAGTGCTAGTGACATGAATCTGCACCTGGGAGAGAAAATGGCACAGAACTATATACACACAGTTGTACCATTGTATCATGCCAATTTCCTGGTTTTGATGATGTAGTATAGTTGTGTAAATTGTAACCATTCAGGAGACTACGGAAAGGTCTAGGAGGTGGATCTGTACTATTTTTTGCTACTTCCTGTGAATCTATCATTATTTTTAAAAAAGTTAAAGAAGCTAAAACAAAACAAAAACTAAGCCAGACTCTGCTCTGAGTGACCAGGCATTGGGGTAGAGGAGCAGATCTCCATTCAGTCCTGCAGAAATGCACTGTCAATACAGCCTGTGGGGAGGGCGGGGAGGCTTTGCCTCCAGGAGTCCCTCAGGGTCACTGGCATTTGAAGAGCCCTAGGCACAGCCTATAACTTTGGGAATATAACGTTTCTGCAAGATGGAGACAAGAACGGCTCCCCAAACCCACAGGTGCTCCTGGTGGATGGAGGACTGGGGACACTCCACATTCCTGGGCCCCTGACAATGAGTTTGGTTAGTGGTTGCTAGAGAGAGATGATCTGGGACTTAATCCTGGGAGGGGCACTCAATTGTTGGTATTATCCAGCCTGGGAAAACCTGCCACAAGTTCTCTAAGGGCTGGAAAAGTAGAAAGTAAAGGTTTCCTGGCTTGAGAACTTAGAAGGGGTGGGAGCCCTGGGGAGGCCCGCCCCCAGCAGTGCTGGCTGAGGTGAGGATGAGGCTACAGCCATGGGGCCACCTCGAGGAAGGCCAACTCTGCCTTCGGCTCTGGGGGAGGTGTGAGGCAGAGAGTACACTGTCCTAGAGGACACTGCCAGAAAGGCACTGCACCGGGGGCCCTAGCAACTTCCAAGGAGGTGGCTGCAAGTGTGTCCTCTGCTAAGAGTTTGGGACAGACCTCTGGCTCTGCTAAGAGTTTGGGACTGTATTGCTCTCTGCGTGCTGCTCCACCTCTCTCTTGGGGTCAGAAGAGGCTCCCACAGTCCTGTCCCCAAAGCCAGTGGGATTTGAAAATGGATTTTCTGGAGAGGACAGAAGTGTCAAGTATTTCTACAAGGCTATCAAGAGGCAGCCTCCTTCCCTGATGTCCTCTGGAGAGGGGCCAGGTGGCTTTCCAGGTCCCTCTTCTCCCTTGGGAGTTGCTTGCTTGCTGGGGTTCCTCCCAGTCCCCAAGACTGGCACCCAGAGCATGAGCTGCACCTCAGGAGGTGTGCCTCACTAGGTGGGATATCTCACCTCAATCCCAGGGCTCCTTTCCAAGAACTGGGCCTTGGTCCTGTACCACTCTGTTTTTGCCAGAGTCCCTGAGAATCAGGCCTCCGTAGCCGATATTTCCATTGTCACTGTCCACTCTGTTGAGGCCCGTAGCCCACTCTGGTGATGGCATTTTTGGCACTGCTCCAGTTGTGCTGAGATTGGGTCTCTGAGTGACAGCTTCTTTGACGCCTCTATTTCCCCCATTCCCGCTGGGATGTCCTGCTCCTGCTCCCTTGGGGCCCATTCCTTTTGTACCCTCAGCATGTCAAGGAGCTGGCACCAAGTGGTTGTAGATTTTGATCTGTATTCTGGCAGCAAATGCCCAGGAAGGACTCTGTCTGGGGAGGGGAAGGACTTGAAGAGACTAGGG
This sequence comes from Panthera pardus, assembly GCF_024362965.1. NCBI lineage: Eukaryota > Metazoa > Chordata > Mammalia > Carnivora > Felidae > Panthera > Panthera pardus. The sequence continues at coordinate 36,323,063 of NW_026526688.1, forward strand.
ACATTGGTATGGGTCAAAGGAGCAACTATAATTCTCCAGACCTATCATGGGAGCTGGAGAGAAGGGGAGGCTGTCTGTACCCACGCTAGAGACAGACACACCCAGTAAGGAGGCATGGAGAAGACTGCATGTTGAGGCTCATTTCCACTCTCTGAGTCCAGAGTTATGGATGGCAACAGGGGTCTGTTTGGGTATGGGGAGCTATGCTCATTGGCAAAGGGGATTGTGTCATCTGCTATGTGCCTTTTGTATTTGGCTTTCGAGGGACATTGTAGGGCTTACAAATTCTCCTTTTTGAGCTGAGCTGGTGAGAGCCCATGGATTGCTAATTTTGTGCCTATTTCATACTACATATTAGATAGAGGATGATCAAGGAGGATAAAAAATGTGGGATCCACTTATGCCCAGGACTTTAGGAGAAGAAGCATCTGTGGCTTAAGGCACCAGTCCCTATCACCTGGTGCAGGGTCTGCCCGACCCTGGCAGAATTATGTTGCTGGATGAAGAGGGACATGCAGTTTGCATTTGCTGTTCCCCCACTACCCTTCCTGAGCCCTGAATCACACCTGAAGTTCTTTCCCATCCCTCACACCCAGAAGGCTGCCCAAGGGAGCCCATCTCAAGGATGCTGTTCATAGACCAAACAGGGATTGCAAATTCAAAAGCCATTAAACATCCTGATAGCAACAGAGACTCTGATGGCAGGGATTGATGCATTAGGGCATGGGGCAGGGCAGTCTGTGGGGGACTAGGGAATCTGCACCTCAACTGAAATCATTCCCATACAAATTGTTTAAAAATGGTGTCTGCCAAAGAAGATACATCTGCACATAGAATCTGGCAACTGCAGATCTTTCCCTTTTCCTGCTGCCCTCAGAAGGGGTCTCTCCTGGTCTAGTTCCTCGGGGTTCCTCCCACACCAATTGGGTGACTCCAAGGAAATGGCATGGAGTGTGAGTTAAGGTCCAGTTTATTAATCTGCTCCCTAAATGACTTTGGGCAAATACTCGACCTCTCTCTGTCTTGCTTTATTCATCTGCCCAATGGGTATAACAATATCCTTCTAGTCCACTTTGAAGCTTTGTTCTGAAGATGAAATGAAATAGTGTATTTTTAAAATTCATACCTTATTTCATTCCACAGTGGATTTGAGGCAGCTTCTAAAAATACCTGTGATATAAAGGATAAAAATAAATAATATGTGAAATCATTTTGCGATTGTACTGTAAACACGTTCTCCTTATCGTTCCTGGGAGCAGTGCGAAAGTGATAATGGATATATTATTTCCCAGACTCATTTTCAATTTAACCTTGGCCTTCAGGGCCTTAACTGAAAAGCAGGGCTGTGGAGTGGGGGGTAAGGGGTGGGAAATCTCAGAAACCAACCATCTGCTGGGCCCCAAGATTGGTTTTGCCTGGGGATGCTTGGGGGTTGGTCAGTTCTGACTGTTCAGCCTCCTGCTGCTCTACTTGGAGGCTTTCCTGGCAGCTCCATTATCATTAATGCTAAACTCCCTTGAGCATCCCCTCCAGGCCTGGCCTTGGCCTGAGTGTGCAGACACAGAGAAGAAAATGACTAAGTCCTGTCCTACAGGGGCTTGAAAGGAAGACCTGGGAGTGAAAGTCACACTGGGTTTAGCTTGATTGGGAAAGTTATTGATTCCTTCTTATTTCAATTCTTTGTCTGGACAAGGGACCCCGTACCCCCTCTTCCTCCTTCACAGCAATGCTGGAAGGATGGAATGGGAACGTGCTCTGATAGAAAAAAAAATTGCTATGCAAATGTAAAAAGTCATCATCTCTGTTCAGTGCTGCTTTGAAGTGATTTGGGAAACAATGGAGCTGTTAGGATGTTGGAGTGGACATGACCAGGAGGGTTTGCCTTGAACACTCCACCATAGAGTCTTTCAGGGACTTGTGCAGGACTGGGGGCCTAGACCACAGAGATGAGCCCTTCCCCACAGAAAATGGAATGCCTATCAGCTTTGGAGCATGTATCGAATATTTAGTATGTGCCCAGCACGGAGACAGGCATTATTGAGTGAGAGTTGTTATGGGCTGAATTGTGTCATCTCTGGCCCTCTTGCCAAATTCCTATGTGAAGTTCTAACACCCAGGGTCTCAGAATGTGAGTAAATTTGGAAATAAAGTCTTTAAAGAGGTAATTAAGTTAAAATGAGGCCATTAGGGTAGGCCCTAATCCGATTTTATAAGGGTATCTCACTAAAAAGAGGATATTTGGTCACACAAAAAGATACCAGAGACACTCACATGCAGACGGAAGACCATGTGAGGACACAGTGAGAAGACAGCCACCTGCAAACCAACGAGGAGATCATGGCCAGAACCAACCCTGCCAGCGCCTTGCCCTTAGACTTCCTGCATCCAGACCTGTGAGACCATAGATGTCTGTTGTTTAAGCCACGGAGTCCATGGCATTTTGTTCTGGCAGCCTGAGCAGACTAATACAGATTTGCAAAGAAAAGTACAAAGTAGTCACTTCTTTAATGACTACTCATTGAGTCGAGCACTATGTGGGCAGCAGATGCGAGGATGAACAAGAAAGATGTGGGCTGCACTCTCAGGAAGCTTAAAGTCCAATAGGATATTGTAGCTGCCTTCAAGACAGGGAGAGAAGACCAGCACTCAGAGAAAATAGAATTGCATCTAATTATATGTGTGTATGTGAAGTTTAGTGGTGCTGACTTCCAGTGGTGGAAGCGCAGAGAAAATAAAACTAAGAGGACATCATTAGGAAGGTTTTGTGGGGTAGGGGCTAAAAAAGGTTCAGGGGACAAAAATCTGGGCTGCTCCTGACACTTGCAGGGAACTTCCAGCTCTAGCAAGTGGTGCCCTGCCAATGCTGCTTACCTGGAAGGCCCCCCACCTTGGGGACTTCTCAGTGCTCAGGGCGCTGGCCAAGACAGGCTTGTCTCCTGGGCGCCACTGCTGCCACCCTCAGGCTGCAAGCTTCTGCTCTCGGGTGGCTGGGGCTTGGCTGGCCCTTGTGTGCTTGTTTGCTGCCATTTCTCCAGGCAGATGGGGACTGCTGGCTGTTTGTCAAGTTAGCAATTAACAAGTAATTCATTAGGCGCCTAATGAACAAATTATTAACCTGGCAAGCCATGTCCAGCTGCTGACTGGGAGTGGGGGAGAAATGACTATTAATAAGGTCTTGGAGTGGCAGTTGTGGTTTAGTGGTTAAGGCATGGGCTGGGCGACAGGAGATGTGGGTTCTGGACTTTTGGACCAATTGCTTTACCTCTCTAGGCCTTAGTTTGGCTGCTCACATGGTAGGAGTAATAAAGCCCTATTAGTGGGCAAATGAAATGTCAGAAACAGTCTGTATAAGTGCAGGGTATTCAGTTATATAAACTCTAAGGCCCTTCATTCTAACTTCCTCTGATTTCACCTCCCCAAGTCAGTGTAAGGATACCAGGACCATCCCTATAACCCCTGTAATTGCTAAGTGTCACTCCCAACTTACTACGTGCCTGGAGACATAGTATATGCAAGGACAATACAGGGCAGGGAGCATGTGTATAATGTGTCCCTGCTCTCGTGCACTTGCCATTTGTGGACCTATCAGACATTAACACACAGCAACTAACTAGAGTATGAAGCAATTTGTGATAGGGCCAAGAGCCACAGAATTTCAGAGGGAAAAAAAAGAAGTGTAATCCCAGGTGAGCAGGAGCCTTGCAGGAGGGCAGGGACTTGAAGAACGACTTCATTGTGTTTTTCTGATTATAAAAATAACATGCGCTCATTCCCCCAAATCTCCAAATAGAGAAAATTGGAAAGAAGAAGATAAAGATAATCCGTAATCTCATCAGCCAGAGATAACTGCTGTTGACATTTTTGTGTGTATCTGGGAAGGATTTTGACAGGCAGAGATGGGGAAAGGATATCCTAGATGGACGCAATGTTTTGAGTGAAAGCTCTGGGCTGGAGGAGGGTAAGACCTGTGGTGGGGGCTTTGGGAGATGAATGTGCAGACCGGGCAGGCTGGAGCAGGGGTTCTGGAGCAGAATGGAATTGGTAGCCGGTGGCGGTGAGGGGAGTGGGGAGGGCTGAAGAGGGCTGGAGGGGCCAGACTGTCACGGCAGAGGGTGTGTGTGAGAGATAGCGCCTTGTGCATCGGACCAGAAGCCCCAGCCAGCAGGCCAGCCCTCTGCTCTTCAATCACACTCCTGATGCAATGGAACTTATCGATGTAGCTGTCCCACTTAGGAGAAATACTGCAAAAACCCCGGCAGGAAAAATAAACAAATATGAAGCTGTGGCAGAGCTGCCAGAGGGAGTGTGGGGCCAGAGGAAGAGGCAAAGAAGGCCTGTATTTAGTGTGACCGGCTGAGGCTGTTTCAGCTGTGTGGGCAAGTCTGCACAGGGGATAAGGGACCTTTTCTGCTTTGTCCCCCATCCAGCAGGGGTGACGTCCCTTCAGAGCCTTGTCTTATCCCTAGGAGACATCTAATCCACAGATACTTTTTGTCTCATAGCAGCAGAAAAGTTTATAGTTGGCAAAACTCTTTTCTATGAGATACTTAAAAGGGTTTTGTAGGAGGCAGAGTTTTTCTTTGGTTCATCACGACAAAGACATTGATGGCACCACACAGTCCATCTCTTTATCCACATCCCATGTGTCAGATGGGACCATGTAATTGGTTCTGGCCAATGGGCCATGGGTGAAAGTGACACGGATCACTCTGGCCAGCTGTCTCCACTCCAGCTCTTTCTGCTTCTGCCTTAGTGACTCAGGAGGGGTTTTGTTCCAGGAGGAGCAGCCACAAAATGATAGCGTGTCAGTCTGGATCCCTGAGTGACTGTGTGGAGCAGAACTCCCTGCAAACTTAAGCTGAGATTGTCGTATGAAGAAGAAAGAAACCTTTATAACACACCCCATGGAGACTTCACAGTTTTTTTTTTTGCTGTAGCATAGCCTAGCTTAACAACCCATTTTGGTTGACTGAGGCTTGACATCTTACATTAACAGTAAAATGAATACCTTGCTCTGGACAGCTTTCCACAGTTTATTGTTGGGCAAATTCACATCTATCATTTCGATCCTAGGAGCAATTACATATTCCGGAATTGCCCCCTGGCAAGAGCTCAGGAAGCATTCATTCTTAATGTAATGACTTCCTTAAATCTCCACTGCTACACACATCCAATGTTTAATCAATCCCTCTCCCCACTATGCTCTAATTCTACCACTGGTTAGCTTCTAAATGTGTTACACTTATTTGAATCTTTTTAATGTTTTATTTATTTTTAAGACAGAGAGAGACAGAGGGTGAGCAGGGGAGGGTCAGAGAGAGAGCGAGACACAGAACCTGAAGCAGGCTCCAGGCTCTGAGCTGCCGGCACAGAGCCCGATGCGGGGCTCAAACTCACAAACCGCGAGATCATGACCTGAGCCAAAGTCTGACGCTTAACCGACTGAGCCACCCAGACGCCCCGTGTTACACTTATTTGTTCTTCCATCTGCCTCCCCACAACCAGGTTGGAAGCTCCTCGACGCTGTCTTATTGAAGACAGACAGTGTTTGTTGATATTGCACATCAGGCAATTGCAGCAGGCACTTCAGTGATGGCAGAACGATCCGCCAGTTGTGTATGGGCAGAGTAGGCCTACCATCACTGTTTTCTTTTTTTTTTTTTTTTAAATTTTTTTTTTTTCAACATTTTTTATTTATTTTTGGGACAGAGAGAGACAGAGCATGAACGGGGGAGGGGCAGAGAGAGAGGGAGACACAGAATCGGAAACAGGCTCCAGGCTCCGAGCCATCAGCCCAGAGCCTGACGCGGGGCTCGAACTCACGGACCGCGAGATCGTGACCTGGCTGAAGTCGGACGCTTAACCGACTGCGCCACCCAGGCGCCCCCCATCACTGTTTTCTTAAGGGGCAGCTAAGTTAGGGGGCTGGCCCAAGGTCACACAACTAGTAAGTAGCACAGCCAGGAATGGGCCCCATCTTTATGACTAACAATCACAGCCTGTCGACTGTGCAGGCGGTTTTGAGGACCAGAGGAGATACTGCCAGGGTGCTTTGTGAGGCATTCCCATGATGTTTGCATTTCCTGTTTCTAAAGGCCAGTAAGGAGTCCAGTGTGGTGGTGTTAGAAGCTGGAGAGGGGCCTGGTTGGACTAAGGAGGGAGGTTGAGAGGACTGGGGCAGGGGCTCCCTGGGGGAGGAGGCCTTGTCTGCCATACCCTCAGCAGCAGGATGGTGCCTGCAGTTTCGTGGATGCTCAATCCAGTGCCCCCTTGAACAAATGGGAAGGAGTGAGCAGGCGAAGGGCGGCAGGAAAGGAAGCTGCAACCTGAATTTTGAAGGTACAGATCTGTAAGGGGGTGTGTAGGATGGGGAACAGGCACGGGCTCCCTTCCTACCCTCCTGCTATCTGCATGCATCCCCTGGGGTCCACGTGGTGTCTGTCTCCTGCCCCTGTGGAAATGCTGGGGTTGGGTTGGCAAGCAGGTGATATTACGTGTGGCGGGCTCATTGTTGCACCTGTACAGTCCATTTAAGCACTCCCAGAACACTCATTAACAATCACAACATCGGTCATGGGGCCTCCCCTATTCCTAGCTCCTCATGGGGCTGGGGGTGTAGAGGCAAGGCCTTTCTCATGCTCTGGTGGCCTGAATCTCATCCAAAGAGTAGATGGATGGAGCACACTGGAGTGGTGGTCCAGCAGGGGCTGCGAGCAGCACCTCGGGAAGAAATGCCTGCTCCCTCAGGGCTGATGGCAGGTGGAAGCTCTTGTGTAGCAGGGATTGGTTCTAATTAGTCATCAGATTCCAACAGGGGCTGGGTGTTTTTCTTGGCACAGTAGGTCTCTTCCAACAGACCTGTTCCTGTTCTCCTTTGGGGAGTGAAAAGGTCTTTGTCTTTTGAAAAGCTCTTTCACACCCTCATTGGACACTCCTGGTGTGGCTGGGTATCTCAGGGTCAGCCATAGTGTGATTTGAAGGGTGAAGGGAGTGGCTTCCCAGACACCTCCCAGAACTCCAGATCTTAGGACCAGAGGGCATTCAGAATTCATCAAGCAGCACTTGCAAATGGATTAGATGAACTTGCATGCCCACTGCAAGTGACTGGTTCCGGCTGCCTGGAGCACTGCATTGAGAAGTCTTAGCTGCGACCAATTAACAGTATCTACCTTGGTTAGGAGAGGGGAGGGGTGCATGAAGGCAGATTTGCCTTCTCAGATCTCATTTGAATGAATCCCTTTCCCCTGGTGCCTGATTTCCGCTATTAGAGAACCATTACGTCCCGTTAAGACCTTGTCTCTCTGTTCATATTTCTTTAAAATGCATGTGTGTCAAAGAGGAATACCTAGAAAGTATTGAAGAATTCAATGATTGATTGATTGATCAGAATTGATTGCAAAAAAAAAAAAAAAGACCATTCTCAGTTTTGCTAGTTTTGGAAAATGCAATGCACTGACAACCTTAAAATACATGGATTACCACTTGGCTTAGGATCTGTTTATCTGCCTCTGAAGTGGCAGTTGCCTGAAAGGCAGGTCAGTTTGGTGGAAGGCAAGGCTGGAAACTGGAGAACCCCCTCTCCCACAGGGTATGCCTTGCAGTGGGGACACCAGGGGTCAGAGGTATTGAAGTGTTGACCACCTGGGGGAGGGTGCAGATCAGCTCTACTCTTTTCAGTTCAGAAACCCTTTCTTGGGAGAGACCGGTGTTCCTGGCACTCTTGCCTATTCTCTGTGGGCTATGTCTTCATCACCCACTTTGGCGGGGGAGTCAGGTTTGGGGAGAATTGAGGTTGTACCTGCCCCATTTCTTTAGAGTAAAAATTATTGGAGTTGCTGGGCTGAAGAGCAGGGGGTGGGGGGATTACATGCTAACAAGTAAGAGCCAGGCAGTTCATCGTGTCGATCGGGAATTCTAATGAACTGTTAATGTACTAAGTCATTATAGACCTAGACTTTAAAGTGAAGAGTATAAACCAATCTAGCTTGAATTAAAAGAACTTAAGTGGCAAAAAAAAAAAAATCCTTCGGTCAGATTTATCAATTTTTCCTAAGGAAAACCGAATGGGAGGAAAGAGAAGCATTATAAATGGGTCAGTTAGATCCTAGTGAGTCCTGTAACAGTCCAGTAAAAGAAATGTTTTGACCCAGGTCAGTGATCCTGTGCCTGAGCCTCTGTGCTGAGCTTAGGTCAGGAAAGAGGCATCATTCATTCATTCATTCATTCATTGATTCCAGAAGCACACACTGGGCACTGATTATGTGCCAGCCTCTGGGAATATGGGGATAAAGAAGATGTAGGTCCTGTCTGCATAGAGGTTTGAGTGGGGTGAGGAGTATAGGCAAGAAATCAACAGGCATTTTTGATAGAGCATGAGTGCTCAGCTTTGGAGATCTTGGTTTTCATGTCTGAGGAAAGGGGATGTTCCTCTTTACCATGGAGCTCCAAGTCACTGGAGCAGCCAGAGCTATGCCAAACAGTTCACTGGGTGTGGGCTGCTCACTCCTGAAGCAGATGGGGAGGCCCCAAAACTCTCCATGGGGTAGGGGCTGCCCCCCAAAATACTGACTGCTTCTTGCACCAGCAGAGTGTCTCAGACATTTCAGAGTCAGTGTCACATGCAGCGTCTCACTGGATCTTCCTTCTCTTCTGAGAGGTCTCTTCCCTGAGGATGTTAAGGTCACAAGCATAGCTGGAGTAGAGCTGGGGCTGGAAACCAAGTACACTGGGCTGGCTCATTCCATGGGGTGAATGGGGTGGAAGATGAACTGGGGAGTTGGGATGGATCAGAGACAAGGAGAGGACAGAGATTCTAACACAGACTTCTCAACTTATGTATGACTTAATGATGGTACAACTTACAAATACTTGACTTTATAATGGTGTGAAAATGATACGCATTCAGCGGAACCCATACTTTGAATTTTGAATTTGGATCTTTACCTGGTCTAGCGACATATGGTACAATCTTCTCTCATGATGCTGGCCAGTGACAGTGAGTGCAGGTCCCAGTCTGCCATGCGATCATGAGGGTCAACAACTGATGCACTGACAACCATTCTGTATTCATCTACAGCACAGTGTTTAACCAGTTACATGAACTATTCAACACTTTATTACAAAATAGAATGGTTTTGCCCAAATGAAAATGTTCTGAGCACGTTTAAGGTAGGCGGGGACAAGCTAGGACATTCAGTAGGTTAAGGTGCATTAAATACATTTTCTACTTATGATATGTTCATCTTATGATGGGTTTATTGGATGTAACCCTATCGTAAGACAAGTAAGGGTTGTAGTACAAAGTCTGTCCTTCCTTCCTTCCTCTTGTTCTTTCAACTAGGAAACCCAACTATGTGCACTGTGCTATGTCCAAATGGTACTGGACTCTTTTTCTTTTTTTAAGTTTATTTATATATTTTGAGAGGGAGAGAGAGAGAGAGAGGCAAAGAGAGAGGTAGAGAGAGAATCTCAAGCAGGCTCCATGCTGTCAGTGCAGAGCTCAGCTTGGGGCTCCATCCCAGGAGGAAATGTGAGGAATCGATATCCAGAGTCTGACACTTAACCGACTGAGCCACCCAGGCACCCCCAAATAATACTGGACTCTTAAAGGTGGACCTCTAAGCCTAGTCTGGGCCTCCTTCCACAGTGCCACACTTCCCAGTTGGGGTGTTGCCCCAGGAGCCAGGTTGCAAGAATATGGAGAAATGGGACCACCCCAGGCCTGGGAAGATAGAAGAATCCTGAAGCTCCCCCTCCTGTCAGCAATGCAGACTCCCTAGTGTGGGGCCAGTGGATCTGGGGAGGCCCAGGCAGTGAAAGAACTCAGCCAAGGCAGAACAAAGGAGATAGAAGTTTATTGAATACACTGCAGGACAGCAGCAGGCAGGCAGGACGGTAAAGGAGAGACTCTGCCAGGAGGCAGTGGTGGGAGGCTGCAGTTAAGCAGGGAGTGAGGAGGTATGGGAACGTATGGAATGTTCCTTTTTTGGTACCTATGCCTGGTTGTTAAGTAGCCCATTGGTCAGCTAGGGCCTTTGGCTATTTTGAGATGGGTCACCTAAGGAGTCTGTTTGCACTCAGTCCTGGGGGTCACTGTGGGCCCCTTCTACCTTATTCAAGTTTCCACTGTTCAAGCCTACTGCTTAAAGGTGGCCTCCAAACCTGGTACAGTCAGTCCCTCCCCATCCAGGGAGCGGGGACCCACCCATTTTTGGAGTAGGGAGGCAGCAGGTGCCTGGACCCCTGGGAATGGCCTGCTTTGCAGATGTGATGACTTCCTCCACGTGATGACTTGGGCTGGGGAGCAAGAGGTGGGAACGGTACCAGATGGCTCTGGTCCCTTCTGCGGAAAGCAGACAGCGCCAAGAACCCTGATGTCAGAGAGATTGATGGGCAGCTGGCTGTCCACGGGTGTGGGCAGCCTGAGGGGACTCCTTGGGGGACTTGGGGGAGTCTTGGGGGACTCCTATACAGGTTCCATCCTTGCGGACACGGGAGCTCTGGGGAGACAGATTCCACTTTGGCGTAAGGAAGAACGTCTCAACGATCCAAGCAGTTTGGGACTGTGGAATGGAAGGAGAAATGAGCACCCTGTCAAGGGAAATGTTTCTGTGAAATTGTCTTAGTTTTTACAGTTAAAAAGCATTTTATTTTTGTTTTATTTTACGGAAGTGTTTGAGGAAAGGTTACCTCACAAATAGGAAATTTGGAGTCAGTTATATCTGGGTTCAAATCCTAGGTTGGCAGCTCACTAGTGACCACGGATAAGTCACTTGGTGCCTTGACTTTTAATTTTTTTATTTTTTTTATCTGAGAAATGCTCACCTCAGAGACTGGGGGCCGAAGGGAAATGAATTTACAGAAAAAAGCTTTGTAAGCTGTTGAATGCCAGGCATCTGTTGGCTCTCTATTCTTGTTGTCCTGCAAATTTCCTTCAACCCTGACAGCCTGAGGGCTCAGGATGATTGAAATTCTACCATTAGCAATTCATTCTTTTGGGTTAAACATTACCCCTCCCCCTGGTTGCTGTTGGGGCTAGAGAGGATATCTGGAAAGTATAGTGCATGGGGACCGTGGAGTGAGGAGGAACGTTTTGGATGATGAGAAAGTTCCAAGGGTGAAGAGGGTCAGGGTGAGGAAGGGGGGCCACGAAGGTAAATGTGCCCATCTGTCCAAACTCTACATTAGGCCTAGGGGAGGCATGTCTGCTCAAAGAGGGATATTCTGGTCCCTGTTTTCTGTCCAGAGCCCCTTCTGAGCTGCCTTCCAGCCCCCTGGAGACTGCCCTGGGCCCTTCGAGTGACAGTCCATTTCAGACCTAGCTCCGGTGCTCCACCCACTTTGCCAGGCTTGGCTAAATAAAGACATAGTCCCTGTGGGGAGCTGCTGGGTCTGAGAGTTCTCCTGGGGGGCAGCAGGCAGCAGGAGCAGGCTCCCCACAGCTTAGCAGAAGCAATCACTGCCCCTCTCCCTAGATTCTGCCTCTGACCTTGGGTAACCTGGCAGATCGCCAGTGCCTGAGAGCTGGGATGGGTGTGCACGCTCAGACAGGCAGCTGGGATCTGCCAAGCACAGTGCTGGCATGGGGACAATGCTGGGGTGTGGCCTGGATGGTGCCAACATAGGCAGAGCAGTGCACTCAGGGCCAGTGGGGAGGAGGCTTGACAGTGAGCTGGGATATTTTAAGCTGATGGTAGCTCACCAGAAGGACCACTTACCAGCTCAGCTCTGGTCTCCATTGGGAAGTTGTGAAGTGGGCAGAGGAGAAGTGGGGTTTTGCAGTTTTCTCAGGACATCTGTGACTTCTAGTGAAAGAGTTTAGAGAAACAGTCCTTCCCAGACCTGTTCTGGATGAATGAAAGACACTGCCAAAAACTATTGGGTCCCTTTTCCCTCTCCTCCATGATCTCCTATGTAGGAGAAAGCAGCAGAGAGGCCCGGCACCCTGGTAGGATGAATGCTTGGTTTCTGTGTTAGAAGGGGAAAGCTCACTAGACCAGAGTGTGGGAGGACCTGCTTTCAAGTCCAGGCTCTGCCACTTGCTGGCTGCTTTGTGACCTTGGCCACATCATGGGACATGTTCAAGCTTGAGTTGGTTCACTTGGAAGAGAAGTTAATTCTGCCACGCCTTCCTCTCAGGGATGCTTATAAGAGCTTCAGGATCTTGGAGGAGAAAGCCTTGAAACTCAGAAGTGCTATATCCACATAAGGTGGTTCTGATAGCTCCCTGCCCAGTAACCATCTGCATTCCTGCATTCCTGCTTCAGCAGCAGCTTCCTCTCCCTCTGATGGGCTACCCCAGGGCCTGGGGACTCCTTGGCATGGGTGGGGCTGCAGAGATGTCTCTGAGGGCCTGGGGAGAGGCTAAGTAAAGCCAGATTCCCACCTCCTGCCAGTGCCTACCTCAAAAGAGAATGATGAAGCATGGAGAACATTGACCGAAATCAATTAGAGAAATCAATGCCCCTGAGTGCAGTATGCATTTCTTCCCTCCTAATATGGTCCCACCCACCCTGCCTCAGCAGCCCTGTTCACTCTTTGGGATCAGAGAGTTTAGTTAAATCCCTGCTGGTCTTCATTCCCAGACTAGTTCTCTCCTGCCAGGCTGGGCATCAAGGATCTGGAGTGGTCCTATGGGGATGAAATGCTGGTGAGGGGGTCAGCCTGCCATTAGGAGGGAGACAGGGGGCTGGAACAGGGCTGAGAAAGGCCCCGGATGAGCTGGGCACCATGCAGCTATGCCATGTTGGACAGGATGCTTTCTAGGCTCTTGACTTGAACTCCAAGGATGAGGCCAAACAAAGCCCGCAGCAAAGAAAAAAAAAGAAATTTCAGTTTTTAGTGTTTTCACACTGTTGCTGGTCAGGGCAGGGAGAAAGGGAGTATTTAAGATGCTCTGAATTGGGACATGAAAACTTACAGGCTGGAGAGCCATCACTTTGCTTATTTATTTAGGGCACATGGGTTACCAGAGAGAAACCCTAGATCCCAATTGCCAGAGTTCGAATCATGATTCTGCCACTTAAAATATGACCCTGGCCAGGTTAAATCACTTTTCTTGCCTCAGTTTTCTTATTTATAAATGGTGCTGTTAAGAGTACTTGCCCCACAGAGTTATTACAAGAATTAAAGAAATATCAACATGTACCTTGCCATAAAGTTTTAATTATTTTTTTCATGACAGAGACTGAGAAGTCAGGGCTGGTCACCTTGTCTGTCTTGACCGCGGAGTAGAAGGCAAATTCCCTCCTCCTGGGACTCCATGACGAATCTGTCACCAACAGCTTAAAACTTTATCTTTACGGTGCCTCTGACACCTTTTCCTGTCCCCGCCCACCTCCTCCAGTCCTTGCCTACCACTTCCTGTCTACGCCCACCACCACCTCCTCTTCCCCCCACCCCTCACTTCCTCCAGCTCTTGCCTACCACTTCCTGTCCAGCCCACCACCACCTCCCTTCCACGCCCACCTCCAGTCCTTGCCCATCACTACTTCCAGTTCACGCCCTCACCTCCTGGTCCACACCTGCCATTACTTCCAGTCCCTGAGTCTTTCCCTCCTGCCACACCCACCACCACCTCCTGTCCTTGCCAACCGCCTGCCTGCTTGGGTTTTGGGCCCTCATTACCTTAGGCGAGACTGTTAACAATTGCCTCCTAACTTCTCTTATCTCCATCTTTCACAGAATTGTCAGATCAATCTTCTGAAAATACCATTTTCATCACGTCACACGCCCTCTAAGAGACCTTCAGTAGCTTGTAGGGGAGCAAGTCCAAAGCCTTCCCCGCTTGGTCCTCCACTATGCATCCCAATGGGACCTTCCAGATTTTCTCCCACCAGCTCCTCCCAACCTTTTCCCCTTGGTTCCTCCCCACTCTTGGCCAGCTCAAACCTTTACCCCTGTGATTTTACCTTGACTGCCCCTTCCCAGAATGCTGTCCCCTGTGTTCAGTCAAATTCTACCCATCCTCCAGGTCCAGCTTGAGTCCTACTTTCCCAGCAAGTCCTGAAATCCAGTGGCACTAACTCTTCTTTTCTTTTACTTGGCCCCAGTCAGTGTTCCCTTGGGTTGCTTACTCTTCATGGGTACATGACCTAACTCTATGTGTAAATGCTTCCATGGCAGGAACAGTCCAACACTGTGTTGGGGATAGAAAAGGGGTCCAATAAGTTGGTGCTGCTTGATTGATTGCAGGAGACTGGTGGGCTGCTGTTCCATGTTTGTTCCTGACATGTCTTAGCTGACATTTTTTTTATCCCTGGTTGGCTTTTATCTCTGGGGCAAGGGAACACCCAGCCTTCTTCCCTCCACTGAAGGAAAGTAAGGGATGAGATTCTGTGGGGGCAGTACAGGTCTGGTCAGCTGAGCTCTGCTCAGGCATGTGCACATGCCTGTGTGTGTAAGCGTGTGTGTGTACTGTGGTGGGGCTGCAAGCTCCTGCCCCAGTCCTTCTTCCCTCTCTGCTTCTATTGCTCTTGTCCTCCAGAGAATCCACTCCACAAGATGCGTAGGTCAAGAGAGATGAGGCAAAGGAAGAAACAAAAGGCCTAAGTGTTCTCCTTCCTTCCCCTCTGCACATTATAACTTCTGGATCTTTGATGGTGGAAGGGCAGGCAAGGTGGGTGGATGGGCACGAGAGTTACCTGCTGGTTAGCTCAGGGCAGCTGGGGTGGGCTCAGGAAAGCAGTCTGAAGGATACAGTACCTGGGGGTGTGAGGAAGTACATCAGTGAAGCCCAGGTGCTTTTGTTCACACATGCTCACTTGCCTTTCTCCCATGACTCCCTCTTGCAAGATCTCCTATCCATCATCCTCTACAAAGTAGTCTCTATTTCCCTTGAATAACTATAGCTTTTTATCTTCCCTTCTTATTCCGCACTAAGTTTTATGCCTTGTCATAGGTACCCAATTCTTTTTTCTGGATCCCAGAGGAAAGGGGTGACATTTTATGAACAACTGCCTATGAACCAGGCATCTGACTAGCTACTCTGTGTACAGTATCTCATCAAATTTCCTTAAGATTTTTTTCATCCTCATTTTATAAAGATTTTATAGATTAAATTGTCTATGGCTAGTATGTGTTCCTTTGTGTTTCCTCTGCAGATCCTGGTGGGGCGGGAGGCTTACATATAGCATGTGCTCAGGAAATAATGGTGTGCACCTGGACTCCGCCATATCTAAGGGCAACGTAGGTTGAGGGCTGGGGTCAGCAGAGGGTGGGCTGTATTGGGAAAGGCTTGTATAGACAGGGAGGAAGAGAGGGCCCAACGCCAGAGGGCCCCACAGCCACAACAAGCTCAATGGTGGTCTGGCTGGTGTTGTCTAGTGTCCTTGTTAAGGCCGGTGATGCCTAGTCCCTGAAGGGCCTCAGCCACTCACCTCTTGCTACCAGATTCCCCTCCTGCCAAGAAGACAAGTCAATGGGAGCCATGCCTGGTGTCCATTGCTGCTTTCTCAGCAACCTTCACCAGAAAGGGGGTCAGGCAAAGCTCCCACATGTGTTTCAGAAAGTTGTCCTTCCATATATGTTTATTTATTTTTGAGAGAGAGAGAGAGAGAGCGAGAGAGAGAGAGAGAGCACGAATGGTGGAGGGGAGGAGAGAGAGGGAGACACAGAATAAGCAGGCTTCAGGCTCTGAGCTTTCAGCACAGCTGTCACAACCCAGGAGTTGTGAGATCATGACCTGAGCTGAAGTCCTAAGCATAACTGCCTGAGCCTCCCGGGCACCCCCAGAGAGTTGTCCTTATGTCTAGCCAGGGTTAAAAGACAGTTAAAGTTTTAGAGGAGAAAGAGCGATGTGTTGATTTGGGAGCTGGGAGTAGAGTTAGCCCTTGGAAGAGGGAAAAGCTGCATGGGATACCAGAGCGTGGGGATGGTGGAGGGAATTTGGGCTACCAGAAGTCCCTGAAGTGGGGCAGGGGAGGGAGAAATTTTATTTGCGGGAGCCTCCTAGCCTCTGGCCTCCAGTCTCCCCAGACTCCCCAGCAGCATAAGCCCTATGGGCTTGTTACCCTTTCATCTATACTTTTCCGAAGCTGCTTCCTTAAGTCCCCGAATTCTGGAAACGAGGCAGGGAGGTCTTGTCGGTTGTGAAGTCTTTTCCTAGAACAGACAGGCCCAGAGGAAAGGCAGGGAGGTCTGCCCTGAGGAGGCTTTCCCCAGCTCTTACCCCAAGCATTCTTGGACCCCGTCTCCCACTCCTTGGGTTCGGCCGCACCTCCATAGGGCATCATTCAGTGGAGGGCAGGGGGAGGGGCTAGGGCTCCCGCCGACGCCCCAATATCAGCAAAAGGAGAGAGGTATTCGAAGAAGACCCGCGCGCTGTGCTTCCAAGGCTGGGGATCTGTGTTCCCGCCTAAATCCGCAAGATGGAAGTTGCTCCCTCTAGCTCTTCCACTAGCGAAGGCTGATGGTTTTGTGAGTGACCCTTCCTTTCGAGCCCAGGTCGATTTCTAGCGTTTACTCTTTTCTAGAGACTTGTTCATTTAAACATGCATGGTAAAAGACACCACCAAATACACCTTGGATCCGGTTTTGAGTAGCGCCGAAAGTTTACGAGGCACTGGGTGTACCCCACCCCAGCACCCGGGGTGCGCGCCGAATGTAGGAATGTGTGCACCAAAGCCGAGGGACGCAGGCAGCTCGAACGTTGCTGAGGATGTGTCAGGAGGAAGAGTGAAACTGGGGTGCCTGGCGTGCGTGGGCGTGTCCCCCGCGTGTCCACCGCCCCGCCGCCTCGCCCCCTCTTGCTGGAACGTGCCAGCAACCTCACCTCTCCTTCAGCCCTTTCCCAGCCAGACGCTTCCTTTTTGGTGCCTCTGGGCGTTTACTGTAAATTCCGTGACTAAAACACGCCGGTGAGCCCGGCCCATCGACAGATGGATCAATCGCCCCCTTCTCGGCTGGGGGAGGGGACCCCTCCCGGTGCCTCCGAAGCGAGGAGCTGCCGGTTGCCTCAGGAGAGCTCTCGGAGCCCAGCCCGTCGCCGAGCGCGGGCCGCCAAGCTTGGCACGGAGCCCTGGGCCGGGTCGGTCTCCGGAGCGCCCCCCGGGGTGGGGTTCCAGCCCCGGACCGATCCCTCTGGTGCGGTTCGGGCAGGTCCGCTGTTCTAGGAGGCGGTCAGGGCGCTCAGGCACCACGGCCTTCCTCCCGCACCAGGGGAGGAGAGACCATTGGGGAAGGGGAGTCTCGAAGGGCTGCAACGCCGGGGCATGCGGGGCGCCGGGGGTGTGTAGGGAAAGTTCTCGAGCCCCGCGTGGAGAGCACAGGTGTATGCGTGTTCGGGGCTGGACCTGGGCAGGCAGGCTGCGCGGGGACGCTGGGGGCTGGCGCTGGAGGGGGTCTTTCTTTTCTCTAGCACCTTCGGGGAGACACTCTGCTTGGACTCCAGGGTCCAAGGACGCTTCCGCTTGAGGAGGGTGGAGCCCCTCCTCAGACCCTGGCCACCAGGCCTGGGGGGGTTTTCGAGCGCCCCTCCCCCACACCCCGGGATAGCTGGGATGTCCGGGACTCCCCACGCCCTCCGGCCTCAGCTGAGCCTCCCCAGGCCTCCAGGACCCGTGGGCCGAGGCGGCGGGGGCACGGGCAGTGGGGGTTGGAGGGCGCAACCCGCCCGCCGCAGGGGGAGGTCTGGTGGGGCGGCGGGGGAGGGGAAGGGTGCGGAGCCTTTGGTGGGCTTGAGCCGTAGCCCCGCTAGCGGGTCAGTTTCCGGCCAAGGCATCAGGTCAGTCCCGAGAAGGGCGGGCGCCAGAGCAGAGGGAGTCAGCGGCGGAGCTCTCCTCTCGTCCAGCGTTCCCCGGCGCCACCGCCACCGCCGTGTCGCCACCGCCGCTGCAGAGTGTCGCTTCTCCGCCGCGCTCCCGCTCCCCGCGCCGCCAACCGCCTGGGAGCCCGAGCGCCGAGCCCCGGGCGGAGAAGAGGGGCGCGGGCGCGAGAGCCGCGGCGAGGGAGCCGCGAAGGGGGAAGGGGGGGCGGGCGGAGGGAGGAGCAGGGAGAGAGGGAGAAGGGGGAGGGAGGGAGGAGAGCGAGGGAGAGCTGGAGAGAGCGAGAGCAAAGAGCGAGAGCCAGGGAGAGGAGAGGGAGGGAGACGAGAGAAAGACACACGCACGCAGATACACACGGTCACTGGAATTCCATTAGAAAAAAGTGAGACGAGCAAGGGTTAGCGGGAGAAGATTTTTTTTTGTTTGAATCTTTTCTTCGTCTTGGTGCGAAAGAAGCGACTCCGGGCTCTCGTCCTCGAAGCTCCCACCGGATTGTTCCTTGGCGCTAACACCCGTCGGTGGATTTCTCTATTTGCATTTTATTCTGACCCCCACCCTTGCTGCTTCCTTCCAGCCCTTCACTCTCAAATCGCCTCTCCCCCACCTCCCCAGTCCGCTCCTGGGAAGCGCAGGGGAATTGGACCCGCGGAGACTCGCGCCTTCCCGGAGCAGCGGAGGGGAGGACAGAGCGACGACCGGGCTCTCGGCTTGTAAAGCAGATATATCCTCACATACGTGTATATTTCATTTCAGTGGGCAAGAAGGGCGTCGAGAGGCAGCCCACCGCCCTCCTTACCCCCCACCCCAGAGGCGAGAATCGCAGGACTCGGGATCTTCATCGGGTGGACTAGCTTGGGATCTCCGCATTGGATTTGGGGCTGATTATCACTGCTTGGCTATTATTATTGTTGTTGTTATTATTATTTTTTACCCAAGGGAGAAAGAAAAAAAAAACACAAAAAACTGTGGGATTTATTTAACATGATCTTGGCAAACGTCTTCTGCCTCCTCTTCTTTTTAGGTGAGTACCTGCGGGCGGGGTCGGAGGAGGGCCGTTTGTCCGCGGGAGCCTGGGGGGCCGCGCGGGGCCGCGCGTTCGGGCGCCGGCAAGAAGCCGGGAACGCGGCGGGCGAGCGGGGCGCGGGCTGGAGACCGGCGGGGAGAGCGCGCCGCGGAGCGAGCCGGGCCCCAGCGCTGCCGAACCGAGCGGGGCCGGGCGGCGAGGATGCGGGCGGAGGGACGCGAACCGCTGCTGGCTGGTTACGAAGGGGCTTGGGAAGGAGACGTGGAACACCCTAACCATCCCCGCACATACGCACGCACACACAGGCACACTCGCTTACTCGCACACAATGCTACTAGCATTCATTTCTCCCAAAATAATGGATTCAAATTGCGGCAACTTGAGAAAGAATTGCAACTCTTGATTTGGAAGAGAGGAAGGTGGGTGGGGAGAGGCACAGTGTCGCGGAGAGAAAAATCATGCCAGTTCCATCTTTCTTGTCGGCTCCCGGATCGACTCGGGCAGACAGCATGGGTTTCTCCAGGAGCTCCTGCTTGGACGCGTGTGGGGGCAGCGATGGCAGCCATCCCCTCACCTGCCAATCAACCTCTGGAAAGTGCATCCCGCTTCCCGCACCCGGAAATCCTTTCCAGTGGCCCCGCTCCCTGGAACACTTTTCAAGTTTCTCCCCACCCTTTGCCCTTCCTGTAGCCCAGACCCAAGCCAGATACCTGGGCCGGAGTGGAGGGTTTGGAGCAACCATTCACTGCCTATCCTTCACCACCTCTGGCCGCGGGGGCACCCTGTAGTTTGTAGGAAGAGGAGGGAGGTCAAAGTTTGCTTCCTTGGATGAAGAAAGAGAGGGATGTTGGAAGAAAGAGATCCGAACAAAGACCAGTGCCCATTCTGTAAGCCCCCTCCTCCAAGGGCAGGGAGGAGGGGCTGCCTGGTGCCCCCGAACCTTGGGCAGTCTCTTTCCCACCCAGAATTCCCAACCTCTCACCCCCTTTTGTGCTATGTGAAATCTCAGTTGCTTGGGAAATAGGTTCAGAGAGAGCATTCTGGGAGTGGAGGTGAGGGAGAAGGCTTTTCTGAGGCCCTGGGCAGACCTGGAGTCCCAGGCAAGGCTGCTGCTCTGGAGAAGGTGCTCCAGAGAGGGAGCTGGGGAATGCATGTGTTGAGGGAGCACACATCTGCTTCAGTGTGGATGCTCTTCCCACCATCCTGGCCTGCGATTAGCCAGTGGTGAGCCAGGCTGCCAGGCTGGGTCCAGAGTGTACCCTTTGCCTCCTGGTGGAGGGGAGAGGGGAAGGCCTGAGGAGGTAGGTGCCTATCCTGGAAAGATTTGGATGGTCTAATAAGTGCTCTCTTGACTTGAACAGGGGATTTGAGTCAATATTGGTTGGGCACTGGACCCTTTGTCCACCCCCATCCTTTGCCCCTTCCCAGAAACTTCCTAGGGGGCTTGGCCCTGCTCTAGGGTATGGCCTTGGAGGTCCTGCCTTCCTAAGTCTGAGGCAGCTCCTCTCTTGGGTAGAAGAGGGTGTGGGAAGGAGCTGGAGAGGTACTCCAGGCCCATTGTGATCCTGCAGCCCTTCCTGGCTACCCACTGCAAGTGGACTCTCATTCCAAAGGGGTTGTTATAAAACCTGACCTTTTCTCCCACTGCTGGTCTGAAAATCCAGCTTTTTGGGATCAAGAATGAGCAGGGCCAAGAAGAAAAGAAAATTATATTTCAGGAAAAGCAACCAGATTGTGCGCTGCTGAGCTGTGTACACCCCAGAGGGGGTTCTAATGTCCTGGGATAGAAAACAGCAATATGGGCCCCTTAGTGCTGTCTCGGCACAGAACACCATGTTGCAGGCAGGCTTTTTTCAGCTGAGAGGGCTGAGGAGTTGACTTTGTTCTCATGATATAGGTGTATGAGAGCATGCATGCATGCATGCGTGTGTGTGTTTGTGTGTGTGTGTGTGTGTGTGTGTGTGTGTGTGTTTGCGTGTGTCAGAGATGGACCCTGGGGGCTGAGTGGTGAGAGGAGGAGTAAGAGCAGGGGGTCAGCAGCCCTTTTGGTCAAAGCCCTTCCCTTGAGATGCCCCTTTCCAAAGCCAGGGCAGGGGAGGGGTTAACTGAGTGACCACAGGATATTGGAAGGCTGTGGGTTAGGCCCACCAAGGAGGAAGGGATACGTTGTTATTAAGGAAACTTCAGCCTCAGGGCCACTTTCCTGGCAAGGATCCTACTGTTGGGAGTTGGTTGGAAATTCCACTTGGAGGAGAGGTTTTGTGGAGCCTGAGACTGGGTAGGCAGTTTCAGTGTGTGAGAGGCACGGTGAAGCATGTTCCCAGGAGCACAGGTCTTCAGTGAGCACCCCCCAAGGTTCTGAGTGAGGTCTTGGGGTAGAGAGGCCTTTCTGGCCAGTCATCCTGACCTCCAGTGTTGACATGCCCAGGGGGGAGAATGAGCATTCTGGCTGTTGCCAAGATGTTCAGTACAGCTCCACGTAGTCTCTCGGTCCCCCTTGTCTCTAGAAGCTGTTCCACATGTCTTTTCTTGATGGATCTGAGTTTTTTCCCTGACCTAGAACTTGGGAGCATCTCCAGGGTACCCTCTGACCTTTACTCTTTTGGAATTCCTGGCCCAAGGCTCTCAGTTGCTATTTCTTTCTCTTGCTGGGCTTGATTGGTTCTGGGGGTCGTGACGCCAACTAGAAGAGCCAGGGATAGGTGCAGCCAGAGAGTTTGGTGAGAGGATTCACTGGCTCTCTGCAGAGCATCTTCCTGCCCCAGTCACATGTGCCCGCTGGCAGGATGGGGGAAGCCCTTGCTTTTGGCACAGGAGCCCAGGATTCTGTGAGGATTGTTCCATGGGGCTCCGGGCCCCACCTGCCGGGCATGCAGGGTAAGTGCCTTTATTGCCCCAGTCCCCTAGGCCAATGTCCTGACCTTTAAACCTGCCCACAATGCTCCTTTCTCAGTCTGTCTCCGACAGTGCATCCTCAGGCTCAGTCAAGATAGGAAGGGAGAAAGCTGCTGGGATGTTGGGGTGAAGTCAGTGGAAGTCCCAGGGCTGGGTTATTCTTGAGCAGGCAGGCTGGCTGGCTGGGTAGGGGCAGCAGGTGCAAGTGAGGCTGGGTCAGCTCAGCTGGTTGTGGGTGGCCCACATGCACTGAGTCTTGCTCAGGGACCTAGGAATTTGCTGAAGCCAGGAAATAAAGCTGCTGCCTCTGCTTGGGTGGAGGACACCTCTCCAGCCAGTGCCTGGGCAGATGCCCCCACTCCATGCTGGCTTCTTCTCCGGTCTTGTCTCAGCCTGGCCACAGCCTTCAGCTCTTCCTGTCCTGGGGCAGAGGTATGGTCAATGGGAGAGGTATTATCTTTTGCTCTGGCCTACCCCTTCCTCCTTTACTTCCTTTTCTTGTGGGTGGGTGTCCTCCCTTCCAGCAGCAGATTCCTTTTCCCTCTGCAGCTGTAGGGAGTGACAGGCTCGTGGTGCAGTGCTCTGCCTCTAGGTGTCGCTCTCTTCCTGCGGTAGCACCCCCCCCACTGTGAGCAGGGCCTTCTGGGGGAAGGAATGAGAAGTGGCTGTTCTGGATAGGGAATGGGGTAGGGTGTGTGTGGGGGATTCTGAGGAGGGGACTTCTGGCCTAGGATCTTACAATGTTTTGGGCTGGATGGAATGGAGGAGGCCTCCCAGATCACTCCTGGGTCTCGGAAAAGGCAGTCTTGGCTCTGGTGCACAGAAGAGCTTTTTCTAGGGCAGAATCTGGAGTGAGGGGCTTGGAGAGGACAGGGAGACCAGGGAAATATCTGTGTCTAGAGGAAACCATTTTGGGAGCTTGATTTTGACAGGACCAAGTGAGCCCTTCCCTACCCTTCACTTCTGAATCTTTTCCCCTGAGCCCCTTCCTTCAGAGGCCTGTGGGTTTAGATGCTCTGAGGGTGATGGGTAAGAAAGGTGGCTGAATTCTGCTTGTTCACTTTTGGAGAGGTGAGGCTCCATGTGCAAGGCCAGGGTCTGAGGAGGGAAGCTCTTTCTCTTTTGTAATTGGCTTATTATTTGGCTTTTGGAAAGAAAAAAAAAAAAAGGAGAGACAGAGGGGGACAGGGTTTCAGGGGAGGGTGGAAAGAGAGGGAAGAAAGAGAAGAAAATAGTAGATGCTATAGAGAGAGAGTGAACAAGAGCACAGAGCTATTCCAAGAGCAAAGGTGATGGAGAAATAGACCTTAGGAGGAAGTCAGAGAGAGAAGTGTGTGAGAGAGAGACATGGAAAAGGCCCGTCCGGACACACACACACACACACAGGAAATCGAGTTGCTTGTCAGGCTTGCCTGCAGCACTTTCTGTCAGTGGGGCTGGGGTAAAGTTTGTCTACAGAAATCCTGTTTTCAGCTCTCTAGCCAGTGTGCAGTTGGACTGGAAGATGTGGAGGGTTGGGCCGGGGAGGGGTAGCTGCTCCCTTCCAGGCATGCCTTGCCTCAGGCCACAGGCTCAGGCTTGTCTCTTGGGGTCTTCTCTTAGGGTCTGGGAACTTAGAATGGACAGGTTAGGAGTCTGAGGGATCTTTTCGGCCTGTGTGTGACCTTGAGTTGTTATCTCCCTTCTTTAGGTCTCAGTCCCCCCACCCCCCCAACCCCATGGTAAAATGTGGGGGCCGGACACTGTGTCTCTAAAGTCCTAAAAGACTAGGAAAGTTAAATAATATTCTGCTGCTTTCCTGGCTTAGCCCGGCATGTTGGCTGGACCTCTGGCTGGAACTGAGGTTGATGGAGGTTTGGGCAGCAGGAAAGTGAGGGTCCCCCTCGGCATGCTCAAGCAGGTCCTGCAGCCCCCAGCTCTCTGCTGAGGCTGTGACCTTCTTCTCTGGCCTCCTCGTCTTTTACAGGGTCTGTGGTCTCTCCGAAGGATCTTCTGGCTTTCCCGTGCTCTGCTCCTGGGCCCAGGGCTGTGGGGTGACAGGGTGGAATCGGAAGGGAATCTGGTAGAACCAGGGCAGAATGACAGCTCGAATTCTCCTTCTGGTTTGAGGAGGGGTGTTGGTGTCTTGGAGTCCTTTCACAGCTCTTCCTCTGACCGGCTCTGTGGTGGCCTTGGTGTGCTTTGGAGTAAAATGGGTGTGGAGTTTCCCAGAAGGGCGCAAGCCCCCAGGCCTGCATCTTGGGTCAGAGATGACGGCGGCCCTCATTCATGCTTGTCTTCCCTCCCCACCACCCAGACGAGACCCTCCGCTCTTTGGCCAGCCCTTCCTCCCTGCAGGGCCCCGAGCTCCACGGCTGGCGCCCCCCAGTGGACTGCGTCCGGGCCAATGAGCTGTGCGCCGCGGAATCCAACTGCAGCTCCCGCTACCGCACGCTGCGGCAGTGCCTGGCGGGCCGGGACCGCAACACCATGCTGGCCAACAAGGAGTGCCAGGCGGCCCTGGAGGTCCTGCAGGAGAGCCCTCTCTACGACTGCCGCTGCAAGCGGGGCATGAAGAGGGAGCTGCAGTGCTTGCAGATCTACTGGAGTATCCACCTGGGGCTGACCGAGGGTAAGCCCAGCCGGGCCTGGCGGGGGGTGGGGGTGGGGTGGGGGTGGGGTGGAGGGATGCGGTGGGATGGGGGTGGTGGGGAGGGCTGCGCAGGGCGGAGGGCGGGGAGGTGGGGCAGGTTCAGGGTAGGACTTGGTAGTGGAGGGAACTGGCGAACTCTCTGTCGCCCCCTGCCACGGGGGCCTAGAACACAGGAAGTAGGGGTTGTCGGAGTCAGCCTGGAGACATGGAGGAGGAGGGAGAGTGACAGCTGGGAAGGAGACAGGGCCAGGTGGTGGGAGAAGAACGAGGCTGGAGAAAGGAGAGAGTAGGGTCGGGAGAGGATGGATGGACTGATGGACGAGTGAAGTGGTAACAGAGAAGGGGAGGCTGGGGTACCCAGGCAGATGGAGAAGGGAGGGTGGGTCCTGTGCATGCAGAGCTGTGCTTCCAAGCAAACCAGTCCCTGGGACTCCCCGAAGCCCTGGGCGCTCAGCGAAGGGCAGTCCCATTTCTGTTCTTCCTGCTGCCAGGACACCTGCTCTTCAGGTGGCTTCCTGACTGCAGGGCTGGCCTAGGCACCTTCTATAGGGCTTGGGGCAGTGTGTGGGCAGCAGGCCGCTTCAGGTCCCAAGGTGGCACCTTACCAGCTCCCTCCCCTAACAACCCACTCCACACACCCCCATCCTCCCCTCCAGACTACAGTGTGGGGGATTTGTGTACAGTGCAGGGGGATTGGCCACCTTGGTTAGACGTTCATTTCTTGATTCAACAGCTGTTTATTGAGAGGTTCTCATCTGCCAGGCCTGTGGGAACAGTGGAGAACAAGCTGGGGTAGCCTCTGGCTTCTTGGAGCTCAGAGTTTGTGGGGGGATGTGGATAAGTGAGGGGCTTTCTGTCACTTGGTGGTATGAGTGCTGTCAGAAAGCACTGGTGCTGTGGTAGCCCAAGGCAGCCTCTTATGAAATCTACAGAGTCTTCCTGGAAGAGGCAGCCTCTGATCTGAGACTAAGGAGTGAGCTGCAGTTACACGGTGGGGGGGAGGGAGGAATGTGGGGAGAGTGTGGGAGGTGGAGGGGAGCTTGGGCAAAGACTCCCAGAAGGGAGTTGCCGGTCTGCAAGTGACTCAGTGTAGTAAGGTGGGGGGTTGGAAGTGGGGATGGGGTGAGGAGAGGGGAGGGATGTGGGACCTGGCGGGCAGCAGCTTGGCCAGCTGGCCAAGGACAGTGGCAGGAAAGAGGGAGGAGGGTTCAAGAGCTATTTAGGAGGTGGAATCAACAGGTCTTGGTGAAGAGAGAGGACTCGAGGAGGGCAGTTTTCTCTTTTGGGCAACTGGGTTGGTTCATAAGAAGCAGCCAAGGGGGGAGAGCAGGGAGATGATTCCTTTATTTTGGGGCACATGGCTCTCACTGGCCATGCCCTGCACACAGCTGGAGCCCAGGTGGGGAAGTGGCGCTGGACATGGAGATTGAGGAGCCACCATTAGCCTGTAGGTGTGACTGGGGCCATGGGAGTGGGTGTGCACACACTGAGAGGAGGGCAGGGACAGAGCCCTCAGGACTCCCAGCATTTAAAGATGTGCCAGCAGGGGAGGGAGAGGGACCTGCAGAGGTTGGGGGGAGGTGTTGGGAGAGAGGTGGGAGGTATATCAGGAAACCTGGGGAGGAGAGAGGGTCCACAGTCTCTAGGACATGTCCCTCATGCCTTTGGGGTGAGCATTGTAGGTGGTTGCTGGGAGCAGAAGCCTGGTTGGGGAGTGAATGGGAGCTGGGGGCTGGGAGTGGTGACTGTGGATGTCTTCTAGAACTTTGGTGTGAAGAGGAGAGGAGAACAAAGGATGACTTCTTTTGTAAGAGGTGAGAGGGTGGAGCAGCTTGAATTCTAAGGTAGACTGGGAGTGATAGGGATGTCGAGGTGAAGAGAGAGGGCTGCACTGTGGAACAGTGCCCTTGATTAGCCTCGGATGGAGGAGCAGGGTGCTGGAGGGAAGGAGGAAACTGGGATCTGGTGTGAGGCTGGAGAATGAGGGATTCCTGACCAGTGGCCAAGATGGTTCCAATCTGCCTTGAATTTGGAAGTAAACTGGGCATGTAATTATGAACAGTGTTACCACCATTAATAGCAAAGTAATTCCTCATGTGTAGGTCTCCTGTTCCTAGTAGCTTCGAGTCCTAGAACTAGAAGTGAGCAGAGAGGGAAACACTGCCACAAAGCGCGTGATGTTTATTCTCTGCAAGGCAAGGAGCGGTCTTCACCCGGAGGATGCCTCTGTAGTGCGTGAAAACTGAGGTTCCTAATTCAACAGCTGGCTTGTTTAGTTTCTTGTTTTCTTTCCCATGGTCTTCAGTCTCAACCCAAGGGAGGCTGGGTGGCACTTGTGGGTGGGCTTGTTGAGGGCTTGCAGGATGGGCTTGTTGAGGGCTTGCAGGACGGATGCACTGGGGAGGGGACAGAACTGCCAGCTGAAAGAGCCAGGTGGGCCACCTGAGGGCCACCAGAATGGCTCCCTCTGGCATCACCGTGTCAGAACACCAAGAACCTTCCTGATTGCAGCCAGGCAGTGAGGCATTTGGATGATAGCAGTGTGCGTTCTGTGCATTTATGCTGCATCCTGCCATGTGGTCTTCAAGGCCCTTTCAACCCAGGAATGTCAGCCTGGAGAGGCGTGAGCTGGCTTGTTGGTTCCCTTACCAGGCAAACGTCTGTGTAGCCCCGACTGTGTGCTTCAGAAGGTGAGAACACAGATTCAGCCATGGTCCCTGTGCTGGCAAGCATACAGGCTAGGAGACCCCTCCCCTGGGCCAACTCTAGAAAAGTAGACTCCCTGCTTTTCTCCTTCCTCAAAACCTACCCTGCCCCCATTCCTGGTTCTTAGGAGTCAGAGGTATTTTCTGCCCAGGGTTGGCCAGGGAAAGCTGAGAGGCCTTTTAACAGCAGGTAATGTTCCTGTGAGTGACAGGATCCACCTGAGGGTTAATTATTCATGGTGTGGGATGAGTGGTCTCCCTGGGGGAGGCTGTAAGCACTTCCTCCCTATTCTTTAATAACAGTTAATAACCTGGCTTGGGCCTGGGGCAGGGTGGGGGATTGTGGAGTGGAGAGATCTGTGCGGGTTTGGACTTTGATTGTGGCTTCTCCTTGGCCCTGGCTGGTGGGTGCGATTCCTCTCTTCTCCCTCCACCTGAGGCTGAGCTGTGCCTAGTCTGAGGTCCTTAGCAGTGGATAGAGCTGGCGGTGGCAGGACTGTGGCCTCTGCTCAGGTCCTAGATGGTCCCAACTGCAAAGACCTAGAGATCATTCCATCCCACTCCCACTTTGGTGGGGAAGCTGAGGTGCAGGGAGGGGGGCTGGTGGGACCAGGGCCCCCCGGACTCCTTATCCAGGCCCCTTTCCAGCTGCCCTGGAGAGATCCTGTGGTCTCAGGCTCATCTTCCCCTTCTGTCACACCACCACAACCACCAGTATCTTACATGGTGGCACTGTCACTGTTGGTTGGCTGCATGGGGGATTTGAGACCACTTCTTGACTTCTCCAAAAGTGGCACTAAAGTTTGAGGTCATTCTGCTCCTTCAGATGTGAAGAGCAAAGGCCTCTCCCAGGTCATGGCCCAGGAATGTGACATCCTAGATCTAGTTTAATCTGGTTGCCAGGATGCCCGTGTGGCCAGGTCTCTGATTTCCCACTGGTGAATTCTGCCACAGGAACAGGCAGCATGGGTTGACTTAAATAGGATGGACCTTTTCCAGCCAGTCCTAGAAGAAGCTGTTTTCCCCAAGAGATTCCACCCCCGCCCATCCCGCCCCCAGTCAGTCATACTAGCTGATCCATACCCGCGGGCCTAGCTTTGCCAGATAAGGGAGGGAAGGACCTGGTCTGGGGGAGCAGTCTGGCTGGCATAAGACTGACTCTAAAAAGTTAAACAGCAGCACTACTTGTGTAAGAACAGTTTGGTTCAATAACACTTTTACTTTTGGAGACAGTATTCGTAATGTTTCAGTACTTGGACTCTGGAGTCAGCTGCCTGGGTTTGAAACCTGGCACTTACCAGCTGTGTGACCTTGGGCCAGTTTCTTAACGTCTCTGTACCCCAGTTCTTTATCAATAAAACAAAGGGTAGTGCCTATCTCATAGACAAGAGAATTAAATGAGTTAGTACACCTAAAGCACTTTCAATGGTGCTGGTACATAGAAGGCTTAGTGTAACATCATTTTTATTACAAAAAGCTCTTGTATTATTTGGCCCTAACAAATAGCAATGGCTGGTAACCCCACCACCGGGAGTTTCTCCAGTGTCTGTGGGTAGAGTGGAGTTTGCTGAGATGGTACAGCCCTGTGACAGTCCAGGGGGAAGGTGGGATTGGGACTGGCCTGAAAGAATAACCTTTGGATAGTAAGAGACCACTTGGGCACCCATTGTGTGTAACGCATTTGCTGGGTGTTGCAGAGCATGAGGGTATAGGGTAAAGTGAAGGGTGGAGGACATTTCTCCAGGGAGAGAATGAACATCTGGGGAATCTGTACCATTTTTGGGGGGTCTGCCAGATATAGCAGACAGATGCCTTTCTCTGTGAACCAGCAGAGGGCTGGACAAGCCTGGAGTGCTAGACTCTGGGTGACCTCATGGGCCTGGCTGAATGCGTCCCTTACAGGCAGATTCCAAGCCCCCTCTTCTGGATGGCTGGCACCTTTCTGCAGGTGGCCCCCATGGATACCACCCCACATGTACTCTTCTTTAGGTGCTGGGCCCTGGGTGGATAGGAAATCAATGTGTGAAGCTGTGGGTCATCACCTGTGTCCCCCGCCCCTTCAACACAAACACGCAGTCTGAGTGATTACCCATTGATTTCTCCTCACAGTAAAGTCTCAAGAGGATATTTCCTCTCCTGCTGAGGTTTTGGCAAAGGGCGGGAGTCCCCATGAGGAGGCAGTGGGTCTCCAGGGCATCCCTGTGCCATTTATCTCCTGTCACTCGCTTGCTTTTCCATTCACTGAATCTCTGATGCACCCAGAAGCCTCGAGGAGAAGTCTGAGAAGCCATCAGGTGGCAGGGAGTCAGTCAGACAAGCTGGGGATCAGGATTCCACTGAGAAGACCTTCAGCCCTATCATGGTGACATGATGGGAAGCAAAGAGGAAGTTCTCTGCCCTTACGTGGCCTGGGCAGAGCCAACCTAGTGTGACGAGAGACAATGCTGGTGTGAGGGTCAGGGGACCAGAGTCTAGTCTAGCTCTGCTGTGAGTAGCTGTGTGATCTCAGTCAGGTTGCTTCACCTCCCTGGCCCACCTCAGGGTCCTCGCTTGTGAAATGAGGAAGTTGCACTGAATGACTTTGGAGGGACTTTGGCTTCAAATCCTGTGATTTATACCTGACCTTCCATGGGCACCTCCCCAGTGCCTTCTTTCAAGAAGCATTTGGAAGGCCTTAGAAAGGGCTGGACATGCAGGGAGGTCAGTAGAGGAGAGTATTGGCAGTACTGACCTGCTGTGGGGACTTCTCTAATTGGTGAGAAAGAACTTACCTGTGTGAAATGCTCACCGTTTCATTCATAACTTGCTCTCGTCTAGTCCTGTAGGAAGGGTGGGCCTGTGCCTGACACTGGTTCTCTCTTCCAGGTGAGGAGTTCTATGAAGCCTCACCCTATGAGCCGGTGACCTCCCGCCTCTCGGATATCTTCAGGCTTGCTTCAATCTTCTCAGGTAAGTGGGCTCTTGCTGGGGCCTCCCAGTCCTCCTAGGTGCCCTGGCCTTCAGTTGGCTCTGCCTTCCACTGGTGAGCCCCTTACTGCTTCTGAGCTTCGGGTCCTCATCTGTAAAAGAGGAAACCATAACAGCCACCCCCAAGGTTGTGTGTGGAGTGGTGGAACGAGCCCACCATGCAGTAGGTCTTGACTCTGAAACCTGGTGTCACTCTCCTAGTTTGTTATTGGTCTTGCCCTCCTGGGTTCTTCTTTCTAATTCCCAACTCTTCCACTTTGGAATTCTACTTTCGTCAAGCTGCTCAACTTTTCTGTGCCTCAGTTTCCTCAGTTGTGCAGTGGAACAATACCTACCTTGGATTGTCATGATATACAAATGAGTCGATGATTGTAAAGTGCTCAGCGAGCTGCTGGGCAGCACAGCACGGGTCCCGGATAGGAACTATTAGCTGTGGTTGGTGGCGGTAGTATCACTATTATTGGTTCTGCTCTGGGATTCTCCTTCCTCGAGGGGTCTTCTTCTTGAACTCCACCATGAAGCCTCTGGTTCTCTGGTGCTTGGCCTCCCCCAGGAAGTGAGAAGGACTGTGTTAAGCTCTAGCTTTGCTTGCTATGGTCCTTGGGTAGGAGTCCGATGAGTTTGTTGGTTCTTTCTTTCTGGCCTGTTCCTTCTGGCCTCTGGGAGACCTGTGGGCCCAGGGCAGCTGCCCCTGCTCAGGCACTGGTAGGTGGGGGCCTTCCAGTCTTGGGAACTGCTCTGTGGGGGCTGGGGGTGAGCTCCTCCTGGAGCCACCACTGGTGCTTAAAGGTGGCCAGGCAGGCTGTTACAGGACAAGGCTGCAGGCCTCAGGTTTCTAGGAAGTTTTGTGGCAGAATGTGAAGGCTCCTGAAGTTTCTTTTGCTCTAAACCATTCTCAATGGCAGCACCACTGACATTTTGACCTGGATAATTCTCTCCTGTGGGAAGAGCTGTCCTGTGCACTGTAGGATATTTAGCAGTGTCCCTGCCTCTACCCTTTGGATGCCAGTAGCAGTCCGCTGAGTTGTGACAACCAAAAATGTCTCCAGATATTGCCAAATGCCTCTTGGGGGCACAACTTTAGTGTTGTAGAGAAGCAGCACTCTAAACTGTGAAATGAAAGACTTTCCTGTAAGACCCTAAACCCTTTCAAATGAAGAATTCTCTAGGAGAGTGTTTCTCAAACTTTCTTTTTCCATTATGGCCCCGCTAAGGAGAAAAGCAATTCTCTGTAGAGAAACACTGTCTTAGTCTGCTTTGGCTGCCATAACAAAATACCATAGACTGGGGAGCTTATACAACGGAAATTTATTATCTCATAGTTCTGGAGGCTGGAAGTTTAAGATCAAGGGCTGGCAGGGTTTGGTTTCTGGTGAGAGCTCCTTTCCTGGCTTGCAGATGGCCACCTTCTCACTGTGTCCTCACAGGGTGGGGTGGCGGTAGGGTAAGAAAGAGGGAGCGGAGAGAGAGAGAGAGAGAGAGAGAGAGAGAGAGAGAGAGAGAGAGAGAGAGAGAAAGCTCTTCTTTTTCTTATGAGGACACCAGTTCTATTATGGCTCTACCACCTCACCTTTATGACCTCATTTAACCTTAATTACCTCCTAAAAGCTCTGTTTGCAGGTATAGTCACATTGGAGGTTAGGACTTCAGCATATGAATTTGGTGGGCACAATTTGGTCCATAGCAAGTGCCAAGGAATACCTGCTTTTTTTTTTTTTTTTGCCTGCCCAAGAACCGATTTTTGCTCGGTTGGGGGTGATACTCTCTGCTCCCATTGAGAATACATGCTCTAAGGGATTGAGATGGGAAGATACCTATATACCTGGTGGGAGAAATCCTGGAACCCTATCAGAAAGGAGGCACTGGCCAAAGGGTGACCATCTAGATATACCCTTGGGTCCTGGCGGTGGTTGGGGGTGGTGGTGAATGAAATGGAGACTTCAGAGCTGATCCTGGTTAGTTTTGGATAGAAATCCACCTTTGGCCACTCCTTTTGAGACAGTTTTGGGGCTCAGGTGCAGGTTGAGAATATCATCAGCAGGTGATGATGGAGTAGGGATGCGTTGCAGCCCTGATGTAACCATTCCCCACCCTGCCAGCTGAGCACTACTACATGGGTGGGAGTCATTGGGTTTATCTCCAACAAAGAAATAGTTTTGACTTGTGCCCTGAAGGATGAAGGTCAGAGGTCTGCTTCCCAGACTCACACTAAACATCTTTCTAGCAGAAAATCTTTATACGATGGGCGTGATACTCTGCAGGACAAGGACATTGACAAGACAAATGAGGAAATGATTGGGTTTCAGCTCACTGAATCAGCTTTCTTTATCTACTTCCCAGGTGAAACTGGGTCCCACATGACCCTGGATCCCTGGGCTCTGGGGCCCACTCCCCATAGAGTGGAGGGGTGCCTTCGAGGTCTTGGCAGCTCCCCCCTCATTGCTCCTGTTGACCCCTCTCCACCCAGAGTAGCTGCAGAGATGGTGCATGGGTGGCCCTGTCGGAGAAACTTGGGCACATAACTGGGTGGAGGGCCCTGGCCAGGCCATCGAGAAACTAAGTGGGCCAGGGTGGGGCACACAGCAGAAGGAAGGCTGGATGGGGGGCTGGGAGGCCCGGGTACCACTACATTCTCTCACCCAAATTAACTGAGGGGCTTTGGGCAGGTCACTTCCCTGCTGCAGACCTTATGTTTCATTTTGGAAGAAGGAAGACCTAACCTTAGAGCAGGGCTCCCTAATTTTTTCCCACCAAGGCACACAGACAGTGGCATTATTGCCTGGCATACTAGGGTGAGCAGAGCATCTTGGAGCTTAGGGGAACATGGGCCCCTGTCTGGCTGCCCCGTAGGGTCAGTATCTGGGCACAGATGTCACCTGCCTGTGGCTTGCTAGCTGGGAAGGCCTGGCCTGTGGGACCCAAGATCTGCACTGGCACTTTAGGATGATAAGGCTGCCACCCTGTAGGACTGTATGGAGCCCTTCTCCACTTCTATACACCCATATTTGACTGTGCATTGCCTCTTCCATCATCTGTGTGGAAAGGCTGTGAGTGGGGAGCATGGGGTCTTTGTGGCCCTTCTCTACACCATGATACCCCCAATCAGGGCCCTAGGAACTCAGAAAAGGGTGCTCCTGTATCTTTGGGGCTCAGTTGCCACTATATCCTTAACATCTACTGCCTAAGAATTTGGGCCCCTGTCATTGGGTCCTCCTGGAACATGTGTTCTTTA
The DNA here is from genome assembly GCF_024362965.1 of Panthera pardus. NCBI lineage: Eukaryota > Metazoa > Chordata > Mammalia > Carnivora > Felidae > Panthera > Panthera pardus. Next base: position 36,356,280 of record NW_026526688.1, read on the forward strand.
TCTCTGGACTCCTCTGTCTGTTTGGTTTTTAGAAAGTCCTGCTGGGATTCTCTTGGCAAAAAAGCTGCCAGGATTCCTCTAGCACTCTCTGATGCCAGAGGCCCTGGGGTAAAGGCAAACCTCCCCTCTGATCTGCCTAGTTCAAAGACTAGGCTTAGGGTTAGGGTCAGTGACTGGGAGTAGGATTACTGGTGTCCCGATAGCCCTGAGTCTAAGGCCAGGAGGAGAGCAGTCTGGCTGTGCCCCGAACCATGGCCACAGTGATGTTTGAGGCATCCAGGTGGGAAGGGAGTGCTCATGGAGAACTGAGGTTTTTCCTGTTTCTAGCAATTCAGCTGCCCTTGCAAGCATAAAATGGAGTGTTTAGGGAGTTAGTCCAGTGCACAAAAAGTGTGGGCCTTGAAATGATAGTCCAGGGTTTGAATCTTGACCTGAACACTTATAATTTTTTTATTTTGAGAGGGGAAGAGGTGGGGGGGGAGAGGGACAGATAGGGAGAGAGAGACAATCTTAAGCAGGCCCCATCCTGAGCATGGAGCCAGACGCAGGGCTTGGTCCCATGACCCTGGGATTCTGACCTGAGCCAACATCAAGAGTCAGATGCTCAACTGACTGAGTCACCCAGGTGCCCCACCAACCTAGCCACTTAGGGGAGTGTGATCTTGGGCCTCATTGGGCCTTCTTGAGCTGTAGTGCCTATGTTTGTAAAATGGGAACGTGATACCTACCGACAGTGTTGATACAGAGGATTCACCGAGAATGGATGTAGGGTAACAGAATTAGTCATCCTCTCTTTGCTGAGGATGTTTAGTAGGGGACAGGGGGTTTGGGGAGCTGAAATTGAGAGTCCCTCCATTCCTGGGTATGACCCTGTGAATACTGAATACCAGCTGGTAGCATCTGGGGTTGCAGGAGAGGATGGAACAGGTGAAGAGAAGAAGAGCTTCTTAAGGGAAGGAGAGATCGTTCAGGCAGAGAGAGGTTGTGGAAGGGTTTCATGGAGAGTGAGGGAAGTGGTACCTCTCTGTTCACATGGAGGGAGGCCATCACTGTGAGGGGCAAGGGTCTGGGAGGCCCAGGCAGTGGTTTCCCTCGCAGTCACGGGCCTTGCCTCAGGGACAGGCTGTGCATTCCTGGTGAGGGACGGGGCCTCCAGGGCCTCCATCCCATGCAGGCCTTAGCAGATGCATGCGTGTGGAGCATATTTATGCAAACCTGTCTTTTCTGTAGCTATAAAGGAACTCAGAGATCACCTAGGCCCACCTCTTCCCCTGACAGAAAAGGAAGCTGAGACCATGAGAACTGGGACAGACTGGATTGGGATTCAAGTCCTTGCTCCCACTCCTGTGCAGTGTCTGCCTCAGGCAGGTGCCTCTAAGCCCTGGTTTCTTCTTACACAGCAAGGGGCTGATGGAAACACCTACCTTCTAATTTTTGTTGGGACTAAATGAGATACTGCAGGTAAATCCTTACCCAGAGCTGGGGCATATTGCACTACAATATTTAAAACTTATTATGGAGTGATTTCTCTAAGGGTAATATGGCAGGCTATGGCAGGGCTGGCCTGGAAGCTTGCATTTGGGAAATGGTTGCAAGCCTTTGGGTGACACGAGGCTGCCTCCCACCCACGATAGTGCTTGGTGGGGGCTGGAGTGGGAGGTGACTGGGCAATTTTCAGGGCAAGTAGGACCTGGGGGCTTCTGCTGAGCCACCCTGGCCTTGTTGAGCTACACTGTGGAGGGATGGGGATACGTGGAGGCTGGCAAGACATCTGGGTCTGGGACCTTTTGTGGGTTGGAGGAAGAAGCTGTGGGCGGCGTCTGCCTCAGTTGGCCAGTAAGCCTCTGGGGTGGGCAGTCTTGCTTGGATGGGGGCAGGAAAGGCCTAAGGATGTTCTTGTTCTAGGCTCCAGTGGCCCTTTTTTGGGGGCTCAGGAGTGGAGGGAACCCTGTCCCTGCCCAGAACCTGGCGGGTGGCCCCTGACAGATGAAGGCCACCACACTCTGACGTGTTGTGATTGTGGGTGTTGGTCTCTGTGTCTACGCATCCATGCCTGTCTGGGGGTGCCTAGCACTGTGCTGTGCTCCTACTACATATCCATAGAGGATAGACTAGTGGGTGGGTCTAGACTAGTGGGTGGGCCTGCTAGACCTAATTTGAATCTTGGCCTTGCCCTACCAGCTGGGAGACCACAGGGCGGGTCACTTGACCTTTCTGGACCTCATTTACTGACCTGTAAGATGGAGTGGCTGGGCCTGCCTGGCGAGGATTGGTGGGGACACATGCACGGTTCCTCATGTGGTACTGGGGCACCTTAGATGGTGGCCAAGGGCAGCACTGTTGAGGGCTGGAGGGAACTAATGGCTTAGTGTGGGGTGTTAGACCGGACAAGGAAAGGTGATGAAGAGGGCCAAGCAAGTCTGAGGGGGCCTGTGTGTGCTCCATCTTAGGAGTATCTGAGGTTTACAGAAGGGCGGGTTGCTCATAAGTGCTTCATGGGAGAGATGGGGCGGGGACCGACATGTTTTGTTCAGTAAACATTGAGCTCTCCGTGTTCCTGATACTGCGTCAGACACTGCTTTAGAGTGACTCAGACTCATGTCCTCACTGTCTACTGGGGTAGGCAGACACCCACTTAGACACCCATGAGGAGGCTTATTGTTGGTGGCAGTGTAGACCAAGTGCTGCCGTGAGAGTTCAAGTATCCTGGGGAAATCAGGAAAGTCTTGGAAGAGGAGACATGGGGGCCTGGGAATGCCATTCTTGGTAGTGTCATGGCCTAGAGGGAGGCCTGGCTCACCTGGGATGATGAAGGAACCACACATCTTCTGGGCCTGGTGGGCTCTGAGAACAGTGAATACAGACCCTTGTGGCAGATGGGAGATTGGCCTCTCTGGGGTCTCTTCCCTTGGGACTCCTGCCCCAGACTTCTCCTGGATGGAGCTGTGCATGACTGCTTGGCTAGGGAGCCTGGGTCCCTGGGGAGGGGCTGAGCTGCCCTTGGATGAGGGAGAGGCTTAGTACTGGGCTCCAGAGCCAGTCCCCTGTGAAGGTTGCCTCAGTGCTCTGCTGGGTGCCTAGGGAGGCCTGTTCCCTTCCCCTGCTCCTCTGAGGGGGGGCCTGAGCCTTCGTGCCACCAGTCCCTCCTCCCTTCGTGTTGCTTAGCAGGGATGGGTAAGCCAGGGCGTTACTGGCTCAGCCTCAGCCTGTGGGCTGGTGCCTCTCAGAAACCCCCTTCTGAGGCAGCCCCTGTGAGGTGGTAGTAGGGGAGGTTTGGGGATATCAGGGGAGGAACTGAAGGAACAGGCAGCCTCTCTCCCTGCCCCTCTGCACAGTGGCTTAGGTGATAAACTGCTTATCCTCAGGTTGTCTCCCTGAGCCGAATGCAGAAGTGTGTTATTTAAATTTCAAAATCACATTCTTCTTCTAACAGCTGTCAGAGTCTCTGAGTGTCAACGAAAATTGGGCTTTAGCTGCAGCTCTGTCACCTCTTACACCTTCCCTTTCAGGAAGAATTCATCTGGTGGCCAGGGAGAGCTGGTATGGGGCGGGGCAGACAGGGACTGTGGGGACAGGGAGAGGGGAGGTGACTAGGTGGATGGGGTCAGGTGAGCAGTGACTCTGCCATGCTGAGCAGCAGGTGGGAGCACCTGGGAGGAGGCCAGCCTCCCCATCAAGGGGTGCCAAGGCGTTTCCCCCTTGTGTTTCATTTCTTCCCCTCTCCTATCAGTGCTGGTGACTCGGGGTCCTGTCATTGGGTGGGAGGATTTGCTTGTACTAAGGTGTGAGCGGGGTGTGTTGGTGACTTCATGTTTCATTGTCTTTGTGTCCAAAGAAGAAATTGGTATGAGAAGAAGGCAAGAAGGAAAGAATGAGTAGAACAGGAGAGAACAAAGTTTAACCCCAAGGAAACGCTTTGTAATGGTAAAATTTGACATGTCATGGTTGGGACGAGGCTTTTGGGGTGAAGACATTTTCTGGTACTTCTAAAACAATATCTCCCAGGGGCACCTACTTGTTTCCCCTTGGGTATATAAGCCAGGCTCTGCCAGCAGTGGGGATGTGGGGTGGTTCTGGGCTGGGTCTCTGCTCTTGAGAGGCTCTCAGATGGCTCTGCAAGGTTCTGTCTCCCTCTCCACCCCCTGAGCACGCTCCTGGCTTAGCCATGAACTATACTCACCTGATTTATCCTGGTGGAAGGCAGGTTTTGGGTAACTGCCCTGGGAATGCCTCTTCCAACCATATCTGTTGATGCGCTCCTTTAACCCCTAGGCTGTTGAAAGAAAGGAACAGGTTTGACTGGGGTCAGAGTGTGTGGAGGGAGGTGTGTGTGTGCATGCGTGTGCGCATGTGCACTGTGAGCATGTTATGTGTTTGTGGAATGTGTGTATGAATTGGTATGTGTATGCATATGTGGGGTGGTATGTGTGTGTGAGGTGTGTGGGGGTGTGTGTGTTTGTGTGGTTGTATGGAGTGGTATGTATGTATGAGGTGGGGTGTGTGTGTGTGTGTGTGTGTGTGTGTGTGTGTGTGTGTATGTTGTGCCTGAGTGGGAATGAAAAAGTGGAGGGGGTGATGTGGCCCTTCTGTCAGGGGAACAATCACTGCCCTCAGCCCTCTTTTCTACCTCCTAGGGAAGCCCTGAGAACACTGGTGCAGGGGTGAATACAGAGGGACATTAGAGGATGGGAAGGCTATCTTCACGTGATTAACAAAAATAATTAGTGGACTAAACCTCTGTATGTGTATTTTGGGGCTTCCTACAGTGTGGAGGTTATGTCATCTTCTGGATGCTTCTGTCCCCTCCTGCAGAAGCAGTGTGTATGTGAATTCATTCTTAGACTCCAGGAAAATCCCTTGGGTGCTGTGCCCTGTTCTAGGTGCTGGGGAAATGTCAGTGAACAAACAAGGCAAGGGAGACTGTTGCTCTTCTGGAGCTTATTTCGATTAACCTGAGACAGAGAAAAACAGAAAACAAGCCAACAAACAAATTAACAGTAACAACAGAAAGTGCTGAATGGCATGCAAGGATTAAATAGAAGGACAGGACAGAGGTGGCTGGTGGGTCATCCAGATTGGGAATGCCAAAGTCTGACTCCCTGGAAGGATCCAGCCATGGGAAGTCTGTGGAATGGCAGAGAGCACATCTAGGGAAAGGTCCCCAGGGCAGGACACTGTGAGGGAGGGTGGGGCCTGGGACCCAGCGAGTGAGGTGGAGGTGGTGGTTTGGGAGGTTGGGCACCTAGGTAGGCAGCGGCCAGATCACTGGGATGCTGCAGGTAAGTTAAGGACTGTGGATTTCATTTTAAGAGTGATGAGAAACCTTTCTAGGATTTTAGGCACTTGAGTAGCACAGTATGAGTTATGCTTTTTTAAAAAAATTTTTTTTAACGTTTATTTATTTTTGAGACAGAGAAAGACAGAGCATGAACGGGGGAGGGGCAGAGAGAGAGGAAGACACAGAATCGGAAGCAGGCTCCAGGCTCTGAGCCATCAGCCCAGAGCCTGACTCGGGGCTCGAACTCATGGACCGCGAGATCGTGACCTGAGCTGAAGTCGGACGCTTAACCGACTGAGCCACCCAGGCACCCCGAGTTATGCTTTTGAAAGCTTACTCTTGCGCTGTGGCAGAGTGGATCATGGGACAGGGAGGGGCATGGGCAGCGGTGGGAGCCAGAGAGCAATTAGAGGCTGTTGCACTGGCCAGAGTCCTAAGACAGTAGGGTGTATGATCTGGAATCTGTGGTGGCACAGAGCTAAGGACAACTGTGGTAATTTAGGCTTGAACAACAATGGGACTGCCATATATCAGGATGGGGAAGGGGGAGGAGAGTTCTCTGTCTGCCACAGTAGGCTGGAGATACTAGTCAGACCTTTAGACCTCTGTCTGGAAATGCCAAGTAGGCAGTTGGATGTAAGCCTGGAGTTCTGAGGAGAGGTTAGGGTTGATATATAGATTGAGAGTCGTTAGCATATAGATGGTGTTTAAAGCTCTGGACCCATGAGGTCACCTAGTGAGAGTGTGTGGACCGAGGGGGAGGTAGGTGGGGGCTCTCCAATGCAGAGGACGAAGAGCTAGCAGAGGAGGCTGAGATGAAGGCCAGTGCGAAGGGTACCAGGGGGAGCCAAGAAAAGCACGGGTCTCAGGAGAGAGGAAGGGGTAAGACATGCTAAATGTAGCCAAGAGGTCAAGTTAGGAATGTTTCGAGACATGACCATGGCATTCGGCAGCATGGGGGTCACTAATGACCTTGACCGGAGTGTCCTTAGTGGGGCTGTGGGTTGGAAGCTTGATTTGGAGAGGATGGAAAAGAGGATGTGAGGTAGCAAGGTAAAAACAGCAACTGTAGGTGGCTTTTGGAATTTCTTGTGAAGAAGGACTTCTTATGGTGAGAAGAGTTTATTTCATAATCATTAAAAAAATTTAGCTTATGGTTGGTGCTTCCAATCCTGCATCCATTCACCAAAAATAAAAAATGCTGATGAAGGTACAGGTGAATCACATCAATATGAAATGCCTCAATTTTGGCTTTTAATTGTTATAAATACAGAATTAAAGCTGATATGCTGTTGTGGGAACTGGTGTGAGCATGGTAAAAATCCTAATTAAACAAACAAACCCACCCAAACTACATTTAAAAAGACGTATAACCCTCAAAAGTGGCTGAAAAAGTCCCTTAAAGTGTGAAATAATGAAATTTTAATTTTTAATTGCTTAAAACACAAAATTAAGCCTAATATGCCTTTTGAAGAATTGGAGAAAGCATACCAACAGTGGTTAAGATTTGACAAAATATAAAATGATATTCAAAAAGCAATCGATTTTGGAATCGATTTTCAGTGAATTTGCCATTCATCAAATTGACTTTTGGTGTGTTGGTCTGCTTCCAAAAATACAGCTGACCCTGGAGGATGCTGGGGTAGCTGTGTGTTGTGTGGGGATGGAGGTGAGGGGAGAGTCCCAGAGAAGGTTGAGGATATAAGGTGGGGAGCCTGGACTAGCACTGCCACTTGGTGGGGGGCGGGGGGAGGCACCCTGAGCGGTGGGGGGAATGAAGGTTGCGGTCCCGCTGGGTCCCTGGGCCTTGAGTGAGGACAGAGGACTGGCAGGCGAGGCATGCTGGGAGTGCAAGGTCATCTCTTGGGGAAGCTGACGGTATGCAGATGCATTCATGCGGATGGTATGGGGCTCCTGGCCACCGCTCCCAGCTGAGAGGAAGATCCTGGAGGTGGTGCTCTCTTAGGCTTCTGGATGAGCAGAGGGTGCTCTGAAGTCTGCCTCTTGCTCACCAGTGAGTGACTGGGGACCCTTCTATCTTTTGGGTGTCGTGTGTGAGCCTGGGGCAAGAGGTGCATGGGTTGGACTTCTTTTAGCAGGGTTATGTGCAAACAGAGATGTGGGGGAAGATCTTTCCAGCCGGGGAACACATTCTTAAACAAGCATTTATGGTGCATGTGCCATGGACTGGAAACTGTGTGAGGCATTTTTACCTACATTATCCAGTCTAATCTTTAGCATAGTCCTGTGTGTAGGCAGCCTGGGTGTTTTATCCTCATTTTGCAGGTGAGGAAAATGAGGCTCAAAGAGGTCACATAACCTGTCTGCACATGCTTGCTCTGATAGTTGTGCAGAGCCTCAACTGCCAGAGGCTGCTTGCCCCTGCCAGGTCCTCTGCTTCCCAGTTGGGCCAGAGTTCCTGCTCATAATCACCAGCCTGGCCCCCAGCAGGGACACTGTGAAGCCTGTGGAGCGAGCCTCAGGCCAAGGGTAATTTTCCATTTGTTACTTGATTATAATCTCTTCATTTCCACTAGAATGTAAGCTCCAGGAGGGCAGGAGCATTGCCGGTTTGGTTCATTTCTCCTAGCAGTGCTTTACATGTAGTGAGTGCTCCGTGTTGGGAAAATCAGGGAATCTTGAGTGGTGGCTGGGTGTGGATGGCCTCATGAGGCTGAGGGGTGTGGAGGTGATGGTGCAGATGGCTATAGCCCAACAGGGAAGATGGGCTCCCCTTAGCTCCCACCTTTCCTGCCTTCCATCCATCCCTATTTAGTTTGTTTTGTTGACATCTCATTGTTGATGGCCTCTCTGCTCACCCTTATGTCCCTAATTATTTGGACTCAGTTGACTGTCCTTTTCTTTGAAGTTCTTGTCTTGGCTTCCATGACACCAGTGTCTCCTGACTTTCCACCACCTCCCAATGTCCACTACATGATGATGTCCAAGGCTTTGTCCTGACCCCTTTCCTCTTCTTTATTGTCACCCTCAAACTAGGCAACCTCATTTAGTCTTATGACACTAAATAGCTTCCATGTCAGTCATGGTATTTTATGCCTCTCGCTCAGATGTACCTTCTGCAATCCAGACTCATTGATTCTTCTGCCTTTTCAGTATCTCCACTTGGACATCTAGTAGGCATCTCAAACTTCAGTGAAAACAGAATTATGTGTTCAGTTCTGCCCTCCTTCTCCCCTTTAGGTCTTGCCTGTTTCACAAAGTGATTCCACCATCTACCTGGTGCTCCGGCCCAAAACTTCAGAGTTTTCCAGGATTTCTTTTTCTTCCTATTCAGCATCTGACCCATCCTGTTGGTTTTCTCTCTAAGTTATTTGCCGAATGGGCTCAGTTTTTGACATCTTTGTAGTTACCACTCTACCTAGACCACCACCTGTGGCTTCTTCTTTCACTTTTGCTTCATTAAGGAAGCTCCAGCCACTTTATGTTTCCTTTTGCCTATGAACACACCAAGGTCATGCTTGTCTCAGGACCTTTGCACCTGCTTTTCCTTTTGCTTGGGATTCTCTTACTTTGGATTTTTTGCACATTTTACTCCTGCCCATCATTCTATCTCAACTTGGATGTTACCTCCTAGGACAGCCCCTTCCAGACCCCAGTCATTCTCTTCTGAATTTCCTTATGTATTTTCTTCATGGCATTTATCAGCACTTTATTTTTGTTTTTAATTTTTTTAATGTTTATTTATTTGTGTGTGAGAGAGACACACACACAGTGCAAGTGGGGGAGGGACAGAGAGAGGGAGACACAGAATCTGAAGCAAGCTCCAGGCTCTGAGCTGTCAGCACAGAGCCCGATGCGGGGCTTGAACCCACAAACTGTGAGATCATGACCTGAGCCAAAGTCGGATGCCCAACCAACTGAGCCACCCAGGTGACCCATCAGCACTTTAAATTACCTTACTATTTATATGTTTATTACTGGTCTTTCACTAGACTGAAAGCCTCTGGAGGGAAGGGACTCTGTCTTTCCAGTTCGCAGCTGGATTTCTAGAGCATGTGGTCAGTATCTGAAAATATTTGTTGACTGACAGCTGTGTGACTGACTGGCAGTTGATAGGAAATTGGGGGCTGTGCATGAAGGCAGCCAGTGTGGCTGTGACCCCTGTATATATGAACGTGTTTCTGTGTGTATACATGCTGTGTTTGCATGGGGCCAGGGTAGACTCCTTTTAGCCTGTTTCCAAACGAGGTGGGATGGGAGGTTTCTCACTCCCTGCAGCCGTCAGAGTCTTATACTTGTGTGGGTGCCCAGGGGCTCAGTGTGGACTTGGGGCTGGACATTGCAGCTGGAAAAGGGGTTAGGGGCAAGCAACCAGTCTGGCAGATTCCTGGAAGGCCAGAAAGGGAGCAGAAACACCTGAGGACCCATTAGCCTGCAAGTATCATAGAATGGTGAGCATCTTATTTCTGTTCCCATGGGGAGAGGCCTGTTGGTTGTTAGAAAGTCTACCTTGATGAGCTTCTTGTTTGGGTAGTGGGGGGTGAAGCCCCAGAAGGCATGCTCTACAAATTGCCTTCTGCTGAGGGTGGGCTTGGTAAATGGTGTGCTGGGTGGGATGTGTGCATATTTGAGGAATGGGCATTGGCAACTCAGCCTGTGCTCCAAGTCAGTGGTTCTGCAACTTTGGAAGGCAGCCTCAGAGTCACAGGGCAGCTTGTGAAATCCAGATTCCTAGGGACCAGCCATAGAGCTCTTGACAGAAAGGCATGGGGCCTGTGCATTTGCGTGTAACAGGCACTTCAAGTGACTCAACCAATGCAATGAAATTTAAGAACCTTGACTGTAAATCAGTTACTTCCCTCCCGCTGACCAGACCAACCAGACTGACCAGGCACACTGCTGAGGGAATGGGAGATGGGCATAAGAATAAATACTTTAATTTTATTTTGTTTAATTAATTAATTAATTAACTATTTTTATTTTAGAGAGAGAGTGTGTGAGTGGGGGTGGGGCAGGGAGAGAAGGAGAGGGAGAGACTCCCAAGCAGGCTCCATGCTGTCAGCACAAAGCCCGATGCGGGGCTCAATCTCATGACTTGAGCCCAAATCAAGAGTCAGATGCTCAACCAACTGAGCCACCCAGTGTTGTTATTTTAATAGCAGTGCATTTTAACACATAGTAGAAAAATGCAGAACTAACATAGATGTTATCATTTAGGACAAATCCGGGTAGGTATTGAAAAATTTAAAAAAGTGAGTCAATTGAGAAATTTAAAGATTTCATTTGAGAATTAAGAGATTTGAAAGAGAAATTTGACTGCTGTGTGGTGAGCCCATCTCCATATGGTGTCACACGGATATTTTAAAGATACCAGTTTGACGATCCAGGGACACATGGTCTTTGGCTCAGGGGAGCCCCCCAGGAGGGAAGAGGGGAGGTGGGTGAGGCTTCGCTGGGGTGAGGGAGCCCTTCTGCAGTTGTTTCCTGGCCCTGCTGTCACGGAGGGACAGGAAGGGAAGGGCGTGAAGGGCGTGAAAAAGCCAAGCCGTGTCCCCAGGGGCTGGAGCTGGGAGGCTGAGTTCACTGCGGTTTTGGAAAAGTACCAGGCATGGTTCAATCCCCACTCACACACCCTGAGGCAGCTGTTTCTCATCTACTCCTTGGCCCAGCTGGGCTCCTCTCGGCAGGCGTGGGAGACCCGCGTGGGTAGGAGCAGAGTGAGTGTGGAGAGCTGGCTGGCCCAGGCCTACGATGAACTTCTAGTTCCTGGGTCCTTCTCAGCTCCTGTGTGGTGTCTGTGGGGGACGGAGAGGTGGGGTAGCAGGGGCCTCCCTCCCTGCCCTTTGCACATTTTAGTTCAGGGGCTCAGGCCCACACTGGGTGAGGCTATTGTTTGCAATCCAGCATTTCTCCTTCCTCCCCCAGTAGGGGTTCCTGAAGAGAAAACAAAGCCTTCTGAACCCATGGGAGGGGCGCTCAGTGGTGAAGGAGAGACAGTGGATGTGGGAAGGGGCTGTCTGGTGGGCTTGCCTTTCCCCGGCACATATCTCCTCACTGGTAGGGAAAGCCGTGCTTGGGCCAGCTTCTGGGGCCGTTCTCCACAGGCCCGGTACCTGCTCAGGGAGGATCAGAAGGGGCATCTTCCCTGTAACTAGGCAATTGCTGTTACTGTTGCCACATTTATTGTTTTTTTTTTTTTTTTTTCTAGGAAATTTACCAAGTTTTGGCCCAGGGGTTTACATTTCCCACCCTCCTAGCACAAGCTTTCACTATTCAGACTACAAATGGAAGGCACTGAGGCTGTAATTACAGCGGCATTAGCTCAGGAACACGCTGAGAGGAGCAGGAACAGGGCACCTGGGGAACCTAAAAGCAGCCGCGGGCCTAAATTAGCTGCTGCTCCGCGTGCGTTGTCGCCCTGCTCCTCTTTGGGGGCCCCCTCCATCCTCACTCTCTGCTCTCCTCCACCTCCGCCCCAGGCTGCTTTGCTTGCTCTTCCCCTCTGCCCGCCAGCATCCTGACAGGTGCAAGAAACACAGAAGAACAACCTGGCTGGTGTAGAGGTGGTGCCCCCAGAATAGTCTTTGTGTGGACGTGTGTCCTTGGATCTCGATGCGGGCAGGCTGGTTTGGCTGCAGCTTAGGGGACAGCTTGGGAGGCCGCACCCCACCGGGGACAAGCTCTCGCTGTGCTCTCCTGGGCCTCACTTTCGGTCTCTGTGTCCAGGCATCCTGAATTGCTGTCAGGTCCTCCCAGCTGTTGCCCCAGCTCTTTGTTCCCTTGGCCTGGGACCCCGTTCCTACTCTTTTTGCTTCCTCTGACTCATCCTGTAGGTTTAGCCGAGATGTCACTGCTTCTGTGACCCCTGGTCTGGGCAGGATGCTTTCCTCTCTGCTGCTACAGCACCTTGACTTCCCTGATGCACAGCTTAGCACTGCCATGGGCCACTCCCCTGTCTCCAGCTGGGTCTCTGGGGAAGTGCTTGCACCTAGTAGGCCTTTAGTAAAGAGTTGAAAACCAACCTTGATTCCTTTTTGGCCTTAATCCCCCTTTTGCTTTCACAACAAGAAGAGAGGGAACTTTCTCTGCCATTCTAGGGCTGTTGTTGGCAGGGTGTTGAGGTGAGGCCCAGTCTTCATCCATTGTCTCCTGACTTTCACATCTGAGTCCTTCTGGACTGGGCCCTTACACTGATACTTGATTAGACATGGCCTTGTATTGACCACTGTTGCTGGCTCCACATCAGTTTGGCTTCTTTAATAGTATTAGCCAACAACTTCTAAGTACTTGTTACGTATTAGATATTGTTCTAAGTACATTTTTTCTTTCACTCGTCAAATTTGCATTCAACACCTACCATGTACCAGGCATTGGGAAGTATGGATATGGCAGTAAGTACAACCAATAAAGCCCCTGCTTTCAAATGGAGTTTATATGTAACACAAACAAATGACTAAGGAAGTGTATACTCTGGCAGATGATGATGAGTTGTGGGAAAAAGAGATCAGAGAAAGGGTAAAGGGAGTGACTTCTTGTTACGTATATGGTCGGAAAGGATTCACAGATAAGGTAACATTTGAGCAGAGACCTGAAAGAAGTGAGGAAAGGTCATGGAGGAGAGCTTTCCAGGAAGCGGAAGCAGAAAGTGCGAAGGCCCTGAGGTCAGGGCACATTCCAGGAAAAGCAAGGAGGCCAGTGTGGCTGGAATGGAGGAAGTGACCAGGAGGAGGAGGTGAGGTCACATAGAGCAGTGCTGGCTAACAGAAATATGAGTCATCTATATAATTCTAAGTGTTCTAATAGCCACATTAAAAAAGTAAAAAGAAGCAAGTAAAATTAATTTTAACCATACATTTGCTTAATATATTTTCAGAATATTATTGATTCAATATATAATCAAACTAAAAAATTATTAATGAAATGCTTTATTATTTTTTTTCTTAGTGAATCTTCAAAATCTGGAGTGTATTTTCAAAATCTGGTGTGGACATCTCATTTTGGGTTTAGCCACGTTTCAGGTTCAATGGCCACATGTGGCTAGTGGCTACCATATTGGACAGCTCAGATATAGGGCCTTGAAGACCAGGCCCAAGCCTCTGAATGAGGGGAAGCCATAGGAAGCTTTGAGGCCTAGGAGCATTATCTCTCTGCCTTATGTTCTAGAAGGTTCATTCCAGCTGCGATGAGAGGATTGTTTTGAGGCAGGGGGTGGGGTGGGTGCGAGGATAGAGCAGGGAGCCTAGGAAGGAGGCTCTTGCCAGGATGTGGTGATGATGGCTTGGACCACACTGGGAGCAGCGGTGGCGGTGAGAAGTGGTTGGATCCTGGATGTATTCTGGAGGTGGAACTGGTTGGTTTTTCTGACATGGTGTGTGAATGAGAGAGGAGTCAAGGGAGTACCTAGAATTTTAGCCTGAGCTAGTGGGAGGGTGAGTTGTTTTCATACAGATGAGGGGAACTGGGGTGGGGGAACAGCATTGGGGGGAATGTGCGGGTTTGGTTTGGGGCCTGTTAAGGTTGAGATGCAGTGTCAGCCTTTCAGGTAGAGTGGGCAAGTAAACAGGCAGCTGGACGTGTGAATCTTGTACTCACGGGGAGGCTTGGCTGGGGACAAGCCATGAGTGCCCTGGGAAGTGGGTGCACATAGAGAAGAGGGGCTGAGCCCTGGAGGAAAAGGTGGATAGTTGTGAAGGTGAATGCAGGGTGGCAGCAGGAAGCCCAGTGGAGAGGGCAAGACTGTGAGGAAAGAGGGCCAGATGGGGTAACCTGCTGTGTCTAGTGTCCAGATGGGCTGAGGAGGAGGAAGCCCCAGGATCCCTGACCACTGGCAAGAGGGGGAAGCAGACGCTAGGCTGCAGTGGGTTCAGGTGAGACCAGAAGGGGAGAAAGAGATCGCTGGTATGGATGACTCCTTTGAGAGCTTTTGCTCTAAAGGAGAGCAGAAAAATAGGATTACCTTAATGGTGGCTATATGGTCACAAGGAGGCTTTTTTCCCTTAAAGATGGGTGATATAGTAGCTGATGGGGATGATCTAGTAGACAGAGCAAAATTATCATGCAGGAGAGAGGAAAAAATGAGCTATCTCATTCACACTCACAACCGTGCTATGTGGTAGGTATTATTTTGCAGATGGGGAAACTGAGGCAAAGGAAGATTCAGTCATTTGTCCAAAACTGTACAGCTAGTAAGTAGCAGGGCCAGGAGTTGAATACAGATGGCTCAGTTCTATAACACCCAGTCTTAACTGCTATGCTACTGCTTCTTGGTTTCCTAGCTAGATTTGTGAGCTCTTTGAGAATGGGGCCTCCTCTTACACGTTTCTAGCTGACACAGCACCTAGCCAAGAGAGGGCTGTGCAGAGGTGGGGTTTGCTAGATCTTTAATGACCAAGAGACCTGAACACCAGGAATGGTGCTGGGAATGCTCGGACACCTGGGCTGGCCACGGGAGGCGGGGTGTGGGGCATGGTGTTAGCTTGCCTCAGTTTGCATCCTTCCCACCACCTCCCAGGACCTTGCATGAAGTGGATGGTGCTCAGTAAATACAGGCTAGATGAAGAATGAGTGAAAAGGCTAAGGCTCTTCCATCCTAAAACCTAAGCTGAAGATTCTTCTGGTGTACACAGTGTTGGCATGACCTGGTTCCTGCTCTGGTTTACCACCAGTGTCTGGGTGGCCTTGCCCACTCAGTGCATCAGTTTCCTTAGCTGTAAAATCAAGAGGTAGGGCTAGGTGGTCTCCCATCTGGCTCTCCCCAGAATGTCTCAGGTGGGCATGTATGGGCTGGATTCCTGCCTCCCTCCAGTCTGTCATCAGGATGGACAAGAGGCACTGTGGGTGGTGTCAGCTGGCAGTGGAGGGTCAGGTGGTCCTTAGAAGAGCCGAGACTTGTGGGATGGGGTAGCCAGCACAAAGGGAGCTTTACAGATTGTGGGAATCCTGCTTTGTGTCCAAGACATCTCACTGCAATGGCAGAGCTCAAAGCCATGGTGCTAACGGCCGAGTCCTAACATCTAGTACATGTGCCCTTTAGCTGGTTATGCGCTCAGCCCCATTAGAGTCTGAGGCTGGACTTCAGCCTCTTACCTCTACTGCCGGGGCTCCCACCTGGAGCTTCCTTTTTAGGAGTTCTCCATGCTAACTAGCTGCTGTAGCACCCCTGCCATGTGGCATTTTGAAATGTGTAGGGACAGTTTTCAGTGGTCCTGTGGTGGGGGTGAGGGTGGTGGTAGTGGTGGCTGCTGAAGATCCCATGATGAGAATTGTCCCTCCCTAAATGCCAGCAGTACCCAGAGCAGAAGCCTGTTCAAGTGTGCCATTGCAGGGTGCTCAGGGGCCTGGGAGCCCATCTTGCCTCAACTGCCACTCAGTTGTGTGATCGTGAACCAGTCATTTTATTTCCCATTATCTACTTTTGTGAACAGGGCATGAACACCTACCTAGTTGCTTGCCTTTAAAAAAAAATGTTTATTTTTTTATTTTGAGAGAGAGAGAGAGAGAGAGAGCAGGCATACCCGAGTCGGGGAGGGACAGAGAGAGAGGAAGAGAGAGAATCCCAAGCAGGCTCCACAGTGTCAGCAAAGAGCTGGGTGGCTTTATCTCACAAACCGTGACATCATGACCTGTGCTGGAATCAAGAGTCAGACACTTAACCCACTGAGCAACCCACTCCCCGCTAGTTGCTTGCCTTTTGGGTCGTGGTAAGTTTTAAATGAGCCTGGATTAACATTCCTCATCATCTTGACTCACCACAGGTAAGGCTGGCTGTGCACCAGGTGCTGTCCTAAGCTGTGTATTCCCCCATTTTAATCCTTAGTGCCTGTTGGGTGACCCGTTTCACGGAGAAGGAAACTGAGGTAGAGGGCATCTTGAACCCTGGGAGGTGTGCCCAGTGGGCCTGTGGCGGTGGTCTTCCCGTGCCCCAGCAGGCCCGTGACCTCCCTTTCCTTCACCCCCAGGGACAGGGGCAGACCCGGTGGCCAGTGCCAAGAGCAACCACTGCCTGGATGCCGCCAAGGCCTGCAACCTGAACGACAACTGCAAGAAGCTGCGCTCCTCCTACATCTCCATCTGCAACCGCGAGATCTCTCCCGCGGAGCGCTGCAACCGCCGCAAGTGCCACAAGGCCCTGCGCCAGTTCTTCGACCGCGTGCCGGGCGAGTACACCTACCGCATGCTCTTCTGCTCCTGCCGAGACCGGGCGTGCGCCGAGCGCCGCCGGCAGACCATCCTGCCCAGCTGCTCCTATGAGGACAAGGAGAAGCCCAACTGCCTGGATCTCCGCGGCGTGTGCCGCACCGACCACCTGTGCCGGTATGCCCGCCCGCAGCCCCCGCTCCGCGCTCCCGGGCCCTGGCGTGCGCGCGCAGACACCTGGCGTCCACTTGCTCATTCTGACCCGCGTTTACGGTTTGTCTGCCTTCTCTGTGTTCACTCGTGCTTAGCACTGTGGGAATCCATGGTGAACAACCCAGCGAGCATAGAATTTCATAGACCCTAGAGCCTGCTGGGCTGAGAAGGGACCTTCAGTGAATTCGGCCCCACTCCTGAAGGAAACCGCCACCTCATGTCCCATTGAGGTCATGTGGCGGGCAGGATGGGGCCCTCCTAACTCGCAGAGGCAGCTCCTTACACACGGAGAGCTGAGCCAGTCTGGTGCTGGGGCAGGGTGTGGGTTTGAGTCTGACTGCCCAGGTTCGACTTTTCTACTTACTAGCTGTGTGACTCCGAGCAAGTTGTAAAAATTTCCCGAGTCGCTGCCATTCCTTCACCTGTGAACAGGAGTAAAAATGTCCACATTCGGTTATTGTGAGGATTAGGTGACATGATGTGTGTCGGAAGCTTAGCACAGAGCCTGGTGTATACTCCATTTTAATAAGCATAGGCTGATTATTAGCAAGGTTTTTTTCAGTTGTCATTACCGTGAGTTGAAATTTGCTTCTGTATAGTTCTTATGTCTTCCCTGTTTGTTGTTAAGCATTTGTTGAGTCCCTGTTGCACCCAGTGCTCAGTTCTAAGACCTGGGTGTGCAGAGGTGAACATTGTGCTCTCTGAGGAACAGCCTGTCCAGAAGGGGACGCAGACAAAGCAGGGATCCCAGTGCAGTGGCTCTCAGATGAGGCAGCATGGGGTAGGGACATCTGCTTTAGTCTGGGGCTCTAGAGAAGGGGGCCTTGAGCTAAACCTTGAAAAATGAGAAGGTGAAAGCTAGGGAATGTGTCAGCTGGAAAAGCATATGCAAAAGGCTGGAGGGTAGGAGAGAACCTGGCCTCATGGGGAACTGCAGATGGTGGGTGCACATGGAGTGTGGGTTGTGAGGTGGGGAGGCCACAGGTGGGGCTGCTGCAGAAATAGAGGCCATGGTGGTGCAGAGATATTCAGAGATTGCTTACTGTGTCCTGGATGCTGGTTTATTATGTGGTTTGTCTAATTTAATTCTCACAACAAAACTACCGGTAGATAACTATTATCATCTTTATCTGTCAAAAGAGGAAATAGAGACATAGAAGGTAGCTTGCCTAAGGTCACACAGCTCATACATTTCAGAGCTGGGATCCATCCATCCACACTGCTTTTTCCACTGTAGCATCCTGGACTGGACTCAGATAGTGGCTGTAGGAATGAACAGAAGTGTATCATTTCAGATATGATTGGTAAGTAGACTTGACAGGACTGGGTGATTGGTTGAAAGTTCCCTGGAGGCAGAAGTCATTTCTGTTTTGTTTACTCCATACCTCGTCCTACATGTAAAGCCTGGCACATGGTGAGCACTCCACAGACGTTTCTTGAATGGATAAATGAACGGTGACCACTATGTTTCCTAGTTAAGTAATTATGAGATGAAGGAGCCATTCAGTGTGTGTGGGGGTTTTGGGTGTGTAGCATTTGAGGTGCCTGGAGGACCATTGCCATGCCCCAGGCAATGTCTGGGGCATGCTCAGTAAAGAGGCTGGAGTGGAGAAGTGGGTTTGGGAGTTGCTGGGCACCTCGTTGGTGATTAAAGCCCCAGCAGTGAGTGAAATGGTGCAGGGTGGATTGGTGGAGCCCAAGAGGGAGTCTAGGCTGGAGAGGCCTACAGATTTGGGCATCCTCAGTGTTTAGGTGATGAGAGAAGCCTTTGGTGTGGATAGTGAGGCAGAACTCTTCTGGAAATACCATTTATTCAGGGAGGGGCAAAGGAAGTGGGGCTTGTGGCAGGGAGGCTTGGAGGGTGGAAGGATAGCCAGGAGGAAGTGGGCCAGAATCCAGGAGAGAGAGGTTCCTGAGGGAGGGGGTGACTGAGACATGGTGCCTCATGGTGTGTACATGTGTGTACAAGAGAGTATGTGAGTGTGCCTGTGAGGAAGTGTGAGAGTGTGTACGTGGGGGGGGCGTATGGATGTGTGTGAGTTTGAGAGTGCATGAGTGTGAGAGGGAGTGTGTGAATCTGTGTGAGTGAGTGAGTGGCGGGTGGAAACCAGCTGTAGTTGGTTCAGGCATGGCAGGAGGCAGAAGTGGAGGCAAACCCTCTTGTTGAGGACATGCACGCACAGGAGAGAGAGAGACACACACACACCCCGTGATAGAGGCTGCAGGGGGAAGAGAGGCCTCTTTCTACCATGGGAGTGCTGGTGGGGGGGGTCGTGTTCGATGAAGGGGAAATGCTATTTTGGTTTGGAAAACAAGCACTGCCTGAGTTCAGAGACAGGCCTGATCCCAAGAGCTCGCTGCAGGGCTTGGGAAAGCTGTGAAGATGGTAGGCTTTTCTCTTTTGTTTACTTAAAAAAAATAGGCCTTGTCACTTACAGACACTGATTGAGGTGATTTAAAACAAACCACACATACAACAAGAGGATGGTTAGAGGCAGAAATCCAGGGCCCTGCAAAGGAAGTCGGGAGCCAGTGCCTCAGGTGTGCGATCTAGCAGTCACTGAGCTGGAGCTCTGTGCCTCGTGGTGGCTGGGATAAAGTGGGACCATGATGACCCACACGAGTTCCAGAGCACACTGGAAGGGAGCATGGTAGTTCTTGAATGCACATAACATCCTCTCCTTCTTCTAAGTGCTGACATGACCCACCAGGCTGTTACACATAGTGTATGTGGAATGACAGATGGATTAGGAGCTGGGCCTGGGAGGGAACTGGAGGGCCAACCTGAGTCCAAGTCCAGTGACGACAGGCTGGAACATGCAGGAGCCTGTGCGCACCTGTGGGCCAGGTGCACCAAGGCCAGCGGACGAGCCGGCCTCAGCCGTCACCATGAGGAGCCGTAGCAGACAAGCCACAAGAGCACCAGCATCCCCTTCATGAGTCCTGTGTTAAGGGAGGACAGTGTGTGTGGTTCCTCAATGTGGGGGTGGGGGAGGTCCATGGTCCTGAGTGAGATGGGGGGAGTTGAGAGCAGGATAATTTCAGGCTTCTAGAACATCTGTGTCTGTTTAAAGAGCCAGAGGGATTTTTTTGTTTCTTATTCCAGGGGTGGGGGAAGCCAGAAACAGGAGATGGGGATTAAGCCTCATATTGTAGAACCAGAAGGGGTGTTTCAATGAGATTAACGGTTGAGAGAGTCTGGAATGAGGCGTCCCTGGAGCTAAGGGCTGACAGCCTCTGAGAGGCACTAAGCCAACTGGAGGAGGCTCCATGCAACAGGACATAAATTTAGACAGCGATCGCAGGACCCGCCAACAGTGCAGTCTCTAGATGTTTGAATTCGGTCAAGTGTTGAAGTTCTAGGTGCCCCAGGATGAGGTGACAGGGTGAGCTCTCGGTCTAGAACCAGGGCATTCCTCTAACCCTCCCTGCCCAGCTCCCATTCCTGAACAGATTTAAAGTGTGGTCCTGAAAGTGGTAGGACAGGGCTGAAGGAGGATCTGCATCCAGGATGGGGCTGGCAGGGCCTGGGGGTTATAAAAGCCTGGCCAGGTGTTCTCTAGGGAGCTTTGCCTATGACTCAGAGCTGAGGCTTGAGGTACAATGGGGTGAAACAGATTGATAGGTGGTGGGTGGAAGTGGTCACCGTGGTCACCCTAGAGCTGGCAGACCTGCCCCTGGTCTCCTGAGTGGTCCCGGGTGGGCCATTTCACTCCTCATGCCCTTGGTTTCTTCATTGATCACGTAGGGATGCTCACCAGTCTGCAAGGACCCTTCCCAGGTCTGTGAGTCTGGGTTTGGGGGCCGCTTTCTCCTCCTGCACCTCCACTTGAGGTATATTTCTGGGGAGATGAGCTCTTGGCACAAGAGAATACAACAGAGACCCCTTGTTGGGGTAGAAGGCATGGGAGGGCAGATTTGAAGGACCTAGGGACAGGCCTGGAAGGGGAGGAGTTGATGATTTTTCATGTTCTTGCAAGCCTGACTTACGGACCCATGGACCCTTTCCCCATGTCACAGAGGAGCCCAGGAGGTGATGGGTGGCTGGAGGGGGGCATGAAGAGAAGAGGTAGCCCAGACTTTGTTCTCCATATGCCTAGGGAGAAGCACCCTCCCTTTCTTGCCTAGCATTGGGTCCTTCCAGGTTTCTGCCCTCCAAGATAGGCACAGGTGGAAATCTTTACTGTGAAATGGGTGAACTCAGTGCGTGACGTTTGGATCAGGAAACGGAGACCCCAAGCCTTCCTTTCCTGGTCACTTTAATGGACAAAACTGGCTTTGATGGGGATCATGGGAAAGCTTCTTTGGGCTGACTCTTGGAGAATGAGGCTCTTGCTGGCAGGCATCTCTTGGGACATGCCTGGTGCTCCAGTGCTATAGCACCCAGTCCTCACTTTGCCAAGCCTGCCTGGCCCCCTTTGCTTTCCTGCTGGGGGAGTTGGGGCCTGGCTATGTTTCTCTCCGAGTGAATCTTGGCCCAGGATTCCTGGGGGACAGCTCTGCCAGAGCCCACCTCAACTGGCACTGCATTAAAGCAAGTCTGTTGATCTGCTTTGTGGCATACCCAGGGGCAGGCCTTGTACATCCCCAGTGTGATATTTAACAGACTCCACTGTGCCGTCTTATGAAATGTCACTAAACACAAGGTGTTGGAGTTTGAAGAAGCCTTTGGTTAAACAAGGACATCTCTGTGCTGGGGCCAGGGTTTATGGGAAGCACTTCTGAATCCTCCCCTGACTCTTTGGACCAGAATCAGCGTGGAAGCTTCCTGCTCCCTGGTTCCAACTGGCCCTGAATTTGAATGCTCTGTCTCTGGCTTTTGTCTGGTTTGTATCCCATGAGCCTTTAGAGCTGTAAACTTAAGTCCAGGAGAGGCTTTTCCTTTAAAAGTCTTCTGATACAGAGTCTGGAAAGCCCAGAGAATCTCTTGGAATGAATCCATGGAATTTGGCTGAATTCTCTCACCCTAGCCCCCCAATGGGCCATGACCTACTTTTTTTTTAACACAATCTTCTGATGTCTACTCTCCGCTTATACTTACTGCAAGGACAGTCTGGATTGTGTGTGTGTGTGTGTGTGTGTGTGTGTGTGTGTGTGTATGTGCCTGGGAAGCTGTGGGGAGGATGGTTATGTTGTCCTGTAAACTGTGTCCCTTTCAGGCCTCGTTTAGAAGAGGCCCTCTGAAATGCCCTGTTCCTCTTGGTCTGCCAAGAGGATATAAATAACTCGGTGCTGGCCCTGTGCCATGTCCTGGGCTGTAATTTAACCTCTGGGTGCTGAGGATGTGTATAAATAGATTCCAGCCTGGGGCTGCCCTGGCTGCCTGGGCCCCCTGTGCAGTGGACACTGTCCTTGTCCAGGAGGACTGCTGGGAAGGCAGAGGGGCTGGGGACCCCCCCCCCCCCCCAATCAAGGTTGTCCACAGGGAGCGGGGAGGAGTCTCTTCAGCAAGCTCAGCCTCTTGCCTCACTGGGGCATGTCTGGGGATGTAGGCAGTGTATGTGGACAGGTTTGCATTTGATTCTTGGCTCCTTGGGGTGGTCCCTCAGCTTCCTTTGGACTCTGTAGAATCTGTTGACTGATGCTTTCAGCGAGTTATCTCCATAAACAGCAGCAGGTGATTATTTGCATGGGGTGAATGGGCTCTGGGGCTTCCAAGCCTTCACTTCTTTTAAAGGAGAGGGTCTGGAATATCTTGAAATCATATACAAAGTTTTGTGTGTATGTTCCAGAGAGAAATGCATTGCTTTCATTAGATTCTTAAAGGGTTCCTTGATCTCTCAAAACTTAAGAACCTCTGCCTTGTCTAGATGGCCAGCTTGGATTGGCTGCCTGGAGGACTGTGAATGATTGATTAGCAATACCTGCTACAGGCACAGGAGGGGCACAGTGGCTGCCCTGCTGGAATCCAGCCAGTGTTCCTGGGCCCAGTGGGTCACCTGGAGCAGGAGGAATGCAGGTCTTAGGGCCATTGCTTTATTCATCTGACAACTATTTATTGATCATCCACTGTGGACCAGGTCTCATACTCAGATCAGAGAGTTCATGAAGTAGGTGGAGGTCCTTGTCCTCAGTTTGCTTATAGTACAGCGTCAGCACTCTGTTTGTTGCCTCTGCAGTGAGAATAGAGCCACACAATAAACTAGATGATAGCATTTCCACTCAGGTTCTCTTGACATCACAGTTCTGCTCTGCTACCTACCAGGTCTCCCCTGGGTCACTTTGGTAACAGTGAGAGCAGCCATACACATGAACCTGGCTTAGGGGTCTGCCCGGTCTTGAGCAGAGCTCAGAACCCCACATCCCAGTCTACCTCCAGAGCAAAGCTGTGCCCAGGAGTGCCATGGGGTAGAGACATCATCCTCTTCCTGAAGCAAACCTAACCAGCAAGGTTGCCAGTGGAGGGAAACGCTTTGTGTGGCAGCATCCTGGGATCTTCAACCTTGCCAGAGACACTGGGGATCCCATGCTGGCTCCTGCTGCTGGCCTTAGCAAGGGTCCTGCCCAAATGACTCCTCTTGGAATTTCCTGTGATACATTGAGACCAAGCTGGAATTTTGAACATTATTTTACTAAGGCTCTGGGAAAATAAACACGGTGAGAAGCTGCTGCCTAGACATCTAGTTTACATCTTCCGGCTTTGCCTGCTGCAGGGATATTAGCATGGCTGGGCAGAGAGTGCCTTTAACCTTTCCCATCCAGGGTAACTCTCTGGGCATCTGGGCTGCATAGAGCTCACGCCCCACAGAGATGTGGTGGTGCACCCCTTGTCTAGCTAAGGTCCCCTCTTGCAGAGTTCTGCACAAGAACCCCTCCAGTACTGGATGATTGGCAGGAGGAATGACCCATCTGGGAGAGATGCCACTATGCAGAGAGGATCAGAATATAAACCAGTAAGGTCTGTTCCTACCATAGGCATTACCTACGCTTGTGCGTGTGTTTGCTTAGATGGGACCAGGGCACACTTTCAGCTGCCATCATCTTGGTTGTGCCCTAGCATCCTTGATTATTTCCACTTCCACTCATTGATATGAGCTGTCTACTGGCTTGCAACTTAATATCTTAGGGTTGCTCTAACAAAATTCCATAGAAGGGGGTGGGGTGCTGAAACAGCAAACATCTTCTCACAGTTCTGGAGGCTGGAAGTCTGAGATCAGGGTAGCAGCATGGTTGAGCTCTTGGTGAGGGTCATGTCCTCAAGTGGCCTTCCTTGGAATGTGCACGCAGAGAGAGATCTGGTGTCTCTTCCTTTTTATATAAAGGCACAAATTCCATCATGGGGGTTCTACCCTCATGATCTAATTACCTCTTGGAAACTCTACCTCCAAATACCATCACACTGAGGATCAGGGTTTGAACATATCAGTTTGGAGGGACTTGAACATTCAGTCAATAGCATGAAGACTTACTCTTCATTCAAAGCCTGTTTGGTCCCCGTCTCCTAGCTATGTCTTCTACTGATGCTTTCTAGAACTTTGCTGTATACTTAATGTGGCACTGATCACATGACTTTCCTTTAGTACTGTGTCTCCCTAGTTAGGTCTCTGGTTTTGTTGTATTTTTATGTTACTACTCTGTTGACTTATTTAACAAATATTTATTGTATGTCAGGCACTGTGCTAGGCATGAGAACATGATAGAGATGGTCCCTGCACCCCTGGAGCTTATATAGTCTGATGGAGGAGATAGGAGTAAACAGATAAATATATAATTAACATTTGCAAAATGAGCAGGATGTAGAAATAGAGGATAATGGGGAAGGAGGGGAGAGCTACTTGGACAGGGGGCCAGGACAAATTTATCTGAGGAGGTGACATGTAACGGAGACATGACAAACGAGAAGCCATAGGTAAGACAAATGGGGGAGAACATTTCACGCAGAAGAAATAGCATGTGCAGAGGTTTGGAGGAGTGGGGGGTTTGCATTGCTGGGGAAATGAAAGAAAGCTGGCATGGCTGGAGCAGAAGGGACTCCGGGGGAGAAGAGCAGGAGCAAGTGGAGGGGCAGGCAGTGCCAGGTCACACAGGGCCTTGCAGGCCACGGCAAGGAGTTTGGGTTTTGTTGTAGATTGAAATGTAGTTGACATACAACATTACATCAGTTTCAGGTACGTGACATAATGATTTGACAGTTCCATACGTTATGCAGTGTTCATTATGGTAAGTGTAGTCATCCTGTGTCACCACACAAAGTTACTACAATATTATTGACCATATTCCCCGTGCTGTACATTACACCCCCATGACATATTTGTTTTATAACAAGGAATTTGGATTTTTTTCTGAGTGCAATTAAAGGAAGCTTTGAATCCAGCTAGTGACATTATTTAAATTGGGATATGAAAAGATGACTCTGGCTACTGTGTGGAGACCCAAGGGAGGGGGCAAGAATGGTCTCAAGCAGCCTGGGAAGTGGTTATCCTAGTATCACCAGACC
The DNA here is from genome assembly GCF_024362965.1 of Panthera pardus. NCBI lineage: Eukaryota > Metazoa > Chordata > Mammalia > Carnivora > Felidae > Panthera > Panthera pardus. The sequence continues at coordinate 36,381,305 of NW_026526688.1, forward strand.
AGAAGTGATGGCAGCTCAGGCCAGGGGGTGTCTGTGTGTAGAGAGATAAGTGGGCTGATGTGTGATGTTTGGAGATAGAAATGATATACCTTGATGTAGGAGTGAGGAGATGAAGGAATTCCAGGGTAACCTGCTGGCTTATGGCTTGAGCAGCTTGGTGTGTGACCGTGCCATTTTCCGAGATGGTGAAGGCTTGGATGGGAGATAAATCAGGAATTCCATTTTAGGCATGTTAATTTTGAGATGCCTTGGAGACATTCCTATCTGGAGCTTGACTGGGGTTATAAATTCTGAGGGTCATTAGCATATTTCTGGTATTCAAGGCTAAGGCAATGGACAGGGTCCCCCAGGGAGAGGCTGGTCTGGGCGGAGGCACTGAGAATGTGCCTGGCACCTGTAAGTGTCTGGTAAGGGGTTGGTGGTGTTATTATGATGTCCCAGGAGTCAGAAGGAGGTTTTTGAGAAAGAGGGAGTGGACGGCTGTGCCAGATGCTGTTGAGAAGTCCAGAAAGATGAGGACACACAGCTGACCATTGGATTTGGGAAAGTGGAAGGCACTGGTGACTTCTTCCACAGCAGTTTGGGTGAAGAGGTGATTACAGAAGCTTGATCAGAGCTATAGAAATGTTTGTCAGTTGGTTGGTCAGAGCTTCCTGGGAAAGATCCTCAAGGAAAGGGAGTGCGTGCAGCGTAGAGAGTTGCTCATCCGCCTGTTCAGTGAAGAAAGGGCCAAGGGGAACCCAATGCTGGTATGGCTTTGACAAGTGTAGGGTGGGGGTCACTGCCACCGTGAGCACTCTCAGGCCCTCTGCCATAACACCCTGTAGGTCCTAGGGCCACACCCTTGGCCAGGGTCAGTCTGTGATCCTGAGGCTGCCCAGCCTTGAAGATACAGTGTATGGTGTGGGCCCCATGTGCCTGATGGTCTTTGATGCGGACACATACACTGCAATGTGATTAGGACCCCAAACATCACACCTTCCATGTCCTCCCTGGGCTCTGAGGGGCAATGATATGGTTGCCACTGACTCAGCTTTTCTAGTTATGGCCAGAAGGGCCCTTAAATGTGGGAAGAGACTTTTTCTAAACCCCATGGTCTTCTGAATGACCTAGATGACCCACCTTCCTGGAGAAGATGGCCTGAGGCTGCCTGAGGAACCTTGCTTTTTCAGCCTTCTTCAGCCAGGAGGCATGCACTACAACACCAAGGAGTATTTGAGAGGTGCCCCTGGGGCTACCTGCATGGGCATTCCTCTCCGGCATTCAAGGGGCAGGATGTGGCTTTTTCCATGGTCAGCCAGGACATGTTCTTTGTCCTCCCGGGGTGGTATCCACAGGGATGAGGCAGTTCCCCTTCTTCCTAAGTAGCACTAGCCTGGTATCCTGGAGCTGGCTGTCTGCCTCAGGGCCCTTTTGGAGGTTCTTAGTGGAAGACTCACAGCTCTCATACAGGTGATTCTATTATCCCAGGGTCTCGAAGGCGAGTAAGCATATCACACTGCCGTTGGTGCCCTTATGCAGAGTAGAACCAGGACATTGGGCTATTAATGAAGGAGTCATAAGATACTCTTCATTGTGGAGCAGTAGGGAAATTTTGGGATAGCTGCTCACAGCCTGCCTTGCCCATGGTGTACTGCTTTAGTCTGGCAGGGGTCCTCCCGGGTGTGTGACTTCTCTTCCACCTGGCCCATGGCGGGTGCTCTCTGAGCACTGTGACATGCTCAAGAGAAGACTCCTCAGATGTATTCTTCACAGGGCAGCATGAAGCAGCTGGAGTCACAGTCCTAGCTTCAGATCCTCACCTAGCCAGTTGTGTGAGCTTGGGTAGGTTCAGAGCCTCACCTAGGCAGTTGTGTGAGCTTGGGCAGCTTTAACATCACGGAGCCTCTGGGTTCCTCATCAAAATAAGGACAGCAACGTGATTATGCCACATTGAAGCTTGGTAACCCATTCAACAGGGCTGCTCTGGGTGCTCAGCACCCAGGATGCTCAGGTAAATCACAGGCCTGCCTTGGTACTGGCTGAGATGTGGAGGGCTGGCCCCACTGAAGTTGGCGGGGGCCCTTGCGGAAGGCAGCTTTGGGGGATATCTGGGCTGAGTTAGAGGGGGGAATAGGTCTGTACAAGGAAGCAGGCCTCTGGTCCTTCCAGAGGGAATGCATGTGTTATAAAGTGGGGACCCTATGGAAGCACAGGGAAAGCAGTGTGATTTTCTCCAGAAGAAAACGGGACATCATGAAGTCTTTTAAGCAAGAGAGTGACATGATCCTGCCAGTGTTTTGGAAAGATTTCTTTTGCTGCTGTGTACACAATGGTCTGAGAAGAGTGAGGCTGGAGACTGGGAGTCCCACTGGGACCACATTCTGATGGGTCCTGGGGTCAGGCCAAGGCACAGGGTGAGTATGGAGGGGCTGGGTCACAGACACACTTCAGAGACCTTTAGAGGTCAGTTCCAGGGGACTTTAGGATAGGGACCCAAGGGAGTGAGGAGTCCATGGTCTCTGGCCTGGTGGTCTGCTGACTGATGAAGCCATTACCCGAGAGAAGAGAGGATGAGGAAGAGGAGAAGGTCTAGGCATAGAGGGAAGAGGTCTGTTTCAAGCCTATCATCGGAAACAAGTGGAAATCCCAGTGAAGTGTTTGTGTATGTGGGAATTCAGGAGAAAGACCGGGGCTTGGGATGGAGATTATGGGATTAAGTGAGGTAATGTAGAAAGAGCAGTGAGCGTGGGGCCTGGCACACAGGCACAAGGTAAACATTACTTCCTTCAAAGAGCGTATAAGCTCATTTGCGGAGACAAGGCTCACACGTCTGAAAACATTAAATACGAAGAGGAGGCCCCAGTTAATTAAGTGTTGTAAGGATTAGGCTGCTTGCTGTAGGCATTCAGAGAAAGGGAGCCGTGTGGCTGGAAGAGCCACGGAGGGTGGTGTGGAGTCCCAGGTCCTGTGGCTGGGGTGGGAAGGAGGACAGGGCGCCCTAGGGGCAGAGGCTTCCAGGGGAGGGGGACAGGAGGGAGAAGCAGGACTGGGCGTGTTTGTTCCAGGCAGGAAGAAATGTGCTGCTCAGAGCAGAAGGTGCCACAGGTGAAAGAGAGTGTGTGCATGTATGTGCGTGTGTATGCATGAAGTTGGAACTTTGAGATGCCCTGGGGAGACACAGAGCACATAGGGTCTCCCCCTGTCCCTCCCAGGCCTCCCACTGTATGTTGCAATTTCAGCAGACCCAGGATTTTTCCAAATTTGTTGCTTACGAAGAGGAAGAAATAGAGTCTGGTGAAAAGGGTCCTGGACTAGGAGTTATACTAAATCCCAATACTGCTGCCGTCCTGGTACTACCTTTGTTAGTATCTGACTCTGATCTTACTGGAAACTGGGATGGGTAGTGAGTTCCCCGTCCTCAGAGGTATGGACTAAGCAGAGGCTGGAGGCCCCTTGGCAAGCCTCGGATGAGTGTCTGGTTGGATGGGCTTTGTAGGTTCTTTCTGAACAGATGTGGCATGGATCTCCTGTCTCTTGGGGTCATGTGAAGAGAATGGATGAATGGATTACATGATCTAGGAGGTTCCCTCCCCTCCCCTTTCTCTTTCCTTTTTTCTCTAATTTTTATTTACTTTTAATTTATTTTTTAAAGTTTCATTTGAGAGAGAGACAGAGCATGCATGTACACACACAAAGAGCGGGGGAGGGGCAGAGATAGAGAGAGAAAGAGAGGGAGAGAGAGAATCTTAAGTAGGCTGCATGCTGTTAGCACAGAACCCGATGTGGGGCTCAAACCCACGAACTGTGAGATGATGACCTGAGCCGAAATCAAAAGTCGGGACGCCCAACTGACAGAGCCACCAGGCACCTCTTTCCCTAATTTTTAAAGCGAAATTCACTTTACCATTTTTGCTGATTATAAAAGTGATATGCACTCACTATAACACATCATTCAAGCAAGCGTACTAAAGAAAGTAGAAATCATCTTCTTCTCTAACACCCTGAAATAAGCCATGGTAAACATTTTGGAGAAAATATACTTCCAGACTTTGTAAATCTGCATACATGTATTTTGACAAAAATGATGTCATGCAGTATGTGCTGTTTTGTGAGCTATTTTTTTTCTCTAAATATATTGTTAACATTCAGTCTTTGTTAGCATCTCCATACATACAAGCTTACTGGGTTTTAATGGAGGTCTAGTTTTCCCTACGGGTTTGTGTCCCCAGGGATGACATACCCCACTTGTTCTTCACACACACGTGCATTCACTCTTATGGGAAAAACTTGTATCTGGATCCGAGCCTGCCAGAAGGTAGGGGCCACTGCCTCCTAGGCCCTCAGAGGGGAGTCGGTACCAGGCAGCAAGACCCTCAGAGAGCTCTTGGGTCCCGACCTGGGACTTCCTCAGGGTCCGGGGGAGACAGGGGACTGGAATGAAGCAGTGTCTCCATGGTGGGTGTGAGTGCTTGTGGCTAGCTTCTCTTGGGTTTCGGTTGCTCTCAGTCGGAGCAGGTCATTAAGGAGAGTGCGGTCTGTTTCCTCTAACTTGTCACAGTGTGCAGGGTGAGGGCTGTAATGGAGCCAATGAGTTTTAGAATGAAACATGCCAAGGCCTCTTTAGCCACTATCCAAAGGCAAGGAAAGATGATGCCCAAAGTGGAAAATGTTAGGAATCGGTATGGGTGTTGACACCATTAAAAAACAAGCTGGCTGGTGAGGTTGAGGACAGGGGTTCGTGGGGCACTTTGGAGAGGACTGGCAGGCTGAGCCTGGAAGGAATGTCTGGGGCGGTGGCATATTTTCTCCACTTGGTTTTCCTAAGTGCTTTGCTTCTCTTGGGGAGTTGTAAGTAAACTAAGCAAGGATCATTGCCTGCTGCTTGCTAATCCTCCCCTAGTTCCAGCATGGATGGGAAATCCCTGAGAAATCAACTAGTAGTTACGAAGTGGTAACCAGTGAGCTCAGAAGACCTGGGGGCCACAGCAGCAAAGGCAGTTAAGCTGCCAGCTCTCCCTGTCGAGCTGTGCTTGGAGCAGAGGTGGGCTCTCATCCCCCAGAAGGTACGCAGGGTGGGAAGAAAGCTGGGCAGGTGAACAGGTCTGGGGGACCCCTGCCTCCTCCTTCCCCCTGCTGGGAACATGTCCACAGAAGCCCAGGGAGGAGGAGACACTTTGGCCACCTCTTCTGCCTGTTTCTCCCTTTGTATTCTAGTTTCTTCAATTAAGGCCTGTGTCTCTGAGGAGGTTGGGCTGAGAGAGGGGTCCTCAGAGAGAGAACCAACCCTTAACTGGCTCAAGGGTGGGAAAGGCAGAGCCCTGGAGGTCTCCACCCACTGGTCTGAGCACCCCTCCTCTCTTCTAACTGCTTGAAGGAGGGGTGGCTTGGAGGGACCCTGGTGTGATTGTGTATAATAAGGGGAGCTGGCAGGGGTAGGACCTTGGTTCCTATGTCTTTAGTGTTTCATAGCCTTTTTCACTATGAGAGAAAGGTGTGTTGTCTGGAAAGGTGGCAGCTATGGGCAGAGCAAGGTACTGTGCCTCCAAATGTATCTGGGTGGAGCCCCTAAGGATCTATGAGTTCACCTGGAAACAGAGCTGCAGGAGATCGTGCAGCTCATCCCAACAAAATTTCATTTATTTATTTTTTGAGTCTACTTATTTTGAGAGAGAAAGCACGAGTGGGGGAGGGGCGCAGAGAGAGAATCCCAAGCAGACTCCGTGGGGCTTGAACTCAAGAAATGCGAGATCATGACCTGAGCCTAAATCAAGGTTTGGCTGTTCAACTTCCTGAGCCACCCAGGCATCCCTAACAACAAAATTTCATTTTTAGGTGCAGAAGCTGAGGTCCAGGGACATGAAATTAGCTGCCCAAAGTCACATAGCTAGGGAGTGGCAGAATCCAGGCAAAAGGTCAGGTCTTACCTCCCTGGGCAGTGCAAGGCATCTTGGCCAGGCAGTGGGTGGACTCGACAGGGAGTCAAAAACCGGGGTCCCAGACTTGGGATATGGAACATTTCTGAGTCTCAGTTTCCTTATTTAAAAGAGCATACAGAATCAAGTCTGTTGTGTCTACCTTACAAGGCTTTTGTAGAAAATGAGAGATCAGAGAAGATACTTGTAATGCTGCCAAGAACCCACCCCTGATATCCCCTCCCTGCATTCATTCATTCATTTAAATGTTTTGTTTATTTTTGAGGGAGAGAGCGAGTGAGCATGAGCAGGGGAGAGGCAGAGAGAGAGGGGACAGAGGATCCGAAGCAGGTCTGTGCTGACAGCAGAGAGCCTGATGTAGGGCTTGAACTCATGAACCATGAGATCATGACCTGAGCCTAAGTCAGGCACTCAGCCAACTGAGCCACGCAGGTGCCCATCCCTGCATATTTAGAAGTGTGATGTGTTCACACCCAACCCCCAGAATCCTGACCTGTAACCTGGGGAGGAAGGTGGGCAGCGATGGGGTACTGGGGAAGGAGCCGAATGTCAGGGAAAACTTTGTACTTGAGTACTTGCAAAGCCCTGGAATGGTTTTTGGCTTCTGGCCATGGGCAGAAGGTCGAAGACCGCTTGGATCACAGGCTAGACCAGACCTCTGCTTCCTTCCCTCTCTTCCCAGTTCTTTCCCAGGGAGTATGTCAGACAGTTCAGAGCCCATGTAGTCCTGCCAGAAGCCCAGCCAGTCCACTGTGGACTACAGGCTGGGCAGGAAGGGGTGGGGGAGCATGGGGGTGTCCTACCAGTCAGTGACCCCCCTTTCTTCATAAGGGCTCACACCTGCATTGCTCCTGTCCCCTCCTCCTCTCTCCCCTTTGGACCAACCTCCCAGAGGTCAATGGCAGAGAGGAGCGGGGGAGAAACAGAAATGATGATGACTTTGATTTTTTTTTCCTGTCGGAGCCTGGGGAGGGTGGTTGTTTTGCTTCCTGGACCTCAGCAGAGAATTCTCTGCCAGACAATCATCTTGGCGCTTTCATTGCTTTCTGATGCTCCTCTAACTGCACAGGGTCGGCTATTAAATGGTCATCAAACCTCAGCCTCTATCCCATCAATAGTCATAAAGTTGGGGAGATAAAAGCCATCAGTTTTCCATTATAGCTGAAAGCAATACTGTAGATAGCTATTTTCTGAATGCTGCAGATAGATGTATTTTAACTAGAGCAGGGTTTCTAGTGGCCCCCAGCTCAGCTGTGGGCCCTGCTGGGCCTGGGATAACCTGCCAGGTGGTTACAATGGGGTGGGGTGGGTAGCCGGGGCATTTCTCTCTCCTGTCTCTTTTCTCCTTGGAGAATTGAAAGGGCACATCTTCAGGTGTGGGGTGCTGGGCAGAGGCCACGGTGGTGAGACTGTGGGCTTCAACCCTTCATTCTAACCACATACTATGGATAAATGCAGGGGTTGTAATCTGCTCATTCTGATGAGAAATGACCCTCCTGAGCTCGGGCTGTGGGCAGGCCAGGGCAGGAACCTGGTGATTTGTGGGGCTTCTGGCGAGAGTGAGGGGGTTGGGGCAGGCTGGGTCTCTGTGGAACAGGAGCGGCCACAGCCTGAGGAAGCCAGGAGACAGCTTGGGATGTGGGACCTTGGGAGGATGGCTGCTTCTGATATACAGTCCCGATGGCTTCTCACAGACCAGCAGGCCATTTGGCAATGGATTTTGCAATCAAACACCTTGGCAGTGAGCAGCCATCAGATAGGTCCTCAGAATGAACTTTTCAAAGCCCTCAAACCCGGGGGCCATCCTGCCTCAGGTTCCTGAAGAATGTGGAATTTGAGGCTCCTGACTCTGACCCATCTGCACCCCTTTGTAGGGACTCCTTCCAGGTGTCTGTGCTTGAGCCTCCCTTATCTCTGGGATGTTGCAGGGACAAGTCTCCTTTTGGGGGACTTTTTCTCATGAAACAGAAAGTGCCCCTTCATCCTAGAAGACCCCTTGGAGGTCATCACCTCTTTGAAGCTTCTGTGTCTTCCAGGAAGGTGTGTTCTGTTGCCTGTGCTCCAACACTACTTTGTCGCAACCAGTCAGAGCTATTCTTAGGATGCATTGCACTTGTAAAGTGTGTGGATTTTACTCCACAACACTCTGGGGTCAGATCACATTTCCTGATCTTTTTAAACTAGCTCCAGCTGCCCGCTACCTACCCGGGCCAGCAGGAAATGCAATCCCAGGTAATTGAGCTTCCCCTGTCTGTGGCATGAGGGAGCCCAGCCCGGGTTTAGGTGAGGAAGCCTGAAGGGGTGGGGGATGCTGGTCTTCAGCCTGTGGTGGTGTTCCTCCTACCAGTTGCACAGTGGGCCTGGGTCTTCTAGCATCTTCTGGGCACCCCTACCCCCACAGCTATAAGCTCGACTGACTCCAGACTTGCCCAGAGAGGCCCCGCAGGCACTTCCCTCAACGCCATGGGTCTCCCTGTTCAGCTGCTCCCAGTGGTCCTTCGTCTGGGCCTTAGGACGGTGTGGCCCAGGTTCCCTCCAGCCTGGGGAAGCAGCCTTCCCTCCAGCCCTGATCACCAAGCTCTGGGCATCTCCAGCTCTCAACCTGCTTTCATGAGGCATCTGAAAATAAGGCCTTTCAGCGGCAGGGACACCCGGGCCTCCCAGCTCGCTTTCTAGAAGGGGCACATGGGTATGCAGGGAGGAAAGGAAAACACTTTTTATCATTTTAGTTCATACGCAGCTGCCCCTTTAGGCACATGAGACACAGCTGCCTTCTCCAAGTTTCCTGCATGTGGTGCACTATGCGCATCTCTCGAGCTCACATGGTGGCTTGTTCATTTACCCCTGCGTCTAGCCCAGAGCCTGGCACAGTGCAAGGTGCAAGAAATACTTGAGTTCTTAAATGCTCTTTGTCTCCTTGAACAGAGATTGTGGAAGGTAGCTTAACCTTTTCTTGATGACACAGTGCTCTCCTTGACTACCCGTTCCGTTGTACAGATGGCGTGCGGCTATGCCTTCAGGTGCTCCTGACTTATATAGAACTGTTTGCCCCTGTGCTAATTAGCCCCAGATACTGTGAATTTTGAGTTGCTGTGTTTTGCTTTTCTGGTAGTTCTGTCTCCTTCTTCGTGTTTGCTGTCATTTCCTGCTGAAGGCTCTGTCTGCCCCTGGGAGTTTCCTTCTGTCCCCTTTCTTTTTCTCAGGTTTTCTGTGGAACAGGAAACCAGAGCACCTATGTATTAGAATTATGTATGCACTAGGAGCCATTAGACTCTAAGTGAAATGATAAAGGATTTTCTTAGGACTAAAATATCTGTTTCAGTGTGCAAACTTTATACTCCACGCAGGCAGCTTGTTCCTTGTTCCTGGCAGGCTGCCAGATGAGTGACCTACAGAAGTGCTGTTATGGTGGAATTCTTTCAGATTAAAAATATATATTGTAAGATGACTTTGGAAAAGGGACAACAGAGCATATTGAGACCTTTTGGAATTAGAGTTGGCTATTGAGATGGGTAAAGATAGGCAAACTCTCTGTTTTCACCAGAGAAGAATGTGACCAAATCCTCATTGTCCTGTTTTCCCTGATGACCTTGGATAAGAGCACAGTTTTATGCTGTTGTTTTGTCACTGACTGCAGGCCCAGGGATTGGGATGAGGGCGGCTTTCGTCTCCGGTGGGGTTGTGGCAGCCACACAGGACACTGTGGGCCTGGCACTGTTGCGTCCCCACCCTGTGATGGTGAGCACCACGCCGGTGATAGTGATAGTAATGCCTATCCTAAGCAGGGGTGCCATGAGGACCAGATAGAAATAAGGCATGCTGAGGGCTTCTTTTCGAATGTGAGGTAAGTGCGAGTTAACTTGGTGTCAGCAGCTTAGTGGAAGGGACCAGGCCTTGGCTGGAACTCCTGAGTCCTGCCCCTAAATCAGCCCATCTTGCTGGGAAACCTCAGGGATGCTGCGTAACCCGTTGGGGTTTGTTTCTTTATCTGAAAACAAAAGGGCTGAATGAAATGACACTTATCCCAGCTTATATGTTTCACAAATTGATTTGCTTTATTTCTAGAATATGGGGCAGGGCTGGAGGGTGTATGTGATCTGAAGAGGACCACAGGCTCAGGGCATTCATAAAATTTCTGCCATACAGTGAGGTAAAAGACCGAGGGCTTTGCATTGACATCTGTTGTATGATTCCATAAATTTGCAGGAGAAGGTGCGGGGGTGAGTGTTTAGGGGTGCTGTGCGTGCGTGGATGTGTGAGGTGTGGGGCACAGAGAAATCCCTAGGGCACGTGAGTCTGTGCTTGAGCTGCTGAGCTATCAGGAGAGGGCCTTGTGCTGTGCATTGCTCTGCAAGCCTCGAACTTTCCCCACTCTGGCACACACACAGGAGCCGTAAAAGAGGTCTTGGGTTAGCCCCTTGCCCCTCTGGGCAACAACTTCATTTCTGGGGTGAGGGGAGTGGGCTCACTGGTCTCTACAGCCCCTCCTGTGTTACAACACTGAGAACCTGAGAAAATGCCTTTACAGTCCCTTCTCCTCCCACCCAGGGAGGTCCTGCCTGTGGGCCCAACCCCCCTTGAGTCCTCTGAATGGTGTGGCACATGACCGCTCATCTCTCCAAGGCATCACAGGTGCTGCATCTGTGATTCTAGGTTTTCCAGGTATGGAAGCAGGTCAGTGGGGCTGTGGGCTGTTCTTTGTAGCATTTGGGCTTCCCAGACTCAGAAACATGGGGGCCAGGCAGGGCAGGGTGGGGGAGGTGGTCTAATAATTCTCAGAAGAGCAAAAAGGAGAGAGTCATCCCCTGGTGATTCTCCCTGGGTCATGGTGCCCTTCAGGGCTGGCAGTGGAAGGAGGGAGACTCAGTGTGTGTGTTCTTTGAAGGATGAGTGTATAGTCACATGAGGGGCACAAGGGAATGAATGTGTGTATACACAGTCAAGAAGGATTCCTTCCATGAGCGGGTCTGTGTGTTGTCTATGGATTTTGTCAGCATGCTCCGCCAAAATGTTTCTGAACTGCAGGGGCCTCTTCTGTACAGAACTGCCTTCTTCTTTAATAGTAATGCAACCCACGCTCTCCACAGTTGTAAAGTGGGGAAAGCTGTAACTCGGGAAGGAAAGGCAGGTGGGCCTCCAGGCCCCCCACTTGTCTCCGGGGGCCCTTTCCCTGGGACCTTCCATGGATGGTTCCCACTCCTCTGTCTGTGTGAAGGGGCTGGGCAGCACTCAGGCTCTGGTGGGAGTGCCTCTCCACGTTCTGATACCCCCCAGTCAGAACTGGGATCAGCTGAGATGTTCATGGACACTGAATAAAGCCTCAGGGAGGCAAAGGAAGATCTACATGGGGAGTTATGTGCTTTTTGGGCCTAGCATGCTCTGTGGGGCTAGCTAGTGCCCATCCTGCTCTGGTCTTGGTTTGTCCCATGTGGGGGGCACCACTTGGGATCTACTACCCAGGCACAGGCCTGTGTTGTCCAACTCTGCTGTCCAGACCCCAGAGAGCAAGTAAGGCTGCCAGAGGGGACCTGTCCCTTCTGCTTGTAGTTGATACTGGATTGCCACCCCTTTAGGGAGGCCAGCCTTTCCCAAAAGAACGTGGTCTTCCAAGGCAGGTAACGTTGATGGAGCTCTTGTATGTTAGGCGCCATGTTACTGTGTTAGGAATTTTCACGCCTGGCCTCACGTATTCTTTATGACCCTTTGAGGCAGGCACTTTTACTATGTCTCTATGCTCAGGTAAGGGCACCAAGACCAGAGATTTTAAGTAACTTGCCCAAGACCACACAGCTAAGAAGGTGAGCAGAAGCCTAAAGTAGGCTGGCTCCAAAGGCTGTGTTTTCACTGTTATTCTTCATCATGTCTCCAGATGTGGCCCATGGGGCCCCATCTCAATTACCTGCAGTGTTTACTAAAACACTGATACCTAGGTCCCTCCTAAAACCTATTGAAAGAGAATCCCTGGGTTTGGGGCCCAGAAATCCAATTTCCCTGTGTCCCTGGGTGATTGTCTTCATAGTGAAGGTGGAAAACTGATGCATGTGGGCACACCCTGCCCAGGACCAGTGATGTATGGGGCCTGTAGATAAGGTCCTGGAACATGCGGCGTGATGAATCTACTTCCTAGATCCACGTGCGAGGGGTAGCTTGTTTGCTGATCTCTCCACCTTCTCTGCATTCTCTAGAGCTCTTCCAAGGGTAGATGGAGTACGCCTGGGTGGGAGAGTGGCCCAGCTGTATCTGCCGTTTACTTGTGTGGAGCATCCAAAAACTTTTGTTTTATTTTTTATTTAAAAAAATTTTTGTTTAACGTTTATTTATTTTTGAGATAGAGAGAGACAGAGCATGAATGGGGGAGGGTCAGAGATAGAGGGAGACACAGAATCTGAAACAGGCTCCAGGCTCTGAGCTGTCAGCACAGAGCCCGACGCAGGGCTTGAACTCACGGACCGTGAGATCATGACCTGAGCTGAAGTCGGACGCTTAACTGATTGAGCCACCCAGGTGCCCCCAAAAACTTATGTTTTAATATCCAGCTGGCATTTTTACTATTAAAATGACCTCTGCTTGTTTATCCTTTGGAAAACAATCGAAGTGTTTGCTGTGAGCCTAGATAGTCATTGCAGAGAAACACTGTGGTATGTATGGAACAGGCAGATGGGCCTGAGCCTCAAAGACCGAGTTAGGTCCTTTGTGGAGACTAGTGCTCATGGTCAGAGGGTGGTGGCGCTCCCGCATGGGTCTGGCTGAACCCTGTTACAGTGAGTTGGTGGCCAAAAGGCATCCTGCGTGGCCAACTGCCATGCTGGGGCACGCCTGGCCCTGAGTCTGAGGACCCGAGGGCCTGAGTCTGAGGATCTCCGAGTCTGAGGACCTGAGGAAGTAAGTCCTGTAGCTGTCTTTCTCTGGCAGGACACAGGGAATGGGGAGAGCACAGTGAGAATTCCTCCCCCAGGGTGTCGCTGCAGCGTGCAGGTCCTAAGGACCTGGTCCTGGTAGGGCTCTGACCCTCTCCTCCACGACAGCTCCTGAGGGCCTACCCAGAGAAGGCCCTCGGCAGGGCCGGGGAGCTGGCCATCCTTGGGTGGGCAGCAGAGTCTCAGATCCTGGACAGTCAAAGCTGCCATTGGAGGAGTGAGTGGTCACCCAGGCTAGGCACGCAGAGGGTCTCAGCCTGCCTCTGGACCAGCCTGGGGGCATGGCGGGAAGTGGGACCAAGTGCCTGCTGTCAGGGGAAGGTGATTGATGAATATAAGTGGGTTGAATAGCATCTCTCCAAAAATTCATGTCCACCTAGAACCTAGGATGTGGGCTTATTTGATGTAATTAGTTGAGGCCACACTGGATTAGGGTGTCCTTATAACAAGGGGAGAGCAAGCATAAGGGCATGCTGGGAAGAAGCCATGTGAAGACAGGCAGAGGCTGGAGAGATGCAGCTATAAGCCAAGGGACACAAGGACTGCTGGGAGCCGCCAGCAGCCAGAAGAGCTGAGGAAGGCCCTCTTCTGGCACCTTCAGAGTGAAGCACAGTGCTGACCTTTGACCTCAGACATCTAGCTTCCAGAACTGAGAGAATAAGCCATTGGTGATGTGTTTGGGCAGCCCTAGGACACTAATACGCTGAGGCAGGGTCTCCCATACTTCTCCAGGGAAAGGCTGTGTTGCTGCTGTCACTGTGACCCCGAAGCTGGTGGGCCCTGGCCAAGGTCATGACAGTTCATGTCCCATGAGAGGCATGTGGCTCAAATGGGCAGGTGCTATTCAAAGAAATCTGGGAAATTCTGAGGGGGGCTTTCTGAGGAAAGGAAGTAGGAGTGAGATGGTGGGTGCCAGGACACTTGGCTGGGGAGCATGGGCCAGGGACTGCGTTCACACAAGGGAAAAAGGGGACAGGGTATGTTCAAGGCCAAGCAGCACTGGCTCTGCCCTTGTGACTGTCCCATTACTTGAGGCCTCTCTCTTGGTTTCTACTGCTGCTATCATACCCACCCCACAAGGGCAATGTCTGTTTCATGTGGGAGCAGGAACCCAAACCCTGAGAGGACCAGCAGCCTTGGGCTTGCCTGGGTTCAAGTCCCAGCCCCAGCTCTTCCCAGCTGTGTCTCCAGTCATTTCATGTCTCCAAGGCTGGGTTTCCTTCTCTGTAAAGTGGAGAATTTTGTGGTACCTGTCTTAGGTTTGTGAGGGAGAAACAAGGTAATGCTTTTAGAGGTGCTTAGCAGACACGTAGTAAACATGTCAGATTGTTAGCTATTATTATTTAGTATTAGTTTGGTAGGTATCGGTGAATGCAAAGGCGAGACTGAAAAGAAGTAATTATAGAAAACATAAACAGCATAAAAATATAGGTTTCCAAGGTACAGATTTCAGATCCTGAGTGCCTGGGCTGGCTCAGCACCCTGGTGGCTCTGCCTTTCCATGGGCTGGGTACGGAGCTTCTGTGAAGCAGTCTTCTGCTCTGGCCCCCTGACCTGGAGGCCTCTCAGCCTCTTCGGTCTCCTGTCGGTGGTGGCAGCAGACTGTATCCAGGTAGTGGGAGCAGGGCTGCTGCAGGTCTTGGTCCTTGTCAGGAACTGGATTGGGAGGACCCAGCTCTGAGGTCTCAATTTTGGGAGAAACCCAGAAATCTCCTTTGGAATAACTAACTGGTATTAACCCTTGACTCTTCAACTTCTCCAGGCTGGCTGGCTCTGCTCCCTTTCAGAGCAGGAGGGGTCAGAAGGGATGGATTTTGAGAAGGTCTGCTCTATGAAGGTGAACATGAGCAACTCCTGGCCTAGGAGGCTGGTGTCTACAGCTTGTGTGTGGGCCATGACTCCATTGCACCTGGCCATTGCAGCCTTGTCGAGACGTTGAATGTATCCCACAGTGACTTCTACCAGGAGTGATGCTCTGTGCGATGCCATTACATATGCTGCCTGTATTTGGGCCTAGAGGTGGGTTAGGGGGCTAAGGAGACTATGAACTCTTGAATGTTTCCTGGGGTATGATTATTTTTTATTTCGTTTATGTTCAGTTCTGTGCACGTGAACCTACTATTGTCTTGGGGTCCTTCATTAAAATACCAGCTTTCACCCTTTGTAGATACTTTGACTACAGATCATCAGCCACCTGATCTCAGGTTACTGTTCCCAGTTTGCCTCCTGGTTTGGGAAGGCTCTGTTTAAGGCCTTAATAGCATGGGTATCTACTCACTAGTTGTAGACCTACTACTACAGAAGAACATATCAACTGGGTATTCAAAGAATAGCTCTCTTGTCAGCTATACAACTGGTCTACCTTCCTCATTACTGTAGATTCACATGTATCAAAACTCATTGTACCCCATGCCAATGCAACAGTAGATTCTACTCCCTCTTTCCTTTGAACACCAACATCACCAGCAATATCCAGATGAAATACAAGTTGCCTATACAGACATCCAGTGGGCCAAGAGACAGCAAGAAGGAACACCATGAAACACCATGCCCTTGCAGAAGACAATCTATGGCTGGGCACCATCAGGATTTCCTGCTGGTACATGTTACCTTCCTGTGCAGGAAGCTAGAGGACTGCTTCTTGGGGTCTGGGGTTGCCTGATTGGCTTTTGTCCCTGTGGTATAGTTCTCTTAGGGTGTAGTTCTCTTGTAACTCTCTTTAAACAGAACCTGACTGCCCCTGGCCCCACTTGTTTCCTGGTGGGTCTGGGCTGTAGTTTGTGATTTTCCACCCACTGTGCCCAGCTGTCCTAACACAGTCATACTGGGGATTAAGTTTCAACATATAAATTTTGTCATGACACCAGCACTCAGTCTGTATCAGACCCCTTAGGGGTTTCCTTCTGCTCAGGCTGGAGCACAGGTGCTCTGCAAAGCCCTCTGTTCACTGCATCCAGACTCTGGGGCATTGTTCTAGATTCTGCCCCCAAAACTCATTCATACTCCTTGCTGGATCCAATTCCTACTCTCCATCCCACATTGGCCCTGATAGCCTTCCCTCCCTTCCTGGGTCTGCCCTTACTTGTGTCTCATTTTCAACTCAGGATTTTCTTTCCTCTGTACTTTGTACTCCTGTATCCCATCCCCTATCCTGTGAACCTCAGCCTTGGCAGAGCCCTGTAGGTTAAGTGTGAAGGACTCAGAAGTGGTGAGGAACTTGCCTGGGACCCAGAGTCTGCTTATTCTAATATAAATTCACTTAAATGCTTGACGAGCTAACAAAGAGTCTTCTTACTCCTCGCCTGGCATTACATCTTCACATAGGAGTCACCACTTTTTTCCTGCCACATGGGAATGTCTGTCTGCACACTTCATCTTCTTCTCTGATGAAGCCAGAGGCTTCAGTTCAAATTCTCAGAAGCTCTAGGGTCTTGATGTTTCATTGACTTATAGTAGAGGCTTTCCAAGGGGCTAGTGACTAGTCCTTTGGGCCCCAGTAGCCATCTGCATCCCTGAGTGGTTTGCTGTGGCCCCTCTGATTTCCTTCCTGTCCATTCTCCATGGGAGGCGCTGAGAGAAGCAAGATTGCAGCGCCATGTGATCAGTGTTGGTGTACGTACCGCCCACGCAGGATGGGCGTGGCTCCCTGCTCTCTGATGTCAATGGGATACTTGAAGTTGTCATTTCCTTTGGAACTGGAGGGTAGAATGGGGGAGACTCATGCAAGTCAGGGCGTAGTGGAAGGGCCTGGAGTTGGGGGACTGAAGACTTTCTACCTGAGGGGTGTGTGGCAGGGCCTTCATGTGGGCATGTGTGTGGGTGAGTGTCCTGCTTACGTGAAACAAACGGCCTGTGTTCTCGCCTCCCTGGATGCTACATTCTGTGTGCTTGACCTTAAGCTGACAGGTTGGAACCCCCTAGTTTATAGATTTTATTTTTTTAAAGCCCTTTTTGTAAAACACTAACCTCAGCGAAGGAGAAAGAAGGAAGAAAAAGAAAAAAAAGCTGAGTTCAGCAGCTGCAGTTTGCTGTATTTTTCATCTTACATCAGCAAGTTGGGACCACAAATAATCTGGTCTTCTATGCTTCAGTGATGCTGCTGCTTAAGACTTCGCTTTCCTCCTAAGGCAGTATATTCCTGGGAGCCAACATTGCTCTCCTTCCCTAACCTGCTGGCTCAGGTGGTCCGGAGGTGGGTGGCCAGGGCAGGGGATCCAGATGAGAGGTGGAGCGCAGAGGGAGCATTGACCAGCTGGAGGCGGAGGGGGGGGATGTCATTAATTTGGCATGATTTCTGGAATCAGCTAAACATTTCCTTTTAACCAGTTTCCCCAGCCTCACATTCTTTTGTTAGTTCAGGAAAAATGTCATTTATAATGAATGTTGCCTTGATAAACTGCTCCCGAGAAGCATAGCGTTCTCATTAGTCTATATAATGAGAAAGACTCTTAGTGGTGACATAGCTGCCCAGATACTTGCCTGATATGAAAAATATTTGTCTATGCAGTCTGCTCTAGAAGGCCTGGAATGGAGGGCAAGGGGGAAGGGGCTGAGGGCTCAAGGCTTCCTGCAGGCTCTGTGACTCTGAGGATGTGATCTCCCAGCACTCTCTGAGGATGGACCCCAACCACTCCTTCCTGCTTCCTGGCAGGCACAGGCTGTGGTATGCAGGCTTCTTACCCATGCTGCCAC
Source organism: Panthera pardus (assembly GCF_024362965.1). Taxonomy (NCBI): domain Eukaryota; kingdom Metazoa; phylum Chordata; class Mammalia; order Carnivora; family Felidae; genus Panthera; species Panthera pardus. The sequence continues at coordinate 36,398,829 of NW_026526688.1, forward strand.
ACCAGCCCTCTCCTGTCCCCACTCTGGCTGCCTGTGCTGGGAGCTGGTCTGTTGAGTCAGCTGGAGAAGAGAATTTTGGTGCCTTGTTATTCCTTGTTATTATTTTTATTCCAAAGAAGGAAAGAGTAAACGTGTTTATAGTGAATTCTGTTTTTGTGAAGTGCTTTTGCCTATGTGGTTTCATTCCAAGTACTCTTCTGTGTAGGTATCAGAGCCACTTAGGTACTGAGAGATGCAGTGGTATTTCTAGGGTTTATGGCTTGGAAGCAGCAGCATTTTGACCCAAATACTCAGCCCCATCACTAATTCCTTTTGCCCTTCTGCTTGTTTGAAAATGGACAATTTACCCAGCCTTTCTCCACAGGGACCCATTGGGTTTTTATCTCCAGGTCCCCAAGGCACTTCTTCATGTTAGGAGTGGTGCTTAAGGATGTGTGTTAATTCTTGCAGGCCACTGGGGCCTCCTTTAGCAGATGGCTATTACCAGAGATAGCGAACATACTTTTCCAAATTCCTAACAACCACCAGGCAGGATTAGAGGAGGAGGAAGACAGACCCACCATAGGCATTTTGAGGAGCTGAGTTAGCTATCTTGGGGCTGAAGTTAATGCAATGTTGATGCATTTTGCTGTGCTGCCAGCTAGAAATCTGCTAGTAATTTTATTTTTCAAAGGGAGGTATTAAGAGAGTTCTTGGCTCTTCTCCTGCTTTGATGAAAGTCTTCCAGGCCTCTATAGGCTAGTCCCCACCCATCCATCCATCCATCCATCCATCCATCCATCCATCCATCCATCCAACCATCCATCCACCCACCCATTTATACATCCACCTATCTAACCATCCATCCATCCTTTCATCCATCCTTTCCTTCTGCCTTCCATCCAGTGGCTGTTGAGTCCCTATTTGGTGTCAAGTATGACTCTGGGAATTGGAGAGTCAAACGTGAATAAGATAGTTTCTGTTCTGAAAGATCTCCTAATTTAATGGGAGATACAGATATGAAAAATATAAATTATGATATGGTTGGTGGTGCAAGCTCAGTAATTGGAGTTTGTGAAACATGTTCAGAGTTGGGGCAGGACATTCACAGAAAGTGCTCCAGAAGAGCTGGTGCCTGAACTGGGTCTGGAAGGGTGAACTGGAAGAAGTTTAAGGAGGGCATGGTTGGGGGATGGCATTCCTGGCAGAAGAAGTGCCGTGGGATAAGGGTCCATGAAACATCATGGTTGGGGAATGTGTGCTCTTTGATATTGCTGCAAGGGTTGAGGCTGGAGAGAGGAACATGAGGAGAGATGAAGTGGTAGACATCAGTGGAATCCGGATTATGGGTGGGGATCAGGGTGGTACATGATGGGCTGAAGGAGCCCAGGGTATCAGTGGGGCTTTGTCACCAGGTCAGAATGGGCCCTTCATAAAAGCCAAGGCTGGCAAGCGGGGCTCAGCCCTAGGTGTTATATGGGAATCTCGGTTACCTTCTCAGAAACTACTAGACATTTTTTTTTTTTTTTTTTTTTATGGATGAGGATGCTCACAGACAAGTGAATACTTGCCCAACATTATACCCCTTGTAAGTTGTAGAGCTGGGGTTGGAAGGTGATTTGGTGCCTGGGATGTTTCTCTTAGCCATGATGCTATTCTGTCTCTTCATTTGGTCTGCAGTTTCGGCTAAGCATCCACCTTTGGATTTTTCTCTGTATGATATGTTTCAGGAAATGTTATTTAATGTAAGAAACTATCTGAATCTCTGTAACAATATACCATGGGTGTGGATGGACTGCGAAGGCTGAGAAGCACATTGTGTGGAGGTTGAAGGGAGGGGAAATGCTGAGGAAAATGAGATCTGGGTCTTTGTGTAGGAGGTTCTCAACATCAGGAAGGGGAAGAACGAAGGACAGAATGGCTGGAACTGAGAGGAAATAAGCTAATGGGACTTCAAGTGTCACTGCCTCTGGACTAATTCCTAGGGTTAGGAAGACCATGTGAGCGGCTGGCCACTAAGGTCTGGGACCTTGCCTGCTCCCTGGCACTGCAGGATTGCTTCCTACCCCCAACGGGTGGGAGGTGGACCTGGAAGACGGGGGTGGTGGGGAGAGAGAGAGGGAAGAAACCCAACCTTATACCATCAGCAAGAACCATATCAGCATTCAGAGAAAGTTGAAAGAAATCTTTCAGCTGGCTGGCTACCTAGCTCAAGGCTAACCACACTCTTAACACAATAATAAGTCAATCCTCACTGAATAATTAAATAGAGAGCCTTCATAAGTATTGACTTAATGTGACAGCAAGTCTATAGTGACTCGGGGTTTGCTTATGTAAACACAATCTCTTGTTCAGCTTACTTAGCAGTTCAATGAAATAGAACAGTCCTTCAATTAAAATCAAATGATGCATGTGTTTAATTCTTTTCTCTTCTTACTGTGTAATAATAGGTTTGGAACATAGGTGAAGATCAGATTGGGGAAAAGTGGAGAAAAGGGTATCTGCCCATCTGCTTGTGTTTTCAGAGGACATGAAGGGACTTAATCAATGGTCTCTAGAAGAAGGATACGGTCTTGGCTCTTATCTCTGGGCCCTGGGTGGGAGATCCATCCATACCCTACTGATCGATCCTCTCCCAAAGCAGGCTTAGGTTGGCCACCGTGGTTGGTATGTCTGTCTCTTGATGGTGGCCTAGGTCTAATTGATTGCTTTTGGTCAGTTGGGGGTGCAGTGGCTCCAACCACAGCACTCTCCAGGCCATTTCTCCATGGCTCACCTGGAGGGGAGAAGGGGGATGCTGTGGGATCTCCAGGCTGGATGACAAGGAGGGGCCAAGGAGCAAGGTAGCACCCCACTTATTCCCTTGGGGATGCCAGAGAGAAATAAACCTCCCTCGTTCTGTGGCTTCAGAATGCTGGGAGAAGGGACGGGGGTGGTGTGCTGGGAAAGGGGATGGAAGGTGAGGGCATAGGCCTTGTGGTAGAAGGGAAAACCCAATGGCTTCATAAGATTTGAAGCTAAGTTTTCTGGCCTTGCTGCTGAGATAGTAACTGAGTTAATTAACCTAAGTCTTCGTTTCCTTATCTGTAAAACAGAGGTAATAATGCCAACTTCAGAGAATTGTTGTCAGAGTAAAATGTGAGGATGTTAGTAGAAGTACTTTGTGTGACACTGTACAAATGCAGAGGGTGCTTGTTAATAGATCAGAGATGTTATGTCCCTTGGCCTGAAGGGAAAGGGCTCATGCCTTCTAACACTGTGTTCTGTGCTCAGGAGTGGTTAGCAGGGTCTTCTGATCTCATCAAGAGCGGCAGCAAGCGCTGCCAGGGCATCCACTACGTGCCAGGCACTGTCCAAGCACTTACGTACATTTGCTCATTGGACATCTCATTCAGACCTTGCCATGACCGTATGAGGTAAATACTATTGTTACCTCCATTTTCCAGCTGAAGAAATGGAGGCCTGGAGAGATTTAATGACCTATTCAAGGTCACACAGCTAGTGAGTAGCTAAGCCAAAGCTCAAACCCAGTCAGTATGGCATAATGTTGGAAATTGGACCTTCTGGCTGAGTGTGCTTCTGGCTGGGTGGAGGGGAGAGGGGTTCTCGTGAATTCAGGACCTCCTGTGGGAGGAGAGCAAACATTTCTACGTGTGGCAGCCTGCCCTGGGGTCGTGGTCATGTCCAGAAGGGTTTGGTGTGCATTTCCCAGTTTGGCACCAGGTTCTGTCTCCAACTTGCAAGTGCCTAGGTATCGGAGCTACCCGGAGGGAGGAGCCAGTTCTCTGAGATGGTAGCTTTTCTCTCTCAGCCTCTTTGTCTTGGGACAGAGGGTCAGTAAAATTTGCTGATGTTCCTGGAACTAATAACCCTTTCTCTAAATGAAGCTTAGAAAAATCATTGTTTATAATAAACTCAGGATTTCCGAGGCCTTGTTCAATTAAACTTGAAGAAATAATTACAATCTTAAAGCAACTTTATTAAAAGAGAGCATAACAAACAGTGTATTCTATTAGCATCTTTTGAAATTTACTTCTGCATCTTGTTAGTTTATACGCTTACCATTTTCCCCTGTTTGCAACCAGGGTATGCAAACTGTATTGTCTCCTGATTTTTAATCCCTTCACGTGATTTCATGTTTGACTTTTCATATATTGGCACAATCTATGTCCTTGTCGTTTTTAATAGCAGCGTTGCTTTCTGTGGCTCATCCATCTGAGCCATTCCCCTCTAGTTAAGCTGGGGAAAGAATCTAAGGCTAGGTCCATCTTCCTTCATGAATTTTATTAACATCTGTTTTCCAAGTTGCTCTCACTGAGGTACTCCTGTAATCCTGGCTCTTTCACATGGGCTAGTCAGACCCTTTGTGGATTTGGTTTTTGATCTGTGTCCTTTTCAGTGTATGCCTTGTTTTGGTTCCTTTGAACGTGGGCAGAGAAGATCATATAAAATCAGAGAGTGAAGCTAGACATTAGTCAAGAATTTTTCTGTTTTAAGTGACAGAGACCCCCTTAAGAAAATTAAAAAGGAATTTACTGGCTTTCAATAAAATTTAGAAAGGGCAGGAGTAGATTCTAGGACTCAAATACAAATAGGACTTTCTCTCTCCTTGTCTCTTGTTTCTGCTTCTCTCTGCGGGTTAGCTGCATGTTTATTCTTCTTGTGACCGTGAGGCTAGAGTATGGCCCCGATTCATCTGGGCTCATGTCTGTGGTGTCTCATAACCAGAGAGAAAAGAATAGTCTTCCTTGCTTGCTCCATTAGGAAAACCCCAGGGAAACACCCTGTTTAGCCTAGCTTGTGTTACTTCCTTATCCCTAAACTAGTCTGTGTGGCTGGGGACAGAGTTGTATGGTTGGCCCAGCCTGGGTCATGTGTCCACCTTTGGCCCAGGTAGTAGAGTGCCATGGTTGACAGCCTTTATTAGAGCTACCTGGCTGGAGGTGGGAGTCCCTCCCCTCAGCCCACTCCCAGGGGAGCTGCTATTCTGAGCAGGTAGAATAAATGTTTACTGCACACCTGAAGAATAAACAGAAAGGAAAGAAGCCGGGTTGGTACTTGATTTCATGAAACAAGTGGTGGCAGTCTCCTGGAGGAGCAGGAAAGGACGGAGGACCAGGCTGTCCACAGTGAGCCCTGGAGGTGTCAGAAAGCAGCCACATGGGTGAAATCCATTTTCCCCTTTCTCAGTGTCACATAACATTGAACGCACTTGACCAAGCCCTGCACTGCTGGAGAGAACCTCAGAAAGCCATTCCAGAGGCACTTGGGTCTATTAAAGCCATTTTCTCTGCATTCCCATAAGTTGTCTATGAGGCCTATCATGAGTAATTTGCACTTCTTGGGAAACCCTATTCCCTTCCATGAAATATTCAAGTACCCTGTTCGTTTGTATGAGGACAGTGCTGGTGGCTGCCTTTGGAATCATCATTAGCAGTGGAGGATCATGACAGCACAGCCAGAGAAAAGACCCTATCCTTGTTAGCAGGTGCCTGGTCGTGGTATTCTGGCTGTAGGGTACGTGTGGCCTACCTCTCAGAGCTGCTGTGTTTTTGCTGTGGAATGTGTCTACTTTGTGGAATTGTTCAGAAAATTCAATGAGGTAACTGCATCTGGTACATAATAGGACCTCAATAAATATTAGCTCCCTTTTCTCCTTCACTTTTAAGACTATCAATAGAAAACCATTGGTTTCCATGGCAACAGTGTAAAAGGTATAATCTGATAAATGGGAACTTTGGGAAGCTGACAAGAACACACCAAAAAGCCATGTACTGTCTGGCATTGGAGTGCTTTGGGGTTCTGTGGAGTAATTCACCTTGTATTATATTTTAGTATTCCCAAACTATATGTGTTTGGGAAGGTATTTAGAATTTGGATCAAGGATGGTCTCGTTGATTACAGGTGCCTGTACTTTCTCTTGGCTAAGACCAAAGCATAGAACTGAGAAGTGTGTATCCAAGTGTAAGTGTATGTCTGTGTAGGGATTGTTGTGTGTGTGTGTGTACACAAATATGAGCATTCTTTGCCATGTAACCAGGAGCCTTCTCAGGCCCTGGTATGAAGCATTATTTTCTTCCATGGCTAGGTCATAAAGTGGGGATGTTTAAAGCTGAGACCAGGGGGTGGGGTCTGAAGGGCTCCCCGAAGCCCAGCTCTGCAGTCTGTGTAGATTGCCATATTCCCAAACTTTAGCCTGCCTCAGAATCACCTGGAGGGCTTGTTAAAGCACAGATTGTTGGGCCCTGCCCTTAGAATTTCAGATCTTGTATGTCTGGGGTGGGTCTGGAGAATTTGCTTTTCTAACAAGTTCCCAGTTGATGCCAGTGCTGTTGCTCTGTGGACCACACTTAGAGAACCACTAACCTATAGGGAGTCTGCTTGTATGGCTGATCTTTGCACATCGAGCCTTGTCTCTTTTTCCCTCTGTAGAAGTGCATCTGCCTAATCAAATAGGATTGCCAGATCCAACAAATGAAAATTCAGGATACCCAGTTAAATTTGAATTCCAGATGAATGATGAAAAACTGCTTAGTATTAGTATTAGTTATGTTTAGTTTAATATTAGTATGTCCCAGATACTGCATGGGATATACTTACACTAAAAAATTCATTGTTTACCTGATATTCAAGTTAAATGGACACCCTATATTTAATCTGACAACCGTTTAATCAAATTGGGGGTCAAGTGTCTCTCTGTGCCTCTTCTGCTGCTTCTGTGTGATTGAATAGGCTACAGCTGCTAATGAAACCAGCCCAGAGATGGTTTGTGTTTTTCGGACAGAGCCACCTGCTGCCCTGAGCTCATTTGGCAGTCTTCACTTGATCTCACTGGGATGGACTTGGCTTTGTTCATATTTGCTCTTTTGCTGGCTCTCTGTGCCTTTCTTTGTCTGTCTGTCTCTCTTTTTCTCATGCTTTCTTTTATGCCCTCTTTCCTATGGGGGTTCTTAAAGGTGGAAATTTGCAAAGTGATGGGGATGGGCCAAGGAGAAGTCTTCTTAGCAGTGTGAGAATGGAGTCCAGAGGCGACCTCACAGGGTCTGCAGGGAGGAGCAGCATCAGGCCCGGAGAGGGCATAGAGAGCCCCAGCTGGCTGGCCACCGTGCACTATGAAAAGGATAACATTTGCCTTGGAGAATGCGCCTTCCAGGGCTGGGTAGGGAGCGCTTATGTGGCTGCTTCACATAGTGGCTGGAGTCTAGCGTGTCGCCAGCTTGAAGGAAATTGATGTCACTTGGTCTTTGATGCTGACAGAGGGAGCTGGCTGCCGTGGACATCAGCCTGTCTTGAGGGACAGAGAGAATCTGAGCAATCAAAGGCCTTCTGGAGACTTGGACACAGCATCCCCCTAACTGGCCCCATTTGGCCTTCTCTCTTGCCAAGATCACTTTGACACTAAGAATGGAGAGATGGAGGAACAGAAGGCTGAGCTATGGCCCTTCCCTTCACCTGCCCCTCTGATGGCTGCTGTGCCCGGGCCTACCTCCTCTCCTCCCTGTGCTCTGAATGGAGCTGGAGGGCCTGCTTAAAGGAAGTAGGCCATGGCATTAGACGGGTCTGGCAAAGGAGACTTGTATATGCTTTGGGGGCTGGTGTTCCTCTTCCTGTGTCCTCAGAGTGGCATGGAGAGTGATGGTGGGGTAGGGAAGCCATCGTTCACCTGGGACCAGCAGGGTGACCCTGGAGCCTTGTGGTAAGGGAGAGGGCATGGGGGTCTTTTGTTCCTGGTATGCCCGCATTGCCTTGTGTGGGAACCAGACCTACCTTGGCAGGTTGAACAGGTAGTTTTCCTTCTATCCCAGACCCAGGAAAACCTGTTCCCTGTTTGCACTTGCCAGTGTTTGGCAGGCACAATACTGGGGACAAGATGTCTGGATAGAGAAGAAAGATAAGGTGATGACTCCTCTGAGTTCCCCAGCTGTCTTACATAGCCCCGTGGGGGGGGGAGATTGGCAGGCACGACTCACCCTATTTGATAACTGGGGACACTGAGCTCGGAGACATGACAGACCTGCCCAAAGTCACAGCCAGTGAGTGATAGAGCCTGGCCGTGAGACAGAACCTCCCAGTTCCCAGCTTCCTTTTCTCTCATCTCATCTCCAGTGGCCTATCTTTGTGGACAGTCACATTCTCCTTGCTCATGCTTTGCACCTTCTCCAGCCCGTGGGGTCCAGTGACATTTTCAGGGCCTTTGTGGATGGTGGGGCCAGGCAAGATCCTCAAGGTTCCCAGTGTCAATGAGTGGAGAACTAACCTTGCAGAAGGGAAGTGGGCAGCATGCTCCCACCGGAGGGCGAGCCGACCGTGACCTCTCATCAAGCTCTGGGCCATGGCTGGTGGGTACTCTGCCCTGACCCCATTAGCTGGGATTTCCTTTCTGACATTGCCCTTCCCAGCCTTGTCTGTCAGTCACGTGACAGGGGCTCAATACATGTTTGGAGGAAGAATGAAGAAATCAGTGAAGTCTGACACTCTAGGAAAATAGGTACCAGTTGGAGAGACCAAATAGGACAGTATCAGTGTCTTTATACAATTGAGTATGAAATTGCCTGGTCCAGACCATGTGTGTAGCTAGAATAGAGAGGTGGGAGAAATCCACACAGCTGGGGTGGTCAGCAAGGGCTTTGTGGGGGAGGACTGCAGGTGGGCCTTGCGGGGGTACTAGGAGGGAGTCAGGCCCTAGTGTGATCACATAGCTTTGGAACGTACTCATGTACTTTGGTTAAGAGATGATTTCAATGCCTCTTGGTGGGGAGGAGATGATAATTGGTGGCTTTGCTTGTTGTCTAGCACCTTCCTTGCCCTACACCCTGCAGGAGCTTGGTTCTGGCTTCATGCTGCGCACCTGCAGCCCAGCCCTCCTTAGTGTTGGGGCCTGACCACATCCCCTTGGCTCCTTTTGGAGGGAGGCATCTGGCCAAAGCAGACAGTGAAGTACCTGAAGGGCTGTACGAGTCTCCTGTGGCTGCCATAACAAAGTCCCACAAGCTGGGAGCTTAAAAGGGAAATGTATTCTCTCACAGTTCTGGAGGCCAGAAGTCCCATATCAAGGTGTCAGGTGGGTTGTGTTCCCCAAAGGCTTGAAGGAGGAATTTGCTCAGTGCCTTTCTCTCAGCTGCTGGTATTGCCTGCAGACCTTACCCTTCCTGGCCTTGTAGGGGCGTTGCTCAGTCTCTGCTTCCATCTTCACATGTATTCTCACTGTGTCTGCGTCTCTTCTCCCTTCTTAAGGACACTAGTCATTGGCTGGCGGGCTCACCCTAATCCACTGTGACCTCATCTTGGTCACGTCTGCAAAAAGCTCATTCCGACGTAAGGTCCCATTACAGTACTGGGAGTCAGGATGCAATTCAGCCCATAGCAGGTGCCTAGAGCTTTTGTTTTGCTTGCCTCCAGGTCTCCTCTACCTATTAAAGTCTGTGTCTCTGGAGGCTAGGAGATAGGCAGAGGCCACCACACTCACACTGTCAGAATGTCTTCACGCACATGTGGGGTGCGCGGTGGGACAGACGCTGCTCTTACCATTTAAGACTGAGTCTTACTCTGCAGGGACTGAAGTCTTGGTTAGAAATGCTGTTTCTCCCTGTTTTGGTGTTGGGTGGTGAGGAGATAGAGGGTAGGAAGGAGGGGGAAGACACCTGCAGGCTTCCTGTTTTCAGGGATGCAGAATGTTGGCTCTGGAAAGACCTTCAGGGGCTTTTGCCCCAGAAAGGGCATCCACCCTGTTGTTCATTCTGGGGCGGGGCCCTGGCTCCACTGCTCAGGAACTCTATGATCTTGGGCAATTTATTTAGCTCCTCTGAGTCTCAGCGTCCTCCTCTGTAAAGTGGGATAGTAACAACAATCCTGGTCAGATCTCACAGAGTTCAGGTCTCAGTGTTTGTGAGGATTTAATGATAAATGGATGGATGTGTAAGTTTCTTTTCTTAAATCATTTTTATTGTGATAAGTTATACATTACATAAAATTTACCATTTTAACCATTTTTGACTGTATGGTTTTCAGTGACATTAAATACATCCACAATGTTGTGCAGCCATCACCACCTCCATCTCCGGAACTTTTTCATCTTCCCAGACTGTGAAAATATCTTTTACTGAGAGCACTTTGTATTTCATTTGATAAACCAGGAAACCAAGTCCCTGAGAAGGAAGGACTTGCCTGAGTCATCCAGTGAATTAGGGACACAGCTGAAGTGTGAGCCCCAGTCCCCTGTCAGTTCGGTGCTCATCACCTTCTGTCTCCCACACTTCTGTGGGCTGCAGGGTCTGGGACACATGAGGCATCGTTGGGGTTGAATTCCTCTGCAGAGCTTCCTCTCTCTCCCCCAAACCCTGTCCCCAGGACAAACCAGAATGTGTACCATGGTGGGACACACACAACTGCCTGCTCTGAGAGTGTTCCTGTCAGGCTGTCCTGGTCTCTGTCAACCTCTGGTCTCTCTCTGCCTGCTTCTTTCTCAGATGGGACAGAGTTCCAGTGGAGGATCAGGGGAGCTGAACTTGGGGCAACCTTTGGGATGACTTTGTGAGGTGCCTTATGGCGTGGAGAGAGTGGGGGCAGGGAGTCAAGGGCTGCATTTTGGTCCTTCCTATAGCTACCACAGTCTCCTCACTGAGCACCTATTTGTTGAGGCCCTACTGTGTGCCCATCATTGGGAAAATACCAGTGAATGAGACCATATTCCTCTCTACTTGGGGCTTCTGTGAGACACAAATGGTATGATACACGAAGACCCCATGGCAAAGGGCACTCACCTGTAGGAAGTGATGGCAGGTGGGGAGGTGAGATGGCCAGGCTGATGGTAGCCAGGGTGCCAGGGTGGGTTAGATTTGGGTGTTCTGGGCTCCATGTGACCTTCCACATCAGGTGCTGGAGACAGACCCTGGCCAGAGAGCATCTGTTTGCCTTCAGGTGACTCACGGTCAAGGAGGGATGTGCCCACATAGTTATGAAGCAGTATTATGGGGGCCAACAGAGAGGAAGGGGTGACAGCAGGTTATATCACCAAGGGAAGAAAGGGCTGATTCTGCCCAAGGGGCAGTTGGAAGGACAGCAGGGGAAGCTTTGCTCTGACTTGGTTCAGAAGAGGACTGTCAGGAAAGCCTATGGGTGTCTCACCATAGACGGACTCTTTTTTTACCTGTCTGGGGGCTGGCTCCTTTGACCCTCAACTGGATCCTGGGAGTAGCTGGAACAGGGATTATTGTATGCATTTTGCAGGCAGGAAGAGTGATGTGTTGAAGGCCTTGGGCAAGGTCACCCAGGACTGTGGTCAAGCAGAAAGCAGAGCCCAGCTTTCCTTCCTTGGTCCCAGGCATTCTTGGCAAACCCACCCCAGGTTCTTTCTGTCTGTGTTCCTCTGACTGGAAGATCCATTCAGAGCCCACCGTTCCTAAATTGTGTACCTGGCTCTCCAGGAAGTCCTGCCCTCAAGGAGCTCCCAGCCTGAAGTCCCTCAAGGCTTGGTTCCCCCCATGTTCCTCTCCATCTTCCTGGCTTCCTCCTGCCCTGGGAACCTGCAGGCAGGAGCTGCTCTGCTGGAGAAAAGGCGGGAAGGCAGCCAGACTAAACCGTTCTCTCTGTTGGGTCTTCTCCTGACACCAGGTCCCGGCTGGCAGACTTCCACGCCAATTGTCGTGCCTCCTACCAGACGCTCACCAGCTGCCCTGCCGACAATTACCAGGCGTGTCTGGGCTCCTACGCTGGCATGATTGGTAAGCCGCCCCCGCGCACCTGGGCTCTTGGTGGCTCCTGGCTGCCCGATCCCCATGGGCAGGGGGCCTGGCTCAGGGCCAGAGAGTGGACAGCCTGAGCTCGCTTTTCTCTGTGGTGGGAAACCAGAGGAGAAGGCAACCTTTTATCATGGGGGGAGGAGGGCCCCAAGGGCCTTATAAGGCTTTTGAAATGAGAAAACAACATTTATTACATGGTTTGGACTTTCCAGGTACCGCGCTGAGCAGTTTACACCAACTGTTTTATTTTAATTCTCATAGCAGTACTTACTAGGGGGGAGTTGCTATCTCCATTCTACAAATGGTAAAACTGAGGCTTAGAGAGGTCAAGTCACTTGCACAAGTTCCCCTAGCTAGTAAATGTTGGCACTGGGATCCAAACCCAGGATGTGAACCTTAGTCTCCCTGGCTCTCGAACACAGGTTCTGCTTGCTGGTGAAGAAGGCAAAGGCCCAGGGAAGCAGGGGGCAGGGTGGTGACTCCGGGATAGCTCCTCTGCTATCTTGCTCTGTCCTCAGTGTCCATACCCCTCTGCCCCCTGTGGCCATGGCTGCATGGTCGCTGGGATAGTAATGGTCCGTTTGTTTGAGTTAGGATATATGTGTGTTTGAGGGGGCAGGTGGGAGGAAAGGAGAGTTCCCCAGCCTCTTCTCTGTTGTGTCTGGGGCCTGGGACCCAAAGAGAAGGCCTCACTATTCCTCTTTCCTTTGCCTTCCCTTTCTCCCTGCCCAGGGTTTGATATGACACCCAACTACGTGGACTCCAACCCCACTGGCATCGTGGTGTCCCCCTGGTGCAGTTGTCGTGGGAGTGGGAACATGGAGGAGGAGTGTGAGAAGTTCCTGAGGGACTTCACCGAGAACCCGTGCCTCCGTAAGTCCGAGCAGGCCCTCCCCATGCCTCTCAGTCCCAGAGGGGCCCTGGAGGCCTACCTTTGCCATGCCCTTCTCTCTCCATTGGGATGGCCAGTGATAATCTACAGGGCTTCCCCAGTGACCCACGGAGAACTTGGGTTTTGTGCTCTTGGGGACTCATCCTACTGAATAGTCAGTAGGCCAGCCTGAATTTACCACCAGAGGATTTGAGCCTATGTCAGGCCAAGGTCGAAGATTTCTGGTCTATTATCCTGAGAGCTTTAGCCAGGTTCCTTCAGGGACAGCCGTATGATGAGGATCTCAGCATCTGTCACTTGTCCCCTTAAGGATTTGTTTCCCGTTAGAATTGGTGACTTGCAAGTCCCAAACTGCTAATTAAAGGCTAGAGAGAGAGGTTAGCCACAGTCTGCCTGCCTCGCTCTTTTCAGTCTAATGCTCTTGCCACCCACCCACTTGAAAATCTCCCGCCTTCCTTCTGTCCTTTCTTCCTTCCATCCGTCAGTCCATCCTCCCTTTTTGTATGGCACTGAGGATTCAGAGAGATGAGCCATGGTGCCTGCCATTGAGCAGTGTGGAGTCTGATGGAGGCACACTGTCAGGGGGTCACTGTGACCACAGTACGGAGTGAGTGATACTAGGGTGGACGTCAGTACAGGGCACTTTAGGAGCCCAGACTAGTGATACCAGTCAGCCTGGAGGAGGAGGCCCTGAAAGCTCCTCAGAGGCTGGCCCCTTGAGGGAGAGTGGCATTTGTCAGCTGACGAGGCAGGGAGGGCGCACCGGTCCACCCTTGGCAGGGCGGCTTGCAGGAACTGTGGACTATGGAGTCTTGCTCTAGAGCATGAGGATGCTGAGGGTTATCTGGACAGGGAGAGGGAATCCTCCTCATGAAGGGCCTTGCAGTCCTGAAAGTGTTAGGATCTTATGGTCCTACAGGTGGTGGAGGTGGGAGTGCAGGTCACTGAAGGGGAGTCAGCAGGTGGCATTGTGGGCAGACCAGCATGCAGATGGCCTGTTCTCTGGTTCTGGTGTGGAGGGTTGGGGCTGTGGTTCTGACAGGTGGTCCAACACCAGTGTACTCAGAAGTGGGGGGGCAGCTATTCCCAAAGAGGCCGGTGTGACTGAGCCGGAGCAGTGGTGGGCAGGAGAGAGGAGAGATGGAGTGCACAGATCTTTAGGCGATGGGCTCAACTGCCAGCAAGTGGGCGGTCATGGAAGCATGGTGGGGGGCTTGGGTGGGGAGAGATGACCTCTGCAAGACTGTAAACATGGGCAGAAAGCAGTGATGCAACAGGAGGGAGCGATGCCTTGTTGGGGCGTAGATGTGATGAACTTGAGGTGCATCTGGGACTTGGAGGTGGAGATTTCTGGAGGCACTTGGTTCCAGGGTCATGTCTTGGGAACAGTTTGGTCCAAGAAGTCCCATTATTTAGTCTTCAGTGCACGGGTGATGATGGTGTGGTAGTAGGTGAGGCCACTGTGGAAGATGGCTGAGTCTGGGGCTCTTGGAATGCCATTGGCAGGACCTGGAAGCATCTGAGGTGGCAGAGGAGCCAGGAGAACCTGTGTGGGGGTTGGAGGGTGGGGCAGGGGTGGGGCAGGGGTGGGGATGGGGATTGGTGTGGGGGACGCTTTGAAGTGGAGGGTGGTCTGCAGCACAGGATGCTACAGAGAAGCCAGTGATCACCGCCCTGGGCCCGGCCTGCTGCCTCCTTCTGGGCTCCCCACCCCACTTCTACTCTTCCCTTCCTCTTCTGCATTTCTTTTTCTTTTTTTTTTTATGTTTCAAGTTTTTATTTAAATTCCAGTTAGTTAACATATAATGTAATGTTGGTTTCAGGAGTAGAATTCAGTGAATCATCACTTACATACAACACCCAGCGGTCATCCCAACAAGTGCCCTCCTTAGTACCCATCGCCCATTTCCCATACACTTCCATCCATCAACCCATAGTTTGTTCTGTATTGTTAGGAGTCTCTTTTATGGTTTGCCTGTCTCTTTTTTTTCTTCTGTGTTCATCTGTTTTGTTTCTTAAATTTCACATGAGTGAAATCATATGGTATTTGTCTTTCTCTGACCAACTTAAGTCACTTAGCTTTCGATGGACATTTGGGCTCCACATTTCTTTCTTTTGTTTGTCTTTTGCAACCTCCCTCTTGCTATTTTCTTCTCTCCATGTGAGATGTCAGTATTGTCTGAAAGGGGACTCCAGAGAAATTAAGTTTGGACAAGCCACACCCTGTCCCCGGCTCTGGGCTGTTACAGGGGAGGCAGCATTAGGATGTGAGGGGAAGAAATTATGGAGGCAGCCCCTGATTTCTCTGTGCCTACCTGCTCTCACCCCCCACAGGGAATGCCATCCAGGCCTTTGGCAACGGCACGGATGTGAACCTCTCCCCTAAAAGCCCCTCATTCCAGGCCACGCAGGCCCCTCGGGTGGAGAAAACACCTTCTTTGCCAGATGACCTCAGTGATAGCACCAGCCTGGGGACCAGCGTCATCACCACCTGCA
The DNA here is from genome assembly GCF_024362965.1 of Panthera pardus. NCBI lineage: Eukaryota > Metazoa > Chordata > Mammalia > Carnivora > Felidae > Panthera > Panthera pardus. Next base: position 36,413,934 of record NW_026526688.1, read on the forward strand.
CATCTGTCCAGGTGAGGGGACACGGCTCTGCAACTGGGGAGGGCAGGCTGAAGGCATAGAGAAACACCAGGACATGAGAGGCGGGTGTGGGAAATTAGCTCACTGGGGATCAGGGATGGGACTGGCAAGTTCTTGCCCTTGGGTCAGGACCCAAGAGGCAGGGAACAGCTGTTGGGAGCTAGTTTTTTTGTGCCTACATTCCCTAGGCATTCACCTGACAAGTAGGAAGCACTGGATTGTGCTAGAAAACACGGGGTGCCAGGGAAATGGAATGGTTAACACATACTAACCATCTGCTAATTACCAGGTGTTATGCTAGCAGATTCTCTGCCTATTTCACTGAATTTTCACAAAGTGAGGTGTTGGTCTTCATGTATTATACACAGGAAACTGACCCAAGAAGAAGGTTAGGTAACATACCCAAGGTCATACAGCCAGTTAGTGGTAGAATAAGATTTCAAACTTACGTCAGACCCCAAAACCCATGATGTTCATTTGTTTGTCCATCTGTCCATCCACCTAGTCATCGAGCATGTATTATGTATGCGTTATGTGCCAGGACTTACGTGAGATGTGAGGGAGACTTTGGTGAATAAAACTGACACTGTCCTGGGTTTTGTGGTCCTTACGGTCTTGTTCAGGGTCAAACAATTCAACAAGCATCAGGCATGGACTGGGTTCAGTGCCACAATAGGGGACACATGTGGCACTATGGGGGCACATCCTAGGGCTCCCCACTCAGCTTTTTCTCTCTGTTGGGCTACCCTCCTGCCATCATGCCATTTGCTACAGTAGATTCTTTGCTTAGGCAGTTGGATCTAGTCAGAACACACACACACACACACACACACACACACACATATACATACATACACTCACCCACAACACACCCACTCACCCACATACATACACCCACACACACCACCCCCCCCCCCACACCTATACACTCTTACACTCACATACATACATACACTGATACATATACACACACAGTACAGCCACTCACACACACACGTACATACATATATACACACACCCACACTCACAACACACCCACAACTCTCACATTCACATACTCTCACATAATACACTCACTCGTACACTCACACTCACATCCATACTCACATACACACTTTTTCACACTCATACACACACACCCCTAGAACAAAGAGTGTAAAAGAGGACTGACCCCATGCAGAGTATCGGAGCAGAGGAAGGACGGAACAGCAAGGTTGAGGGTGTTGGGGTACAGTGAGGGAGTTGGGCCTAGAATTGCCAAGAAGGTTGGGGGCAGCCTGAGTGGGTGAGGGGGCAGGGTTATCAAGGCCTGGCTACGTGTGAGGCAGTGAAGACGCCAGGCTAAGTTGGGTGTCATACTCGAGGGATCAACAGTGCACATCTGCTACAAAGTTTTACTTGTGTACAGCAAGGCAGTTCTGAGACCTGGCATACAGCGATGTGACTGTAGCTGACACTATCGTATTATGAAGTGTGTTGATTGGCATGTGGTAAATATTTCACAGTGTGTGTGCCCATATATTGGGTCATCAGGTTGTACACTGTGAATACATGCAATGTTTGATGGTCAATTACAACCTCAGTAAAGCTGGAAAAAACCCCAGTGGGCATTCCTGGTGCCAGGATGAGGACTTGAGCAGGGACCCATTGTACCACAGGAGCTGGGGTGGGTGCCTGTCCTGGTTGGGAAGCCTACCCCCCCTGCCCTCCCTGGTGGGCTTCTCTGTGCTGAACAGCTGACCTCCAGGTATCCTCCTGTTAGGCTCAGCATGGGCCCTTCCATGCCTTGCGCCTCTCCATCAGGCCGCTCCTCCAGATCCCAGCTGAGGAGTCCGTGTCACCCTCGGGCAGCTCCTAATTACACTAGCCATGCTTGAGTGGCTGCGGGCAGGGGCTTGGGGGCCCGCTGCACAGACAGTTGCCAGCTCAATTTCATGCTAGAGTGGCAGGCAGCTCGGCGGTCAGGGCTGGGCCACCTGTCAGGTGACCATGCTCTGGCATGGCCCACATGTCCCTTGGGGCACCACCAGCCTCCCTGAGCTCCTCGGGGCAGGCTTACAAAGGGAAGTGCTGATTCAGCAGGTGGCTGTGGATCTTTCCTGAGGCTCTTACTGTAGCTTGACCCACCGTGGGTGTGGAAGAGTTCAAGGGTGTGGTCTCTTGCCCTCACTGCAGCCCACTCAGCCACTCAGTGCCTGGTGGCTCTGACTCCTTTTTAAAAATTTTTCCTCTATTCCCTCGGCATTTTGCTAAACTGTTGCCTGGTTTCTTTTAGCCCCAGTCTGGTTTTCTTCAGGTTCACCATCTTGGGGCTTGTCTTACACTTGGTTTAATTCCAGTGGAGTTAATACACCATGTGTATGTGAGATGATGTACGTGAAAGTGCTTGCAGACAGAGGAGCGCTCTGAATGCAGGGGCCCGAGCTGGGGAGGCTGACTAGCAGGGGGCTCCCCAGGCCTGGCCTCAGGGACTGCCCACTCACAGTCTACTGACTGTGTCACTCTGGGCGGGACAGCTGAGATTGGCCATTCCAGGAGAAAAAGAAGAGATGTAGACCCTCAGAGGGGGCCCACCAACCATCTTCCTGGTTCCTTCTCACTGAAACTAAAGGGGAATGGCCTGATTCTGTTTTAATCACAACCTGTTTGGTGAGAACCTACTACTCTATGCCTGATGCTGGGAGTGCAAGGAGAATAAACCCTCATCCCTGCCCTCAGCTTGGCTAAAGGCTGGCATGGGTGGTTTGTCCCCACACCCTCTCCCTCAGCTTTGCTGGGCTGGAAGGGGCTCCATGGTGGCCTTTGTGGGGCCTTGGGAGTGACAGCAACCTACAACTACAGAAAGGAGTCTTTACTCCACTCAGGGGAGTGAGGGCAGAGACAGGAAGCTGAGGCCAGGGTGGGAGGGAGGGTAGAGGAGGCTGTGCACCCTACACACCCCCTGGAGAGAAAGGCAAGGTCTTTACTTATTACCTCTGTCCTCCTCCCCATTCATAGGCCCAAGCCCTTGGGAAAGCCTTAGGGACCCCCTTCACTCACCCAGAGATGGCAGCGAGTTGGGGATCCCACATAAGTGATTGGACGTTAGGATAAGAGGGCCTTCTGAGATCTCCTTCTCAAGCCCCAAAGTATGAAAGCTTGGTAAGGACAGTAATTTGTTCAGAGCCCCCAGCCCCCAGATCCCGAACAGTTTCCTCTGGCTGTATTGCACTGGGTCCTCTCCTAGATCTGCTATCCCAGAGGGCTTTCCCATGGTGGGGTTTGGGGTCTTCAACTGGAACCCTTGTCCTCATCATAGAGCTGCTACACAAAAACCTGGGTATCTCAGCCACCCAGGAGCCAGGAGCCAGCAGGCCCCTGAGTTGGCCTGCATCTGGGCATCTTTGATGCTGTTTTGAGTCCTGCTCTCATGTTTCCATTTCTGGCTGTGGTCACCGCTTCAGGCAGCCTTGCCTTCCTGGAACTGTTTGAAACTTGGAGAAAGCATGGCAATATCTGCAAAATCGTCTCTCCCCTTCCCTTCTGGCCTTGCCTGTATCTGTAGGTAAACACACCCCTGTGTGAATTCCCTCCCTGATCTGTAGGCGGCAGGTCAGGCTTGAACTCCCATCGCACAGCCAGGCTGTCCCATGGCATAGGCTGCAGTGAGCAGGTTGCTGGCCTGTGCACTGGTCAGTCCTCGGAGTGAAGAGCCTGTCCTTCCTCTCTCTGCTTGGCGAACCCTGTTTGGCTTCCCCTTTTGGCGTGTTCCCCTGACTCTGCTCCTGCTTTACCTCACTTGAGCCCCCATCACGATGTGCCCTGCTCCATCCCTGATGGACAGAGGCTGCCTCTCACCCTCCTTGTTGCCCTGTGGACCCCAGTGCTCAGTGCATGGCATTGAGTAGGTGTTCTAGACAGGTTGAGGGAAGAACCCAGAGTTCCTGGTTCATCGGGTCTGTTGGAACTTCCTGCTCTCCATTCGAGAATGGGTTCTGAGTGCCTTATTGCTTGCAGCCAGCTCTGTGCAGCTTACCTCCTTCTCACAGATGCTGTCTGCATGCCATGAGGGTAGGCAGGTGGAGAAGTCTTTCTATGGAGGATGCAGGAAGATTGGTTAGAAGGTTCTTTTGTCACATGAGCAGTGGTGCAGTGATGGGGATAGTGGGAGACTGGCAGTGGACTTGCTTTCTCTGGTCATGGTTTGTTTCAGTGTCCTTGGCATTTCCTGTGGTTTGCTCTGAGCCACTTTGCAGGGACCCATCAGATCAACTGGGGTCTCACCTTTCCCAGGGCTGCAGAGCCCTGGCAACACAGCCTCCTTTGCTCTTTTGGTCTCTACCAGCCAGTTTTTGCTTTCCCCCTTGATCCTACCCATCACACCTGGTGGAATTAGAAATGAATTTGGAGGGGTTGATGCAGCCCCCCCTCAACACACCTGTGGTAGGCTCAGCAGCCTGCAGACACTTTCATCTCCTCCTCATCCCAGTGCGCAGGCCTGTGGGCATCAGAGTGGGGGACTGAGAGGCCTGTCAGTGTGTTGTAGGTCTATTAGGCATATAGTTCTGATATACAAATATGGCAGGTTTCAAAGCTTTGAATGACTTGAATGCATTCCTCCTTTTCTTCCCTTCTTCTAGCTTCCCTTATAGTCATTCATTTATTTACCCATAAGTGCATTCATTCATTACTCAGTGTAGATTCTTCCTGCATGTTCTCTGTTCCAGGTTCTGAGGCTGACAGCTCACCAGGGCCAGTACCTTGGTCCCATACTGGTAGGATGGACAGGATGCACACTCAGATAATTGGTGGGGAGGAAGCGATTGGCACCCTAGGAAGGTGGATAAAGTGACACGGGGCCCAGAGGAGGGAGGGCTGCTCTGGACTGGGAGTAGGGGCAGAGGACTCATGGGCAGAGTAAACCCTGCTGCTGGGCCTGGAAGAACAGAGATTACTGAGTATGTGGAGACATGGAATTGGAGTAGAGTGGGTAAGGGTGTCCAGGCAGAGGGTCTCGTGGGAGTGAGGGCATGGAGTCAGCATAGCACAGAACAGGTCCAGTAGGGGAATCTGCTGGCCATATCTGGCCTGCTGCCTGTTTGGATAAATCAGGGTTTATTGGGATACAGCCACACCCCCTTGTTTACATATTTTCCATGTGCTACAGGTAGAGTTGCCTAAAATACTAACTTTCCTGGCCCTTTGCAGAAAACGTTTGCCTGCCCTGGTCTAGAGGAAGAGCAGGCCCTGGGTTGGGTGAGAACAGGGATGGGAATGCAGTCTGGTGAGCAGGCTGAAGCACGGGCTTTGGAGGGGCCACCAAAGGCTTTGGACTGGGGAACGTGCGGATGGGAAGATGAGCGCTGTGATTTGGGAAGATTGTGACAGCAGGTAGAGATTGGCAAGGGAGACGTGCTTGCAGGTGTGTTTGATCTTTGCCATAATCGATAGTCATAGGAGGCAAGATGGAAGCGTTGGGCCAGGGGTGGCAAGTAGCGGAGGGGAAGAGGAATGAGTTACTGGGTGGGCCTGCCAGGAGGAAGGCTGCTGAGGACACTGAGATTTGGGGATGGGGCCAGGACCAGAAGCAGGGGACATGGTTTTCCCATGGACGCAACACTGGGCTTCGTCCCTAGCAGTTGGGCTAAGTCAGCAAGGACCTGGGACTGCCAGACCTGGCTTAGGGAGTGGGAGACAGAGGTGGGCAAGGAAGAGAGGAAGACAATAATTCTTTCAACTTCCTTTTGCCAGAGGGCAAAAACCCCTCTGGGAGAAATTTCTAGAAGGATGAAGCTTACCTTTGCTGCCTTTCTTCCTCTGTGTCTGTGCCCCTTCCCTCATTCAAGTCCCCCAGTGCCATCTGCTTCTTTCATACTTCTGGAGGCCCCCTGTAGTACAGCCAAGGACACAAAGCCCCTGTACCCACCTTTCTGTCACATGGATTTGCTGTTAAAAGCCCTGCCTCCTGCCATCCTTGCAGTCCAGACCTGTGCCCTTTGGGACACTGTAACCCAACAGTGCCTGAGCTTGCCGTGAAGGGAGGAGAGTCTCAGAGTAGTGATGGAAGCAGGACAGGGGTGAGCAACTCACCTCTATTCCCATAAACTTGTTCCATCGGAGTCCAAGAAAATTGGGTGAGATAGGCATTGTGGGTGGCCTTAGGGGGGCATGGCCTCAGAGGGCAGCCTGCAGCCTGTGGGATTTGGGGAGGGAGGCAGCCTCTTCTCCTGCTCCCATTTACTTAACCGGTGCTGACATGACTGTGTGAATGTTTATTTGTCTCATTAGGGTGTGAGCAGAGCTGTGACTCATTCATCTTTAGAACCCCTTGTGGGAGCAGTGGGGGAAAGTTAATGGTGAGGGAGGGAGGCAGTGAATCTGAGCCACCGGTGGTTTTGCCATTAAGTAGTGCAACCTTCTCTCTGCACCTCGCCCATGTGCTGCTTTCAGAAAAGGTCAGCCGATGGGCAAACCCCCGCACTGCTCTGTGTGGCTGGGGCTGTGTGGGGGTCTCAGGTTTGCCACTGGGGAGATTACTGTAGCCTTCACTGTCTGCTCTGTGTCTGCTGGAAGTCAGGTGCTGGGGCAGAGACTGCTCCATGTGCCGTGGGGTAGGGCTGAGGTAGCCCCAGGCTAAGGCTGACCCTGGGTTTCACCTCACAGCCCCTTCCTGGGCCCTTCCTGCATTTCTCATAGGCTCTGCCTTTGAATGCAAAACTAAGCTTGGCTCAGCCTCGTGCCTTGTGGAATTGAGGAGCCCTTACAGGTGTGTGGAGCTTTGCTGTGCCATGTGCACTGTCTCATGTAATCATCACAGTGGGTCAGTGATGTGCGTTTGTCTATCCCTATTTTATAGATGAGAGAATGGATATTCCAGTAGATGAAGTGACTTTTGTGGGTCACTGGATAAAGAAGGCTTGAGCCCGGGGCTCTGGTCTCTCAGGCTCTTCTTCCTTGGATCCAGGGAATTGTCCTGTGGGGATGGACGCCAAAAATTAAGACCCTTTGATCTAAAAGGGAAAGGCTGCATGGGTCTGTGAGGATAAAAATCTGTAAGCTAGATTTCACAGCACTTGAAGGAAGTACTTTTGGACAGCGAGAAGAAGCTCAGGGTGTCACCTGGGCATTCAGCACACATTCAGTGTGTGGCTGGTGGCCCTGGAGCCTGCTGGACTGACATGTCATCAGTGCAGAGGGACATAGGTGAATGCTGTGGATGCTGGATATACAGTGGGTCACATGGGGTACAGGGAGAGGTCCTATCCCTGATCTTCATGGAGGCCAGTCCTTTTCTCCCACCACAGTCGCTGTGGCACCTGTCAGAGACCAGCAAGCAAGGATTGGATTGCCTTGGGGCTGGCCCAGGGGTGTGTGTCACTTTCTCTTGTTGATATGGGTCAGATGAGAGGATGAAGGCTCCTCCTCTGCTTCTTCCTCTCCTCCTGTTACTCTCCTTCTCCTGTGGCCCCCCCTTCCTCTCTGTCCCCTGCCCCCTTCTCCCCTCTGTCCTCCCTGCTCCCCCCCAAACCTCCAAACTCTCTGCATGTGCTCTCCTAGGGTGCTGCCTCTCCTTTTTCTCTCTGTTCCTTTCCTCTCTTGATCCTTTCCTCTGCTCCTCCCCCTCTCTTTTTTCCTTGAATATTTGCCAACAGCCCCCTCTCCTCTCTTCTTCTAAGAGGAGCCTGTCAAGTCTGCTCACTCTGAGGAGCAAAATCCAGCCATAAGCCAGCTGCTCCAGGTGAGATCTGTGTTCAGATCTCCCCTCCACCCCACTGCTTTAATTCTAAGTCCTGGTGCTCCTCTGCTTTGCTGGCTTCTCTCTGTGTGACTTGGCCTGGGGCTCAGCCTTCCAGAGCCAGCGGTGGCCAGGCCCGTGTCGAGGACCCATCACAGAAGGTTGTACTGCAAGGCCCTAGAGGTCACTTAGTTTAGTTCTTTTCTGAAACCTGATTTATTTTTAAGTAGTAGGCTGTTTTTTAAAATACTTCTTGTGTATAGCTCCAACATCTAGAACAAATAAAATCAGAGTTGCTTTGGTTGAAGTGGGGGTGAGAACACTCATCCTGGCTGTTTGATGCAACACAGACACGTTCCATATTTAGTGGCACTGGGGGAGGGGAATACACAGGAAGAGGACATGGGCCTGGAGACAGAGACCTGCCACACCTGGAACCCATGATACCTGGAAAGAATGCCAGGAAAAGCGGGTATTGGGTCCTGTGGCATAGGATATCAGAAGTGCTGTGAATTGCTCAGGGGGGTGACTGAGGGAGGATTGTGTAGATGAGGGCAGTTGAATGGAAGATAGTGGTGACAGTGCAGCCCCTGGGATGGGGTGGGCAGGCTCTGTCCAGCAGTGACCTCCCACAGGCCTGGCTGGAGCTGCACTTCGTCTGTGGCAGTAGAATCCAGTCCTTGGGTTCCAAAGGGCCCTTCTTCAGGGACCAAGGTGGGTAGCATGGTAGGCTTGGATCTTGGCACCTGAAGTCATGGGCACTGTGGTCTTGAACAAGATCTTCCTGGGTCAGGTCCCTGGTTCCATTCCCGTTGTGCTCATCATCACCGTGGTCATATCTCCATGATTGGGAGTGACTTGGATTTTGGCTGGCCTCTGTGTGACAGCTGGGGCCTTGTTTTGCTGACCAGATGCCCAGGGTGGTAGATTGCCTATGATGTTTAAGGGATTATTGATACTTCTGGCCAAGAGCAGTGATTTAGGAATAATTTCTTGGGCTTCCTGGTGCTTATGGTGGCCAGAGCTTCCCCACAAGTGCATTGGGAACCAAGCCATTTGAAGCCAGGGTAGAAACACCATGTCCCCCAACTGGTTCTCATGGATCATTATTATGATGATAACAAAGGACACTTCCTCTTGCTCACCCTCTGGTCCTGCATCCAAGTGGTTATGCCAGGAGTAGAGAATCCTAGAATCATCAGTAGGCCAGCCTTCCTTTCTCATTCATCGCCTCGGACCACCAAGCTCACAGGTGCCCACATCTGTTTAGGGTGGAATGGCCAATGCCTGGCACTATTGCCAGATGTCTTCCTACCATGCACCAGTGGCAGACATCACTAATCAATTGCAGTTCTCTTCCCCACAAGCCCAGATAAGGCTTATGAGCTTTTTGGAGCTGGCACTTGCATGCTGGTTCTGATATATGGCATTCATTCATTGAGTCATGGTTTCATGCATCTAGTAAAGCATTTACTGAGCTGGTGTGAATGAGCCAGACACTGCTTAGTGCAAGGAAAAGGAGCCATGGTCCCTGCCCTGTCAAGAGGAGTTTTGAGTATAGTAGACAAACATGCAAATGTCTTGTAATTATTCCATCATGCTCTAAGTTGAAAGCAGAGTTAGGAATCCCTTCTCCAGGAGCCTAAGGGGGACAGGACCTAAGTGCTGATGGTGTGAGAAAGGGACCAGGTCTTTTTGCTACACGGGATTGAGCCAGCACTCTTCATGTGAACCTTGTGCTTAATGATGGCAACGGTGGATGGTGGGGCCATGGACTCTTTGGTCTTATTCAAGTCACGGGACAAAGCTTGGCCAGAGACCCAGCTCTGGTAGCCCATCCTTACTAGCACCTTCTCTTCCACAGGAACAGGGGCTAAAACCCAATAACTCCAAAGAGTTAAGCATGTGCTTCACAGAGGTGAGTGAAGGGCAGAGTGGGGGATGGCTGCAGGGGACTGGGCTAGAAGGGGGTGTTTCCTAGGTGAGTCTCAGACTCTGAGCCCCCAGATCCCATCGCATGAGCTTCTGGCCCACTTAGACTTGGGTGGGTGCTCACTGCACTGGGGGTGCAGGTTCGGAGGCTGCAGCCAGGGGCCTTGGCTGTCTCCTTGGGTGAGACACAAACAGCTGCTCTGAGAAAAAGCCCTCTTAAGCCCTCCTGACTCTTTATGACAAGTGTCTTGAGTACCTACTCTGTGCTGGTTCTGTGATATTGAGGAGATTGGGAGATGGGAAAAGACACAGTCCCTTCCTAAAAGGAGCCCCAAAACAGGAGTGTATTTATGACTCCATATATAGTGTGTGTGTGTAGGTATTTATATGTATGTATGTGCGTGTGTGTGTGCATACACACACACTCTCACATATATATATATATATATATATATATATATATATATAGAGAGAGAGAGAGAGAGAGAGAGAGAGAGAAAGAGTGTGAGAGAAAGAGTGTGTCTATATATATTAGAGAGAGAGAGAGAGAGAGAGGAAAAGAAGTATAAACTCCTAGAGGAGAGTGCTCAGAGAGAGATGTGTAGGGAAGAAGCTTCATGGAGCAGGGGGATTCAAAGACATTTAGGAACAGGTAGAACAGAGCTTCTCCCTCCTCTCCTCTCAGGAAGCAGGTGCCTGTGGACCCCGAGAGCTCCTTCTTGAGACCTTAGGTACCATGTTCCTCCTCTCTGGTCTGTGTCCACAGACCCTCTTCCTCACTTGGCAGTGTCAACCCTTTTCCCTGGGGACTGCTGCCCGGTCTCCTGGAGCCTGGGGCTCAGCTCAGCTCAGCTCTATGGAAGCCTAGCACCACCTGCGGGCGAGCACAGAGCAGGGTCCCCTGGGTGGATGGGGTGGGCAGGGGCTCAAGGACTCCACTTCTCGAGTCCTTTCCTTTGCCTGATCCCAGCCCTACTGACTCCTTTGTTTTTCTGTCTTTTGTTGTGCTCTTTGCTTCTGTCTCCCCTTGTGTCATGGCTGCAGCTCACGACCAATATCATCCCAGGGAGTAACAAGGTGATCAAACCTAACTCAGGCCCCCGCAGAGCCAGACCGTCGGCTGCCTTGACCGCTGTCTCCTTCCTGATGCTGAAGCTGGCCTTGTAGGCTCTGGGACCCATGTCGGGGGATTTCCGGAAACTACGCAGATGAGAACACCTGCCTGGCAACATGGAAACACACACACACACACACACACACACACACACACACACACACACACATCTTGCAAAAAAAAATTTTTCCCCACCTTGTCTCTGAACCTGTCTCCTCCCAGATTTCTTCTCTGGAGAAGTTTTTCTAAACCAAACAGACAAGTAGGCGGGCAGCCTGAGAGCTGGCCCAGAGGTCCCTCGGCAAGGGAAACCCAGTGCTGAGGAGGGTGCAAGGGTCTAGAAATGCCCTTCGTTTTCTCCCGGTGTTTTCTTCTCTGGACCTCGCTGACATAAAAGACCAAGATGACACCCCTGTGGCCTGAGGGACTGGAACTGTGCTGATGTGAACTAGGGCCAGGGATCCCCACTGGCGGCTTGGCAGAGGGCATCGGGCAGCAAAGCAGCCAGGCTGGCTGCTGGGGGTCCAGCTGGGCACCTCAGCACCTCCACTCGGTTTCGAGCATGGAGTCTGTTTTGTGCTCTCTGTCTGCATCTGAACTGAGAACCCCCAGTGATGCCTGTGGAGGGTGTGGTACCAGGCCCTCTGACTGTGGCATGGAGGGAGTACTGGGGCCAGCTCCAGGGGGCTTGGGAGCTCAGCCGTCTGGGGACATCCCCTTGGGCAGAGGGAGCAAAGCTTGGGCACCAGCTCAAGGCTGCTGCTTCCTGCTTGGTGGCAGGAATTTTGAAATCAAAGAGAAATGATCCGTCATTGGCTCTTTTGGTTTCTTGTGGGTTCATTTGGTGGGTCTCCCACCAGGGAGAGGGGCAGAGAAGAACATGGCGGGACACCTGCTGGCACTGTGCTTCACTGGCCGCAGCTCTCTCCTCCTCTCGCCCCCCTGTTCCTCTTTTCCACATTCTCTCCTCATTTCCCAGACAAGCGCCAACTGTATGTACATAACACGACTCCTTTCTCAACATATATGTATATATAGATCCATATACATATATTGTGTGGTTTCCCCTTTTTTCCTTTTTTTAAGAAACAAAACTATCGAAATAATACCCCAACAGATGAGCGAAAATGTATTATTGTAAAGTTTATTTTTTTTAACAATGTTGTCTATAATGGGAAAAAAAGGAGATTGACTCCCTGTGTCTCTGCCTCTGTCAGGCTGACTGGGCTGTGGAAGGGGGTTCCTGATCCGTATTCATACTTAGCCAAGGCTCCAATAAACATACTAGGAAGCAATTTGCCTTCTGCCTCCCTCCGGTGTGCCTTCTCCTGCTATTTTTTCCTTGGCACAGTGCTGCCTCTTGGCTGCTTACCTGGGGTCCTGGTGGGCCTTGGAGAATGTGTGTGTGTGTGGGGGGCATGCACGCATGTGCACATGTGTCTCCATCTGTTATGTGTCTTTGATGTGGGTGATGGAGCTCCTTTAGGAGGTGGTTTTACACTTGGTGGGTCTCTGCGTCCCGGCTATGCTCAGCCTTCTGGGCCCTTCTTTACCCATCCTCCTCTACCTTCCCTTACCTATCAGTGCCAGTGCCTGTTGGTCCCCACCTTGAAGAGAAAGAAAGTACCTGTGGGGACCTGGAGGGGCAGGAGACCAGTTGATCTTGACACCTCGGGTATATTTTTGTTTTAAGGCTGTCTGTGTGGTCCTATTAAGTGGCCCATTGGTCTTATGTGGCATGAGGTGATATCTTCTCACTGGGACTCCTGGTTTATTTAAGGTATGTGATTATGAAGGCAGGGATCTGGTCTTCTGGGTCCTACTAGAGAAGGAAGATGACCATGATCCATCCCTTCTTCTCTTTTTCTCCATTTACCACCCGGGCTCCACCTGGACCCTGGGCCTGCTGTATTCCCTGGGGAGATTCTCCCTGGAGAAGGCTAGGAGGATGGATGCTGGCTGAGTGTGTGTACGTGCACCCACATGCAGGCTTGTGAGTGTTCATATGCATGTATGAGTATGTGCACATGCCAAGATGAAGGAGGAAGACTGTCATGTGAGGGGGTGCTCCCGCTGTCAGGGCTGCACATGATCCCATCCTGTCGCCATTGGGAGATGAGATGCTGTTTTCTGCTCTCCCCAAATGGCTCTTGTTTCCAGTTGCTGAAATGTCGGCAACATTGGCCTATGGTGGTGAGTAGTGTGGTGTACAGGTTCCAGCCTGTGCATGGAGGGCCAGTGGGGCAGTGAACTGTCTTCCCTAGTCACCACTGGTGTTACTGTGTGTGGAGGTGGCTGTGGAGTTTACTTGGGAATCCATGTTCTTTGTGAACAGCAAAGATTGGCTAACTTAAAAGGCTTTGGGGGGAAAAGGCTCAGAATCAGTGGAAGGTGGGGGGACCAGGGGAGAGTACAGTGGGAACCAAAGGACATCTGAAGGGTCAGAAGGCATGATCTACAGGGTCAGCATGCTGCTGTCTCTGTGATGAATGACCACCAACTTGTCCAACCGGTTTACTGGGGCCTTGTGCCTACCTCCTGCCATACTTTTGTGAGAGAGGAGAATATCTCACATCTGGTATTCCTAATGTGATATAAACCCTTGGCTTGCATAATGAGGGAGAGAAGATTTCCCGAAAGGAACTGGAGGTGCCAGAATAGATGCAGGGCAGCTTTACTCTGCCTTAAAACCTCTCCCTGTCTAGGTATCACATAGCTGAAATTTTACCATGAAATATTCATTCCTTTGGTTGAGATGATTCCTGTTCCCTGTGATTCTCTCAAAATGTGTAAATAAAAGTGGGAAGAATAAAATGTCACTATCTTAATGCTAATTAGTTTAATAGTTTGAATGAATCTTAGTAACATTAAGACATTTGGACCTAAACACTGAGATTGGGCATGGGGGACAGATAAGTGAAGAGGGGCAGGAATGGAATCAGGAGAAGATTGGTAAGGACTCCAGAGATAGAGCTAAAATTGTTTTAGTATTCTTTTGGGGAGAGTCAGCTGCATGAAGTATAGGTTCACTGTGCCTTTACCCCAGTTAGCAGTCTATACAATGTGCTTTCTTTGCCGTTAGTCCCTTGGGGATTCCTGACCTGAGGTATGCATCTGTCTGCAACTAGGCTCTAGTACCTTGACGAGACTGAGATCACATAGGCATGCTTTTCCTCTCCCTGGGGAGGCTTCCAGCCTGCGATGATTTTGCTCAGCCAAGAACCCAGACATCAGCTTCCCACCTGGCTCATGCCCTGCCACCCTCCTGTAACGTAGATAGGACCACTCAGAATGCACTGAAGGCCCAGTGGAGACCTATGATGGTGGCAGATCCAAGAAGGCTGATTCAGGAGCACAGAGGGCTCAGTATCAAGTGAGCCACGCCCTGGTCCTGAGCTAACCTTGGTGGAGAGCTGCACAGCTGGACCTCTGCCTTGTTCTGAGACCAGATGCAGGGTCATTACCTCAGTTTCCTGCATCTCACACCCTGCCTTCATAACCTACTTGACAGCATAGGTTTCCCAAGACTGAGCCCAACCTGGCTCTCTAGAGTCCTTCTAAGACACAAGGCCTGACTCGATCCTTAGGCCCTAGCTGAGCCCTGCCGTGTCTACCAGACCTTCTAGATGCTGAGCAGCTTTGGGGCTGACAGGGTGTCCAACTGTCATCTGCTTTCTGGATCCTGCCCATGGCTCACCTGCTTACTGAGATGTCCACCCAGGAACTCTGGTTTAGCCTCCCCTGTGCTGGTAACTGCTGGTCCCTGGGCTCCCAGGGTCTGATGGTCCACCTGCAAGGACTTAACTTCGTGCCAAAGGGCCTCACGGGGGTGGTGTGTGTGTGCTTGTCTCTAGTTCCCAGATCTGTCTCAGGGATTGCCTGATGCCCATATAAGACAAAGACTTGCCTTTCCTTACATGAGAGCAAAGCTTCAGTGTTGCCTGCTGCTGGAGAAATTTTTTGCCAGTCTTTTCTAATCTGTGGAATGAGCTTAAGCTGGGTGTTCCCTCTCTTGTAGGCTGGGATACCAGGGGATAAAACTGGCCATACACTCTGTGTTAATACAATTAAATGTATTCATAGCCTGTTGCCTATTCCTTTAAAGTCTCAGTGGGGAGTAGATAATTTATCTTTTAGAAAGAGATTTAGCATGTCTGGGTGGCTCAGTTGGTTAAGCATCCAACTCTTGGTTTTGGCTCAGGTCATGATCTCATGGCTTCATGGGTTCGAGCCCCACATTGGACTCTGTGCTGGCAGCGCAGAACCTGCTTGTGATTCTCTCTCTCCCTCTCTAGCTGCCCTTCCCCCACTTGTGCTGTCTCTGTCTCTCAAAATAAAAAAAAATTTAAAGAAAGATTTAATTTTTTAAGGAAAAGGCAGTCATTTGGAGCCAAAACTGGTAAAAAGTTGGTATTTAAAAAATGTTTATTTTTGAGAGAGAAGGGGTGCAAGCATGCACACGAGTTAGGGAGGGGCAGAGAGAGAGGGGGACAGAGGGTTCGAAGCAGGCTCTGTGCTAACAGCAGACTCCAGTGCAGGGCTTGAACTCATGAACTGCGAGATCACGACCTGACCTGAAGTGGTAAAGTTGGATGCTTAGTTGACTGAGCCACCCAGACACCCAAAAAGTTGGTACCATTCTTAGTGGTGGGTTTAAATGGTGGAAACACTGGTTTCTGTCTTCTTGTTCAACCTTAGTTACCTCATCTACAAAGTTCTGTTAGAGGATAGTTAAGGTCTTTCTCAACTCTGAATAAGCTCTAGAGGGGGAGAGAGATACAGAGACAGAGGTTTACACCAGATGTGCTTTTCCTGCTCAGTGCCTCCAGTGTTCTGAGTAAGGGGGAGTCATCCCCGTCTGCCATATGACCATTTCAAATTCTAAGTTTAGATGTGTTTTCTAAAAGCCCAGACATACCATTTCATTGTTACATTCCTATCTCAAGACAAGTGAGCAAATGGAAAGGGCTTTGAAATCCTCACAAAGATGTGGTTTATAAAATCAGGGCTGTGCAGAGAAGCATTAGTTAATCAGAACATTATTTGCCACATTCCACTTCTGGAGTGAAGTGCTTTTTTGTGCTCTACCTTCCAGAGCAGAAAAAGGGAAGTGAACAATATAGAAGGATTTTAATAGCATTACTCAAAACTGAAACCAAATGTGGATATTTTAAAATATGTATATATAAGATTTAACCAACATTTACATAGCCCTCACATGCACCAGACACTGTTCCAAAATTGCGTGAGTATCAACTCATTTCCTTCCCATGGGGATGCAATTAGTTTAGCTCTGCCTCCCCATACTACATACTGAGCAGACTGAAGCATAGACAAGTTGCGATCCTGCCCAAGATCATACAGAGGGTAGGAGGCGTGGCGGCACTCTGACACAAGCCCAGGTGGGCTGCCTTGTGGGTCTGGGCTCAAACTGCCCAGCTGCTGCCTGAGCCACACTGCCACACTTGTCCCTGGCTCTGTGCTGGCCCTCAGCTGGCCTGACCAAGGCAGCCACTTCCCTGGGGGCTCCAGTTAATCTGGGCTTCGTTGCTGTGCTTTCCCTTCCCTCTCGGCCTATAGGGCAAATGGTGAGGGAGTTCTGTAAACCGGTTCATTAAATCCAATACATTGTAGACTCCAGAAGGGAGAGAGGCATGAGGAAGATGCAGCTCTAGACGTGGCCCACCCCAGGTCTTTCTGATGGGGAGAGTCCCACCTCGGTGTTTGCTAGGACGAGTGTGGACCTTGTGGGGAAACAGTTTGTGGGAAGATGGCCTTTTGAGGAAGAAGACTGACCATCTGGGGACCTGCCCTTGACTTTGAACTGCTCTTGCTTTGGGGACACCATGGTGATGATGGAAGAGGACACATTTGGGGCTAGGCAGACCTGAGTTTGAATTACAGATCTGCCATTGACCAGCCAGGTGATCATGTCTAGTATGAGCTTCAGGTTTCTCATTTGTAAAATGGGGATGGCTGTCCCTGCCTCATAGGAACTCTTGTCAGGATTAAATGGGATTATACCCTGCCAAGGGACTGGCACAGAGTGGGCAGGCCATCAGCCATCCCATTCCTGCTTCCAGTGGGCCAGCCAGCCTGGACCTCCGCAGATTCTCTGCACCTGCCTGGCTCACTAGGTCTCATCCTCATGGCAGCCAGATGCCTTGTGGTAAACACAAGAACATGATGGTCATTAGGCCCCTGGACTGTGCTCTTTGAAGGATTGCCATGTGGAGTTGAGAGGGCAGGAGAGGTGGGGAGAGAAAAAAGGGAAACTTCCTTGTTATTTGTAAAGCACAGTTGACTTGATCTATGAGTCACTGGGGACAGTGGCTACAGAACAGCCAAATGTCATGCTCTCTCTGGAGTCCTTTTGATTGGCCACCTCCTCTCCATGCACGAAGGCAGGAGACGTGCTGCTGCAGTGACATCTCAGCTCAAGGGCACCAGGGCAAATGCGTATCAGATCAGCAGCCCCAAATGGAGACCAGGAAGCACTCATCAGCCATGAGGCCTGGGAACAATGTCAGCACCCACGGGTGACAGGCTGGCATGGGGTCCTGGAGGGTCCAAGGCAAGCTTGGGAACTCCCTGTGAGGAGGGAGCCCCAGGCCCCAAACCCCTGTTTTGTGATGAATTCTGAGTTACTTCCATGCTTTCTGAGCAGAACTTTCTCTCCTCTGTGATTTCCCTATAGAAAAAAAGGCTGGCAATGAGGTGTGAGCCTGATGACACGTTCAAGCTCATATGCTGTCCTCAAGAATTGTAGGGTATACTTGAAGGGGTGTCGGGGGACCTGGGCTCAAAGTCTGGCTGGCCATCTATCAGCTAAGTCACTGAATTTCTCTGAGCCTCAGAAAGATTGCTCTCCGAAATCAGCAAACTATTTTCTGTAAAGGGCCAGATAGTAAGTAGCATAGGCTTTGTGGGTCGTGGCATCTTGGCTGCCAACTATCATCTTGGTCTTTGTAGCTTGAAAACAGTCATAGGCATTGTGTAAATCATGGGGCTTGTCTGTATTCCAATAAATATGTATTTACAAAAGCAGATATGGGCTGAACTTGGACTAGGGGTTATAGTTTGCCACCATTTGCTTTAAATAATCTCTGAGACCAAGCTCTCAATCCTGGGCATTCTGACTACTGAGGTTTGGTGGCAGGAATGCTAAGGGGTGGAAGGGCCGAAGTTATCCTGGGGTTGTAAGAAGAGAGAGGACAGTCCACCACTGTGACAGGGGAGGTGAAATTGGTGGGAGAGGACACCAGAAGGAAGCGTCCTGTGCTGGGCAGGAAGGAGGAAAGAACCATGTAGCCTATGGTCTGTGCTCACAGAAGTGTGGTTTGGAGTCTGGGGGGCTGCAGTTGTGTTCTGCACGGGGGCTTTGGGCCAGGAGGGCAAATAGGTTGGAAATTCAGCTGTGCTCAAGTCATCCATCCATGGGCCCACCCTGGGCTTGAGGAGGGGTCATCGCTTGCTGGTTTGCACGAGGGCTCCTGTATGTGCTGGAGCAGGGCCTGTGGCCAAGAGCAAGGGCAGTTGCCATTCTAGGGGCTGGGAGGGGAGAAGGCGGGGTGTGGCAGTGGAGCCCCTGAAAGCCCCTGTCGTCAAGTCACTTAACCTGGTTGACCCCCCGCCCTTTCCTCATCTACAAAGGGAAGGGTCAGAGGCACTGTTCTCCAAGCTTCCTTTCCACAAATAGGATTCTCTGATTTTATGACTGCCAGCTATTTCTGAACTCACTAGCCCGGCACAGAATGACTTGGAAGGAGACGGAATTCATCTCTCTTTCAATAAACGCCACCACCCGCTTGGTTGCTCCAATTTTTCACCAAGTGTCTTGTGCAGAGCTTCGGACTGCTGCTGTGGGACTCATTCTGGGTATGGCTGATGGTGGTGCTCTCTCAGGCTCTGCCTCATTTCTTTCCCTTGCAAGGTGGCATTTCCCAGAAAGTCAACACCTGCTGGGGCCACATGGAGGTATACCCACCATGTCCTGTCTGAGTCCCCATCTTGACCGGGATGCTGCTCAGGGGTCAGAGGTCATGGAACTGTTTACACTTGGACCACCCAGGCGGGAGGTGACTAATCCTCATCAAATATGTCTGCAGGAGGAGTTTGCCCAGCCACCTTGGCCAGCATGATTTGGGGTGCTGAAGCTCGGGCAGCCAGAAGAGAGGCATCTGAGAAAACCTCTGCCGTGATTTTTCCCGGGCCTGCACAGTGGACTCCCCTTCTTTCCTCCCTGCCCACCCACATGCAGGTGCTTAACAATTTACAATAAAGGCTGCAGCTCTCACTCTACTTCATTTAAACAGCAGAGTCTAGCTTAGTCGGCCAAACAAATCCTTGTGGGATGACACCTTTGGCCCAGCGCATCCTTCACTTTTATCCTCCATGGAAGATGAAAGGCCTTTTTTTCAGGGGTCTCTACAACCTGAAATCACTCTTAATTCTCATTGTGTGAGAAAGCTGGGTGAGTGTGAGGCCCCAGGACATGAAGGACTCTAAAATGCCTGCCTCCTGGAAGTTTGTAGCTGGGAGCTGCTGAAATAACCTTCTCTTCCAAATGAGGAAGCAACTTTATTGATGACTGGAAATGGTCCAGAGGGGCTATTGTCTGGGTGATGGGGAAGACCCCTCGGCAGCCCTCAACCCTGCCCAAGTCCATGCATCTCAATGTCTGGATATCTGGGGCCTGTACAGCCATGGAGAGGACAGGTCTAGAAAGACCCCTGGGCAATCAGAGGAATGTTTGTGGGAGCAGCCACAAGTGTAGGTCCCTGTCATGGATGGGATGGGGCTGAGCTCACGCTGTGGCCCTCGTTCCTCTTTGGGCATTAGCTGGCAGGGCTTTCTCCATTCACCCTGGCACCTGCTCCTGAGTCTGACAGACAAAGGACCCCATGCATCTGGGTGACAATTCAGCCTGCTCGGTCCTCCAGGTGGGCATCTGCATGTGGACTCAGGGAGTCACAGCTCTGGAGTGAAATCTGATTGTGTCAGGACAGTGGGAGGGCTGGGGATGGGTACTATCTCCTTCTGAAAAACTGTGATGGATGGAGTGATTGATTTCCATGGAAGGTGGTCGTCCTGAAAATCCCTCCGACTTCCACCCTGGGGGCTGCTGTCCCAGAAGCCCTTCCCTTTTCACTCCACCTGCTGCTGTCCCTGGCCAGGGCCGTGGCCTTGGACACTTCCTTTTGCTGGAACCACTCCAGAGCCTACAATTTAGGCAGGCAAATGTGGGTTTTGACTATGGGTGTGGCTCAACAGATTAGGTGACTCCCATGTGCTGTGGGGCATCCAGAATTCAGACTATCCAGTCATTCTCTTCCTGAAATGCCATCTTTCCTTCTCCTTTCCATCATCTTATCCCGGGCTGTTTTTCTCTGGTGTTACCTTCTGGTATGGGTGTCTGTTTAGCATCTGTAGACCTGGAGAAGTAAGGGCTTTCCTCCTTCTAGTTCTCTGCTTCATGTCAGGTTTGTTCTTCCTTTTAGCAGCTGAGCCCAAATGAGCAGCATTTTGGGGATGTGTCCCCTCAAAGTCCCTGAACTAGCTGTTCTCTGCTTCCATCTCGATCCTCCCATCCATGCTCCCCCCACCATCCAGTCCTGCCCCTGGTGGTGTCCTCACCATGGGTTGTGGAGTTGAGGGCAGAAACCTATAGGGTTCCTGTCAGCTTGGCAGGCAGCCTCCCTTCACCTGCATGGTTTGCCCCAGGAGCTCCATCTTCCCCACTAGCAGCCTCTTCAAATTTTCCTGTGGGTTTTCTTGTATCCCTCCATCCACTGGGGACAAACTCTTCTCATCTGAATGAATTGGGAGGTCAAGGGAGACTCACCTAAATGAATAAAAAAAATCTGAACTTTAGAATCTTGCTGAATGAGTAGTATGATGTCTTTGCAGTAGGCCAAAGCCTTTGTAATGGCCTTTAAGGCCCACGGGATCTGGCTGGCTGCCTTTCCCATCTCCTTCCCAATTGCTCTCCCCTGCCCACTCTGCCCCAGCCACATTGACCTCCTTGCTGTTCTTTGAACATGTGAGACTGGCTCCTACTTCAGGGTCTCTGTAGTGGCTGTTCCATCTGTCTAGGGTACTCTTCTAGTCATTCTAGCTACCTTCCCTGCTCCCTGCTTCAGGTCCCCACTCAAATGTCAGCCAACTAATGATAACTTTCCTGTCCAGGATACCTTTCTCGGCACCCTCTTCAGGACTTTCCACTCCCTAATGTTTTGCTTCCCCAAAGCACGTGTCACCTTCTGACCGACTATACATACACATATATGTTCATGTGTATTTGGTGTCTCTGTGTGTGTGTGTGTTGGGAGTTTATGACCTGCCTCACTCCACTATGATGTAATCTCCAAGAGTACAGGAGCTCCATCTGTTGTTTTTTCATTGTCATATCCTTAGCACCTAGAAGAGTGCCTGGCAGAGAGGGACCTCTGCAAATGTTTGTTGATTGGCTGCAAGTTGATAAGGAGTTTGAGCAGATCCTGGAGAATGAGCAGGTGGCACATTGAGAGAAAACAGGGTTGGGGAGGAACAGAGAGAATCTTGAATTAGCATATCAAAGCAGAAGCCCAGGGAGTGCTGGCTGGACACATTTTCCTTATTGTTGAAACAAGTCCAGAGTCTGTACTCTCTCCCAGGCCACACAGAGCGTACTTAACAGCAAGGCTGATACCAGAACTCAGGATTCCGTTTGTTAGTCTGATCCTCCTTCCACCTTGGACAATGGCTTCTTCTCTTAGGTGGTTGTATACATACTCTGTGATCTCATTTAAAATAATCAATTAGCTTAGCAAACTCTTCTGGTGGATAGGACAAAAGGAATGTTCAGTGGAGGTGGTAAGGCACAGGTTTACACCTGGTCAGATTTGATGAGGGTGTCTAAAGAAACCCCTTGGCTGAGGATGGTGGCTTGAACATCTGTTTAAACAACTTCGGTGGAGTTCCTTTGCAGGAAGCTTATTTTATAATCAAGCTCACAGTCATCAGGATTTCTCCATCCCATCCCTCCAAGGCACTGTATGTCCTCATTTACCCAGCCTCACTCTCCTAGTTAAAAAATTGGGAGGTTGGTAAGGACAAATCTACCCAGTGTACGAGAGTGAGCTTGGAAGGGTTCCTCCACCTCCTGGATGGAGAGGTGGAGGAAGGGGGCAGGGGGCTTATTCACTCTGTGGAGCTGCTGATAATAAAAGGGGAAAATTAAGTCTTGCTTGTTCAGGTATGTGATTGAGAAAGGCCGTCAGCAGAGGGACGAGGAGCTTGTTAGAAATCACCAGGCCATTACAACCGAGATCAACAGCTGCCTCTTGAAATGGGGAGGAAATAGATACAATCGCAGGAAGGCGATAAAATTGAAAGGTTCCAGTGCGCCCCGGTGAACAAACATAACCTCATACAAAGTCTATTTGGGTGAGCAGCCTCCTTATCATAATTATCCCCCCAGCTACTGATGTTGGAGAGTGAGGGGCATTGATCTGGGGGACTGGAGTCAGGGGTCACAGGCAAAGTTCCTTTGCCTCCCGTCAGGGGTCACAAAGCTGCTGACTTTTAAAGACAAAGGAGAAGCCAGGGACCATGAACAGCAAACCCTGGGTCTTAAGTGTTTGAAATGTACTGACAATCTTCTTAAGAAAATGCTTCATGTGCATGAAAATGCTTCATGTGCATGACACAAATGCTTCAAATCTGACTCTCCGTGGAGGGCGAGTAGAGGAGGGCTGCGTGCGGCACTGCCTGCTGGAGCTCCACACCTGAGCAGCTGGCTGTGCAACTCAGGGGCCATGTTTCCTCTTCTGTGCTCCTGTTCTGCGGTGAGGGGTGATGGGTATGTGCATTCCAGTGAGCACATATATATGCACACACGTACACATTTCTTCTTGGCAGAACAATGAGGGTGGGTGGAATTGTTCACTCTGACAATTCTCTGAACCAAATCTGAGTTCCTTTGTGGGAAGCTGACTGACAAATCAAAGGGCAGTGGGCTGAGAAATGGCGGGACTATGGGGACTGGTCTCTTTGGCCTCGCCCTGTGGCCACCCAGCTGGTTGTGTTCTCAGGTGACTAGGGGACCACGGCTGGGCCTGACAGTGGGCTGGGGGGAAGCCCCACTGCAGGAGGGTCCTGCTGTCTGTCCATCTGCCTTCCTGTCTCAAATCTGACTGAGAGCCTGCCAGTCCAGGGCATTTCCTTTAATGGCCCCTGTGATGGCACTCTTCCTGTGATAATTTACAACTGGTGAAGAATTTTGCTAAGTCCTTTATTTGGCTTTTTAAAAAAAAATTTAAATGCTTTATTTATTTTTGAGAGAGAAAGACAGAGCACGAGCAGGGGCAGGGCAGAGAGAGAGAGAGAGAGATACAGAATCTGAAGCAGGTTCCAGGCTCCAAGCTGTCAGCACAGAGCCCGACTCAGGGCTCGAACCCACGAACTTGGAGATCATGACCTGAGCTGAAGTTGGACATTTAACCAACTGAGCCATCCAGGTGCCCCTTCCTTCACTTGGCTTTTAAAAATGTCATTAAACCACATCTTCTTTTTTTTTTTTAATTTTTTTTAAAATTTATTTTATTATTTTTTTTAATATATGAAATTTACTGTCAAATTGGTTTCCATACAACACCCAGTGCTCATCCCAAAAGGTGCCCTCCTCAATACCCATCACCCACCCTGCCCTCCCTCCCACCCTGCCCTCCCTCCCACCCCCCATCAACCCTCAGTTTGTTCTCAGTTTTTAACAGTCTCTTATGCTTTGGCTCTCTCCCACTCTAACCTCTTTTTTTTTTTTTTTTCCCTTCCCCTCCCCCATGGGTTTCTGTTATGTTTCTCAGGATCCACATAAGAGTGAAACCATATGGTATCTGTCTTTCTCTGTATGGCTTATTTCACTTAGCATCACACTCTCCAGTTCCATCCATGTTGCTACAAAAGGCCATATTTCATTTTTTCTCATTGCCACGTAGTATTCCATTGTGTATATAAACCACAATTTCTTTATCCATTCATCAGTTGATGGACATTTAGGCTCTTTCCATAATTTGGCTATTGTTGAGAGTGCCGCTATAAACATTGGGGTACAGGTGCCCCTATGCATCAGTACTCCTGTATCCCTTGGATAAATTCCTAGCAGTGCTATTGCTGGGTCATAGGGTAGGTCTATTTTTAATTTTCTGAGGAATACTACTTGGCAATGAGAAAGAATGAAATCTGGCCATTTGTAGTAACATGAATGGAACTGGAGGGTATTATGCTAAATGACATAAGTCAGGCAGAGAAAGACAGATACCATATGTTTTCACTCATATGTGGATACTGAGAAATGTAACAGAAGACCATGGGGGAGGGAAAGGGGGGAAAAAGTTACAGAGAGGGAGGGAGGCAAACCGTAAAGACTCTTAAATACTGAGAACAAACTGAGGGTTAATGGGGGTGGGGGAGAAGGGAAAGTGGGTGATTCAGGGGGGCACCTGTTGGGATAAGCACTGGGTGTTGTATGAAAACCAACAATAAATTATATTTAATAAAATAAAATAAAACTAGAAAAAATGAAAAAAAAATAAATAAAAATGTCATTAACTGTTTGCATGGGAACTCAGAGAGAAATCCAAAGAAGAGTGGACGGGGAGAAAAGCAGCCACAGAGAAGGCTGTGGAGGGATTTTCCCTTTCACTGTAGTTGGCTTCCCTATGCATGGGGGAGATTGCCTCATAACAAAAGGTTGGTAGGATTTCGACACTGCATCCCTTTGGATGGGATCTAGGATGTATTTGCCCTTTGGGGAATTCTGCTTACAGCCCTCAGGGCTGTAGTGAAGTGGCCAGTGCCCTTGAGATGGAGGACAGGCAAAGGGCAGGGGGGTTCTAACAAGCTCCTCATCACTGAGAAGTAGTCATTTGTGGGGACTTTTGACTGGCTGCTCCACCAGGATGGGCAAGACCGTTGGCTTGCCCTAGAGGAAAAGTTGTGAGGGAGGCGGTACCTGCTGGGGAGTCAGGAAAGCAAGGCTGTGGTCCTTGTTCTGGTCTAGGTGACTTCCTTCTGTCTGCCTCATTTTTCTCTTCTGTCAGTGAGTGGTTTGGAGCAGATGGTCAGGCAATATAGAGCGAGTGAATGGGTGAGACTGTAGGTGGCCAGCTGGAGAAGATGGGCTGTCTCTGTGTGGGCCAGTTCAATTTCCAGCTCCTTCAGCACTAAGCTCCTGCTAAATGACTGTGGGAAGCCCCTTAACCTCTGTAGTCTCAATCTGTCACCTCAAAAGGGGGTTAAGCAAACGTATTTTGAAGATTTGGGAGTACTGAATGAGCTAATGTGAATGTATTGCAGGGCCTGGCACACAGTAGGCTCTTTAACAAAATAGGTCCCACCAGGGTGCTTGGATGGCTCAGTCGGGTGGCCGTCCAACTTTGGCTTAGGTCACGATCTCATGGTTTGTGAGTTTGAGTCTCGTGTAAGGCTCTGTGCTGACAGCTTGGAGCCTGGACGCTGCTTCAGATTCTGTGTCTCCCTCTCTTTCTGACCCTCCCCACTCACACTCTGTCTCTCTCTGTCTCAAAAATAAATAAACATTAAAAAAATTTTAAACAAAATATGTTCCCTTCTCATTTTCTTTATTCCCTCATTGCCCACACTGCCATTTTTCTGGCTCACTTGCTGCACCAAGTTTGAGAATTGGAAAGCCATATAAGGCGACTGTGTTAGTTTGATTCCCTGTACAAATATGCACACTGGGGGACATTTTAGCATTCCACTCTCAGCTCCCTTTGGGGGATTGCTGTAAGTCCCAGCCACCTGATGAAAGTTTGCTTTGTGTGCAAACCCATTCTGGAAGACACTGCCCATTATAGGCAATAGCCCTGAAATACATGATCTTAGATTTTAGTACAGGAAAAATGAAGTCTTCCTTGATGTTAGACCACTGTAGAACAGTTCATATTTCCCCTTTTGGCCTTGGTTGCCAGAAAACTCAATTAAATTTTGTGCTTTGGAGCTATAATACCCGAAATACTTGTACAACTTAACCTCTCTCACACATCCTTCAAGGAAACCTTCTCTGACTCCCCATGTCTGAGAAAGAGGCCTACTTCAGTGCTTCTGGTATTCATGCTTTCCTCAAACAGAACCCTGTCCAATTGACATTCCCACTCCCTTTCTCTCAACACACACACACGTACACACACGTATACATGTATATGCACACACATGCATGCACAACGCACACATACATGCACACCTGCGTGCACACACAACACATACATACACATTTACGCACACATGCACGCATTCACCCCACCCCCAGATTTAGGTTCCTTGAGGACCAGCTCAGTTCACTGAGGACAGAACACCTGCTATCTGGAATGTATGGGTACTCAATAAAAGCTCATTGAATAAAGGTAAATGAATGAACAAGTGGTTATATAAACACTTTAGTTCAGGTATCAGATATAACCATCTTTTCTTTCCTATTCAGTGGGGTTTGACCTTTTACATTTCGATCTTTTACAATTACCACACACTTAAAAATTTTTTTTCAGCTTGTCGATACTACCCAAAGCAATCTACATATTCAATGCAATCCTTATCAAAGTAACACCAGCATTCTTCACAGAGCTAGAACAAATAATCCTAAAATTTGTACAGAACCAGAAAAGACCCTGAATAGCCAAAGCAATCTTGAAAAAGAAAACCAAAGCAGGAGACATCACAATCCCAGACTTCAAGCTATACTACAAAGCTGTAATCATCAAGACAGTATGGTACTGGCACAAGAAAAGACACTCAGATTAATGGAACAGAATAAAGAACCCAGAAATGGATCCACAGACGTATGGCCAACTAATCTTTGACAAAGCAGGAAAGAATATCCAGTGGAATAAAGACAGTCTCTTCAGCAAGTGGTGCTGGGAAAACTGGACAGCGACATGCAGAAGAATGAACCTGGACCACTTTCTTACACCATACTCAAAAATAAACTCAAAATGGATGAAAGACCTCAATGTAAGACAGGAAGCCATCAAAATCCTCGAGAAAGCAGGCAAAAACCTCTTTGATCTTGCCCGCAGCAACTTCTTACTCAACACGTCTCTGGAGGCAAGGGAAACAAAAGCAAAAATGAACTACTGGGACTTCATTAAAATAAAAATCTTCTGCACAGTGAAGGAAACAATCAGTAAAACTAAAAGGAAACTGACAGAATGGGAGAAGATATTTGCAAATGACATATCAGATAAAGCGTTAGTATCCAAAAATCTACAAAGAATTTATCAAACTCAACACCCAAAAAAACAATCCAGTGAAGAAATGGTCAAAAGACATGAATAGACACTTCTCCAAGGAAGACATCCAGATGGCCAACCAACACATGAAAAAATGGTCAACATCACTCACCATCAGGGAAATACAAATCAAAAGATACCACCTTACCCCAGTCAGAATGGCTAACATTAACAACTCAGGCAACAACAGATGTTGGCGAGGATGTGGAGAAAGAGGATCTCTTTTGCATTGTTGGTGGGAATGCAAGTTGGTGCAGCCACTCTGGAAAACAGTATGGAGGTTCCTCAAAAAACTAAAAATAGAACTACCCTATGACCCACAAATTGCACTATTAGGCATTTATCCACGGGATACAGGTGTGCTGTTTCGAAGGGATACATACACCCCCATGTTTATAGCAGCACTATCAACAATAGCCAAAGTATGGAAAGAGCCCGAATGTCCATTGATGGATGAATGGATAAAGAAGATGTGGTATACACACACACACACACACACACACACACACACACACACAATGGAGTATTACTCAGCAATCAAAAAGAATTGAAATCTTGCCATTTGCAACTATGTGGATGGAACTGGAGGGTATTATGCCAAGTGAAATTAGTAGGAGAAAGACAAAAATCATATGACTTCACTCGTATGAGGACTTTAAGAGACAAAACAGATGAACATAAGGGAAGGGAAACAAAAGTAATATAAAAACAGGGAGGCGGACAAAACAGAAGAGACTCATAAATATGGAGAAAAACAGGGTTGCTGGAGGGGTTGTGGGAGGGGGAATGGGCTAAATGGGTAAGGGGCATTAAGGAATCTACTCCTGAAATCATTGTTTCACTATATGCTAACTAATTTGGATATAAATTTTAAAAAAGAAAATAAAAAAGTTTTTTAGCTTTATTTATTTGAAAGAGAGAGAAAGCACATGTGCAAGGGGCAGAGAGTGGGAGAGAGAAAGTTTCAAGCAGGCTCTGCACTGTCAGTGGAGTGCCCGATGCAGGGCTCAAACTCATGAACCGTGAGATCATGACCCGAAACAAAGTCAGATGCCTAACCGACTGAGCCACTCAGGTGCCCCTGCACACTTTTTATTATAAACACAACTTTAGAATTACGTGGGGTTGAGGATGTAAATAAATGAAGAGATAAATAACTAAGTTTCTCTTCCACAACACCTCCTTTGCCAGCTCCAGCGAGTGTCTTGTGCTCGAGAACATAGACTTTGGAGCAGAGCAAGACATGCATTTTCCTGGCTGTCACTTAACAGCTGTGTGTACTTGGGCAGATTTCTCTGCTTCTCTGTTTATAAAAATGGAGGTAAAGAAATTTCTCTCGTAGGGCAGTGGGAGATGAAATAGAACATGTAAGTGAAGTGTGCAACAGAGTATTTAGCCATAATGAGTGCTCAGCAAATATTTATCATGAGTGAAAGAAAGTCTCCACCTCAGTGATGTGATGCACCTCATGTGTCCTACTGTTCTGAGCTGACTTTAAGCTCCTTGAGGCCAGGTGACTTACCTGATGCTCCTTTTGTGTAAGCTGGGCCACCCGACTGAACACATTGGCTCTGTACATCCATGAATAGACTTCTGAACACCGTTGGAGACAATGTCCAGACAAATACCAGGCTGGCTCATGGACTTATAGCACATGGATCTGAAAGGGGCCTTTGTGGTCAGGGGTCTGTCTCTCATTTTATGTGGGAGAAACTGGGGTATAGGCAGGTGCTGTGGTGTCCCCAGGCTACACTGCTGGGTGGAAAGCCTGGCCCCAGACCCGGGCTCCTCATGTCAGGCAAGAACACCTTCCAATCTGTTGTGCCCCTGGCCAGGATAGACTGAACGTGGCCCAGGATATCGGCCCTCCCCGCACCTGGCCTCAGGGCGCTGTTCTGAAGCTACGGTAATTACCTGTGGTGCAGGTGTGGAGCTTTATGTTTCTAAAGTACTATTTCACAGCCGTGATCTCATTTCGTCCTCGCAGGGATTATGTGAAACAGGCTGGCAGGCGTTTTCATCTGGATTCTCTGTGAGCAGCTTAAGGACCAGAGAGGTCAAGCGATGGGGTGGAGATCCCACAGCCAGCTAGCGGCCAAGCTACAATAGAAACTGCAACTAGGGCCCTGGTTCAGTGCTCTTTGTCCTGAGCCTTGGGGGAGTGCCTCCAGGGGCTGTGTCTAACAGTTGGCACAGTCTCTGAAGTTTGCTCTGAAGAAGGTCAGAGCCTGAATCACAACCAGTCCAGCCTGCAGAAGCTACGAGAGCCTGTTTTTTTGGTGAGGCTGCCTTTGCCCATGACTTACACGGGATGATGGCATCAGGGGAAGACAGAGGGCTTAGCTTTGAAGGTCTTGATTTGTCTCTGGGGCTGGGTTCAAAGTCAAAAGCTCTGACAGGCAGCATTGCCAAAGACAGTATTAATGTGGTAGGGGTCGTGGAGAGGGCTGCTTGTGGAGTAAAGGCTCTGAAGTTTGCCTCTGAAGCTGTATCATGTATACACACACGCCTCCATTCAGAGTGGCCTCCCAAACACATGCACGAGTTGGCATTTAGCAACTTTCCAAATTCGAATTGCAGTATAAAATTAAATCCACATTTAAGGGCTTTTAAAGCATAGCCTATTTATTCAGTGGCTCTTTATGAAGCCCTCACCGATTTGTAATCTATGTGGTAACTCACTCCACATTGCTGACAGCTGGGTGTTAACCCTTACCTAGAAGAATCATCTCTCTCCCCAGACATAGCTGGTCTCAGTAACCTGGGCCTGCAAGACAGTGGAGGCCCTGGGGATGCTGCTCACTCAAGGAGGCAGGTGGTCACCTGATAGGGGAGGTGATCTCTGTGCACACTTCCCCCTGCCCTGATCTTCTCCTAGTCCTCTGGAAATCTCTGCGAGCTTGGAGCCTGAGATGCAGACAAATTTATTCATCCAACACCATTTATCTAGAACCTACTATGTACTGACTCTGGGGGGGCACAAGGAGGAAATGCCTTAAAAAGTCCCTCATGGGCCAGCTGGCAGGGCGGGCTTCCCCTTCACATGCATGGGTGACTGGTGCCATGCGCTCTTGCCCACCGGCCCCCTCCCCACACCTTCCCAGGAAGTGAAGAGGGACTTGGCAGCCCCCCCCCCCCCCCCCCCGCAGGAAGACCCTGAGGCCTTGGCTTAGCTCTCTCCGGTGGGCAGGCTGTTCTCTGATGGTTTTCAATTAAGTCTGTCCTAGGGAGGAAAATCCTTCCCTGATACTTGGGCTAATGCAAGCAACTTTCTCCTTTCTCTGTGGTCTCCTTCTGGAGAATGGCTTGGGCCTTAGGGGGTGTTTCTTCCACTTCTGTTGGGGAGCATTTGTGCTAATAATTTGTCATCTCAGTTACATAACTGGGCTTTTGTCAGCGGTTTTCCGATGGGACCTTATGTGAAGTTGGGGTTTGCTGTTCAGTAAGCATTTCCGAGGAATGCTCCAGAAAGCCCAATGTGCTGTAATTGTGCCTCTGTCCTGCTGGGCTCCATGTGCCACTGGAGCGCTAACTCAGGCTTCCCAACCTTTGTGTTGTGCTGGGAGGTCTCTGTCATGGAGGCACCTGCTCCTGAGCACACTCAATCCGGGAAGCTCTCTGAGTCCATCTGCATTGGCAGGGCCCAGCACACCTAGTGGCCTCAGTGGGAGCAGGGACATTTAATGGAAGGGACAGAGCATGGTAGAAAGAGCTCTCCTACAGGAAACGTGAGCCCAAGCCCAGCCCTGCACCCTCTTGTTAAATGTAAAGCTCAAACTTCAAACCTCATTAACTAAAATCTCATTAATGGCAACGATGGTAACTAACATTAATTGAGTGCCTTTTAGGCATTTTACATGTGTTATCTTATTTAATCCTATTAATATTCCTATGAGGAGTTATTATTCTCTCCATTTTACAAGCATGGAAACTGAGGCTAACAGAGGCTTAATTCCTTGTCTAAGGTCATTTGGTTGTGGTGAATGGTGGTGGTGGATGATTGGGATTTGAACCTGGGGCCTCCTGCTTATTGCTTTGTTAGCTTGTACAAATGGACATCCAAACACATAGTGGGTGTTTTCTATAAATCCAACTCTGAAATACAAATGAAGTCCTTGCCCAGGTGATGCTCAGAGTCTAATGTGGGAGGCTTCATTCGAAGCACAGCCTGTGGGCACAGCCTAGGAGAAAGTGCTCAGCAGAGGACGTGTAGAGCACCCAGCCCCGGAGGGCTCCACAAGGGTAGGCTAAGCATCAGCGACTGTTGGCATGCAGGAAAGGGTCAGCCTTCATGGCAGCAGTGTGGTGCTCGAGCTGAGTCTGGAAGAGTGGGCAAGAGAGGCCAGACAGCCAGGGGGAAAAGGGCACCCCAGCAGAAGGAGCAGCATGTGCAGATGCACAGAGAGATGAGAGCTACCGCTGGCAGTGAGCACCTCGGGTTGTTTGGTGTGGCTGGAATGTGACAAGCCGAGGACCAACAGGAGGCTCTTATGTCTGAGGAAGTGTCATATGGATGGAAGGAAGGACCTAAATGGAAAGACAAGGAAAAATTCATGGATCTCAATGTCTTGCTGATGCTCATCTCTGCCATCCAACAATGCCTTTCTCTTTCATCTTTAAAACTTAAAACCCATTTTGCATATGGTCCCCTTTGGTGTCAGTGTTGTAGGATTTCACCCCCTGCATTAAACAGTTGCAAGCTGCTGAGCCCAGTTATGTGCTCTGGGGCATCTGGGAATGTCTCTGTCCTTGTAAAACCTCCTCCCCAGTCTTAGCACATAGAAAGCACCTACTAAACTTGTAACTTGTCTTCCACCTGACCACCAACCACTACAGTGACACTGAGCGGTCCCAATCCTAAATTGGATGTTCAAAAGATTATGAAATTAGTGTGTCCTACTAAACTACTTCAGTGACTCTTATGTCCTCTCAGAAATCTCAAGAAGAGTTCGGATGGACGTTAGCCACAAACAGTATCATGGCAGGAATGGCAGGGGGAACATGGCCAATACAGGCTTCACACCCGCCATGCTTATCACCCCATCCCACACAGGACTCGAGACCCTGAAGCCAGAACTCATTCTCCCATCCATCCCCACCCCTGTTGGGAAGATTGGATATCATGAAAAGGCCAGTACTCCCTGGGCTAATGTATACATTTAATATAATTCCAATAACATACCAGTGGGTTTTGTTTCCCCCCTGGAACTAGACAAGGTATTTTAAAGTTTATATGGAAATTTAAACAAGCAAAAAAAAAAAACAAAACCCTGAGAAATAATTAAAAGGAAAAAAAAAAACAATGAGTGGAGACTAGCCCTACCAGAGAATACAAACACTATACAGCCTCAGTAATTACAATGGTGTGGCAGTGGCATACAAAAATAGTCCAGAGGGACAGAATGCTCCCAAGATAGGCCCAGAACATTTATAAGAAATTAGTAAATGATACAAGTGGCCTCTCAAATCAATATGGTAAAGATGAATTTTAAATAAAGGACATTGGGACCACAAAATAGCCATTTTTAGAAAAAAATACATTTGGCTCTGTGCTTCATGCCATGCATTGGGATACTCTCCAAGTGTTAAACACAAACATAAAAGTGCCATACAGGGGGGGCCTGGGTGGCTCTGTCGGTTAAGCGTCCAACTTCGGCTCAGGTCATGATCTCACGGTTCGTGAGTTCGAGCCCCGTGTCTGACTCTGTGCTGACAGCTCAGAGCTTGGTGCCTGCTTCAGATTCTGTCTCTCTCTCTCTCTCTGCCCCTCCCCTGCTCTCACTCTCTGAGTCTCTCAAAAATAAATAAAATGTTAAAAAAAAATTTTAAAAAGGTGCCATACAGAAACATGAAGATCACCTTTGATGAGGACAGACCTTCTCACTATGATTCAAAATCTAGAAGCCAAGGAAAAGATGGGTAAATTTGATCATATAAAAATAAAAAAGTTTATGCATGCCCCGAACAACAAAAGTAGAGTCAAAAGGCAAATGACAAACTGAGAAAAAAGTATTTGCAACAAATATATCCCAAAGAGCTAATCCTCCTAACATGAAAAGAAATAGAAATCAGGAAAAAGACCCCATTATTCAATAGAAAAATGGACAAGGGAGGGGTGCCTGGGTGGCTCAGTTGGTCAAGTGTCCTACTCATGACTTTAGCTCAGATCATGATCTCACGGTTCGTGGGTTCGAGCCCTGTGGCAGGCTCTGCCACAGTGTGGAGCCTGCTTGTGCACTCACTCTTTCAAAATAAGTAAACTTAAAAAAAAGAAAAATGGACAAAGGATATGAACACTGAGTTCATAAAACAGAAATGCAAACGGTCCTTTCCCCTTCAAACACATGCACAGTGAGAGGGATGCAAATGAAAACTACACTGAATTCTCACCTCTCAAGCTGGCAGAACTCCAAATCTTGATGAAACACAGTGCTGGCAAAGTTGTGGGGAAACATGTGTCCTCCGCCATTGCTGGTGGGGTCTAAAGTGGAGTACTTCTTCGGGTGACCCTGGGTCTCACCCATCTGTCTCCCAGCATCACAAATGCATCCCACCTTTCTGCCCAGTGATCCCACTTCTGGGGGTCTGTCCTTCAGACATAGCTGCACATGTGTGAAATCACACATGCACAAAGTCACACATGATGGCATTTCTGCCGATGGCCGAATACCGGGAATAACCCTGTGTCTGGCAAAGGGGAAAGGATGAATACATTATGGTACATCTCACCTAGTGGAGAACTACAGGGGTAAGAAAGGAAGAGGAAAATCTCCACTTAGGGATGTGTGGGGATCACCAGGATATTTTTGTTAAGTGAAAAAAGCTAGGTAGAGAACATATAAACAGTATCATATCTTTTGTGAAAAAATGGGAAGAAATAGGAATATATATATTCCTTTGTGCTTGTGTTTGCCTGAAGAAACATTGGGAAGATAACAAGGAATGGATCAAAGGGTTATCTGTGGTGGGGAACAGGGGAGGTACTGAGCAGGGCTTCCCTGGATTTATTTATTTTTAGCTTGGGCTTAATACATTTTTTATCTGACTTGTCCTGGAAGTCTGTATGTTCTAATCTAGCTTGATCATAAGAATCACTTGCGTTACTTGTTAAAATCAATCCAGATCCCAGGCTGCTGTCTGTGATGGGCCCTGGGAAGTTACGTTTCCCCACAAGTTCCCAGTTACGGAGGGAAGGGCAGCTTGGGAGAGACAAGATCGACCCTGTGTCATGACCCGGGTCCTGAAAACCCAGGTTTGAATCAGATGGGTGTGAAAAACCTTGCTCCTTCCCCTGGGGATCCTGTCTGTGCCCTCCAGGGCTGATCCTCCCATCGCACAGAGAATCACTGCAGTTAGGTGCTTGTCTCCAGCAATCAAAAGCAAGTTGGATTTCATTTTCCATAGTTTGCATTATGAAAATGACATAAATTTTTTTGTTTTTAAATGTGAAATATTGTACTCTTGAAGATACTTTTTCAAACTACCCCTGCCCTGCCCAGTTCCCCAGGGAGTTCTGAGAGCTCTGATGGATATCCCAATCCACCCACCCAGCAATGTCCCTCTCACACCCCCAAACCTTGCTCAGGGAAACTGATGGAAGATGCTTAAAGTGATCTCTCTGGTCTTTCCTTTCCCTCCAGGAAGCACTTCCTCCACTTCTGTCAAGGGGATAATGCAGAGGAAGCCCCTAGTCCTGAGAGGTGGGCATTGGACAGTGGCCCTGGGGGATCTCCTGGCACCAGGCCATCTCTTCTTTCTCTCCTTCTGGAACTCCCTTCCTTGTCCTATGGGCTATGTGTCCCATGGGCCGTGTGTTGCTACAGGCTGTGTTCCTATGGGCTGTGTGTCCCACAGCCACCTCACCTCCTTGCTGACTCTGGAGCTAGGCACATAAGTGTGTGTGTGGTTTTTTTTTTTAAGGGTTCTGTTGCTAATCTTCATTGAGAGCAGCAAGGAGTAACCCAAATAAAGACCATGTGGGAGTTACAGAGGCTGGGGAAACAACAAAACCATGATCTTGCTCCTCAGGCATCAACTCTGAAGCCCTCTCTGGGATGCACTCTGGAAATTAGGGAAATGTTTGTGGAGATTCCGTGCCGAGTGTCAGCCCTTTAAGCCCCTCAGCTGCCAAGAACATGCCAGGAGGACCCGGAGGGGCTCTGGCTGAGCGGCATCCAGCTAGGGTTCTCTGTGGGCCTCTAGTCAAAGAGGCAAGACACAGAAAGGAATGTGGGCATTGAGTGGTGGAGGCCAGCCTTCCCCAAGGACAGTGGTGGTTGTCTGCACCCTGGCCCTTTGTTCTACCCTCTCTTGGCTGTTGCAGCTTGATTGTTTTTGTGTTTTTATGTTTTTATGTGTTTGTGTATGTTTATTTGTTTGTTTGTTTTTGTATCAGGGGAAAAAGTCTGTTTCCTTCCTGTTTCTTCCCGAAATCCCCAAGGGCTAATGAGAGTGTCATGGAAAAACTTGGGTTTTCCCATATGCTGCTAACAATGAGGAATTGTGAGCTAGAGATTAAATTTGCCAAATCTGGCCTGTGGTAAGTATTGGGTATGAGATGTTGGCAAGAACAGCTCCCCTGTTTTGCCAGCACCCTATCCTGCCTGGATCGCATCTGTGACCCTTGCTTCCTGTTGGCAGAACATCTTCTCGGAGTAGGGAGAAGAAGTAACTGTGAGACTGGGAGCATGCTCCTTCTCCTCTGCAGGCCTCAGTTCCTTCCCCAGTGAAATGAGGGAGATGCTCTAGGTCCCTCTCCAGAGCCCCTCACCCCAGCTGGCATTCCTGCCTGGCACCTCTCTGCAGCAAACATTTGGGGTAAAGGGAAGACCATTTGAGAAGCAGCATCTCTCAGCCCCTTGCCCCTTCCTACCATGGCTAGAGCAAAGTGTGGATGGCAGGCAGGCTAAAAGAAGAAGTTCCCGGAGATGATGGGTCACTGTCCCCACTGCACCCAGGTTGACAGCAAATGCATGCAGGGAGCCCACCTCTCACTGCTCTGCGATTCTCAGCATGGCTTTGAACCTTTGACACTGAGGAAGGATAAGCAATGTGTCAAACTTCACCCCCATCTGGAAACAGACACTCTCTTCCATTTTCTTTACATTTTGCAGGAGTTCAGGCTCCATTTCCTGCCACCCCCTCACTCTCTCTTGGCTGGATGCAGATCAGCTCATTCTCCCAGGTTCTGGAGTCAAAGCATTAGGGGAACATCCAGGCTAATAGCCCCAGCTGACCCTCTGGGGGCCAGGGAGGGAAGTCTGGAGAAGCTCCAGAGACTGGAGCTCTTAGGAACATTCTCATATTTACGGGGCCCAGAGGGCTCTGAGATAAACAAATGAGCTGGCATGTGTACAAAGTATCTGGCAGGAACTGCTCCTTGCAGGGACGATTTTGTGGTAGCTAAAGATGTCTTTGGAATCTTCCTACTTTCCTTTGCATCCCCCTCCCAATCCCTTAGGGTGTCCCCTCTCTTGCCGACCCTGTCTTTACCTCTCACACTGACTGATGTGCCCGCTGTTTGCTGAGGTCCCTGCTACAGAGCTCTGTTCCCTGTCTTGTGCTCATTTATTCTTTGAACAAACATTCGCGGGGGCCTATATGCATGTGCCGAGGCACACAGGGGACATGGCAGCCCTGCCTCTGAGGAAATCATGGTCAAGCGCAGCCATGAATGCTGCCTGATCTGCACCCAGGACATGGCGCTCAGCAAAGACAACTCATTCTTTCCCTTCGACCAAGTTCATCTTCCCGCAGCATCCTGATGTTTGCAGGAGAGCAAATAAATGGGAAAACTTCACGCTGAGATGTAAAGTCCCCATTAGTTCTCCCTGGGATTCTGTCCACCTCCCACCGGGGAGCTGAGAATTGCACATCCTGGAGGGAAGGACCCTTCCTCATGGCCCTCGCTACTCTACTTTTGACCCTTCCCCTCTCCAAATCATCAACTTGCACCTTACTGCTGAAGAGCGGCCAAAATCTCATATAGATGAGCAACATATGATGTGCATGTGTGTGTATGTTTGAACACTATTTTTGGAAGGAGGTCGCCACTGGGAGTCCAGAAACCTGGATTCAGATTGCTATTAATTAACCTTGTGACCCTGGGTGATTCATCACACCTCTCTGGACCTCACTTTCTTTATAAAAGAAGGTAATGCTATCTGCCCTGTTTACTTCACGAAAAGTAATCCTGGGAGAGGATTAGAGAGTGTCTGCAGATGTTTTATGAATGCTTGACAAGGTGCCCTCTGAATACTAGGGACCACCTGGCTTATCCTGCCATGCTCAGTAGCGCAGTTCTGGCATTATCCAGCAGCTTGGAACTGACTAGGAGCTGGGGTTCCCTCTGCTCACATTCCCTCGGACACCCATTCAGTGACTGCTTCTGTGAGTCCCTTCCTGGCTCCAGTGAGCTTCCAATGCCTGCCCTGATGAGGGTAGCCCAGGGGGTTTGAGAGCTGCTTCCCAAAGTGCCAGGAACCATACCTCCTCACGCGCTTGCTCTGGGCTCTTTGTCCATGACGGGGGAGAACAGGAGTGTAAGCTTTACTCCCTGGCCTCACCGTCAGGACATCTCAGATGTGTAATAGACCCTGAGGGACCTGCTGAGGTTGCCTTCCTGGGCCTGCCCTAAATCCGCACTCACCCCGGCTCCTTCTTCCTTACAGATTTCTCCAGGGAGCACACCATTGGGATGTCACTCCCATGTGAATCCTGGCTCGAAATGCTGGGGTCTATTTCTAAGGAGCTTGACCTTGGGGAAAGCTTTCTGGAGATAATGAGCTGTTATATTTTAGCAGGGAAGGAAGAGTGAAGAGGAGGGAGAAACAGTTGAATAGTTATTAAGCACCAGCTATATGCCAGGCACTGTGCTAAATGTCTAATATTTCACCTGATCCTCCAAAAAAAAAAATCTGTATGATTGCTATACTCACCTTCCATTTTATAGTTGAAGAAACTGAAGCTCAGAGAGTTTAATACTCACCCAGGTAATGAAGTTAGCAAGTGACACTTGAACTCGGGTTTCACGCCCTCTCTGTTTCATTCTGCCGCCTCTCTGGTCTGCTGTGGT
Source organism: Panthera pardus (assembly GCF_024362965.1). Lineage (NCBI taxonomy): Eukaryota > Metazoa > Chordata > Mammalia > Carnivora > Felidae > Panthera > Panthera pardus. Next base: position 36,452,072 of record NW_026526688.1, read on the forward strand.
TTTGGGGTGCCTGGGGCTGGCTTTGGGGGGCACCTGTGAGCAAGGCATCTCTTTGGGCTAGACTGGATCTGAGTATAGCCCCCCACAGGCATATCCTTGAACATGGGACAACCTTGGGAGCCTTTTGTTTCTCCTCTAGAGAGCCGTGTGTGTGTGCATGCGTGTACACGTGTGCCCCTGTGCGTGTGTGCAGAGGGTGGGCTGGTGGGGGGAGGGCATCCTTTTACCCTGTTAATGAGGTTTAATTATCAGCTGCCTTTCAAGGGTTTTGCGGGTGACAAGCTGGGAGAGAAGCTGCTTTCTAATCTTATCTGTAATAACCACTCTAATGCCAATCAGATGCCTTTTGTCTCCCCATCTTCGCTGTTTATGGTGAGTTCTCTCTCTCAGCCAGGCACTGACACACTGCCACATCTCCTGCCAGTGGGAGGGAGTGGGGGACAGCTGTTACTTTTTCTCTTTGCCCTTTCACAAGAAAGAATTCACAGATGTCCTCCTAGGGTGCAGAACAAACGCTGAACAGAAAGCTATGTGACCTTGAGCCACTTTCACCATCTGGTTTTGGGGCCTCTGCTTACTTACCTGTAAAATGGACATAATCACACTGCCTGGCCTTCTTCATGGAGTTGGTTGAGGGAAGAGTGAGAGGACAGGTGGAGAAGTGCTAGCAGGGAGACAGCCTATAGAAAGTCTGGTGCTCCCTCTGCACCTCCCCCTTCCTGCACCAGTGTGAGAGCAGCGGGCCCTCCCTGGAGTTGCCTATGCGGTGGAGATTAGACTCCACACTGCAGGGGTGGATCCTCCACAGAGCAGGGCACCACCAGCTGCTATGCAGTCTGGGTTGCAGCTTAAGTGAACCCTGCACGCCCCTCCCTGAGCAGCCCTGTAAATTGCCTGGGCTGAATTCCGCACACACCTCAGTGGAAGGGGAATTATTTGCTAGATATACAGTGTCTGCTAGAAGGGCCTCTTATGAGTCAGTGTTCAAATATGTTACCGGCTCAATAAACAGAGGTTTGCTGTAAATTAAGGGAAGGAAGCAAGGTGCCTGCAATAGCCCTTGTTCATCTACTGTTTTCTATTAGCGACACTTGCCCCTTAAGTAGTGCATAATTCCCTGGGAGCTGCGGGGCAGGCAGCTTGGAAGGGGGGATGTCATCACACTGCAGTTGTTAGCTAGTTAGACCTACACAATAAGGTTAAGAGAGGAACAGGAGCAGCCCCTGGGGGGCTTGGCTGGGCTCCCCAAACAGGAACAAGGGTTGCCCGACATCCTTTGGGCAGAATTTGGACTGGGGTGGTGAGGGGCAGTAAAGGCTGGGGAGGGATGGAGCAGCCTGGGCAGGGGCAGGGTGCCAATCTGGAACACGAGGCTCTGACTCTCATCGCTGGGACGAGGTGGGGTTGCTAAGGTCATGGCACCCGTGGGGGACCCGGTTCCGGTTAATTGGCAGGCTGCTGGCAAGGTGCAGCTGTTGCTGGCAGAGATAGCAGGTTGGCACCAGGGCTGCCAAGACACAGGGTTCAGCCTGGGTGAATGAGGCCTGCCGGTAGTGCAGAGGAGTCTAAGGAAAGGAATGCTGTGGGACAAGGGGGACCCGGGTGAAAATCCAGCCAGGCTGTGATGGCCTCCAAGGGAACTCTGCAGGGAGCTGGCTGGCTGGTGAGTCTCACCCCTGGGAGGCATTTTCTGGCATGTTCCACTCCCCAGCTCTTTCTGGGAAGGCCCTATATGGCCCCATCCCACCCACAGCCCCAGATTCTGAGCCAATCCCGCCTGAGGGCAGGAAGGACTCTGGTATCCCAGCTGTGCTCTCCCTCCCCTACTCCCCGGCCACATGGGATGCCTCGAGTTAGGATCCTGGGCTCCTGAAATGTTATGTCAAACTGTGGGATGTTGATGACTCCTCTGATCCTGGACATAACTGACCATGCAGGTGTACACTGGGATGTCACCATCCTGGCTGTCCCTAGGCAGTCATCCATGAGGTTGCTGCCCAGTCATCCCTGTTTCCTCTCCAATGCCAACCTCCTCTTCCCTGTCAGTTCTGAAGGAGTCTTGTTTAGGAAGAAGGGAGGGCATCCTTGAACCTTCAGTCATTTAGGCAAACCCCAGAGTGCTCTCAGTGATTTAGAGACACAAGTTTTTGACACTCTAGAGGCAGGAAGAAGCTCCAGGGAGGTTTGTTTGTCCTTGTCCTGGGGTGATGGTCAAGGAAAAACCTAGCTGCCTGAGTGGGGGTTATTCCACAGAATTTCCCCACCATAATCGAGAATGTCAGAATTAACAGGGACCTTGGCCAGCTTCTATTCAGGCTCCTAGTTTATAGATGGAGGTCTGAGGTCCACAGTTAGAAAGCTTCTTAGTGGCAGAGGGTGACTTCTTCTGACAGAAGAGTTTGCAGGTGACATACTAGAGTATGCTGGGCATGTAGTAGATGACTAATACATTTTAATTGAATGAATGAATGGGTGAATGAATGGTGGGGTGGCATCTAGTGGTGGGTGAGGGAGGAGGAGATTCAACTAGAGCTCTTGTGCTTCCCCACTTCCTCTTTCCTTCCCTCCCTCCCTCCCTCCCTTCCAGCATCATGACATGCATGGACAATGATAACAGTAGGGCTCACTGGAATAAATGGGGGGTGATAACAGCAGTAGGGCACAATAGAATAAATGGGGGAGGCCACTTGTAACCAGAGGCCAGCCCTGGTCCATGTGCTATGAAGGCTTCAGGGCTCAACGTCTTATATGCTATAACCCACTCTTGCCCCAACATTGCGACACTGCAGGTAGATGACACCCCGCACACTGGGGCTATGGAGCTGGCTGGAAGTACATGCAGGCCTGAGGAGTTGGGGATCCTGGCCTGCACAGGAAGAGAGACTGGTAATTTCTTTTTTTCTTTTTTGAGAGGCTGATAATTTCTATTTAATGCTTCAAAGGAGAGAAGGGGCTTATTCATTTAGTAGCAGAGGTTTGTTCTACCACTGGTCATGGTTCTAGCTCCTCACTCGAGTAGTTCAGAGACTGAATGCCAGGTTGGTCACTTACTGGAGCACTGATACTGCATGCTGGGGGTGGGGTGGGGGCTTATCAATATTGTCTGTCCCTCCTGTGTCCCCCACCCCTTTTCCTGCAGGAAAGTACCCATAGTTATCTGAACAGTTCCTGCTCCACTGTTCTAAGTGCAAAAATATCCTTATGATGGTAGGTATAGAAAGTACTCCCAAGGGGGCCCTGGATGGCTCAGTCAGTTGGGCATCTGACTTTGGCTCCGGTCACGATCTCATAGTTCATGAGTTCAAGTCCCACATCAGACTGTGTGCTGATGGCTCAGAGCCTGGAGCCTGCTTCGGATTCTGTGTCTCGTGCTCTCTGTTTCTCCCCTGCTCATACTCTCTTTCTCTCTTTCTCAAAAAAAAAAAAAAAAAAAAAAATATATATATATATATATATATATATATATATATATATATATATATATAAAAGAAAGTACTCTTAGGTTTATGGGATTGGAAGAGAGGACACCTCAGTTCAGTTGGGGGTGGGGGAGGGCTTTTTTGAAAACTCTTTATTCTAGAAGGCTCTGTCCCATGTCCAGTCTTATCTTCCCAGGCTTGATTAGAAGCCTTCATTCCCTCCGTGTCTCTTTTCTATTTACACTCTTATTTAGCTAAGTCTTCCCTACACTTCTTGCACCCAGGGAAATGGCTTCTTGTATAGGACCTCAATGTCATACAACTCTAGGGAGAACCAATAACACCCCACTGTAGAGCTGTGATCATGGGGCCCTTCCCCAAGGGGGTTCTCCAGGCCTGCTCTTTCTCTTAGCAGTAAGCCTATATAGTCCTCAACTAGACTTCTCCAGAAGTCATTAACTCCTACTCTTCTCCTACTCTGGGGCTCATTCAGTGTGGGCCATATGATTTAGTGGGAAGATCATGGGCCTGGGGCACAAACATCTAACCTGAAGCCTGGCCCTGTGGTGTGATCTTGGGGAAGTCAATCAACCTCTTTGTGCTTATTTATTTACTTTTTTTTTTTTTTTTTTTTTACCAAATTTGAAATAGATAATGGGGTATCATATGGCAATCTGTTTGTAAAGGTACTTGGCACGTTCTAAACTACTATGCAAGTATTGGTTATGATTAGACCCTGGGATCTCATCATCCTAGTTGAGCATGTAGCTAGCAGACTTGTCAGAAGAACCAGGCTGTAAAGGACAGACTTTCACCTTCCCTATTATAAACCCTAACTGAAGGAATGTTGAGGTGGTGTTTTGGGGAAGTCTCTAAGATGAACCCCATTGGCTTGTACTTGGCCTTCATTAGACATGCATTTCACAGATACTTACTTAAGACCTATTACAAGACTAGGCACTTGAGCACAGCAGTGGACAAAATAGACACAGTCCAGGCCCAGCAAGAAAATGCTGCAATTAGATGAGATTTCCTGGGGAAGGAACATGGACGTCAGGGAGAGCCTTCACATTGTGATGAAGGTCAGATAACCTGCAGAAGGAGAGAGGGAAGGAAGGAGGCTTGGGGTGGAAAGAATTTCTGACTAAAACACAATTCCAGGACTGGTTTGGCCTGGCTGATGTGAAGCCCTTGAACCTCAGTTAGCTATTGGAAGAGTCTTGCATTTTTCCTACCTTAGTACCCACAGTGCTCAGCTCCTGGCTGGGAGCAGCACCTGAGAAATGTGGCCTCAACAGGAGCCTAGTGGTGGATCCCAAAGGGATCAGACTGTTGGTCAGTTATGCTTCTCACAGCAGAGATCTGAACAGCACATTTTTGTGGCCACAACATACAAAAGTTCTTGTTCTCATGGAGTGAGGGAAGACAGGCAATACTCAGTAAACATAACAAATGTACTAATGCTACAAGTTCATGAGTACTATGCAAAAATGGGGTGGTATAAAGGAGACCAGAAGTGCCAGGGTGGACACAGTTACAACATAAGTAAGATGGATGGGCCAGGTCTCCTTTTCAAGTCTTGATGCCATGTCTCAAAGGAAGTAAGGCAGTAGTTACGTAGATATATGGGGAGGAGTGTTCTCTGAAGAGGGAAGAGCCAGTGCAAAGACCCTGAAGTAGGAACACACCTGGAATGTATGAAGAACAGCAAGGAAACCAACATGTGCAGAGTGGAGTGAGCCAAGAGGAGATTGATAGAGGACGGTATCTGAGAGGGGTGGCCCTGTAGACCATTGTGAAAATGTGGCTTTTACTCTGTGTGACACAATGAGACTTTGGAGGATTTGAGGAGAGTGACATGCTCTTACATCTTAAAAAGATCATTCTGGAGGTGCCTAGGTGGCTCAGTCAGTTAAGTGTCCAGCTCTTGGTTTTGACTTAGGTCATGATCTCATGGTTGTGTGGGTTTGGGCCACCCATCGGGCTCTGTGCTAATGGTGTGGAGCCTGCTTGGGATTCTCCCTCTACCTCTCTCTCTGCCCCTCCCCTGCTCAGGCTGTCTTTGTCTCTCTCAAAATAAATAAATAAACTTAAAAAAATTAACAATAACAACAACAACAACAATAAAAGTATCTGTTTCGGCATTGAGAGTAGGTTCTAGGCAGCCAAGATGGAAGACTGGAGACCAGTTAGGAAGCGATGACATTGATTCAGATGAGAGACAGTGGTGACTTGGAGCAGTGTAGTGTCAGTGGAGTTGGTGAGAAGTAAGGGCTCAGGTTCTGGATAAATTTTGAGGGAAGAACCAATGGGATATCCTGGTGAATAGGTGAGAGAAGGAAACGACATCAAGGATGATGTCATTTTTGGCCTGAATAACTAGAGGAACTTAGTGCCCAAACCATAAAAATAGAATGCAGGGCTTTCAAACTAGCAGAGGAAAATTTTATCTATCCAGTGGGAAAGAGGAAAGAAGGAAGAAAGAGTAAGGAAAATAGAAAAGGCGAAATAAAATGGCAAACACAGTCTTATTATAACATCCATTTACAATGGTATATAAATGGATTCAACTCATAATTAAAAATACAGAGACTCTTAAACTGGATTAAAAAACATAAGATGTAGGAATACACTTTTTACAAGAGACACAACAAGAAGATAGAAATAAAGGGGTAGAGGAAGATATAGCAAGCAAATATGAACAAAAGAAAATTTATAAGAAAATAAAAAGAGGACCATTTAGTAAGGAAAATAGATCATAGAAGTATAACAATCATGATAAATACATACCCACTTACAATACACCCTCAAATGTATGTGTGTAGTGATACACATGCATACACTTATAAAAATAGCTGCAGCAACACAGGGAAAAATAGATAAATCAACATTTTAGTTGGATATTTTAACATATTCCTCTTATAAGTTGATAGAGCAAGCAGACAAAATTTGATAAATATATAGAACAGTTGAACAACTTGTTTATTATTAAGCCTATGTTTAAATATGTGTGTATAGTCACACACATACATAGCACTATACTTAACAAACAAAAAATGCACATTATTTTGATTGTATGTAGAACATTCAATTCACCATAAATCAGGGCACAATAACAACCTCAGTAAATTCCAAAGGACCGACATAATACAGATGATGTTCTCTGACCATAGTATGATAAAACCTGAAATCAGTAAAACAAAAAAAAAAAAAAACAAAAAACAAAAAACAAAAAACATGTATGTATGGAAACTAAAAAAAATGGCAATATTAAGAAGCCTGCAGATTAAAGAAGAATTAATAAAGGCAGCTGCATAATATTTAGAACTAAATGAAATAAGCCATATTGCAAAATTTGTGGGGCACAGATAAAGCAGCATATAGGGGAAAATGTGTAGCCTCACAGCCATTTATTAGAAGACTTAACATAAATGAGCTTAGCACTCATCTCCAGGGGCTGTAGAAGTAGTGGCAGAGTTAGCCTACAGAAAAAGAAGGGTGCAAAGGCAGAAACACATGAAAAGCAAATTATGATTAAAAATCACAGAAGCCTAGCAAAGCTGAATGTAGGTCTTTTGAAAAGACTCATAAAATTACACAAACCCCTGACAAGACTGTTTGAGGAAAAAAAAAAAAGACATAATCAAATAAAACTGAAGGATAAAGGGAAATGACAGACATAACAGATCTTTTTTTTTTTTTAAAAATAAGAAATCGTATTATGAACAAGTATTACAAGATACCCATAAATGTGAAAAATTAGATAAATTGGATAGCTCTCTGTGAAAATTAAAAATACCAAACCTGGAAAAGAATAAAAAGAAAACTTGAACAGACCAGTAATGAATAAAGAAAATCATGACCAACCCCTCCCTTTAAAGCCTGGAATCCAGACTGCATTCCAGTGGAGTTCTACAGAGCATTCATGGAGAAATAATCCCCATCTTGTAGAAGCTGTCCTAGAATATAGAGGAAGAAGGAGAGGAAGAGGAAGAGGTAGAAGAAGGAGAAGGGGAAGGAGAAGAAGAAGGAGACAAATAAAGGGAGGAAGGGGAAGGGGAAGGGGGAGGAAGAGGAGGAGGAGAAAGAAAGAAGAAAAGGCTGTCTGATTCATTTAATGAAGTTGTTTAATTGTTCTTATTAAATCAGAGAAGGATGGAAAAAAAACTGGAGGCACATTTCACTTGCACAAATAGATGAAAACAGTAAATAAAACAGTAGCTACTGAATCCAGTAATGTACATATTAAAAATAATCACTGTGAGGTGCCTGGGTGGCTCAGTCAGTTGAGGGTGAACCCTTTTTTGTTTTAATTTTTAACGTTAATTTATTTTTGAGACAGAGAGAGACAGAGCATGAATGGGGGAGGGTCAGAGAGAGAGGGAGACACAGAATCTGAAACAGGCTCTGAGCTGTCAGCACAGAGCCCGACGCGGGGCTCAAACTCACGGACTGCGAGATCATGACCTGAGCCGAAGTCGGATGCCCAACCGACTGAGCCACCCCGTCGCCCCGAGGGTCAACTCTTGATTTCAGCTTGGGTCATGAACCCAGGGTCATGGGATTGAGCCCCCTGTTGAGCTCTGTGCTGAGTGTGGAGCCTGCTTGAGATTCTCTCTCTCTCTCTCTCTCTCTCTCTCTCTCTCTCTCTCTTTCTCTCCCTCTGCCTCTCTCCCCAGCTTGTGTACTCTCTGTCATTCTCTCTCTCTAAAATAATAAATAAATAAATAAATAAATTAATTAATAAATAAATAAAAAACAATTGCTACAATTATGTTGGGTTTATATGAAAGATCTAGGGGTGGTTTAACAGCAGAAAGTCTGGCAGTTCACAATATTAAAGGACTGAAAGAGAAAAAAAAATCACATAATTAGCTCAAGATTTGCAAAAAAGCACTTGATGAAGTTCAATATGTATTTATAAAGAATAATAAAAATGATGAAGTTCAGTACCCATTTATAACAATTATCACCAATATAATAAATTTCTCAGGAAACCAGGAATGGAAGGGGACTTCCCTAACTCTGGAAAGGCTGCTTACCCAAACCTACAGCAGCATCACACTGAATGGAGAAATGTGAGCTTTGTTGTTTTATTTTTTTAAGAAGCTGACATGTGCACCCACGTCTATTTGGCCCCAAATCTTATGCTCTTTCCCATGGGTGGGACAAAGACTGAGTCGTGGCCAGCTTTTAGAGATTTTTTTGGAACAAGGCCCTTTTGGTTGATTATAACAGAAAATCACTTACCTTAGTTCTGTAAAAAGTGGGGACTTGATCATAGCTAAACAGGGACATGAGTGTTAAGTTACAAGTATTCTTAGATGGTAATGTACCTTGCCTGTGCCTTGCCTGTGAGCAGGTCCTGTAAGTGACAGTCACTGTGCGTGGGACCATGGATGAGTCACTGTTTTGCAGATGAGTGTTTGGAGGTGAAGGGAGAGACGGTGGTGGCTTCCACAAGACAGAGGGTGTGACGTGCCACAGATGCCTTCTGGAAGCATTTGGTAGAGAGCTAAGGAGGAAGAGGTGGAGAGATGTCTGAGCAGCAACCCCGATGTGTGGGACAGAAGAGAAATGTTAAAAGCATGTTTAGAAATGCTGCTGGTACTGTTAGGCGCAGCAGCCTCCTTTTCCCTTAATTCTTAAGAACAACTTCAGTCAGGAGCTATGGGTCATCTTTGGGCCTTTTGGTGTTCAGATATGTGAGTTGTGTTTTTTTTTTCAATGTATCCTCATAAAAAAAAAAAAAAACAAAACAGGACCCAAAAAGCCAAATTTTATTTGGGCTGCATGAAAATGAAAGATCTCATGGAACCCTTGAATGGAGTTTGGGCCCCCTGCCTGTCCCTCCCCCTCAGGGACCTCACGTCCTCTAATGTGTGGGTTCCCCTCATTCTCTGTCTCTCTTCACTCTCCTTCTCCCTCTTGTTCTTGTTCTCATCTCTTCCCAATCCTTCCAGACTCATGAGGATTTGGGGGTTGTGAAGCAAAGATCCTGTGCAAAGTGCATGGAAATTTCACTTTCTTATTTCAAGGGACCAACAGAGACTGGATGGTGCCTGTTTGACCCGAATTCAAATTCTTATAGGAGACAGTCTGATTGCCTACAAAGGGTCAGTGTCCACCCTGTTACAATCTGTGTGGCAGCAGTGGGGCAATGTGAAGGGGTAGGACCTGGTCACTTGCACAAGCATGGCTGGAGAGGTCCATCCCTGTGGATGGGAGGTTGGATCTCAGAAAAGAGAAGTGTGGGTTGCCTGGATTTGCCACATTCACTCTGAATCTGTCTTAAAAGACAAAAAGGATGAGTATTAAAAGCGAGAGTTTAACTGAGGAGGGTGACATGGGACTGTCCCAGGATGGCTCCAGATAAGAAATGGACTAAATAGTAGCCATGTCCAGTTTGTCTGCCTGGTGATTTCTGGGGACACAGAGCTGGTCCTAACTAGGAAGAGGAAGCATATAAACAAAATTCATAACAGCTTGACACCCTCCAGGCTGAACCCAGCAGTTTTATTTTTACTTGCTCAGGAGGGGGGAAAAAGTCATTGCTAATTCCACAATTACTTCATTCCAGAATACTTGTGAAAAATGACTTCAAGTGTAAAATATTGTCTACTAAAGAATTAACTTAATAGATAATTTGGATTCAATTATTGGCTCAATACTAAAATTTGCTGGGAAAAGTGCAGGCAATATTTTATGACTATCACATGATGCAGCGATTGTGAAATTAGTTATTAATGGCTTATGAGAGAGACACTTAAAAAAGTCAACTGGGGGAAGAAAATACATCACTTAGGCTTTTATAGGGCAGCAACGATGGGAGATTCTGCCTCCTCCATTTCTCAAGTGATTCCAATTTTGCTGACTGAACCTCTTGGCTTGGCTTCTGTCCTTCTTCTCCCCATGTGTGTGATTTGGGGCTTGAATCATACATGAATTCTTTGGGAGCAATTAGAAGCTGAAGGTTGCTGCCATCCATCATGGCAAGCGGGATGGCATCTCTACCTGCCCTGAGAGCTGGGGGTGACCTCTTACCTTGGCTGCACATCACTGATTATCTCCGGCCAGCATGGTGTGAGCACCGGATGGACTTTTAAAACCAGAATGATCTGCAGGCAGTTTATTACCATTACTTTCTACTGATAACTTGCTTGCTGGTTAGTCAAAGGGGAAATTTTGTTGACATCTCCTGGGTTCTCTTTGGGGCTGAAGATGATATACCTTCATTAGCTCTTTTAAAGTTAGTGCAGAAGCTACCTTCTGAATTTAATTTTAATGACATTTGTAGCCTTCTCACCAGTACTTATTGGGTTCCTACTCCATGACCAGCACTGTGAGGAGTAAAAGAGATGTCTAAACTGTTCTCCATGCTCTCCTAGAACCTCGTGCTCAAGGGGTGACCCAAGAAGCTGTGCACTTTCCAGGACAGCAAACTGAATGGCTGACACTAAGTGATGCCTGATGCAGCATGTGGCCTCTAGGGTGGGAATCCAGAGACAGGGAGGGTCCTTGCCAGATGAGCAATGTGGGAGGGCCAGATTCTGTGCATCATCCCAAGAGCAGTCTGAGGGAGAGGCTCATTCATTCCACCAAGTACTGTGTTAGGTCCACCCTGTGCCCAAAGAACCCCATGTGGATCTAGGTGCTAGAGACACAAAGCAGACCAATGTCTTGTGGAATTCATGTGTGTGTGTGTGTGTGTGTGTGTGTGTGTGTGTGTGTGTGGTGGGCTAGAGAGATGACAATAATCAATAAAGCATTGACCTTAGCCAGTGGAGACCCTGCACCTGGATAGTTACACCCTCTCCTCTCTCAGCTGATAATTGACTGTTGCTGGGGACAAAAGGCCAGCCCCCTTGCCTCGCAGTGAGAATAAATCTGTGGTGCAATTCTCCCCACCCCCACCCCTGTACTCTCTGTGGACCCTGCTGAAGCTGGTGCCCAGTTGAGAGCGTTCCCTCCCTGCCATACCTGCTTTCCTCATGCTCCTCCCCAGAGCACCCTCCATAATCCAGCTCCACAGAAGCCCCATCTCATGTTTTACTTCTAAGGACCCTGAATGAAGCTGATAAACTCTGGCAAAGTGAACACATGTATGTAACCACCATCTGCATCCAATAATTGACCACTTGTCAGCAGTCAGGCATCTCATGTCCTTTCCCAAAGGTTCCATACATCTGAATTAGAATACCATAGATTAGTTTTGTCTGCTTTAATTCTTTATATAAATGCCATCACATAGAATGTACTCTTTTTTGTCTGCTGTCCTCTCTTGAAATGATGCCATTTATTCACGATATTGTAGGTAGTGATAATTCACTCTCCCTCATTGTTGTATTGTGTTGTGTGACTACACCACAGTTTCTTATCCTATATAATGTTGATGGACATTTTGGACTGTTTCCAGGTTTTTGCTACTACAAATAATAATGCTGTGCATATTCTTGTATGTGGCATTTGCTGCATACATAGGCATTTTTGCTGAGGGTATACTAAAGCATGGAATTTCTAGGTTATAGGATATGCAAATACATTTAGTTTTAATAGATCCTGTTAAGCAGTTTTACAGTGTTTGTACCAACTTATTCCCATACCAACAATGTATGAGTGTTCCAGTTATTCCACATCATCATTCGCATTTGGTATGGTTTGTGTGTTTCCATTTTAGCAATTCTTCTGGGTATACAGCAATGTCTCATTGTACTTTTTTTTTTTAATGCTGAAGTTTTATTTTTTTATTTTTTTATTTTATTTATTTATTTATTTTTTATTTTTATTTATTTTTTATTTTATTTTGTTATTTATATATATATATTTTTATTTATTTTCTCATTGTACTTTTAATTTGCATTTCCCTGATGACTGATAAAATTGAGCAGGTTTTTATTGGCCATTTGGATATATTTATTTTTGTAAAATGTTTGTTCATATCTTTTGCCCATTAAAAAAAATGGGTGGCCTGTCTTTCTTTTCTTGGTATAGGGGACTTTTTTAAAGAGTGTATTCTGGGCACAAGTCCTTTGCTGATTATATACAATGCACATATTACTTCCCAATCTAGACTGCCTTTCACTTTCTTAATGACTTAAAAAATTTTTTTATTTTATTAAAAAATTTTAAAAACATTTATTTATTATTGAGAGACAGAGAGAGACAGAGCATGAGCAGGGGAGGGGCAGAGAGAAGGGGAGACACAGAATCTGAAGCAGGCTCCAGGCTCTGAGCTGTCAGCACAGAGCACGACATGGGGCTCGAACTCACAAACTACGAGATCATGACCTGAGCAGAAGTCAGACGCTTAACCGACTGATCCAGCCAGGCGCTCCAATGATTTTTTTTTTTAAGAACAGAAGTTCTTACTTGTAATGTTATGGGTATTTCCTTTATGGTTAGTACATTTTGTATCCTTCTCTACTATATTTTCTTCTAGAAGGTTTTTGATCCAAGCAATGGGAAGGATGGAGTTGCTAGCAACTAAGATGGGAAAGCCTTTAGTTAGTTAATATGTTCTCAGGGTGCGGGGGGGGGGGGTGGGGAAGATGGAGAGCACAGTTTTGCATATGTTAAATTTAAGGTGAGTATTAGATGTCCACGTGGAATTTCACATAGGACCTCAAGTATTTGGATATAGGAGTAAGAGTTCAGGAGTTAGGTCGTCTGAAAGACAGTATTAAGACCTTAGAAAAGAGACCATACACTGAGCCCTAAGATATGACCTGGATGAGGAGGAACCAGAAAAGGAGGTTGAGTGAGGATCCAGAAGAACCGGAGGGCTGTGTCCTGGAGGGCTTGGGAGACCTGAGTCAGGGAAAATGCTGACGTGTGGTCAGCATTGTGCTGGATGCTGCTGGTGAGGACTGGAAAGTGAACCTTGCATTTTGCAATGTGGAGGTCATTGGTGACATTGATGAGCACTGTTTCAGAGGAGGGTGGGGATGCAAGCCTGATTGGAGAGGGCCCAGGTGAGGACGACCTGGATCAGGTAGAGGACCACCACTGGCAACCTCCCACATGTGGCCAGGATGTGTGAGAACCCAGGCCAGGCATCAGTAATCTGGAAACAAGGGAGGTATGTGGAGGTGACAGTCAGGGTGGCTGTGACCAGTTAATCCTGCCAGACAGAGTTGTTTTTCTTGAGCCAGGCCCAAGATGTGCTCTTGGGCAGAGCAGTGGGGGCTAAACAGGGAGAGACAGGGCTTGGTGGAAATCCTGGGCCACACCCAGCTCTTCAGTTCAGCTCACCGGACCACGTGCTTTACCACCGGGTCCTTGTTTGGCTCTCCAGCATCATTCCTTCCTTTGATCCTTTCCTCCCGTTTCTTGTTCCCTGAATGCCAACTTTCAGTTTGGGGTGTCCTGTAGCTTCTGTTGCTTCCTACTCTAGGCTTTCATTTAGTCTGTTCCTTCTTCTAGACTCTCTCCCACTCCCTTTGCCTGGCTGACTGCTATATGGCCTTCTAGACTCAGGTCAGGCACCACTTCTTCCAGGAAGTCCTCCATGATCATTTAGCATCCAACATCCAGCTCCTTCATAGCACCCTCGTTGTTGGATTCAAAATGATGTCTTCGTCTGTGTGTCTTCTGCACTAGATGCTGAGCACCTTACGGGTAGTGAGTGTGGGCCTTATCCATTTCTGTCCCTGGTGCACCGTACTGGCACAGAGCAGGACTTCATAGATTGGGCTAGGAACCGCAGGGCCACTTACACTCGGGGTAGGGTGTGGATTGGCAGAAGGGAGGGGGATGGTGTTCCAGGCAGGGCAGTGTGAGGGTACACAGCAGTGCAGAGAGCTGGGTGCGTGTGAGCCTGATAGTGGGCCCGGATGAGGGTTTGTGTAGCAAAGGTCAGCGCTGGTGACAGCTCTGTGGTTGCCAACCACATCTGAGGAGACAGCAGGTGTGTGTGCGTGCGTGCATGTGGCAGTTGAGGAGAGCAATTATGAACATCAAATCGAGCTAATTTACATGGATAAGTGCAGCCAGTGAGGCTTGGCTTGTGGGGTCTGATTTGTTTAGGGCAGGAGGGGATCCAGCAGGGAGCTCCCTTCAGGTGAGCGAGCAGCAGTGTAGCCATTGGTATAAATAATCCCGCTGTCAGCCCAGGTTAAAGCCTCCGTTAGTCTGTTCAGTGCTGAAGGAGGAAGCATCTGGGAGGTTTCAGAAGTGCTTTTAGACAGAGGGCCCTCTCCCTTTCTCCCTTTCTGGAACACTGGAGGACTACTCTTTTATAAATAAGCTTGGTTTCTTTAAATTTCTAATTATATAGGTGGAACATGGTCAGTATATTACATCTGAAAAATCAGAACTGTATAAAGATGAACACTCAAATTACCACAATTCTACCACCCAGAGATAGTCATTGTTAACATTTAAAAGAATTCCTTCCAGTCTTTTTTTCTATGTATATATTCCTTTCAAAAACTTTTTATAGAATTCCTTACTTATTACTCTTCCAGTCTGCTCTGATTTTTAAAAATTTAAGATTATATTTTGAGCCTTTTCCTATGCCATTGATCTTAAATCATCCACCTTGTAAGGTGCACTGTATGTTTTTAAACCAGTCCCCAGTTAGTGGACATTAAGGTTATTTCCAATTTTTTGTTTTGTAACACTTCAATAAAAATATCGCTCATAAGTCTTTGCCTGTATCTCTGATTATTTAGGACACAGTCTTAGAAGTCAAATTCTTGTTACATATTGTCAACTTAACTTTCCAGAACATTTCTGTGTGTGTGTGTGTGTTTTGTTTTACTTTAATCAATTTATTCTATCAGTAGTGATTGAGAATGATCATGTTATGGCACTATTATTATTAAAAATGTTTAATGGCTATTTTTATTTTTATGTAGTGATGTACATCCTTTTTTTTTTTTTTTTTAAGCAGGTTTCACACCCAGTGAAGATCAAGACCCAAGCTGAGACCAAGAGTCAGACGCTTAACTGACTAAGCCACTAAGCCAGTGGTGGCTATTTTTAACTGGTTGTTTTTCTTTCCTTTTTATATATGAGCTCTATAAATAATGTTAAAAGGGTTGTTTAATTATATCCTTATTTTATTCTAATGTGTCATTGGCCTGTTTGTTTAAAACAGGGATTTTGACCTGCGCACACTTCAATTTGCATGTAGAACATTTTCTCAGTCTTACTCTTCATGCTTAGTCTTCGCCACCCCAGGATGAATTTAATTTTCACCCGTTTTTCTACTTATTTAGTGATTTTATTATGATTTTTAGGTTATAAAATTTACTCACCCATTAATTTTGATAAAAAATTTAAATTCTTAACCAAATAGCCAAATGTCCCAATTTTTCTGACAGATTGAGGATGGCATCTATGTTTCAGATGAAGTCATACACGTGTATGAGTCATGTGCTTCCTTATACACCTGGATTTTCTGGGAACTGTGTGGTGATCCTTCCATCAGTTCTACACTAGTTGATCTCTGTTGTTCTGGTCAGTTTTAATTCTTACCTCAGCAAGTTCTTCTTAAGACTCTATTTTTGGGAATGAAAGCATATTTATTTTTACAGAGCACCATTGGATCACTTAGTTAAGCTTTAAGGAAAAATAATTCCCTTGGAATTTTGGTTGGAGTTGCACCATGTTTATAAATTAATATGCAAAAAGCAGAATATTCTTTTTTTTCAGAGAGAGAGAGAGAGAGAGAGGGCGCAAGTGAGTGGGGGACAGAGAATCCCATGAAAGACAGAGAGAGAGAGAGAGAGAGAGAGAGAGAGAGAGAGAGAGAGAGACAGGGCTCACCTGAAGTAGGACTCATGCTCAACTGATGCGGGGCTTGAACTCATGAACACTTTTATGAACTGTGAGATCATGACCTGAGCCGAAGTCAGATGCTTAACTGACTGAGCCACATAGGTGCCTCAAGAACTGAATATTCTTTACAACATTCAGCTTTCCCATCTGGGGATATACCATCCTTACTCAAGCTTTCTTTCAATAAGGTAACGTTTTGCTTAAACGGGAATAGGGTGGCCCTCTGGCTCACCAGGAGGATTGGAGCAGGAGACAGAGGTGTTCGAGGTAGAGAGAGGCTGATGCAGCTTGTTACTTTGACCCTCCATCCTCTCCCAGGGGCCCAGGTGGGCTCTCTTTCCTGGCAGGTGGGAGGGGCATCTGGGTCTGCTTGGAGACTCAGGGCTACTTGCACCTGATCTGGGAACCTATAGCAGGCACAGGCTCTATTTCAAGATCTTTTGTTGTTGTTGTTGTTTTTGCTCATGTCTTATTTCTACTCCCTTTATTTCTGATTATGTATCTGGATCTGGATTTATAGTTTTGCATAGCTCAGGGTAGATGGGTGGTTAGCAGATACTTTATCTGTTTTATTATAGAAGGACATCACTGTAGGTATGACGCTTGATCTGGTACACATTCTATTTAAGCTGGCAAAATACAGGGCCTGATTGCCCAAAATGATGCCCAGTTGTGATTTCCTGACTCTCAGTGCCCCTAGTAAATCATTATATCAAGAATCCAGCTTATTCCTTGACCACTGCCTGTTGTCTAAACTTCTGAGTTATCTTGTTAGTCTCTCTCTTTCATCTGCAGATTAATCCAAATTTGTACCTCTTAGTGCCTGTGTGTGTGTGTGTGTGTGTGTGTGTGTGTGTTTACTTAGGAAACTCTGACCCATATAGCTTCTGGTCCCCGTTCTTTATCAGTAGTACCCTTAGCTCCTAGCTACTCTCTCTTTGAGGTCTCTTTGAATAAAGAGGCCAGTCTTGCTGGAGCCAAGGGCTTGTATTGGAAGCAGGAACAATAGGTTGGACAGTTTGGGGAGGAGATCACTCTGGTCCTGGAGATTGTCTCAAGACAGAAGATGGTCCCAAGTAGAACACAAGTGTTCAAAATTGTCCTGGAATTCCAAATCGATAAGAACTTAACTTAGATTAAACCCAGATAACTGAACTTTTATGCTCTAGGCATCCTCACTATCCTGATCTAGAGTGAGAAGGGATTTCCCAGAACTGCTTATGGCCAAAAATGTGCCCCCATTGCACTGCCAACTCCATCCTCCAGCCCGCCTTAACCTGCTCTCAACTCCTCACCTGCACCCTGGCTTTCTTGGGCCTGGTGGCCAGAATGTCTCTCACTGCTGGCTGTTTACTCCCCTCAGGGTTTTCTGGTCTTGGCAAGAGGGAAGAGCTGCAGGAGGAGGGAGAGAGCAGAGTGAAATGCTCCAGGTTAGCTTCTTGAGACTCCAAGGAAACTTCTCAAAAGGGTTTGCCCCTTTGAGAAGCAGAAGGGAAGAACTTCTATAAGTAAAAGGAAATGGATGGGAGAGGAGGGAGGAGTCCACTGCAATGTATTTCCTTTCTTCTCTATAATTTAAATTTCCGGTTTGGGTGTGGATTTCTTTTGTGGAGAGGAATCTTTCTTTAAACTCTCTGTCCCCCCATCTCAGACTTTACTCAGGCATCCTTCACTGTGGCTGGTCAAACTTCTTCCGATCCTCAGACCTCCCCTTTCATCTTCTTGCTCTTCTCTTGCCATGTCCCTTCCCATACCTGTGGGCACCCCCACCTCTCTCCCATTTCTTCCAAGAGTTGGCTCCGTGTCAGAGTCATCCAGAATTGTCTAATTATAACAGATTAATCCATTAGGATTTATGCTTTTCTATTTACTGGCTGGAACTATCCATTTCACAGCTGTGGCTCCCACATCTAACCAGCTAGCAGGCAATTTAAATATAGAAAGCAATTTAACCTAGTTGGATACCAAGGCATCTCGCTTAATGTAGTGCATAAATTTTGGAGCTCTTTGCTCTCAGCCCTCAAAAGGGCAGCCAACAGTTTCATGTCCTGAAAAGATCTGGCTTTTCAGGGAATTTACACCCCAAGAAGGGATCCTGGGTATTGGATTGCAAAAAAAAGGAGTCTTTAAATGAGGTCAGGGGTTGTTTTCAGGTCAATTCAGTTTTCCTTTTTCTTTCTCTTTGGGGACAATAATCTTCTGCTTAACTGAGCTTTTTGAGAGTCTGACGTCAATTGGAGGGTATCTGATTTTCTTCTCTCTGTAACTTTCATTTACTGCCTGTTTGGGTAAAGAGTTATTTTTTCCCCCACATTGGTGACAGTTGGGGTCACCCTGCCTGCTAAGAGCTTGTAGTCTGAATGACACCATGTCCTAACCCCTTGGTACTCCCAGCCTCTGCCAAGGCCCCTTGTAGTAGACTCTCGCCAGATGTGAGCTGACCTGGGAAAGAAGGTGGGGGCAGTGGCTGTGTGACCTGAGGAACTCAACTCTGAGCCCCAAACCAGAGAAATAGTGATGAAGACACATGGGCTAAGTAAAATTCTTCCATAATGTGTGAACACATGGCCACTTCCCTTTTAGGTAGGAGGTGAATAGGAAGAGTTGTTTTGCTGAGAAAGAGAATACTAGGGGGACATACTAAGTCTTCAAGAACTGGAAGAGTTGCCAAGAAGATGTGGGATTCAATTTTTCCTTTTCTTTTCCTCATGGTCCCTGAGGGCAGAATTATTGATTAGGCTAAGGGAAGAAGTTATGGGAAGAAAGAGCTGAACTTCTCTATAAGAAGAACTTAGCGTTGATCAAGGTTTGTCGTTGTTATTGTTTTTTTAATCTTATTTATTTATTTTGATAGCATGCACATGAGTGGGGGAGGGGCAGAGAGAGAGACTCCCAAGCAGGCTTCACGCTGTTAGCACGGAGCCCAACTCTGGGCTTGATGTCATGAACCATGAGATCATGACCTAAGCCAAGCTCAAGAGTTAGATACTTAACCGACTGAGCCACCCAGGTATCCCAATTGTTACTGTTTTTTAGTGGAATCTTTAACTTAAAGAGATAATAAATTTTGCTCAACTATCTGTGTGTAAGCAAAGGCTGGACAGCTATGGGCAAGGAGGCTGAAGTGGACTTTAGAACCAGACAGGAGTAGGGACTTTGCAGATGCTGTCTACCTGAGCTCTTATGCCCTGGTCACCCTGCATCTATGTTTAGGAACTGCAGACCTGAAGTTCAGGTTTTCTCCACTCCTGGTTGATGGGCACAGAAGCCCAGAGGCCTGACACTGTTTAGCTCATAGTCCCTGAGCTGAGGAGTAAATGTAGGTTCCCTTGGGCCCCCTTTGGCTTGGGTTTAGTGCCCCCTCAGGGCACGATGGCAATGGAGTGGACATGGGTGTTATCAGTTTCCTAGGGCTGCCATAACAAAGTACCACAAAGTGAGTGGCTTAAACAACAGAAATTTACTGTTTCATAGTTATGGAGGCTGCAAGTCTGAGATCAAGGTGTCAGTAGGGCTATGCACCCTCTGCAGGCATGAGGGGGGATATATTTAAGGCACTGTCCTGGCTTTAGGTGGCTTCTTGGCTTGTGGCAGCCAAAATCCAACCTTCACATGGTACTCTCCCTATGTGAGTGTCTGTGTCCAAATTTCTGCCTTTTAAAGGACACCAGTCACATTGGAATAGGGGTCCACCCTCTTCCACTATGACTTTATCTTAACTAATTATATCTAGAAAGACATTATTTTCAAATAAGTTTACATTATGGGGGTTAGAGCTTTAACATATACATTTTGGAGGGACACCATTAAACCCATAATAGGGTGAGAAAATGTGGTCTGTGAAATAGTTGGTTTGATTGAAGGACCTAATGGGGGCTTTGGATGGTTTTTGATAGGTGTGAAATAACCTTAGAGGGTTCGAGCTGACCACTCCCTAAACCCATCCATCTGCCTCATACAAAACCCCAACTGTGTGTTTCCTTTTTTTTGAACTCTAACAGTATATAGAGTGGGCATCACAGTTTAGTCCTTGATTATGTCCTTATCCTATTCTTTGGTTCAAGTAAAGAAACGATTATTGAGTACCTACTGTATACACAATGAGGCATATGATATATACAATATCTCAAATAACCATAACTCTGTGAAATAGATATCATTAATCTCATTTTACATGTGAATGAATAGATACTTAGAGGATGTCCTGGAGCTTGTTCAAGGCCATCCAGCTAGTAGGTGGCAAAGCTGTGATCTGAGCCCCAGCCTATTTTGTTCTAAAGTTCAATTTCTCTCTGTTTTATCACACAACTCCCAGACTCGTTTGTAAGCTCCTCAAGTGAGCAGAACTCTCATACATTCTTCTCACTAGCAGGATTGATTAGAATTCATTGAGGACATCCCTTCCAGTTCCTTGTGATGAAATGCCCAGGCTTTCCTAGGTGATCTCCAAGGTGCAGTAGTTCCCACACTCCATGGTGAAGGATCCCCTTCGACCGCTGCAATTGCAGGATGCAGGGGGACGTCAGGCTTTGGCAAATTGATTTACACTTGCTTAACTCACAGAAGTCTTATTAATAAGCCAGAATGCTGATTATTAATATACAATGAGATACAGTTGCCAAGAAGACTCAAGAGTCCTGGCACCTGGACACCACATGCTCTTCCCCCTCTTTGAGAAGCAATTTACTAACTGAAAGTTAGTAAACATGGAAAGAGACCAAGGGATCAGGGCGGGTGTGAGGATTTATTATCGAGCTGCAGTAACCTGACCCAATCCTTTCCTCTAAGCTCTGCCTACCACGCAGCTAGTATTCAGGTCAGTAGGTCAGGACACCTTCCCGGGGGATGCTCACACTCACGCTTTCACTCTCCAGCTCAGTGGGGACACTACCTGATGGTGTTCATTTCAACCTGCCCTTCCTTATGTAGCAGCTTGCATTACATGGAGGACATTAGGTTGCCTGCCTCAGATGACCAACATTTACTGAGCAGTGGGTGCTGGGCTCTGCATGGTTCAGCATGGGGACCAGAGAGAGTGTCCTCGAAGAGTGTGCAAATAGGTGTTAATATAGTGAATGACAAGTGGATAGGCTCTGGATTTTATGGGAGCACTTGCAGGAGCTGGAGCTTCAGGAAGGCCTCCAAGAAAAGACAGTGCTGCGGTTGGCTCTTAAAGAACAGAGAAGAATAGTTAGGACAAAACAAACAAAACTCTGCCAACAAGTCCTGGCAGGGGGAAAATTGTAAATAAAATCATGGATGCATGAAACAAGTGTGCGTCTGTGAGTGTGTGTCTAACAGCGGATTGGAATTAGAAGTCAAAACGCTGGCAGAGGAGGTGAAATAGTCCACAAATCCAGGAGAGCTGTCCACGTGAGGTCAAGGGCGAGGACTTAATTAGCTCTGTAGTGGCAGAATCGTTGAAATGTTTCAAGCAGAGGAGTGATGTGGTTGGATTGATGTTCTCTGGGGAGGTGGCTATGCAGAGGGTGTTTTGATGAAATTCCTGGGAACTCTCGAAGCCATTCTTAGAGGGCTTCAGGACGCAGCTCTGCTTGCATCCTGGTAACTGCAGTGCCAGAGGGAGGTGTTCCTGATGCAGCAGCTGAGTTTCCATGTTCATTTTCTTTTGGAGGTTTAGAGTTCTCTGCTCCAGAGCACCTTGTGGACAGCTGAGAGCTGCTACCGGGTTGAAGGAATGGGGTGTGTGTGTGTGTGTGCACACATGTGATCGGCCACAACTGTGAGTATGACATTAACCAGTTGGTACCTGAGTTATTCTCTCCTGTCTATTCACTTAGCATCCACCCCAGCACTGATTACATTGACTGTATCATCTTTTACTGTGTCCTCTATTGGGCAGTGGGCAGACTGTCTTCATCATTTCAGAAGTAATCCCTGAATGTAATAGCTGTTCAATGATGTTTGTTAAGTGAACAAGTGGAAGAATGAGAGTTTGTGTGCTCTGTGCCCAGGCTCTGGCCTGGGGTCAGCAGAAGACACCAAGGAAGGCAGCATAGCCTACTCTGTGGCTGGGCTAGGCAGAACACCAAGGACATTTAGGGATTTTAAGTAGAAGGCAAGATCTTTGATTAGCATATTAACTGAGGGGGAGACTATGCTTTGGGGCACCTAACTGAAGGTCATGTATCAAGGAGGCCTCGAGGTGCATCCCTGGTTGTCCCTGCTGGTAGGCTTTGAGTGAGGTCACTGAGCTCCCTGACTGCTATACATTTCAGAAGAATCACAGGCAGAAGAGTAGGACAGATTTCTCTGGGCCCATGTTTTCCCCTGGAGCCCAGCTTTCCAAGAACAGAGCATGGTCTGTGTGACTTAACAGACACTGGTAGTTGGTGAATCCAGAAAGACTTGCAGAAGCAGGGCATTGTGGCAAAAGAGACACCTATGCATTGGGAGCATCTTGTGCAAAATATCTAAATGCGTACTTATTTGCAATC
Organism: Panthera pardus; assembly: GCF_024362965.1. Lineage (NCBI taxonomy): Eukaryota > Metazoa > Chordata > Mammalia > Carnivora > Felidae > Panthera > Panthera pardus. The sequence continues at coordinate 36,474,732 of NW_026526688.1, forward strand.
CTTCGATGAAGGGTCGAAGCCTATTCTTTGAATGTGGGTCTGCTAATTAGAGTTCCCTTCACTTTCCGGGCATCAACAACACCTGTGATACATCAGGTAAGCCAAGTTTGAGTTTCTTTAAAGTAGAGCAAGAACTTCAAGACCCACGAAAAACAGCATAAATTCAGAATTCTAGATTTTTATTATTACTCTCACCACCCCTCTGCCCTGCTCCCCAAGCCCCACTCTTTGTTAATGTACTCAGCTCCATTTTATTTAACAACATTTTGAATGCCACTCCTTATCAAGTTTTCCCAAAGTGTTCAATATGCTGCATTTGCAATCACCAACTTCCTTTTCACACTTCTAGTTTATTACTGTACATAATCTTTAATCTAACTGCATAATCAATAGTAATAAGTACAACTGGCAAAAAACTCCAGGTAAAAAGATAGTCACTGCTGGGAGAGGAGCCCCAGCGATCACTGGTACTCAGTGGGTCTCTGGCCCCTGTCAGTGGAGGAGGAGTTAAGGGAGCATCTACCCCATGCTCTCTTATCTGGGGACTTCAGGACCAGCCCCTTTTGGGGGCTTGGGTCTACTGCTTTCTGATGTCCTTGTGTTCTAGGGCAGACCTTCAAAAAATGTTTATTTATTTTGAGAGAGAGAGCATGAGTGTGCAGGAGTGGGGGAGGGGCAGAGAGAGGGAGAGAGAGGATCCCAAGATTCTCTATGCTGTCAACACAGAGACATGGGCCTCGAACTCACTATCATGAGCTCATGACCTGAGCTGAAATCAAGAGTCTGACACTTAACTGACTGAGTCACGCAGGCGCCCCTCTAGTGTGGACTTTTAATCACTCCTTCTTTCCTTGCCTTCACCCAGACTCCTCCCAGGGGACCCTGTACACTTTCTCCCCATACACCCAGAGCTCTGTTGGGTTCTTATTAGTCAGATAGATATGGAATGGATTCCTAGCTCTATCGCTTAATGGGGTATAAACTTGACTAACATACTTAGCTTCTTTCAGCTTATCAGAGTGGATTGTTGTGGGATTAAATGAAATAAGGTAAATGTGTTGTAACAGTAACTAATATTACAGAGCACATACTGTGAGCCAGGCAGAGCTTTACATGGACTACTTCATTTTCATTTTGGCAAAACCCAGTGAGCTGGGTACTACTGCTCCCAAGTCACAGCAGGGGAAACCGAGACTTGGGGAACTCATGCCTCAGTTAGAGAACAGTTGGCCCGGCTCCAACACCTACTCCGAGGCTTCAGGAAATGCTACCATTCACGCCGACATCCCTAGGCAGATGCACCATAAATGCACAATGCATATCAGCATGGTGGATGCATACTTCTACCCTTGAATCCCAGCCTTCTCCCCATCCCAGCAGGGCAGGGCCAAATCTTCTGCCTGTTTATACAGGACATACAGTATGGCAGAGATGGCTGGACCTACCAGATTCATTCTTCCCTTCCATGGTTTAGTGCTGTTGCAGGGTGGCAGCTGCCCAGCCAGGAACCACATTTCCCAGTTCCTCTTACCACCACCACACCTGACTCCCTAGAGCCTCCCATGTGACCTTCCTACCCTCTCCCTGTCTCTCTCTGGCTGGATGTCAATGATCAGGGTCATACATTGAAGATGAAGGCCGTTTCCTTGACTTGTGTCCCTAAATGGGCAGTGTAGAGTTCTCCATTCCACCTGCTAGTGGGACTTTCAGAGAAAAAGAACAAAGCCCCTGAGATATTGGGGTTCATCCATTACAGCAGCTAGCACTGTCTTGACTCATACACACCCTGGGGACCTCTTTGAATTTGTTGGAAAGAGACCATCTGCAAACCCCCTTAAAATGACCTCTATAGCTCACCACGTTTTTGGTGTAGTAGAGTGTGTTCTAGTGTGTATGTTCTTAGATGCCACATCCCTAATTTATAGAAGCCAACATTACAAGTGAAACTATATTTTCCATAACAGGATGTAGTGAAAAAGGTGCTGCAGGATCAGGAAGAGCTCAGCTGAGTTCAGTCCTGCCGTTTGCCAGCTGTAGTAGCTTAAATTAATTCCTCCACTTCTTGGTTCCTTGAATAAGGCATAATATCATATTCCTAAAGAGGCATAATATGATCTACCTTGGAGGGTCGTTACAGGATTGTATGAAAGTGGCAGTGCTCAGCATATAGTGGGAAATCCACTAATGGCATCTTGTTTATGATTCACTCATTTGATAAGGGTTTAATGAAAACCTCTGATGTCTCCCAAACTACTGAGGTGCCAAGGATACAGGGCTTACCCTTAGGAGATGGTCCTGTGACTGGGAAATGCACTTTTTATTTTTTTTTAATATATGAAATTTATTGTCAAATTGGTTTCCCTACAACACCCAGTGCTCATCCCAACAGGTGTCCTCCTCAATACCCATCACCCACCCTCCCCTCCCTCCCACCCCCCATCAGCCCTCAGTTTGTTCTCAGTTTTTAAAAGTCTCTTATGCTTTGGCTCTCTCCCACTCTAACCTCTTTTTTTTTCCCTTCCCCTCCCCCATGGGTTCCTGTTAAGTTTCTCAGGATGCACATAAGAGTGAACATATATGGTATCTGTCTTTCTCTGTATGGCTTATTTCACTTAGCATCACACTCTCCAGTTCCATCCATGTTGCTACAAAGGGCCATATTTCATTCTTTCTCATTGCCACGTAGTACTCCATTGTGTATATAAACCACAATTTCTTTATCCATTCATCAGTTGATGGACATTTAGCCTCTTTCCATAATTTGGCTATTGTTGAGAGTGCTGCTATAAACATTGGGGTACAAGTGCCCCTGTGCATCAGTACTCCTGTATCCCTTGGGTAAATTCCTAGCAGTGCTACTGCTGGGTCATAGGGTAGGTCTATTTTTAATTTTTTGAGGAACTTCCACACTGTTTTCCAGAGTGGCTGCACCAGTTTGCATTCCCACCAACAGTGCAAGAGGGTTCCCGTTTCTCCACATCCTCTCCAGCATCTATAGTCTCTTGATTTGTTCATTTTGGCCACTCTGACTGGCATGAGGTGATATCTGAGTGTGGTTTTGATTTGTATGGGAAATGTACTTGACATACTGAAGTGGTTGGGTGCCATTTTCAGAGGCATGGGCCATGTGCTAGTGAGTAGGATGTCCCCAGAACAGTTGTGAGGAAGCTGTCTTGGGCCCGAGAGTCACTTCCCTGCAGAGGACAGGCGTGGAGGATGATGTGCAGGTGGGCCCTGAAGTTGAAGGCCAGCCACAATGACTGCTCAGGACAGGGCCCCTCTGGACTTCTGGTCCCCTTTGCTGTCTGTTGTTGAGGAGACCAGAGTGTTGAAGAGATTGGAGGAGGTTGGATGGCCTCTTGGAAGCTATGTACTTAAGCGTGTCCTGCGTGCCAGACCAGGAGGAAGTCACAGTGCTGTGGCAGTGCCTGCCACCCAGCAGGCACCAGAGAGAGCATTTCCTGTGAGTGGCTAGTCGTCGCACCCAGATCATTCGGCTTTGTTCCCCCCAGCCCCTTCACCCAGACAGGGAATAGCTTTCATCACAGTGCCCACGCAAGCATTCAACAGTGTTCAGCAGGCAGCCAGCTCTTCCATCGCCAAAATGTAGAGCATGGCCCCATGTCTGTGCCTTTGTTGAGGCACATGAACAAGGCTGGTGACACAAAGGGATGTTCATTTCTGGGCAAGTTTCCAGTTCTGCTACCACTGCTGCCGGATCTTTTATGAGACAGACTGTGCCTCAGGGACACCCGAGCAACTGGCATTTTCAGCCAGGAGGCCAGAACAGTTCCTCCAGGAACCGTTGGCTAGCATCATGTCATTCCTGTTTGGGGACAATTGGAGTTCGCTGTGAAGAGGCTCCTTGTTGGTAACACAGGGCAACAGGGTCCCCTCTCCTCTGAGTTTTAGTTTCCCTGGACAGCTCTTTAGTTGCTACAGATCCCTTTGTGTTCAGTGTTTTCCAGGTTAATTAATCCTATTATTATTGTCACTGGAGTCTATAATTAGGCACACTGTGCAATTATATCATACATTCTGCATTATTGATGTGCAGCTCACCAGCCAAAGAGGATTATTAATTATTACCCTATTGGACTGTTTTGCACACAAACATGATGCACCCTTGATCCTGAGGCCAGGGTACTTGGCTGGCATTTGGGGCTCCCTGCTTGGGTCTGGGCTACCTGTATCATCAGAGGACCAACCAGTGAGCACAAGTGGGCCAACCCACTGGTGGCAGTAGGAGCATCTTCAGCCAAACTGGTAAGGGGCACATGGTCCCAGGTCTCCCCATCCAGGCCTTTTCCCCAAGGGCAGGCCTCATGCTGCCCTCAGGGATATGGCTGTACTGTTCCCCAGCCCCAAAGGCCTCCAGCTTCTGTGCTTCAATGGACTTAGGAAATATAAAGGCCGCCATTACTTTCTTTTGAGGTATCTGCTATGTGCCAGGCTTACCACACATGCTGTCACAGGTGTTCATCAGTAGTCCTATGAGGTAGGTAGGATTCCCATGTTACAGATGAGGAAGTTGAAGCTCAGATAGATTTAGTAACTCACTGAGGAAATATGGAGATGAGATTTGAACCCCAGTTTGCTTTACTTCAAGACCATTTCCTTCTCAGCATGAAGAAATGAACCTCATTTTATCAAGAATACAGAGAGAGGGACATTTGAACAAAGCTTAAGGAAAGAAGAATTAAGGAAGGGTTGCATGTGTTGGCTGCCAGGGAGTGGGGAGACAACGACATTCAGGCAGCAGGGCCTCTGGGACCCCTAAAGCCACAGAGTGTGTATAAGTGGGGGAGACAGGTGGGCAGTCTCCTTGCACATGTGTTGCTGTTCCACCCTCCTGCCAGGTGGCTGAGTGGGAGGTGCCAGATGCAGTGAGCCAGGCCTGGGAGCTTGTTCACAACGGTGTCCCCTGCAAGTTGTGCAGCTTCCCTAAGGGTGGTGGTGACATGCCGGGGTGGAGACAGACCCCACTGCCTGGCTGTGTGTCCTTAAGCACACATGGCGTCTGGAAAGATGGGGATTTCTGGCTTTTGGAAGGCCCATGGGGGAGTATGTGACCCAGAGCAAGTAACACTGTTTCGCTGTATCCTGTTCTGCGTGCCCCTCCATCCTAATCCTGGTGAAATCAAGGTAAAATGATAAGAGATAGGCCTCAGAAGAAAATTGGGTGGGTGGCTTTCTGTGGGGAGGGAAGAGGGTGGATAATGGGGCTTCTCTGGTCTGGCAACTGGACCCTGGTGTGGAGGTTGATGTCTTTTTGTGGAGGCCATGTGTATGCGTGTCAGGACCTACTTGTACCCTGACCCTCCCCTCCACTGCTGTATCAATTGTGGTTTATACCTCCTACATTTTATAATGGTTCCTTGAAGGGCCTTGCTGGCTGTGATGAGACAGCCCCTCCCAGGGCTAGCTGATTCTTGGAGATAATAAACATTGTGCCTGTGAACACACCTTGTGTATCCAAACCAACAATCTTGAGTCCATACCCCACTACATCCTTTATCCAGCTTTCAGCTGCTGAACCCATATCCCTCTGCCCTGCACAACCCCAGGGCCAGGCACCAGGCAGACACTACCCCCCCAGCCCACAGTTGGCCAATGACATTATCCACACTAGCCAATCCTAGGCCATCTCCCCTGGCCTGCCCTGCCTTGTGTGCAGAATAACAATAAATCCTGTGGCTCTGTTTTCCCCTTGCTCTGACTTCTGCCTCCTGACTCACCTTGGTGCTTCCCATGTGGCCCTGTGTGCCACACTGTGCCTCTCATTTCCAGGGGAACTGTGACAATGAAATCTTTCAGTGGCATTAGCTGTCCATGTCATCCTCAGTCACCTGCATGCATTTAAACCCGCCGGTACACTTTCATACAACTGCCACCGGGGAAGGTCCTGCTTCATGATCCCCAGAGGAGCCCTGTCTGGGGTCTTGATGCTGCTTGTCACTGCCAGGGGATGACTAATTGTGACTGTCACTGTGGGCTGATGGCACAACTTCTGAGTAGGGGATGGGATGATGATTCTTAACCCTTTTAAATTTACTTGGAAAGCCGCGTTTGCACACCCAGTTCTACATGTGTTTTTGAGGTTTGGGTCACAAGGTTGGGACCTTTCAGAGTAGGAATGGAGGTTACCTGGGAACCACTTTGGGTGTGGAGAAAAGGGAGGAGGAGACACAGAGCATTTCTCAATCACAGCCCCAGGAAGCAGAGGCCTCATGCAGTGCCTCAGTTTCCTCATTTGTTAAATGGGGGCTCAGAGCATTTGCTTTCTCTGTGTCACAGGGTTTGAGCAAGGGTGACTTTGAGAAGCAATGTGGAGGCCCTTTAGAAAGGCATGGAGCATGGTCCTGCTTATGATGGACAGCCTTGTGACAGGAACATTTGGGGAGGGTCCGAACAGCTTCCAGGATTTGGGAGGTGGCAGGAATTGTCTAGTCAGGTTGAGGGATGATCCGTTTTTGCGGTGGTTTGGTGACTTGTTCAGATTCTCCACAGACCCGCCATCTGATTAAAGTAAAACTCTTTCCCTGTGGCATCATTTCCAAGGAGAGGATGAGGAAAATTAAACATTGTAGTAATGATAACAATGATAAACCCAATATAAATAAGCAGGAGAATAAACCATGGTGGTTTTTGGGAGCTCTGGGCTCTTTCCTAAGCCCAGATGGGCCATGGCTGCTGGCTGACCTTGGGGCTGGAGTTGTTGCAGGTGAGTGAAGTGGCAGAGATTTCTTGTGCTTCTATGGGGGCCTGGTCTCTGCTCTTCTCTGCATTTGTATATGGCTCTGCCTGAGAATCTGGAGAGCTCTTGGGTTGGAGCATGGTCCAAGCGGGGGTCTGGTTCATGGCGGGGGGGCATGTAAGTCTTGGGCCCTGTTTGGTGAAAATGCCCAGTGTGGTTCTGGCCTGGCCATTACAGTTCTGTAGCACTAATATGCCTACTCATCTGCACCCAGAAGAGGGAACAGGTGCTTAACAGTTTATTTATAACCATTGGGGAAACCTGAAATGCTTCTTTTAGGCTCAGAAAAACCCACACAAATTTTTTTCCTCATTCATTTTTTTCCCTTCCCATCTCCCTCCTTCTCCCCTCTCCTTGAACTCCTAGTGAAGCAGCCCAGTACTAGGTTCTTGGTACACAGAGATGAAGGAGGCCCCGCATTCGCCCATGAGGGGTTTTTGTGGGTGTCTCAGTCTGTAGAGAATTATTAAGAACCACTGACCTGCAGAAAAAAAATGGAACTTCCCTCTATCTAATTGGAAGCATCTTGCTATATTATAAAGCCCCAAGGCTGCTAATGATTCCCTGCCCCTCCCACAGGGTCTGTGGAAGACAGACCAACAGATGGTGATAGTGCCTTGGAAATGTCCAGAGAAGGCTTGTGCTTGCTTGCTTTGAGAGAACAGAAGATAAAGGGCACTTAACCCTCCTGGCTTCCTGGAGGATGTGGCCCCTGAGCCAAATTTCCTGGAAGGTTCCTGATGACCCTGTCCCTGCCCACTGTGATGTCCCTGCTGTTCCCCAGGAGAACAACATCTAAGCTGCAGCGAACAGACTGTGGATGGGAACAGAAGGTGAGCGAGGCCCTCTGGCAGCCCGAGCTGCAGTGTCTCCTGTGAGCTGTATTTACTGATCCAATGCAGGTTACATCCTTGTGCTCCTCCAAGTTCCTTGTCTCTAGTTCAAACACTAGCCTGTGCTTCAGGAGGATCATACTGCATGTGACTGATGTTTGCCAATGGACCAGCCACTGTGCACCAGACACTGATAAATGTCATTGCATTTAATCTTCATTATCCTATGAGGCAGGACTCTAAGGGTGAGGGCACAGAGGGTAGAGTAACTTGCCCAAAGTGGCCCTACAGCATGTAGTTCTCTTCCTGGAGGCCCTGAGACACCAGAGCTAACATGTGGGGAGTTAAACATATTTCCTGCCCACCTCACCCTATTAGCTCCTCCTCCAGTGCCTTCCATGCTTTTTCTGTTCAGCCAGTCTTAGTTGAGGAGCCCAATTTAATATTTTATTTCCTTTCCCCTTGTCCCAATTCTCCACTGGATCAGTTGCCAACAATGGTTACTACTTACTGGTCTCCTCTGGGTAGCAGGCGTTGTATTAGGATGCTACCTATGTGTTTTGTAATCCTGAAAGCATCTCTGCCAGGTGTATGTGCTACCTTCTTTTGACACAGGAGGACCTGAGACCTGTGCTGGCTAAGGAGTGTCCCCATGGCCTTCTTGCTAATAGGTTGTAGGGATGGGGTCTGCACCTCATCTGTTTGACTCCTGAATGCTTGCTCCTTACCACATGTGGGCATGCCGCCCTCCTTGCTGAACCTTGCTAAAGCTGGTTAATTGAACTTCTCCACCACATTGGAATTCTGTTCCGATGCACCCCTGTGGCGGTAGAACAATGACCTCAAAGAAGTCTGTGTCCTAATTCCCAGAACCTGTGACTATATTCGTTATACAGCAAGTGGGGATGAAGGTTGCAGGTGGATTTAAGGTTGCTAATCAGCTGAGATGGGCCTGGATTATTTGAGTGGGCCTAATGTAATCACAAGGGCTCTTTAAATATGGAGGATGCAGGCAGAAGAGGCAGAACCAGAGGGAGATTTAAAGATGCCTTCTGCTGCCTCTAAAGACAGAAAGGGCGGAGAGCCAGGAATGTGGATGCCTTCAGGAATCTGGAAAAGGCAAGGAAACAGATTGTCCCCTGAAGCCTCCAGTGGGACCAGGGCCCTGCAGTAACTTGATTTCAGCCTAGGGAGACCATTTTGGACCTCTGTCCTCCAGAACTGTGAGATAACAAATGTGTGTTGTTTTAAGTGCTAAGTTTGGTAGTTTGTCTCAGCAGCCATGGGAAATTTGCCACACTGCAGCCCCCAGTTCAGGACCTCATTACCTCTCTCTTGGACTGTGGCCTCCACCTGACCTCCAATCTTCTTTCTAAAGGGTCCATACTTTATCTTTTTAAAGCAAAGATTATCCCCTCTTGGCCCAGAAATGGCCACTGCCTCCCTCCACCAAGTCTGAGGGGCTACTAGTCTCTGCACCTAAACACTCTGCCTTCCCTGTCACTGGGAAGTGTGGGGAGGTCCCTGCTCCCTGCAAAGGCAGGAACCCCTATGTTGCTCCATGTGGCTTCTTTCTGAAGGTCAGTTTCTCCCCAGGCACACAGCACCAGGTTTAACCACCTTCCTCATGTTGGGGCCTTTGCATCTGCTGTTCCCTCTGTCCAAAATGTTCTTCCCCCAGTATCCATGTGGCTCATTCCCACATACTGTTCAAGCCTGTACACCCCCCGCCCTCATCACAGCCCATTTTTTCTCCTACTCTGTTCTCTTCATAGCTCTTACCGCAGCCTCACACTGCAGCCTCCTCTTAGCTTGCTCTGCTCATTGCTAATAACTCCAATGCATGGAACAGGATCTGGTAAACAGTAGGTGCTCAGAGAATATTTGCTGGAGGAACACATCATATTTTATCACTTTAAATACAAAATAGATGCTGATAGATCACTGTATATTCAGCACCACCCTCTCTCCAGGTCCCAGGTCTCTACATCCAAATGCGTATTCGACACCTTGGTTTGGCTATTTGACAAGCGTCTCCAACATTGGATTTCTGTCCTCTGTCCTGACCCTCCGACTTGTTCCTCCCTGTCAGTTAAGCCAAACACCAGTAGTTATCCTTGATCCTGCTTTTCCCCACTATCTACACCCTGTGTGTCAGCAAGAACCAGATGTTCTGCCTCCAGAATACACCCCATGGCTGTCCATCTGTCCCCATCCTCACTGTCACCCCCACCTCTCAGAACTGTTGTCTTGCTTCCCCACAGCTTCATCTGTGCAAATGTACCATAGTTTTAAAGAAAAATTGCAGAGATACCATGGAGTTCCCAACACCCCCATGCAGTTTCCCCTATTGTCACCATCTTACATTACATCTGTCACAACTGAGGAAGCAACATTGGTACCTTGCTATGAACTGAACTCCACACTTCATTCAGATTTCACTAGTTTTTGCCTGGTGTCCTTTGACTGTGTCAGGGTCCCACGCAGCGTCTCACATTACACCTACTCATCATGTCTCCTCAGCTCCTCTTAGCTGGGATGGTTTCTCAGACTTGGCTTGTATGTGATGACCTTGACAGTTTTGAGGAGCACTGGTTGAGTATTTTGTTGACGGCCCCTCAGTTTGGGTTTGTCCGATGTTTCTCTCACATTGAGGTGGGAGTTAGGGTTTGGGGAGGATGGCCACAGGGGTGGAGGGTTCATCTTAGCACACGGCACCCTGGGCACATGCTGTGCCACTGCTCATGGCTGATGTGGACCTGTCAGTTGTCTGGGGCAGTGTTTCATTTGCTGTGAGCTTCTTACCTCTCTCTCTTCACTTCCCATATCTACTCTTCAGAAGCAAGACAATAAGAGCAGCTAGCAGACAGAGAGGGAGGAGGGGATTAAACCCATCTCCCAGAGGGAGACTATCAACATATAGAATTTGGAGTTCTGTATGGGAGACTTGTCTCTTCTCCCTCAATTATTCATTCATTCATTCATTCATTCATTCATTCATCATTTATATGTTAGCATGAAATTGTGGGCATTTATTTTATACTTTGGGTTTTAATTCAGTATTAAATTATTTATTTGCTGCTCAAATCATTCCAGCTTTGGCCTTTGGGAGCTCCTTCAGGTAAGCTTCTATGTCCATTTGACATGCCCCCATCTCTGTTTTTTCAAGCACCTCCTTACTTCCTGTAATTATGAGGTGCTGTGGACTCATCCAGTACTTTCCCTGACCCAGCCCTAGAACCAGCCATTTCTCCAGGAGCCCTGAAGTCTTTTGATTGGAGAGTTGGCCTTAGAAACTGAGGTGTGGATGCTGGGTGTGTCCACTGGCACTGGGCCAAGGATCTTTTAAGAACACAGAATGAGTCACATCTTTTTTTCACTTGGAATATGATACACACTCCTTACCATGGTGATCTGGCTCTTGGCCATCTTTTCAGTCCTGTTTGGAACCACTGTGGCAGCCATGACTGCTCCTCTGACAGACCTTCCTTACTGGAATCCTTACTGGATCTTCCTGGGCCTTTGCCTCGCTGGCTTTGGGCCTCAGCGCAATGCCACTGGACTCCATCTCTGTGAGGGGTGGGAGGGCATAACCCTTCTCTGCCTCGCTTGATATAGTCTTCTGGCCCCTAGGAAAAGTCCCCATACTTGGCAATGCTGAACAAGTAGGTATGGAGTGGGTGATGATCTCTAAGCATTTATTCTGTCATTCACATGTGGCAGTCTGATGGAAAGCCTGGCCCTCCCTAGAAAGCTTCAGTCTTTTTGCAAGGCCCAGCCCAATAATGCACGATGCCTTATGTTTCCCTGTGATCCATAAGACTGCTGTCCCATCTTTTGCTCCTGGAGCTTCTTGCACATGTCTCTATAAAAGCACCCAGCACTTGGAGTTGTATGTAGCTTGCAAACATCCCTTTCTTGCTTTCAGGGTGAGCTCCCTGAGGGTGCTAACCATGACTTGTCCATCATGGCTCTGCAGCTTAAGATTCCTGGTAAATGAATTCTGAAACTCTTCATTTGGGCTCCTTGATCATACTCAGCAAAAGCAAGTCACCAGGGGAGCCATTTCCAGCTCTCAGAAAGTTCTTGGCAGACCTGGCAAAGATGGCCTCCAGTTGCTTTCTCCATCTTTCCCCTTTTTTGGTGGAAAGAGCTGGAGGGTGTAAAGTTCACTTCTAGCAAAGCTTGCTGATATTTCAGTGGCTATAAAGCAGGTCCCATCATCCCCAGTATTACCTTAAAATCTCCTTGATGTTTGGGTCTTTTTTTCCCCACCTCTGAAGATCAATAATATTGCAGAAGTGAGAGATCAAAGTTTTTCAAGTGGTAGGTGAGAAGGGGTGGGGGCAGGGGTTGGGGGTTGAGAGAGAGTTCCCATTAAACTTATCCCTGGATGATGCTTCCAGATGCACAAAAGCTTGTTACCTGCTCTCATCTCTCTCCTCTCCCCTCTCTCCACCCTTTTCCTCTCTCCCTCCCTCCCTCCTTCTCTCTCTCATAAACAAAGCCACAGCCTCGAACAACATCTTGTAAAGCACATTATAAAATGCTTCTAATAAATCCCTAACAGCCTTGGCCATAACCAGCTGAGAGAAAGGTGATTATGACACGAAAGTGTCAGGTTAGAACAACAAATTGGGCCACGCGAGCAGGGATTTATTTGTCTTTATAAGTGTGCTATAAAGGTCCATATAATTTCACAAATAAATATGAACATTGCTTAGTAAATGGCTCCTGGATTTAGAGCCCCAGGACCACAGGAAGGAACACATTAGCACCAAGGGTGCAATTTCAGATATGGGACAGATCAGCCCAGGGGCTGCCAACCGGATAGCACTTAGCCTACCCCTGTCCCTTTTCACATGTGTGGGGCATCCCAGGCCAGGGCCGCAGGAGGGCTGGGAAGGTCCTGGGATCCAGGACCAGGATGGAGGCCAGAGGAGGAATGGTAGGCCCTGGGGCCTTCAGTCCGTGAGGCCTGGGATGAGTGGCAAGGTCAAGGAGGAAGGCAGTCTCCTAGCTCTGGGGCACTGGGTGGACAGTTGTCATGGTCTGGTGAGCTGGCAACCCTGGAAGTAAGCTGCCCAGCCTCCATGTTTGCTGGGACCAAGGGGTTTGCCAGAATGCTGGATTTTTGGTTTTAAAACTAGACAGTTAGTCAGCATGCCAGTCTGATAGCAGTGATCCTGGGGCTGCTTGACTGCATATACCCTTCTGGGGATGGATGCTCTCAGAAGCCAGATATGGGGAAGAAGGGAAACGAATGTGGGGACTTTAGAGAGACTGGAATTGGATTTATATCTGTGTTTTCTAACTCTCAATTGAAATGCTTTTCAAAACTATTAACACCTGGCCTCATCTCAGACCACTAAATCAGAGCCCCCAAGGGCATGGTCCAGGCATCGTGCTGTGCCAGCACTCCCCAGGCTATTCTGAGGTGCACTGGGGTATGATTCAGAGGCATGGAGGATCAACTTCCCCAGCCCATCTAGGGTACAGCTTGGCTGTACCTCCTTTGTGCCTTGTAGGAGCTACCCTTTGATCCGTTGGTTCTCCTTTCTCTTAGTGCCACCACCACCTCCTCCCACCCCATTTAAATACCAAATCAGATGGGCTCAAACAAATCATATTCATTAATTCAGTCATGAATCCATCAGGAACAGTGCTGACCCTTTCCCATCTGGTGCTTTTCTCCTACAGACACAGCCCAGATAAGAAATGATGACCTACATTTTCAAACCAAGGATGTTACAAATAAAAGTCCATCCTAACAGGCATTCTTCATAACTAAGATAAAGATGTCATAATCGGCTTTGGTAGAATGCCTATCGCTTTGCCCCTCTCCATTCTGGCGGTAGTAACCTGGAGCTTACTTATCATTCACTCCATTGCCCAGCAGGGTTTGGCTGGCAGGACACACAGACTCTAAATTTAAACCCAATACACCTCCTGTGCACTTGAAATTTTGTTTTAGGGCAGTTTGACTGCATGGGATAGATATTCTGATTGTGAGCACTAGACCAGGTGGTAGTGGGAGCTCTCTGTTATGGGCTGTGGAAGAGGGTGGATCATGGCTTGCAGAAGAGGGAATTCAGTCTCTATGGAAACCTGACTGGGTGCATATAGATCTCAGCTCCTGTCCTGCTTCTGCCATGAGACCTCTCATATGTTCTTCCAGGCTACCATTCTCTGAACTCCAGCACTGTTATCTGTAGCCCAAGTTCTGCACCAACCCTGTAGCAATAATGCCTTAATTACCTAGTACTCTGTCCTGTCATAAAACGATATATGTCTAGGGTCTCATTTGATGTTGGCTTGCATTATCCTGTCATTATTTTAGGAGTGTGGAAAGTATGTAGACATTTAGAATCAAAAGTTGGGTCCCAGTCCCATTTTACTTAATGGTTCTCTGACCTTGGACAAACCACTGAACTCCTTTGATCTTTAGTTTCCTTCTCTGTATAATGGGAGTGATGAAATTATAGACCCATGAAGAGTATAACGTTATATATATATAGTGTCTGGCACGTAATTGGTATTCATTGTGCTTGTTGCCTCGCTTCCCAACTTCCTTCTTTTCCCTCACAGGGCTGTTGAGATAGTCACAGGAGCTAATATACATAAAGTCCTCATGCAAGGTGCTATATTCAATTTCAGAACTATTCTAGTTATTATTCCAATACCTTTATTCTCCTGGGCTATTCTAGAGACTGGAACCATTTGTCTTTCTGCACTAGACTATGAGGCATATCTCCTGCTTTGCCATCCTCAGACCTCACCATGGGAGTATCAAACATCAATTTTCTCTTTGCTCTCTCTGCCCTTCCAAGGCATTGCCTTCTTTAAGGGAACTCATTCAAGTCCAACCTTTCCAGGAAAGAAGGCTGGGATTTTGTGATCTTAGAGCTGATGAGGAAAGAAAAGACCTTCAGGTCCCTGCAGAGATTTATCACAGCCACCCCACCCCTGAGGGCCAACCCATCTCCCCATGGTTGACTTTGCCCAGGCCATCTGATTTTGACTTCTGATGTCCAAGTTGAAGTGTCATCCCTCCCTATCTCCCGGAGGCCCACTTACCCTCCAGAACCCAAGCCTAGTCCTGCCTCCTCCAGGAAGCCCCCTCCCCCATCTATTCTGGCTTCCTTTGCAATTACCACTTACAGCCTGCATACTGGTTCCTGGGCTGGACGTCTTCTCTTGGTCCCTCAGCCTCACCCACTCTGCACTGTGCTCTGGGAGACTGACCTACCTAGACTCCCCTTCCCTTTGACTGCAGGCTGTTAGCCAACAGGATGAACCAACAGAAGACCAGAGGATGGGAGGAGGGTGAGCTGGGAGTATTCAGGGGCAGGGTTGCTTCTGGTTGCTACAGCTCTTGTTAAGTGGACCTTTCCATATAGCTTTGCTCTCTGGCTTTTCCACTGTCTCCTTTCCCTGGCCTCTTCAGGCCTAGGGTGGTGGTGTGCATTATCCCTTGTGGCTTTCCATAAACCTTTACCACATATTTTAAAACAGTACTCTCATTAAACTTTCCTCAATTATCCAGCTTGTGTGTGCCGTCTGTTTCCTGCTGAGACCCCAACTAATATGGCTTTTGATGGTGCAGTATCTGATTTAACATTTTAGTATATATTGTTCTATGTTGTCCTTCAGTTGTTTTCCTCACGCATATTAGGGTTAGAGTCTTAAGGGAAAACAGGACTATAATCTAGCTATTTTGGTATCCCCAAGCTTGGCATGGTGCTGGCTTCATGCTGGGCATGAAGCAAATGCTCGCAGAATTGCCTGAGAGAAGGACCGCCATGCATGTGGGCTTCTAACTCCCTTTTTCTACTGTCCCTGCCCCAGGTTTGAGGTCTAGTGCCTGCCTCAAAAGAGAAGTTCTGAGTTGGGTAGGCAGTGGGAAAGGCCAGGTTTGGAAACCAAGCTCATGCTTTGGACTGAGAGAAGCACTAGGGCAAGACCCTCTGTGGCTTGGGAGGAAGTTCAGCCAAACCTCATATCCAGGGATTACCAGGGTCAGTGTTGGGGGCCTTGGTGGGCAGGAGGTGGCATCGCCCATCCTGGTGAGTGGGTGGGCAGAGCCTGCTGATGGAAAGTCCTGAGCCAGGCAAAGTGTAGAGGCACAATCATGAAATCAGAAGTCATCTGAACGAGAAAGAATGTTAAGATCATCTAGTTCTGTGTTGCCCAATATGACAACTACTGGACACATGTGGCTATTGGGCACTTGAATGTGACTGGACTGAACTGGTATGTGTTGCACATGTAAAATACATACCAGGTTTCAGAGTCAGTATGAAAAAAAGAATGTAGAATGATCCCATTAAAAACTTTTAAATTCATTGTATGTTGTAATGATAATATGTTATACATATTACATTCAATGATATAAATTATTAAACTTAATTTCACACATTTCTTTTCACTTTTTTAATGTGGCTACTAGAAAATTTAAAATTTCATACATAGCTCACATCACATTTCTATGGGGCAGTGCTGGTTTAGTTCATCCTTCTCATTTTACAGATGAAGAAGCTAAGGCTAGAGAAGGGAAGAGGGTTTCCAAGGCCACATACCCAGTGGGGATCAAGCAGGGAAATCTGGGAGGGCCACAGATGGTTTCAGTGCCTCAGGTACTTTTGTATAAATTATGGTGGGGTGGAGAGAGAGGGCAAGGTCCCAAGAGGCTGTCCCCCAAAGTAGAAGCCAGCAGTCCAATCTTGGACTGGGTTTGGGACCTAGCATACATTTGGAATGGGGGCTGTGGACTTTGCTCTGAGGTACTGGCATACCCCTGCCCATGGAATCCATCTCCTTGGAAGAATGGCTCTGTGATGGGCTCTTGGTCCTTTTGCGGGGGTGAGAGGAATCCTCTCCACACACGGCCTTGGCCCGGGAAGTTAGACAGGACATGGCAAAAGAGCTGAAATGTGGTTCAGAAAGCACTGTCCACAGTAGCCACTGCTATCTCACTGGTGTTGAATAAGGCTTGCCAGTCCTCTGGGGGAGCCTCATAAAGCTACAGGACTCAGCCACATTTGAACTGATTCTGCAAGTATTTCTTGAACATGTCCTCTGTACCTGGGCTGAGAAAAGGAGAAGGCCCTGAGCTCCATGACTTTATGGTTTGGGGTAACATACCCATTACACATGAAACAAATCAAGGACAATGACACATAGAAAAGGTTAGGTTTCAGGTGGGTAGCCCAAATTGTGGTGGGCACTGTGGTCATGCAGATGATGTGGTTTAGTGAGGAACCTGGCATAGAGCCCTGACATAGTTGAGTTCTGTGGCTAATAAAGCCAGTGATTTGGGCAGGTCATACTCTCTCTGATGTCATTGTCCTCATTTGCTCAATGGGATAACACCTACCATCTGGTTCCCACCCTCCAGGCATGATGGGGTGTATGGGAGTGCCACACATGACCAGGAAGGGGGTGCTACCTAGACCTGAGTTTTCAAGGCCATTGTAGACAGAAGTGAGTAGGAGAAGGTGAGGGCACCATGAGGGAGGCTGGCTGGCCATATAATTTATCTTCCAAAAGGGTATCCTTCTGAGTATGAAAGGGGAAGCTATTAATATTAAAATTGGGACAAAAGATGGAGAGAAAGATTGTTCTGTGTAAATAGGACATACAGCACTCTACTGGGAAGAGGTCAAAGGCACAGCTAAGTCAAAATCCTGTGTGACTTGGGAGGCCAGCAGCAGGGGAATGGCTTTGCACTAGAGGTTGGTAGGCAGGGAGTGGACGGTTGGGGTTAGGTAGGGTCAAAACAGGAAGGAGTTTGGGGAGTGCACTGACTCAGAAGCAAGAATGCAAATAGTGACAGAGTACCAGGTTTGGAGCCTGGTGTGGGACAGCCCTGCAGCTCCAGACTGGACACCTACATCCCATGACATGGGGAATCTAAAATGAGAGCATGGCAGAAGACATGGAGTGTGGGGACCCAGCAACACATTTTTGTTCTCATTACTGACACCACAGGTTAGTGTTTCTGTGGGTGTCCTCTGGCTGCCAGTGGAGGAACCCTGCTGTTAGAACCCCATAAGGCTGTTCCAGAACACTGCCCCAGTGAGGCTGCAGTCACTAGCTCGGGGTGAAGGGGATCAAAATGCCAGCCCTTGAGTGCTCCCCAGGGTCTCCAGCCCTGCTCCCACCCCAAACAATAGGCTCTGTTGAGCCAGCCTATTCCTGGGTAGCAGGAAGTCCTTGGGCCAACCCCCACACATGAAGAGGGCCTTGGAAGAGGTGCCCCTGTGACCTCTAGCCGGTGAGCTCAAAAGGGCCCATTCTTCCTGTCTGTGGGGTTGGGGTAGGAGGGAACAGCACTGTGGCTTTGACCCTAGGGAAGCATGACTGGCTCAGTGTTCTGGCCTTTGCCCTGCGGCTGTCTTGATTCCATCTGCTGACCTCATGGGATTGTCCTTCAAGTCTGTTTTGGCTGCTATGGAAGGCTGGGGAGACAGGGCCATTCCTTTCCTCATTGTAGCCCCTGTGGGTCATGTCTGGCACTGGTAGATGCCAAATCCTTCCTGCTGCCTCTCTCCACATACTCAGTGCCCCCTTTCCTCTGCCAGTCTTCCCCACAGCCTGTCACTGGGGTCCACAGGGATTTCACGCCAAACACACTGGGCCTCCTGCCAGGAAAAGTGGTAAAACCCTCGCTTCCTCACAGGCCCCAGGGATTGAGTCTGTGCTTTTCTATTCTCCTATGCAACTCCCTCCCCACATGTGCTGGGATTCCCCTTCACATGCTCACTAGGTTAACAAACACAGGCAACTCCTGACACCAGACATCATCATAGGCATCCAGGGACTGGTTCTCACCCTGAGGGAGTGATGGCATTTCCTCCTATGAAGATTCCTAAGTAGAGTGAGCCCTTCAGCCTTCTTGGCTGTCTTTAAATAGACCCAGAGGGCTTCCTCTTCAGATCTCTGTTACAAGGGTCCATAAACTTGGTGAAGTCATGCAGCTTGAAGAGCTCTGGTAGATCCTCAGAGCACTATCTTATTCCATACTGATTGTTGGCAGGTCTAGGCCTGTCTTTCTCATAGTGTCCTCTTTATGCGCTTAGTTTGTTCCATGGGAAAAATCTCTGCATCTTTTCATCATTCATTGATTCCTAGGAATAGAGCCCAGACAATGTGCCCTCCCCTCAGGGAGGCAACCCCATGTTTTAAGGGTACTTGGGATTTGTTTGAATCAGGTATGGTGAGACATACAGACACAGAAATTACTGTCATGAAGGAAGAAGTTTATCCTCTCAGATCCCTAGAAACAGGAGGTGGCGATGCATACCGTGTTGCGGGGGTCACACAGGGAAGCACCAATGTCTGTTAGGAGGCAGAAGGAGCAAGGGGAAGAGGTGTGAAAAAAAGTGGATGAGGCAGGGTGAACAGGGTTAGAACTGGCTGGTTTGAATAATTTCAGCAGGCTCTGGGGCAGAGGGGCCATCCCAAGTCATCTGGTAGCTGACCCTGGGGTGATTAGGGCAGGGAATAGAGGCTGGAGTGGAGTGTAAGGGCCCAATAAAGGAGGAGGTTGGGGGGTGTGGACCATGGACTGGTTTGTTTGCTAGCCCTGGGAGGGACAGTCCCTTCAGTGTCAGTGAGGCACTAGGATTGCAAAGCACCAAATACAGAAATTAGAAAATGTGATTATTACGTCATCTCTTTGCAAAACCCTATGGTGATTCTGGCCACTCTGCTGTGATACCTTCAACAGCATGTTTTCTCTGTTCTTGGGAATCTGGTTCAGACATCAAGGCCCTCTCCAGAAAGTCCCCCTTAGTTCACTTCTGATATCACCAAGTTCACTCCTCATCCCCTTCTCCTGTGGAACCTGTGCTGTGCTGTTCCCACAGTTCTGTGCCCTACTTTGGGGTGAATTTTCTTCCTGTTTGCCTCCTCTCCAGGAGTCATGAGATCCTCAAGGGTCCATCTCATCTCGTATGCCTTGTGGTGCCTACTGCGGGCCTGGCACACTCGAAAGGTTCCATAAATGGGGGTGGAACACTGAATGGACATGGACTGTAGGCCACTTCTTCAATAGCAAGGGCGTCATTTGCAGCTCAGTGGAACTTTGAACAGTGTCTGCTGTCTTGATGTCTCTCTTGAGAACACTGGGAGACATGGTGTGCCAGGGTCCAGGAGAGATTTCCATTCTCATTACTGACGCTACAGGTGAGCATTTTTTTGAGTGTCCCCTGACTGCCAATGGACTGTTCCTGGAGAGGTTCTTATTTCAGTGTTCATGAGCTCATAAGAGTCCTTCAGCCCTTGAGCTTTCATATAAAATATACATGGGCACTTAACCAAGGAGAGAAGATCCAGGGCATTAATCAGATTCTGTAATTGCTCCAAACTGGTAGTAAGGTTAAGAGCTGAAGAATGGATTGTTGCTACCAAAACTGTGGTCCATAGCTGCTGTCTAGAAGCCTATCACCACCTGTCCCTAGGTCTAACCTACGGAGTGCCTGCTTTCCCCTTGGGGGCCTTGCTCCGGGCCCTTTCTTCTCCCTTAGTTGGGCTGTCTTGGCTCTCCTGCAGGGCAATGTATCCAGGCTCCAAGACTAATTCGAATCATGGGGTGGGAGTGTGTTAAGTTGTTAGCTTCCTGGCTAACAGATTATTCCCTCCTGGCTAATCTGACTCTGATCTTGCGTGCCAGGTGACTGAACTCTCATATTGTGCCAAAGGACCAGTTGAGGTAACTTCTCTAGTGCTGCAAGCTCTCTGGAGTGAGCTGCCTTGCCTATTCCCCCACCTCCCTCCTACTACCTTGCCCAAGGCTGCCCAAGCCTGCAGTAACCAGGTTGCTGCTGGGCAACTTTGCAGATGTCATCGGTTACAGCAATAGCAAGAGCAACACCCACCATGACATTGTTCTTATCAGAAATAGTACTATTAACAAAAACAATGGTAAAATGTGAACTGACAGCTTACTCTGTGCTGGTTGCTTTCGTAGATTCCTTTCTCGTTTGATTCTTACAACGAGCCTATGAGACAGATAGTTTTATCTTCTGCATCTCCATTTACAGAAGGAAACTGAGGCACAGAGAAGCTCAGTTACTCACTCAGAATCACACAGCTAATGTAGAGCAAGAGTTTTGACCTAGGTGTGTCTTACCCCCAAGCTCACACCTGGAACCCCCATACTGTGTTGCTGAGGGCCTAACTGCTCCCCCTGGTCTGGGAGTACTGTGCCAGTAGCCTACATTCCTCTGCCCTCTCCCCATGGCTCCCATAGCACTCTCTCCTTCCACATCCAAGCATTCATGAGACAGAATTGCCATCACCTGCTTGCAGAGTGTGAGCTCCATGAGGGCAGGGCCTGGGTCACTTGTCATTCCTCTGTAATCCTGGAGCCTGGTGCAGCACCTGACACAAAGATGATGTCCCAAATTGATGGGATTAGTGGGCCACCTCTTGGGTCTTCTCTGGTTCCATCGTGAGGTGCAGCCTTGGACTTGGCCCAGGCCTGATAGCCAGTGCTCAGCTGCTAGGCTGCTGTCCTCCGGCTTCACAGACCTCCTCAGCCTCATGCCCCAGACGAGGCTTGCAGGGAAGGGAGGTGATGATGACAGAGTTCAGAGCGAGTTACAGGCAGCCCCTCTGCCTGCTCATGGTGCTAGACCTCGATGGGAAGTGACATCTCCTCCTGTGTCTTGACCTCTCCCTTTCCCCTTGCCTGCGGACTCACAGCCCAGAAGCTGATCAGGAAGGACAGGCCTAGTTTTACTAGAACAACTGTGTCAGTGAAAGGGCACGGGCAGTCTCCCCTCCACCCCCTGCCCTGCCAGGATGCTGGCTGGTCCACACCAGTCAGGCCTGTTCTGACAAAGAGGGCTGCAGCCAGCAGGGCCATGCAGTTGTTCACGGAGGCCTGTAAGGGGCCTCTCAGTTTGGGCCCGGGCTCTAAGGGCTTGGCTGCCTTTTCAGTTTACCAGTTCTGAGGAACCTTTGTCCTGGGGGCCTTCTCTCTTTCTCCCCCTGAGGCCACAGGAGCTGGGGGCTCTAGTCCTCGCTGGACTGAATCCCACATTGCAAGACAAGCTGGATTCCAGTTCCAAGACATTGATGCTCTTGCCCCAAGTGTAAGCTTTTGGAGTCATGGGAGCAAGCACTTGGAAGCCTCATCACAATGGATTCCCACGTCTGAACAAGGTGCACTGCCTGGAGCCAGATTCAAACAGAGCTTTGTGAGCAGAGTAGTGGGGTGTTGGGGAAAGCTTACAGCCAGGCAGAGAAGTGTCAGAGAGGGTAGACTTTTATGGAGAAAGTTAGCCTGGGGGACTTCCTGAGCTGAAGCAGAAATGACTGGGAGTTTTGAAAGCATGAGTCTATCCGGATGTGCCTGAAGCTGTTTAAGGCGTCAAAGGGGACACCCACCGCAGAACCAGAATTGGTGTTTCCTTGAGCTCATCCTGGGGTCTGACTCTTATCCTTCAGAAAACCTGTCCAGAGTTTTTTAATCATCTTGGGTGCACACAGCTCCACCCCAGGCATACGCTTGCACTCTTGCCGGAGAGACGAGATGTACGGGTGCAGATGCACACCAACAAATAGTGAACCCATAGTCTGCAATGAGGTGTAAATGTATGTGGGCCAGAGTGCAGGAAGAGTACGAGAAGGGAGGGGTCCATGTGGCTGGGGCGCTGGGGGAGGCTCACACAGAGGGTTCTGTGAGTGGGGGCGGGGGTGGTGGTGAGCAAAGAGCCCCCAGATTGGATGGAATCATGCCACATGGTGCTGGTTCCACCAAGACCACCCTTCTAGCTCCAGTCTGAGCACAGCCTTGTTACCATCACAGCACCTGGCAGAGTGCCACCACACCCTGGTGCCCACTGCAGTGAAAACCTATGCTTTACTAGATGGTACAATGGACAGGGAGACAGGATGCCATTTCCCTCCTTCCCTCCTTCCTTATGTGCCAGGCACTGTTAACAGTGAACCTAAGACACAAAACTGCTACCCTCACAGAGCTTCCATTAATCTCTCTAACCAGTTCCAGGCTTTAGTTTTTCATCTGTAAAATGTGGCTATTTCTGCATCCAAAGCTTTTCAATTCAGTGGGACTTAAAATGGCAAGCTTGGTCGGTTGTAGCAGTGGAAAGAAAGCAGGGGACCTGTTCTTTCCTGGGAACACCTGCCATGGCCACCTCCGCAGGAGAACTTCAGAGCAGCCCCAGGCCCTGGTTGACCCGTTGCATCAGGCGGGGCCTCACACATATCTCTGCATCCTGGTGTCCCACACCAGGGCATACTTTGCCCATGGGCATAACAAGAAGGTTCGCATTTGCTCGCATTTATGTGAGCTACCTCATGGGCGATTTCCAATCCATGGGCTCTAGTCCTTCGCTGGAGACTAAACACTGAAACAATTATTGTTTAATTTCAAGTGAAAGGAGCACTGAAGGAGACATGGTGTGACCTTTTCTGTGTATGTATCTATAGATAGAGATATATAGACACTGGAATTTATTTCCCCAGGGAGAGAAGCAGCACCGTGCTGCCAGCTGGGTTTGTGTTTGGAGCTGTGTTTGTGTACAGTGTTATGTGTAATTTATTTCCCCAGGGAATATCAGCTAAGATGGCGCATCTGATTCCTAGTAGAGATTTTTTTCTTTTTTCTTAAATAAACCCAACCCACCCCCTATGCTGAAAGAAAAATGTTCTTCTCCAGCCAGCTGCCTTATTTGACTGGTGTCTTTGAGCTTCACAGTGCTTCAGAGGGCTTGGGCTCTGGTCTGCAAATCTGGGACCCCACATAACCCAGCCTCTTCTTGTTGTAGTCCTGGGTGGGGGTGGGTGGGAGGGGATGACAGAATGACCTAGGCCAAGGACACACACTGCTGGGCTGGCCCTACCTTTTACCATCTTTCTTCTGGGAGGCTCCAAGTGAGAGTTCTGTCTGCCCTCTGCAGGAGCTGGCTTTGACCTATTAGGAAGGGACCTCCTCATGCCCCTCCACCCCTGCTCCCCAAAGCCCCTTCCTGTCCTCCACCAAAGCCACCTTAGTGAGGCCGTTCTCTAGACCCCCAAGTAGATAAATAGGAGCTCCAGCTCTCTGCATTCTCAGTCCTCCTCCATGCCTGATGGCTGGGAGATTAGAAATATTTGGAAGGCTTTATTTAATTAGTTAGCAAATGCAGCGCTTACTTTAATTTTGTAAATTCAGTAGGCACAAGTGCCCACCCACCTGTTCCGGTTGCCATAACAACTTTAAATTTCATTTGTGGTCTCTGCTGATGTTTCTCTTTGTTTGTGTGTATATGTGTGTTTTGTTTGTCTGGGATCGAGTGTGTGGTTTCTCTTCCATACTCCTCTTCCCCTGAGCCCCTTCTGTCCTGCCTCCTATTTCATTTCATTCCCTTGGATGCCTCTCTTCTGTCCTCTACTTCCTTTAGGGCCTCCCTCATTCCCCTTCCTCAGATGCTGGGATTTAGGGTAGAATTCTCTTCTTCCATTGTTGGAACCCAGGAGCCAACAGTTCACAAAGATTCTCTCACATGCTGTACGCATAGGGGAATCAATGGCTGTCTACATGGTGTGATCTCAGAGACACTGAGAAGGTTCTGCAAGTTCAGAAAACCAACCCAACCCAGTGTCATGGTGCCTGAAATTTCCCAGTTGCAGTTTTGTCACCATGGTCCCTTCCCCTAAAGGAATGGTGAGTGCTTTTGAAGAGATAAGCTATCAGGAGGCTCTCATGAGGAGATAGTGACTGGCCTGATGGATGCTGCTGGTTTTGAGGATGAGCAGGAGATCACCCAGATCCCAGTGGGGAATTGAGTTGCAGGAAGAGGGCACAGCCAAAAGGGCATCTCTGAAGTCATGCTCTCCCCTATAGCATTTGTCCAAGGAATTCACAGACCTAGCTAGACTCAAGCAATGTGCAGAGTGTTGGCCACCCCAGGCTTCCTGGGCCTCCTGAGCAAGCTTGACCTGACACAGCAGTGATTCAGGAGGCTTCCCTGCTGAGGACAGGGAGACTTGATTGCTGTGGGGTCTGCAAAATGACCTAAAAAGAGAGAAACCCAGAAGTTGCTTTCTCCAGGGGCAGATGAGGTTGTCCACGAGGGAGCTTGGAACTTGGGCTAAACATGTGGAGTCCTGACAGGAAGAGTCCAGGAAGGAGATTGAAACTGGAGTCACCTGGGAATGTTTTAGGTTCAGTTTCTCCCAAAGCAAACTGAGCCAAAAAATTTGAGTGCAAGTTATTTATTTAGGAGGAAATCTTAAGTAGCACTAACAGGGGAGTGGGGAAAGGAGGCAGGACAGGGAAGAGCTGGTAGGCAGGTGACATCTGTGGGAAACTGAGACTCAGTCCCATTGGGGAGCTCTGGGGAATAGTATGGAACATGTTGGAGACTTATCCCACCTGAAGGGTGAGAAAATTGAGTACACATCTTCCAACACCTCCAACACTCCAGTACTGGCTGCTGCTGCTTCTGGGTGCATTGATTCCCCAGCAGTCTGGCCATGTCTGGGGGGAGGGCTGCAAGTACAGTGGGGTGCCATGGGCATGGTCTGGAGCAGCAGTGTTTAGGGTCTAGGGGCAGGGACTGCTGTGGTTCACCCCTCGTACCACTCTGATCCACTCATGCTTCAGTTTGCTATGTCCTCACTGCTTCTTCCAAACGGTAACGGATTACAATTTCTGGAAAAAAAAATTAGAAGATTAGTGAGACAAACTGAAATTTTTGCTGCTATAGTTGGTATGGAGACTGACTTGATTTTCATCATATTGCACTTCTACCGCCAATTCTTCCTTCTCCTCCTCAGCCAGCATTTCTGCTCCTCTTGGCTTGCCTAGTGGGATAGACCAAGTTGTTATCCCCGAGAAGATGAGACCCTGGGCACTAGGAATTTGTCAGGCCATTGGCTGCCACAATTGTTCATTCGTGATTATCAAGAGGCACCTCTGGTGAATTGCCTGAGTTGCAGACATATTGCTTTCTGCCCCCATATGTAGCAAAAGTCCTTACTTCTTATGATAACCAGGGTCAATCTCCCCTGCCAGTTTGATAACTTCTTTCTGTGCTTGCTGGTATACT